>NC_081410.1:128145639-128822956 GCF_030272615.1 Cryptomeria japonica
GGGTTGAGTCCATGCTCATAGGATCGACTTAAGGGATAAAAGGGGTTAAATCCAAGGAGATAACATGTACATAAAAATACGTGAATATGCATGTGTAATCAATACGTGGATAAAATGGATATATCAAAATGTGTCTTTGTGAATAAGGTGGAGATACATGTATAAGAATGTGCATAAGAAGAAGATATATAGACACAGAGAAGAAAGGAGACTATGTTTATACAAAGTTATATCATTTGCCAATATGTAAATATATTAAGACACTCTTCTAAAATGGACATATGATTAAATAAAAAATAAAATGAATATTTAAATTTCACTATTACAAGATATTCAAACAAGGTTCAATCATTTATATAACTAACATTATCCTTTTGTAAAAGTGAAATAATATTAGATATTGAAGAAGCAATATAAGTGGAGACATAAAAAATTTCCTCAACAATAAATGAAATGCCAAAATGATTAAGCTTTAGCTACTTATGACATTAAATAATTTAAATCATAACGAAATAAACTTTACCTCTTATACAACTTCATGGAGTTTATTTTGGAGAATGTGAATTTAATGCAATATGATACAAAAAAAAATCCAATGCAAGTTCATGTAACTATGAGTATGTGAAGGAGCTATTTAAAATATAGATGTTAAATTGTTTGCAAAGCAATTGTAAAAAAATGTTAATAAATTAAATATATATAACAATAGCTTACATGAGACCTATTAATAAAAGCAAATGGTGAAGATTGTAGCATGTCATTTAAAATAGAATGTAGTTTCCATCTTTAATTAGTCATACAATTAACTCAACAAAATCTAGTATGGATTATTAAATATTATATCAAAATTTTGCAACATATGCATGTCAAAATCATTTTCAAATGGTAGTCTATGTGACTCTGGACCTTCAACATGTATTTGTTATTTATTTAAAAAATGTTGAAGGATCAATTGTTTTTTATTAAAGAAAATCAGGTTTTAAGGGACCCGAAACTCGCTTACAATACGAAAGATGAGCAAGAAAGAAACAAGAGAAGATAAGACCAAGACAAAACATCTGCAAAAGACCAGCACAAAAACCAGCAGCTAGGACAAAAGGACAACAAGGAGCCAACAAGAAATTGGCATCCAAAACTCAGCATTACATTTCAAATGAAAAATTTTATAGACTCCTCAGCGTTCTGAACCAAAAGCATCATGGCCTTAGTGGCTTCTCTCAGATCATTTCTCTCCTCTTTCCGCTGGATGTCTTTTGTTTTGGTCTCCATATCAGTGGTGCTCTGCCTAGTCCTTCGCCTGGAGATTTGATGGGTGGAGCTGGAGGTCAGTACATCTTCAATGATTACCAAGTTCTTATCCTGATTTTTCCTCTCTAAGTGATCCACCATGGTATTCATATTATGTGACAAAACTCTTAAGACCTCAAGACTGTGGTTCGTGAAGCTTTTCAAAGCCTTCTCAGTCTGAGCAACCCGAGTGATGATATTATCTTTATCCTCCTCGGCCTTTTCTTTTACAATTCGGATAACATCCTCCAGATGTTTCAAATCCCCTTTTATCAGGTCTTTTTCCGACCAGTCCTGCATCTCAATTTCCTCCTCAGCTTCACTGGTTTCCATCTCCTCCCTCTTTTTCCCCAAATTTGTTTCCTTAATCAAATTATGTATCTTATTTTCCAGGTCCCTCTGTTTGCTCTGAATGCTAGTTATGTTGTCAATAACCCACTTCTAGAGATTGAAGGACTCCAGTGTGCAATTTCAGGCAGTATTCAAAATAGTATTCGTCAAATCCCTACCCTGCTCAATGCCCACAGAATTAGGGTTGTCTTCCTCCATAGAGTTCAGGGCGACATTCTTGCTATCCGAGCCCATAGGGTTAGAATAAGGGTTTTCAGATTTAACATCTTTTTTCCCTTCCTCCTCTTCTCCAACGTTCTCTTCCTTCTCACCCTCCATTTTTGTCTCAATATCCTTCCCCTTTTCCTCCTCCAATTCATAATGCACCTTCGTTTCCACATTATCTATATCAGCTCTCCGTTTTTTATGGGTAGGGGCATTAGACTGGTCATCATCAGCCTCAGAATCATTATAGCTCTCAAAAACATGTGCAATAGTTACCAGGTAATCATCCTTGCTAGCCCTAGCTTTTTCCTTCAGGTATTCATAAATGAGCAAAATAAGCCCCTGATGGGCTATGGGGTAAGAATTGGGCTTTGTGTGTGGTCAGCCAAACTCTCATTCAGAGAAGAAGCTAAGTAAAAGGGAAAGGAAATCTTAACCCCATGGCGAAAATGATTAAGAATTGCAAAATGATAGTTATAGATTTTAGTAGATCTACCATCAATAGTAAGGAACTCCATCAAAACCCTTAACACTTTCTGCCAAAAAGACTTTACCTGTTGGGGTAGGTAGTTGGAGATGTATTCTTTCTTGGCAAGTCGAGCCTTCTCATCCTCAGATTTCGAGAAGTTTTTAATCGCTTTAGCAGCATACTTCCGGTCTCTATAGAATTTAGTGCCCTCCTTCTGAAGACCCATGACCTCCGCAACCAGATCCTCATCAATATTCCAGGTCTCCCCAAACAAGGTGACTCTGTTGCTATTCCATCCCCTAGCAAAGCCATGAGACATTGAATTTCTGCTTCCATGCAACTTTTCCATATAGTCGATGAAACCATATCTATGAAGCCTCCTCCATAATTTCCACTCACTCTTCCAGTTTTCGCAGCTAGAGGGATCATTCCTGTTTAGGTTACCTCCCATATTGAACAACAAGTCGAAGTACCCAAAGGTGCATCTCACAATCTGCAAATTTAACCACAAGTTCTTGTGCAAAATTCTAGAATAACATAACAAAGTCCCATCTGTGGTTTTAAAGATAATGATAATGGCCGCACAAAACTGACACTTATTATTATAATCCCCATCACACATTTCATCATAAAATCGATGCCTAAAAGCAATCATTAACTAACAGTTCATTTTCCCCCAAGCTCTGTCTTTGAAGGATTAATTGTTAAGTGAGATGTCAAAGTTAATTTTAGGGTTTTTAAAAGTTGAACAATTGATCTAGATGTCAAAATAAGGAAAATAATCATAAATACCATTGGGCTCATCTTAGGTTTCTTGTGGATACTATAGAATGAACCCAGATTCCCTTATGTCCATTGGAACCTTTAACAAAAATAGATCCAGACGGACCAAGAACTTATGATTGGAACAATTCCTGAAAGACCAAGAAACTCCAACATGAATTTTTTTTGATAGACTAGGAATAAATAGGAATAGTTCGTAATGGGAAAGGAACCTCCAAAAAGAATAGTGTTGATATACCATGAACCATTGATGGGAAGAGTTCCTAATAGCTAATAACTTCCAACCAAAATAATTCCAAATGAATCATGAACCTCCAATTGGAATAGTTCCTAATGAACTGAGAACCTTCAACCAAAATACATTTTGCAAGACTAAGAACCACCAACAATAGTTCTTTATATACTAAGAATGAAAAGGAATTGTTACTTATGGACTAAGAACCTATAACAAGAATACTTTCTAATAGACTAAGAAACTCCAACAAGAACATTTCTTGATTGACTAGGAATCTCTAATTGGAATTGTTCCTAATGGACTAGGAACCTCCAATTGATATAGTTCCCCATGGACCAAGAACCTCCAACAGTAAAAATTATTAAAGAACCAAGAACCTCCATTCAAAAGAGTTCATAATGGTTTGGGAACCCCTAACAAGATCAATTCCTAATATAGCAAGAAACATCAATAGGAGTTCAATTATTGGTGGTTCATGAATCTCCAATTAGAATAGTTCTTGATAGATTGAGAACCTCCAAAAAGAATAATTCCTAATAGACAAGGAACCTACAATGTGAAGAGCTCCTAATAGACTAAGAATAGAAAGGAATAGTTCATGATGGAATAGGAACCTCTGACAAGAATAATTCCTGATAGACTAGGAACCTTCAACCAAAATAATTTATGGTGGGCGATGAACAGACTCCAATAAGCATAGTTATCAATGGATTGGGAACCTCCATTTGGAATAATGTTTGATGGACTAGGAACCTCCTATGGGAATGATTCTTCATGGACCAAGATCCCCAACATAAAGAGAGAGTTCCTTATAGACTAGTGAACCTACAACTGGAACAATTCCTAATGGACGAGGAACCTTTTCCTAATATAGTAAGAATGGAAAATGATAGTTCCCAATGGGCCATGAACCTCTCAATACAATAGTTCTTGATAGACCAATAACCTATGATAGGAAAAATGTTAGGATGGGTGATATTAACCTTGCATTCCTAAGTCATTCTCATGTGTCCACACTTTCCTTGAAAAGTTTTTTAGGGGACATGAGAGTTAAAAATTATAATTTCATTCCATACAAGTGGACAAATGTTGGTGGTGGTTACAAATCACAATGGACGAATATTCTTCTTGTTACAACACTTTTAGCTATTAGTTGTTTTTCTACAACTAGATATGCCTTTTTTTTTGCATAAGTTCACTTAGGAGTGCTTGCTTCTAGTTGCTTTAGTTGTGCATCTAGTTTAGCTAGAGTTGAGCTTTTTTTAGCTCCTCATTCTTTGACTTTAGTTCCCCCATTTTTAGATTAATGAATCTTTGCGATTTCTTTATAAGCACCTAATTGTACATTCTATATTCTTTCCTTTTGTGTAATATAGCATTCATTTGTGCAACTCTTGTTTGTGGAAGGTGTTTTTTTTGTTGTGTGATCTTGTAGGTGCTTGTGTTGCAAAATTAAACATGGTATTATAGCTCAAATTGAGCAAACCCTTCTCAATATTTTAGGTTTTCTTTACTCAAAAGTGCACAAGGTCATAGATTTGCCTTTTTGTGGATCTGGTGGTGGAAAACAAATTATCAGCTTTGGAGAAAAATGGGCCTCACCATTGTGTTTGCAGTATCAAAAAACATTAGGAACGCCTTTTGTTTCATCGAAATCTGAGTTGTTGAGCTTTTGGGTGATTTTCACCTAGGGCATGTTTTTCGAGGCAATTTTTGGAGGTTAAAAAAATGGGTCAGCTTGGGGTGAAACCAACCTCTCCATCACATCTGTAGCACCCAAACACCCAAGGATCACCTTTCATTTCATTGATTTTGGAAAAATTTCATTTCGAGGCAAAAGAAATTTAGTTGTACGAATTTGTACGGTCCACACAAACTAGTCAGTTTATCTGTCTTAGCCAGTTGTTCATATTTTTGCGTAGGAATTTTGAAAAAAAATAAAATGTAGGGGTAATTTTTGTTTGAGGGAAAATTTATATTTTCTACACTTTGCGTAGGGTGTTAAACCTATACAAGGTCATACTAGGTTCCTATCACAATGCCAAAATCTATTCTTGTCAACCAAATATTATTGTTTTTCCTGATGTGTTATTTTTAGTTTATGACAACGCACCCTATCGCCTCCTTTGCACTACCCTGCAACCTCCACAACCCATGCCTCTCGTCCTTCCTTGTGTTCCCAACACATTCTAACCATGACCTTGTCCATTGTGCACCCAAGTTGCATGCATTAGTGCACTCCCAATGTGTCATGCATCACCTTCTTACTATCAGACGTGCCACCTACTTCATTATGCCTCCACTCTAATCACCCACCACCATGACGCAATCATCATTTTATCTGTTGCTGCCTCACTATCGTAGCACCACTCTTTGCTGGCTCTCACCACCTTTGCTTAGCCCTCCATCAGTGCTCCACCCAAGTGTAGCCCTCCAGCTGCCAGCACACCTCCAGAGACCCTATATCCCATTGATTGCTTATACAACCAAGGGCTTATTTTTTAGCCCCCAAGAGCCCCTTTTTAGCCCTATTAGAGCACTTTTACAAGATTGAGTATAACTTGCATATATAGTGCCTATTTTTTAACTTTTGCATATAATTGGAAAGTTGGTTTTGATATTGATATGCACATATAGGTGGTTTTTTCTAATTCTTCTCTACGTGTCTACTATAGGCCTCCAAAGTCAGACTTATTTTTAACGCTTTTGGGGCCATAACCTAGTCAAATGGACTCCATTTTTCAACTTTCGCATATCATCAGAAGCTCTTAGAGTCCTATATTTAGATCTACAGGTATATTCTCCAAAAAATTCTCAAGTTATCATATGAAGTGATTTATTGATTTCAAACTTTATCTTCATTTTAGTTGTACTAGGGTTTGTGTTTTCTTGTTGTGGAGGTCAAGTTGTCTTTTTTTCAGATCCTCATCACACCACAACCCTATGGTCGACACTATTTTTCATCTTGTTCCCCATAGCTATCACACTTGGAGGAATAAAATGTTTGAATTTCTCATGTCCATAGGTTTGTATTCTACTTTGGATGAGACCCAACTCACCTTCAAGTATCCTTTTGAGGATTTTTAGCAAAGAAATAAGATGGATGAGGCTATGGGCTTGATTACCATACATGTTTTAGATAGTCTCCTATTTCACCTTGAGTCTTGTATTACTCCTTGGGCTATGTGGATTAAGTTCAAGGATCTTTTTGGGACAGTTAATGAGTTCAGGAAAATGTAACTAGAGCTGGAGTTGACTACATTAGTACCTAATTATTTACCTATTATTGAGGACTTTCTGGAGAAGGTCAAACCACTCAGATATTGTTTGAAAGGTTGTGGAAAGAAGAACTTTGACCAAGAGCATGTCTACTTTATTTTGGCTAAGATTTCAGGGCCTTTCCAGGTCTTTGCTACATTTTATGCCTCCATGGATGGCATGGGTACAATTTACTTTCCCCTCTTTTAAGGTCTTTTGTGAGCAATTAACATGGGAGTAGGCTTCATTGTGTCAACGAGATTTAGTTTTTAGTTCCTCTTCTTAGGAATTGGTTGCACAACCCTATAAGGGAAAACATAAGAAGAATTCAAAGCCTAAGACACCTTCTTCATCTGGTAGTTGGAGTCCCTCCAAGAACCCTCAACAATCAAATCAGAAATCCAAATCCATTCTACCACCTACTCATTCTTTTAAATCTAGTAAGTCTTCCTTCAAGATGAAGAAGTATGGTGAACCTTGTAATTTTGTGGCAAATAGGGATATATTGTTACTAGATGGTAGAAGATACTAGAGGCCTTAGAGGAGACCATGCAACAACATCACATTTCAGGCCCTATGTCTTCTTCCTCAAACACAAGCAAAGGTCAAGCTCTTTCTACATGGGTCTTGACTTGAGTTGATACTTATATGCTTGATTTTAGTGATTCTCACCATATGAAACACTCTCAATTTGATTATCTTATAGATTGTATCACTATACAAATTATAGTGAGGGATTCCACTCAGCTTTCAGTTGTTGGTGTTAGGATTCCCATAGATACTGAGAGGGGGGGTGAATCAGTATCTAACTGGTGAAAAGATTTTCTTAACTTAAAACATGTAGAACATATTAATATTGTATATTGGTAAACAAAAGGTAATACAATAAACAGAGATAAAAGCAACCACATGAAAAACACACCATAACACAGTAGTTTAATGAGGAAACCCGGTGTGGGAAAAACCTCGGTGGGATTTGTGACCCACAATATTCACTTTCTGGCCAATAAGAGAATATTACTGCTACAAGAGGGGCCTACACATGCAGGAAGGCCAAGTGCCTAGAGCTCACTCCTCAATTACAAAATGGGAAGTCTCACTGACTTACAAAATGGATTATATAAATCCAATGTCTTGTACTACTTCAAAATAGCATCTACTATGCCAGATCCAGTACTAGTTTATAGCTCTGCTTCATACATAAATCCTTAACCTATATTTCGCATAATAGGCCTGCCTTATTTTGCCCAATAATTTTCTTCCATGAGTACATTCACACTTGCATGATCTACAATGAACTCTCTTATATATAAGAGTCATTTTACAACTTGCCAAGTCGGCTTACAATGATTTTACAATAATAAGCAAAATATGTGATCAACAAAATTCTTGTCGGCTTCTGTGCCGGTATGCTTCGTTTTACTACCAGTGCTGGTGGTCTATGTGTCGGTGTAGAGTCTGATCTTGCTAGTGTCGGTGGATTGCCTTGCCGGTGTCATAGAATTGTAAGGTTGCCATCAATGACAAAACCTTCAATCACCTACAATGTCTCATTGGAGTGTGCATTTGCCAACAGTTGGTTCAAGACTTATTCAACTTGAGGATGTTCATTTTTAGGATGTTCTTGTTGTTCTTGACATCTTCGACATCTTTCTCCCATTGTATCAGGTTCTCATTCGAGGACAAGGAAGAAAATTGAGTTCATGCCAAATGATATGTGTAAGAACTGTCTATGGAGATAGCCACCCAAGATCTAGAGGCCTAATGAATAGCTCAATAATAAGAGAGAACAATATAGAAATGAACAAACTATATAATCATCAAGATGTAAATAGTTGAATAAAAAGTACATAGGGGACAATGACAAGTGTCGTTGTCTCATGTCATGATAAGGGAGTGAAAAGCTATCATCCCACCTAAAGTGGAAAAGTGATAGTGTGATAAAACCACAAAAGGTGGTAAAGTGCATCCATTATAAGTGGATGGGATAGACTAATAACTTGATATATCCACCTAAAGAGGAAATGCTCAAAATACTCCTATACAATTCCATAAGTAAGCTTGGTAATTATATCCTAGGAGATAAATAAAATAAATTAATTACACCAACACCCCCCCTTAAGTGTATACTCAAACTAATAATGCAAGATGGGTCCGGGCTAATAGGCCATGTTAGGTACTTATGTACAAATGTAATGCAGCCTCTCACGAATGGAGAAAACCCAGTCCCCCCCCCCACCCCGCCCCCCCTGAAAAAAAAGAGAGATGAACACACAAAATAACTCTCAAAGAAGAATGAGAAGGATAAAAACCTGGACTAAGGAAAAAGTCCCCCCCCCCCCATAAGAGAGAATGGAGAAGTCAAATTACCCCCCTTGATGAAATATCCTGCACTCCCAAGAGAGTTTGCAACTGATGAAACTTGCTCTTGACGAAGGGTTTGGTGAAGATGTCTACAAACTTCTTTATTGTAGGACAATAATGCAAATTAATGGCCCACCCATGTATCAGCTCCTTGATGTAGTGCATATGGATCTTGATGTGTTTGGTCCTCTAATGGTAAACCGGGTTCTTTGATATTTGAATGGCACTCAGATTATCACACTTGAAGGATTGTAGATTGTGCAATGGTGAAGCCAAACTTGGATAGAATATTTTGAAGCCGAATAGCCTTAGTAGTTGCATTAACAACCCATCAATACTTAGCCTCAGTTGAAGAAAGAGCAATAACATGATGCTTCTTACTTTACCAATAAATGGGGCTAGAACCAAGATGAAAGTGGTAGCTTGAAGTGGACTTATGATCATCAATATTGGAAGCCTAATCGAAGTCTATATAACCAACCAAGGTAAGTCTTGTGCCTGCTGCATAATGAATCCCAAAGTGATGCATACTCTGTATGTAGTGCAAGATGTGTTTGGAAAATTTCTAATGAAGTTCATGTGGTTGCTACATAAAGCATGAAACAAAGCCAACCGTAAAGGAAATATAAGGGCATGTGTGAGTCAAGTAGATGAGACCCCCAACAAGATGATGATATAAAGTGGCATCAACAAGTGGAGTGGAACAGTTAGCCTCAAGCTTGACTCCTGAAAGAAAGGGAGTCAACGTAGGCTTACAATCAACCATTTGAAACTAAGCTAGAAGATCAAGAGCATACTTGGGCTGAGCAAGAGTGATTCTAGAAGAAGATCATGATATCTTAATACCAAGAAAGTAGTGCAAAAGTCCCAAGTCAATCATACAAAATCTCTCATGCAAAGTAGATTTGCAACTACCAATGATAGATGAGGTACTCCCTGTAATGATCAAGTTATCAACATAAAGAAAAAGTAGCAAATGAAATTCATCCTATCTCAAAATGTAGACATTTGAATCTGAATGACACCTAGTGAAACCTATTGAGAGAATAAAGGAATCTATCTTGGCATACCAATCCCTAGGGGCCTACTTGAGGCCATAGATAGAATTACTCAATCTACAAACGAAACAAGAATCCTTAATTAATCCTTGTGGCTACTCCATGTAAATATCCTCCTAAAGGTCCTTGTGAGGAAATACACTCTTCACATCCATCTGATGTACAACCCAGCAATGAGTTGTAACAATAGCAAGTGTCAAGCGAATTGAATTCAACTTAGCAATGGGGGCAAAGGTTTCTATATAATCAACACCAAGAACCTGTGAGAAACCTTTTACCACAAGTGTAGATTTGAACTTATCCACACTTCCATCAAGGAACTGTTATCTTCCTCCGTTACTAAATCCCACTCAGGAACTCTTGATGATTCCTGAAAGGATTGTGGATTGGAAGCACTAGTAATGTAAACATGTGGAATATATTGATGTTGTGACTGAGTCCTTAGAGTATCAGAAGGATCCCTAACAAAAGTACCTATTAAATATCTGAGCAACTGAGAGGGGGGGTGAATTAGTTGACAATAAAATTTTCTTTAGTACTTTCTCTAATCTAGAATAACCAATAAAATTAATTAAAACAAATATAACATGAAAGCACATATACAAAACAAATCACACAATAAATGCTAGGTATGACGTGGGAAACCCAAGAAGGGAAAAACCACGAAGAATGTTAGTTCTGAATAAATGACATTGATTAAGTGGCACCAGTTAAGGTAATTTTTACAAAGAAGGCTCACTACTAAAATGCTCACTGTGGGAGGGCTCACTACCAAAGGAAGAAGAAAGAAAAAGAGAATCCACCATTGTGATACAATCTACAATACCAGAACTGCTTCTGGCACCTCTCAACAACAACACACTTCACATATCAACATCACTTAGATTTTTCCTTTTCAATTTCACACATCTTCCATCATTTCATACATTCATATTATCCTCTTATTTATACTGTCTTTGAGAAACATAATCTTCTAAGACAACCAAGACAAAGATTTGAAATAGGTCAACACTAAACATTCTGGTGGAGGACAGGAATGAGAAGTGGACAAAATCACAATGCACTACATCGGCCAAATAAACATGTTACATCCATCACAAATACCAGACCCAAATCATGACACATTCTCCAATTTTGAATTGAATCTAACCCAAAAGAGAACTACCCAACTTAGCAAAAATAAGAATGGAACCAAGATACTCATGAATATAATCGATCAATACCATGTTCGATGGATAGAGAATTTCGGATCACCATTAACATGAACAAATAAAAAATCAACAGTAACACATATTCTGGAGCACCAAAGATTCTGGGAATACATCTTTTGGGACACCAATCCCAAGACAACATGTTGACATGAATGTCAACCATTAATGATAACCATCAACATCACACTTTCAATAGTATCTACCAAATCAATAGTTTGTCCAACCCAACAAGGTCTTTTAGGAGATGGAGGATGAGTTTCCTCAACTTCAAGTGGACTCTATAGAGGTGTGAAACTGTGAGTCAGAGTTGAGGAGGAACCATCCTCCAAGTCACTATCATCACTTTCCACTATGGAGGAAGGATGATGAGGATTATAAGCCAAGCTAGGAGAGCTTTCCCCAAAGTGAACACTCCTTTCAATGAAAATCTCACGTGTCTCTGGATCCAGAAGTCTATATGCCTTGACACCCTCAGGATATCTAACAAAGATGCAAGGACTACTCTAAGGTTCCAATATCTTGCGCTTTTGTGGAGGTATGTGTGTCCCATGTTGGACAACCAAAAACTCTGAAGCGTCTCACAATTGGTTTTATACCACACCAAGCTTCTAAATGAGTCATTCCTTTCAATGCCTTACGAGGAACCTAATTTTGGAAGTATGTGGCACAATTGATAGCTTTTTCTCAAAATGCTAGACCAAGAGATGGAGCATGAATCATGCAGCTAGCCATTTCCTTGAGGGTTCTATTCTTCCTTTATGCAACACCATTATTTTGTCGAGTGTAGGCAATTGAGTGCTAAAGATCAATTGCCTCAAGATTGAAATATTCATCAAGGCTATTGTTCATGCAAAGAATCTTGACTTACTTCCTTGATTGCTTCTCAACATGAACCTTGAAGGCTATAAAATTGTCAAACACTTGACTCTTGTGACAAAGGAAGTAGACCCAAGTGAAGAAAGGGTAGTCATCAATGAAGGTGAGGATATAGTGAGCCTTTCTTAATGATGGCACTAGAAATGGGCCTACTAGATCACTATGAACTGATTGAACAACCTACAAAGCTCTCCAAGACTTCACTTTCTCAAAATTCTCTTTCAGATGCTTTCCCATGGAACAACCTAAACATACACCATTTTAAAAGCTGATTTGAGGGAGACCCGTGACCATATCCTTAGAGATAAGATGCAAAAGATAGCGGTAATTGAGATGTCCAAATGGCGCATGCCATAGCTTACTTTTTCAATTTGAATGAGGTAATGTGGTGAAAATTAGGATTTCCACCACTAAGATAATAAAACTACTAATTTTTCGTAGGGACCAATTACATTAGGGAAAGATAGGAATTTGATAGATCTAAGTCTAAAAGACTAAGATTCTTATTAAATTCTAGGGGTTTTAGACGTGTCTCTTCTTTCCCTTGAGTTGACTTGGTTTGAATTTATTAAAGATACTGAAATTAAGATAAATTATGTATAAATTGAAGCAATTATGCATAAAGAGTGAGCTACAACCGTTAAATGGAGCCACAAACCTAGATTTTAGTAATATGTGAATGTTCAAAACTATTCCCAAAAGGTAACCTAAATTTTTAGGACCATAGTGACCAACGCTTTGGTCCTCCACACTTTTGTCATGCAAAGGGGAACCTGTTCATCTCTGCGAATAATATCAATCCTAACAATAGAGAAGGGAAATTGGTTGGGAATAGGGGTTTGCCTAAGTCAAACCCCAATTTAGGAATTAACCTTGAATGAATAACTACAAATATTGAAATAAATAATAGAAAAGTATACCTCAAATCTGCAATTATTGATGATGATGCTTTGCTTCTTGAATGTAATCACATATGTTGTATGAAATGGCATGAACATGACAAAACCCTAATCATAAATACATTATTGCATATGAATGATATAATTTTGCTCCATGATGGTTGAATGAAGAATATGTAGCCTTGAAGATCTCCGAAAAATGCTTGATAGTGAATGCTTTACGGATGCTAGGATGTGACTGCTTGAATATCGTGAGTTAGGATGGATAGATGAAATTAGGTTGATCAAATATCTTTATATAGGGGTATCTAGGTCATTTACTGATTAGGCCGACCTCCAACAGTCATGCGGAGCCATAAAATTGATTTCTTGTAAGAGAGATAGGTCCCTTTACCCATTTTAAAATAGGGCCCAACTAAGAGGGACGAGGGAGAGGGCACTTTGGTCCTAGGAATAGGGTGCTAGCACCCTGGTCCTTCTTAGTTATGGACCTCAATTTAGCCCCATGGAGAAGGAAACCCCTCCAAGAAATGAACTAGTGAGTGTACATGGCATCAAAACTAGAGAAAAGACACAAAATAGACCTAAATAGGAGATGAGGATAGGACATGCTAAAGTAGGGGCACAAACATGAGGTGTAAGTAGCCTATGCAAATACTCAAGGTAAATTAGATGAAAGAGATGAAAGAGAGGAGAAATTAGGAGCATACTCACAAGGAGTATAAGACAACTAATTTCAAGGAATAGAGCCCCCAATCTTAGGATCTTAACTCACTCAAACTAATGCAAGGGCACACAAAACAAGACAAAAAAAAGGCCAACAGACAAAGACAAAAGGCAAAAGACACACATAAAAATCTAAAAACAAAAACTAGACCTCAAGTCAACTAACTAAAGAGACCTCGATATCGAAATATCTCAACCACTAATATCATTATGTTGAACCTTGTTGGGTGAATATTTTGTCACTAGCATACTAATGACAAAACATAAAATTCACACAACGCTATGCTAAGAAATTAATCTCTCCTCTCATCAAGGGGAGGTTCCCTATGAAATTTCTCCTCTAATTAATAAGAAATTAAATTTGTGGGTTGGTGTTGGGCATATAACTCTCTTTTTTCAGAGTTTATGTATTCTCCCTTCACCTAGTTACGATTTCTCTACCTCTTCAGATACTTAAAGAAAAGAACTATTAGTCTAACAAACTACACAAAGAGTTACTATGAAGCAGCACAAAGTCTCCTTTATGGTAACACTAATTCACACTGATCGTTACAAATTAAACAATTAGATACTTATCTTAAAGCTCAAAGTCTTCAAGTATAGATTTCTAATCCATTAAACTACAAATAACCGCAACAATTCAAAGCTTACTACAAGTCACTTAATTTATCAACAGATTTCTCAAGTATGCTAAGAGCACAAAGTCTATTGGTAAGATTTGAGAGCTCTCTAACCACATAGCAATATCTTAAAGATCAAAGAAGTAAAGGTAATATGTATTCAGCAGACATAGGAACATTAAATAATATTAACAACTTTCTTGATACAACACAAAGTTTGTAATCAACAAAATTGTTTTCTTTATTTGTTTGATTGAATTTTCACCACAAAAGCCCAAAGTCTTAATTGGGATAAAAATCCAGTAGAGTTTTGCTAAGCGTAAAAAACATCAAATATTTACAAAAATTTCCTCCTTATATAGGAAAAGAAGTTGAGAAAAAGGTGGGCACGGTTGACTTGATCAACCGCACAGTCCCATTTTACTACAACTACTACATAAAGAAAACGTGCAGCTGCATGAAGAAAGAATGCCAAAAGGGGGAACTTCATTCTTGATTCTCTTCTTCGTTGGATTTCTGGAAACCTTCAAACTTAGAAAGGATGTCTTTGACCTCTGCTTAGTTTGGCATCAAGGTAGAACTTGTGATGATTTGGATGCGAGACATTGCATCCTCAATCTTAACCTGTTTCTTTTTAACATCCTTCAACATGGATGCGAGGACTTCAAAGCTGACCTGTATTTCTAATAACTTATCAAATTGTAGCATCCTAAAATTGCGACACTTGCAATTTCGACTGCATTTGGGTCTTCACGATGGCGACGCAACACCGAACCTGAATGGAGACCCCGAAACTTGCTCATGACATCAAAAACTGCATTTTTCCAGCACCCTGGCCTGATCCTCCTTGCACCCTGCTGTCCCGGGAGGTGGGACCAGAGCGCCCAGCGCCCTGGTCCTTCAGGACCAGGGCGCCCAGCGCTCTGGTCCCTGGCCCTATTTTTGGGCCCAGTCTCCTATGGGACTTCGGGTCTTTTTGTTTGCAATTTGGAAAATAACATTTCCTGGTCGGCCTAAGGTCGGGAAAATCAGTCTTTCAACCCTAATTGGCAAGTATAAAAACTACATTTCCTCTCCCATTAAAGGAGGGAGGACATATGTGTACAAGACGCGAAAACGATATTCAAGCATTCAAGCATTCCTTCAAGGAATTGATCATTCTAAGTCTCCATTCAAGGCTAAGTGTTGCATTCAAGACAAGGATTCAACCATTGAAGAGGAGATCACATATTACAGCATACAACATACAACATACAACAACATCTATACCTTCGCATAT
This sequence comes from Cryptomeria japonica, assembly GCF_030272615.1. Classification (NCBI taxonomy): domain Eukaryota; kingdom Viridiplantae; phylum Streptophyta; class Pinopsida; order Cupressales; family Cupressaceae; genus Cryptomeria; species Cryptomeria japonica. Next base: position 128,161,260 of record NC_081410.1, read on the forward strand.
AAGGATACAAACATCCTTACAACAAGGTATTAGTACTTGTTTTACATTACAATCATTTACATTTACAACATTTCTCATTTCTTGGTTAATTCCAAAACCGGGGTTTGACCTGAGGGCAAACCCCTAATCCCTAACCCCCCAATCGTCTCCGTTTTTTTGCGTGTAGGTTGCAGGTACACGGCTGAAATTGAAGATCTGGAATCCTTGTGCAGAGATGAACAGATCCCCCTTCGTTTCGCGGATTTTTCGGAGGACCGTGTGCACGCCGGGCGCCATCGTCCCATCAACTTTTGCTCAAATTTGCAGGACAGCGCCGTCTCGACATTTTACTGCTAATTCCAGGTCCGCAGCTTCATATCATATTCCTATCTCTGTTTATAAGTGAATCTTTCCTACTTTGCATGCATTCCTAGTTCAATCTTTCTATCTACATTCTTTACAAAAGAGGGTATCCTTGCTATCACAACCCTTGAAACTCATATAGAATCCAATCTTGCATTGCGTGGGATTGGATCTTGTGGGTTTCAACCCCTCTTTTGAATGTAAAGTCTCCCCTAAGTGAAAACCATCAACCCTAGTGACTCTCCCTTCTCTCTCCACGGAGTTGGGGAGGGGAGAACGACTAGGGTTTGATTTTTCCGCTTTACATTTTGGTGAACCCGACGTGAACATCTTTTCTGATTATTCATAGTTAGATCTGAAAATTGGATTCCTTGATTACATTTTCATGTTTGATCTTTTGCAAAATTTTAGAGGTTAATTGCATAAAAACCCTAAATTTTCTTTTTAAGTAATTAAACTTGTGAAATGTTTAAATGTTAATGCTTGTTTCAGATCTGCCCTTCTATTACAAATTATCAATTCATATTTGTGCTTTAATTCTGAAAATTAAGTGGTTAAGTGTCAAAACCCTAATTTTTGAAACCCTCTTGATTCAACCTTTGTCCGACAATTTCACTGATTAAAACATCTCCAAATCGGCTGTAACTTTCGATTCCGCAATAAAATCACAATATCTTTCATCCCTGAAAATTTGGAAAAAAGTTGCGAGGACCGTGTGCACCCCGAGCGCCATCGTCCCCGACATTTTTTCTGAAATTTCGGGAGCTAGATCTTACTGTATTTTTCTGCTAAAATCCAGAATTTTGGCTGATTTTATCAACTTTAACACTTTCAAAATTACAGTCAAAGTTGGTCTAGCGATTGCTTGGGTTGAGGCTTCTAATCATTCAAAAATTGTTGAAATTGAAATTTGTGTCAAAATTGTGTTTCTTACAGTCCTAAATCTGAAAAGTGTGTTATCATTCATTCGAAATTTCAGTGATTTATTCAAATTTTTGCAATTTGTGACTTTTGAAATTAAGTGCTTAATTACAACAACTTTGATTTCCGCTTTCAAAATTGAATTTTGCGTGAAATTGAGTCAACTTTCAAATTTCAAAACTTGCATTGCTGTTGGTATTCCCTCTAAAATCATAAAATTCAAAATTTCAGTTTCCCTCTTTTTTTTTCAAAATTCAAATTTTGCATTTTTCGACAATCTTGGTAGGGTTCAATTTTGAGATTGCAACTTTAATTTGGCCTATCTACAGATCGTAAAATCACTCAATTTTTTCAGGTTAGCTGTAAAATCATCATAACTTTCATCCCTGCAAATTTCAAAAAAAGTTGCGAGGACCTTGTGCACCCCAAGCGCCACGGTCCCGGACATTTTTTCCGAAATTTCGGGAGATTGTCCTGATTGTATTTAACAACTTAAATCTAGAAGATTGGCTGCTTTTACTGAAATTTGCTACCTCTAAAATTCAAAATCTTCTCTCTTTCTTTAGTGCATGAGTTTTACAACAATAAGTCCTACCTACACTATTCCCGTTAGACGAAGCCTTAGAATTAAGTCCTTCCAAGGTTTAATTACTGAGGAGATGGAACCTAATTTGAATGGTCTTTTTAACGAGGACATGGGTAATTCCTCTAATCCTCTTAATGATGAAGAAGCTCTCTATGAGGTTTCTGTAGAACAACTTTCAAAATTGGATAACCAATTTGACGATTTTCGACAGTGGATGTCTCAAGAATACCCTGATAGTCAAGCTCTTCCTTTAATTGAGGGTCTAAAACGTATGCTTCAAAGTGATAAGAATGGAATTGATATTTTGCGTGGTATTGCACACATTGTGGATTCAAATGTGATGCCTATGAAGAGTTGTGCTGAAACCCTAGGTTATACACAACCTCCTACTCAAGACAATCATTCTATTCCTTTGACGACTTCTATTGCTAGTATACCTACTTTTACATCAAACATAATGACTACTTCAACACAAGACATTCCTCCTATGATCACCAGTCGTAGGGGCAATCCCTCTTCTTCAATCAACCCTCTTCCTTCATTCAATCCAACTTCTTCATTCATTCCTTCAGTGAGTGTTCCTCTTATATCTCCACAAATGAACATGACACAAGGGGGCAATTCATTTAACCCTTCCATTCGTCCTTGTAGTGTTCCTCCTTTCCAATCATCGCCTATGACTAACTATCATAGTGTCCCGCCACCTTACTCTCTACCTTCTTTCAATAACATAACACCTCCATCACAATCTAACACGTCTAATATGAACTCTTCGACTGAAGCGACCATTAACAATCTTGCACAAACTGTCTCTTCTTTACAACAACAAATTGCCTCTATGAATCAATCTAAGTTTAGTGTGCCCACATTGGACGTTGCGAGCCCACTTTCTCTTGATATTGTTCGAGCTATCCCCCCTAAACATGTTGAAATTCCACATTTGGAGCTTTATAATGGTAAGGGTGATCCTCTAACACATGTTAAGACATTTCAAACAATATGTACCGATTTTGCTTATGACCAAAGGTTGCTTGCAAAACTGTTTACTAGAACATTAAGAGACAAAGCCCTACAATGGTATTGCTCGTTGCCTTCCTATTCTATTACTTCTTTCGAACAACTTGCAAATGCTTTCATTCAACAATTTCAAAACAATATAAGTCCTAAAGTTACTTTGATTGATTTAATGCATTGTAAACAAGGTGTTAAAGAAAAAGTGACTGATTTCATTGGTAGATATAAGCATTTGTATGCTCAAATTTCATTTCCAGTGCCTGACAATGATATTCAAAGAATCTTTATTTCTAATTTACAAAAAGACATTAGAGAAAAACTCCTATTTTCTGAGTTTACTTCTTTCCAACAGTTGTGTGCAACTCTTCACAATTATCAACTGACTGTGAGTCAAATGGAACAATCACATCCTATGGCTCCGAGTGATAAGGGTGATAGTAGTCAACAACCATTTGGGAAGTTTAAACCAAACAGAGAGTCCATTAAATTCAATGAAAACATCATCAACAAAAATGTGAATGCAGCATCAGGTGTGTCTCCTATTTCTAAGTTTTTCAAGAGAGAAAGAAAGTTTACTCCTTTGAATGAATCATTGCATAGTATTATGAATAAGTTATTGGAACAAAATGTGCTTACTCTTCCTCCTATAAGGCAAATTGATCCTGCAAAGATTAATTCACCTTATTTTGATAACAATTCTTTTTGTCAATTTCATCGTCAACCTGGGCATGATACTGAAAAATGTTTTGCTTTAAAGGGTAAAATTCAAGATTTGATTGATAATAATACTATCTCTATTTCTGGTGTGAATGATAAAGGCAACACATCTGTAGCTCCTCCTAACCAAAATCTTCATATTTTTACTGATCCATTACCTTCTCATACTTCTAATGCGATTGATACTACTGATTCCTCTGTCTCACCTGATGATCTTGTGTCTATGACTCCTAATGTGATTAACTTTGTGGAACAGCAGAAAATCCCTAAAGAACTTTCCATCACCTTTGATTCTAGTGAAACTATCAGGGCACCTGATGGTCCTTTATATATAGTTGCAAAAGTCAAAAATACACCTTGTCGTGGAGTGCTTATTGATCCTTCTTGCATGGTTAATGTCATTACTGAAGAGTTTCTTTCTACTTTGCAATTGAATCAAGTGATCTATGATGAAACAAATGTGGTTGTGAAACTATTTGATGCATTTTCTTCTCCTGCAATTGGTTCTATTACATTACCTATTGAGGTCCATAACAAATCCCTTGATGTGGACTTTGCTATTATTCCATCATCCGAACAATTTCGTGTGAAGCTAGGCTATCCTTGGCTATCTTCCATGAAAGCTATTGCTTCTCCTATTCACAAGTGTCTGAAATTTCCCCATAATGGTGAAGTTGTTACTGTCAATCATAGTCTCTTTAAACTAGCTGAACGAACTTCTAGCATTCCTATTGATTACTTTTGGCCTAAACAATTCCAATCTCTTCCTCCGCGAAGTGATCATCTTTTCAAATCTTATCAAAAGTGGAAAAAAGACATGATCCTATCTCTAAGTGAACCTAGAACACCCAAACTTGACATTCCTATCATTCTTGAGAAGGAAGTTCTTCCTTTAAAAGATAAAACTAATGTCTTTCCTCAAGAAGATTCCCAACCCATCCCTATGGATGTGACTATGCCTATGTCTAATAAACTTTCTAAGAGTAGACCTATACCTCCTCGTCATGATGGACTTGGTCTCCTTCCTAAACCAAATATTCCTCCCTTATATGGAGCAGTTCCTCCTCCTTCCTCTTATGGAGAGAAGAGACCTTTCTCTTCTCCTAATATTCAACCTAAGAGACCACAACCTAAACACCCAAGTGATAAGGATGAGAACATTCCTCCTCCTCAATCTTCGCAACTTCCTACTAACACTAGACGAAATCGTTCTGCACATGAACGCCGACGAAAGCGTCGTCTTAGAGCTCAGGAAGCTGCCTCTCAAACTTTGCAATCCCCAAAAACACCTTCAACAAGCATTATTCCATTTTCTCCTCAGCCGACGATTGAGCCGAAATCTCCTAAACATAAGATGCATGATGGCCTTGATCCTGTGCGAGTTAAAGATCCTATTTTCATAAATCTTGATGATGATATAGATGAAAATGTTATTCATGATGAAAATATTACTCCTGTTCATTCTGATAGTGAATATGAACTTGTTGATATTGATAACCATTTATCTAATGAATTTTCTAAAGCACTTATCCTAGCTTCTAGACAAGAACATCGTGGCTCAGGATATGAACATAGCCCTTGTTTGGATCTTGTGATAGCTCCATCTGTTGTGTTGGATGTTCCTCCTCTAGCGTGTTCCCTACCTTCCCGAAATATTGATCAGCAAGATTGGGGGGTAGATGACGTGCTAGACTAGTTTCATTAGCATAGCAGATTCTCTCCCCCTCTCTTTTGTTACTTCCTCTATGTGTTATTCTCATTCTTCTATTTGTTGTCCTTAGTGTTGTCTACTTGAGGACGATGCAAAGCATTGAGATCTCTTTTGGTCTCTCTCATGTTGACTCAAAAGACACATGTGTTCCCTTCTTCTAGGTGACATTCCTTGATTGGGGAATGAAGAACAATTATGCATACATACATATGATATACATGAATAATCATACAGCATACTGACCCCGAGGAAAGCGAAGTCACCTTGTGCTTTGTGTTTTGTGTTTATTATCCTTGGGCTTATCTCACACTTGGGGGCTAAATCCTTGTGATAACGTGCTCCTTTCTCATTTCTTATATGTATCACTACCTTAAAGCAATCACCCCCGGTGAGGCGTGTGCGATCGCTTTAACGTAGGGGGGCATACATCCCGTCCATATCTTTTCAAGATACTTGAAAATTTCTTGACAAATTTAGCTTTGCCTTGAAAATTTTTGATATCTTGCTTGCATGACTCATAGTGAGGGAACCTTACTACTGACAGTCATGGTTCTCCCTCGTGATCTTCCCTTTTACTTTGTCAATTGAAGTCGTAAGATCCTTAGTCCACTGGGGGCTTGGTGTATCTTGCCTCCTTGACGTGGTGAAAGTTTTTCAATGTTGTTTCCTTGTACTTTACTGGAAGTATGAGCGCACACTTATACTCCCGCTAAAGTGGGGGCTAAATGTAGCATCCTAAAATTGCGACACTTGCAATTTCAACTGCATTTGGGTCTTCACGATGGCGACGCAACACCGAACCTAAATGGAGACCCCGAAACTTGCTCATGAAATCAAAAACTGCATTTTTCCAGCACCCTGGCCTGATCCTCCTTGCACCCTGCTGTCCCGGGAGGTGGGACCAGAGCGCCCAGTGCCCTGGTCCTTCAGGACCAGGGCGCCCAGCGCCCTGGTCCCTGGCCCTATTTTTGGGCCCAGTCTCCTATGGGACTTCGGGTCTTTTTGTTTGCAATTTGGAAAATAACATTTCCTGGTCGGCCTAAGGTCGGGAAAATCAGTCTTTCAACCCTAATTGGCAAGTATAAAAACTACATTTCCTCTCCCATTAAAGGAGGGAGGACATATGTGTACAAGACGCGAAAACGATATTCAAGCATTCAAGCATTCCTTCAAGCAATTGATCATTCTAAGTCTCCATTCAAGGCTAAGTGTTGCATTCAAGACAAGGATTCAACCATTGAAGAGGAGATCACATATTACAACATACAACATACAGCATACAACAACATCTATACCTTCGCATATAAGGATACAAACATCCTTACAACAAGGTATTAGTACTTGTTTTACATTATAGTCATTTACATTTACAGCATTTCTCATTTCTTGGTTAATTCCAAAACCGGGGTTTGACCTGAGGGCAAACCCCTAATCCCTAACCCCCCAATCGTCTCCACTTTTCTATGTGTAGGTTGCAGGTACGCGGCTGAAATTGAAGATCTGGAATCCTTGTGCAAAGACGAATAGATCCCCCTTCATTTCACGGATTTTTCGGAGGACCGTGTGCACGCCGGGCGCCATCGTCCCGTCAACTTTTGCTCAAATTTACAGGACAGCGCCGTCTCGACATTTTATTGCTAATTCCAGGTCCGCAGCTTCATATCATATTCCTATCTCTGTTTATAAGTGAATCTTTCCTACTTTGCATGCATTCCTAGTTCAATCTTTCTATCTACATTCTTTACAAAAGAGGGTATCCTTGCTATCACAACCCTTGAAACTCATATAGAATCCAATCTTGCATTGTGTGGGATTGGATCTTGTGGGTTTCAACCCCTCTTTTGAATGTAAAGTCTCCCCTAAGTGAAAACCATCAACCCTAGTGACTCTCCCTTCTCTCTCCACGGAGTTGGGGAGGGGAGAACGACTAGGGTTCGATTTTTCCGCTTTACACAAATGTATCAAGAGAGAAATCCTATCCCGTGCACTGGTCCATCAAGGAAAGGAATTCTTGTGAGACGACTTCAGCAGTGACGAGATTTTGATCACCATCATACAAATAGCAAGGGAGATCACCAACTTTAGCAAAAATAAGGTCAACCTCATCATCACCTTCTTTCTTTTCCCGGTCCATCTCTGCAATCATTAACCTTATTGTCTCTTGTTTATGAGACAATGATGACAAGATCTGAATGTACTTCTCCCTTGTGGGAATTACCTTGTTCTCAACCAGGACATCTATCCTAAAATCCTTTGTTTTACTCCACAAGGTAGTGCTTTTCATAACTTCCTCAATTTCTTGTGATAAAGAGGTTTTGAGTCCTTGCATCCGACTTTGGATCACTTCATAATCAGACAATAGTTGTACTGTTGAGCTCAAAAGATGAGAACCTTCTGACCTTAGCCGCGAGATCCATTCATCCATGACTCGACCTTTAGCTCCTACCTGTTCAATCTTTTTGAGAGCTTCGATGTCTATTGATGATTCTATAGGTTTAACCTCTTCAGAAGATTGTGTTACCTTTAAAAGGACGTTGGTCAGTTGTTCACACTTCTATTTCAAGATATTTTTCTCATCCCTCTCCTGATCCAATCTTCTCAACAAAGCATTAAGGGTTGTCTATGAATCTGATTTCAGACTTTCATGTGTTTCCATCCTGAGCTCTATAACCTGCATGGTATAATATTCTTCTTGTATGTTTCCTTTGTCCTTATCTGAGGATGGCACCATAACTTCAGCGTATTTTCTCTTAGAGGCTGGGTCTACCATCACCCAAGATACTATCTTTGGCTTTTTCATTCCCTTAGGCTTTGGAGGAACTAAAAGTTCAAAGTCAAATTCATCAAGAGATATTACCTATTTTTTCCTCTTAGGGGCCACTACTTCCATCCAAGGGGGAAGTATTGGATTGGATGATGGAGTAGTAGCTCCTTGCTGACTTAGGGTCGAAGATTTAGGGGCCGGTTCACTGGAACTTGGAGCAATCGTGGGTGTTACTGATGGTGCTGATATTGAAGCATTTAGTGGAACATTTGTTGCTGCTACTTCTTCAGTTATTGGTGGGAGAGTTGAGAACACCGTGAGTACAACTTCAACATTCACCAATGGAGGAATTGTCGTGGTGGTAGTAGTAGTGACGGGTAGATCTATTGAAACCTGTTCTGTAAGTGCATCTTGTAAGGTCTCATTGAAATCCATCATGGTGGATTCAAAAGTAGATGAAGGGAAATCATCTAAATTAGAGAAGTTGGTTATTGTAAAAAACTAACCAACGGTCTTTGATTACATCATACCCACACTTAGATCTCCATCTTCTTGAAAATCTTCATCTTCTTGATCAGAGTCAGAGTCAGAATCAATAAAATGGACGATTACCTGTGAAGTAATCGAGGCATCAATTTCAGATGAATGTGATACTTCCTCTGCCTGTACTTCCTCTTGTTGAGGAATTTCACCTTCTTCGACCTCTTTTCCCTTTTCAGCTTCACTGACAGGCAGTTGTTCTGACTCCTTCATAGGTGCTTCTGGTGGTGCGGATGATGACTCACCCTTCTTTGACCCTTTAAATTTAAATTTGATTTTGGGTCCTTTACCCTTTGATTGTACCGCAGGAGCTAAGGATAATACTTGTGAGTCTGCCTTGCTCTTGGTTCTTGTTTCAGCTGTCACTGTCTTGCCCAAAGACCATCACTATTTTCATCCTCTCTTGAACTAGTGGGAAGTTGTTTCATCCTGAGTTTTTTTTTAGCAACCAAGCATTGGTGTTTGCTAAGATGGGAGATATCCTCTGCGTAATGGACTTTCTTTCCTTCTTTGACCATTGCACAAGTGGAAGTGGGGAATCAACAATCTTCTTCTCATAACAAATAGGGTCCACTATGTCATCTGTGTCTTCCATAGTCATTGGGATCTTAGCTAGATCCATATTTTCAATTTGTTCTAAAGTAAGGCGGCTGAAATCCATCCTTCTTATATCCTCCTCATTCTGACAATCCACCCAAACATCCTCAAACCTATAAACATGAGTGTAAGTCCTTTTGAGCTTTCTCTTTATACCCCAAAAATCAAAATCGATTCGAGCCTTGAATCTTCTCATTGTGTTCCACTGCATTTCCTCCTCCATATTTTTGGCTTTAGGGTTGGTTAGCACTGAATACCTGCCAATTGACTCTGGGAATTTCAGCCCAATCTTATGTGCTTGTGATTGTTTCTCATGCACATTAAATCAGTTATTTGGATAGCTCCATAAGGATGAATTTATCTGAAGGGAACCTTGGAAGAATGAAGGGCTCACCTGAGAAGCATCCAATTCGGATATAGGTGAATGTGGGAAATTGTAGAAACACACACCCAAAATGAGACACCCTGTTGTAAGCGGCCTCTGATATTCTTCTCTTCTGCAGGCCTTTATAAAAAATGCACTTCCATATAGAAAAGAAGGCATCATTAACCCTCCTGTAATGATTACCTTGATTTTTGATAGTTAGTTGGTCATAGTATTCCCAAACGGGCACCACTCTTCTATCACCCTTGGTTGACAAGCCTGGATATTGCCTCATTGAAGCAGCTGCGTAAACCATGTACGAGGTCATATAAAACTTCAGTGTTACCTTGACCTCTTTCAATTGGGCGCAAAGCGCATCACTGATCTATTCTCCCCAATCAATTCTTGCAGCTCCCTTTCTAATTATATTTATGTAGTAAGTCATCCAGCTTTGGAAATAATGAGAGTCTTTTAATCCTCTCACTCTGGATAACATGGTGACCATGTCATTATATTCCTCATTAAAATCACTCTTGTGGATAGACAGGCCATCGTGAGGTGAGGGAAGTTCTAGCAGTAGAGAGATAAATAGTATTAATCACTTTTTTGCATTTATCCTCATGTTTCGCATAGTACTCTTGAGCACTCTCTTGAGAAATATCAGCTACTTCTTCAACTAATGAACCTTTAAAGACACTATTGAAGAATACATTGTCTAGAGTCATGATGACATTTTGATCATCATCTTTTACTTCCCTTGTGCTTGGATCAAAGTGATCAGCCACTGCCAGTACAAATTCAGGATCGTGAGCCACAACTGGGAAAGATGCATACTTATGCAGCTCAGATTTGATTAAACTAGTTAGATGTGTAGGAGCCTTTTGAACCCGATCAAAAAACTCTTGCATGTCAACATGCCCAATTTCAGTGTCCCTGATCTCCTTGATATTTGAGTCTACTGAACTCTCTGGGTACATATTCAAGTACCTGTCGTACTTGTATTTCATCTTTTTTGATGATGCTTTACTTGGAGAAGGTTGTCCCGAGGAAGACTCGAGCTTGTTGTGAGAGAGCTTTGACATTCGTGCACAATGACTGCATTCAACACTGATGATTAGCTATTCATCATAATCAAAATCAACTTTTCTCAAACGGATCAAAAAACGGGACTCAAAACAGGCTTAGGAGAAAAACTGCCAAAAAACAGGAGGTCGGGGAAAAAGGTCCGACCTGCTTCTTTACAAACACAAATTTGCACATCGGACTTTAAAGTCCGAAGTGCAATAAAACACCTTCATCTGCACGTCAGACTTTAAAGTTCGATGTGCAATTTTGTGAAAGGATATCAACACATCGGACTTTAAAGTCCGATGTGTCAATCTGGGGAAAGATATTTACACATCGGACTTTAAAGTTCGATGTGTAGGGAAAAAACCTCAAACAAGCACATCGGACTTTAAAGTCCGATGTGCAATCTAGAAAAGATTAGAGGCACATTAGACTTTAAAGTCCAATGTGCTTCTAAGGGGAAGGATAACTGGTCAGCATGTCGGGTTTTGAAACCCGACATGCCGACCGACTCCCCTCTGCATATCGGATTTTAAAGTCCGATATGCGGAGGGAAAGATCCTGCATATCGGACTTTAAAGTTCGATATGCAGAGGGACCGATCTCCAGCTGCATACCGGAGTTTAAACTCTGATGTGCAGGGAAGATAAGGGGATCCGAAGAACAGTCGGGTTTTGAAATCCGATTGTTCTCTGGAACAAAGGAGGCAATCGGACTTCAAAATCTGACTGTTCTCTGGAACAAAACCGAAGAAGGCAAGAACAAACAAACAAAAAGAAAAGGAAAAAATGAAATAAAGCAAAGAAGAACAAATAAAAACCCAAAAACAAAAACCCCACCTCTTCCACTTTGATCTTCGAAAAATCCAAGTCGTGAGCGATCCGATCGAGCCATGGAGAAGAAAATCCGAGTGGTGATAGAAGAAAACGGGGGAGGAGGTGCGCGATACAAACCAAAAATGAAGATTAAAATGCAAAGATTAACTTTATAAAGTGCTTAACAAACCCTAAAAGAATAATTAATGTGGCATTAAAACCACACGCACTTGCAGTTCGGACTTTAAAGTCCGAACTACCGGCTAAAACCACATTAAAATCTGAACTGCAAGCAAAGACCACATGCAGTTCAGACTTTAAAGTCTGAACTGCAAGCAAAGAGCACCTGCAGTTTGGACTTTAAAATCCAAACTGCAGGCAAATACCTGCAAATACATACCGGAGTTTAAACTCTGACATGCAAATTTCACCAAAAGAACCCTGTAGTTCGGACTTTAAAGTCCAAACTGCAGGTAAAACTGCAAACTAAAAAACAAGGAAAACAAACAAAACGAAGAGTAAAGAACAAAACGAACTAATCGACCAAGTCGATTAACTCCTCCCAGAGACCATAAGGTACGAAATGGACCAATTTTGTAGGGTTGCCTCATGATTTTGGCCGCGTTGAAATCAAGGACAACAAACCCAAGACAGGACTAAGAGGGGGGGTGAATTAGTCCAAACATAAATTAATGCAACACATAAAAAAGTCAGCCTGAAAGAAAATATACCTTCCGAACCAAAACACATACGCTAATCCACTCCAGGAGAAAGAGGGGATCAAAACAAACATTCTAAAGATCAATCCACTGATCCACAATCACCAGAACATAATGAACAACATATCAACACATTACGCATCAATAAAAGCAATTAGGATCAAAACATATCCTCCAATGAAAATAACTCAAATTTGGATCTCCACATACTATGGTGAGACCCATAATACATCAAACAATCCTCCACAAATCATATTCAGACCCAAGGATAGGTCTAGAATATGATATCACAACTAGCTATGAACAATGCCTTAATATCCAAAGAACACAATAATATTTCTAGACCACAAAACTATCTTATCCATAATACCAAAATTATAACCAAATAAGATAACAATAACAAACAACATGAACAACATGAACAACAGTTTCTAGACCCGAACACTTCTAGAACAACTACAACACCAGCACAACAAGATATCTCTTCACCACAAACTTTCCAAACCAACACCAATATGGAACAACAAGTTTGACATTAATGACAACCACATCCACACATACCTCCAACACATTCTTGCAAAATGGTATCTCAAGCACACAAATGATCACATAAAAGAGAAAGGGCACACATTATCCATGAACTACAAATAGAAAAGTTATGAGCTCATGAAAAGAAAGAAGAGAAACATGGATACACATTCTAGATGTGTTTTTCTAGGCGATCCATGAGAAGAATGAGAGATGACATGGATACACATTCTAGATGTGTTTTTTGAGGTGATGCATGTTGGGAAGGAGAGTAGGAATATTCTAGCAATATTTTTCTAGTACCACTCATCCTCCTATGTGTGTGCAAGTGATGTCAATTTTCAAGTGTTAAGCATCCCATATAAGAATTTTTTTACTTTGGTTTTGAGCATGCAAAAAATTGTGTAAGACATGGAATGAAAAATGCCAAGAGGCGTGTGTCTGGTATCGAGAACATCTCATATAAGAGTTTGTTTGCTCTAGTTTCAAGAATGTGTAGCCTCATGTAAGACAAATATATTTCTGGTTTCGAGGTCATGGACCATGTAATATTTTGTTTGCTCTGGTTTTGGGAATCTGCATGTCTAAGCCATATATCAATGTTGCATTTGGTTTCGGTCATAAAGCATCTCATGTAAGAGTTTGTTTTCTTTGGCTTCAAGAATGAACACCTCATTTAAGGCATTTCAAAAATATAGTACAATATACTACAAAGAGGGTGATATGTATGCCCCACTTAAGATGTCAATATAGCCTTATGCCGATGTCTTAAGGAAGCTAGAAACAAGGATACCCACCTTCAACACCAAGGAGATATCCTTTAGTCAACAATGTTCATAAATCCAAGCTAAAGAGGCAATACTCTTACAAGCAAGGATAAGATAGTTGAAAAAGAGATATCTTGCAACACGTGTAAAGAGTATTATTGGAGGAGAAAAGATCTTTTTTCAAAATAAATCTCTCACCAAGAGGATTTTTTTAACAAACATAACATCTTCTACAAAAAGAAGAGAAGGAGAACAAAGAATGCATACCTTCCTCCTAGTGCTAGGTGAAGGGATTCTTGATGAAGGATGACATACTTTTGACCCAAAGTGAAAAGGGTTTGTTTATAATAGATATGCATTGCCAAGTGTAAAAGAGAATGTATTCAAGGATACACACCTCTTCTATAAGAGAGAATCATTGAGAAAACAACAACTTCACACAAGGAATGACATCAAATCATAAGCAAACACAACTTAACAAAGGAAAAGTGGATCCCTAGAAAGGATAGGAGAGAGAAATCATTGTCCCTTTACTGTAGGGACAATGAGAAGGATTACACAAGTTCCAAAGAGAGATTATTAATAAGAGGTATACATTTTCAAACAAATAATAGGTCCTAACCAAGGAACACACATGTACTCGCATGAAGTAATATTCTATGCAAGAATGGACATCAATTTATTAAAAATGCAACACAATAGAAGAGATAGTCTTTTAAAAAGGAGAGACTGAAGGAAAATTCCATTCTTGACCCCAGAGCAAGAGGACAAAAAAAATAGGAGGAAGGATCATGCATTCCCTAAGGAGAGATTATTCATAATAGATGCATCATTTCAAAATAGGAATAGGTCCTATGAATGATAATTATATAGAAGAAAGGACATCACGTTATGAAAAATTTAATCCATAAAGGAAATAGTGAAACCTTAGAAAGAGAAAATATAGTATTATTGACCCCCAAGCATATAGACAAGAATAAATAGACTATTATGTTGCTCACTAATTATGATTGCATCTGGGCCCGTTCATGGGATTTGTCGGGTTAATCTGATTGAGGTCCCATGATGTAAAGTGAAATGAGAGGTACCTCAATAAGGATGGTACAAAGCAAACTTTGACAGAGCATCAAAAGGAAACCTTGGAGTTTTGTGGGTAGGTTTTGTTATTAGAGATTGGTTGGGGAGCATTTGGTGATGGGAGATCAAAAATTATCAGGGGGAATGAATAATGAGGCTGAGGCTAAAGTGACTTTATTGGCCATCTGATGGGGGATCAAATTGGGAGTAAAAAACCTACACCTCTACATCATGTAAACACCAATTCTCAAAAATCTCTCTTACAAATGAGAGAATTCAATTTTTAAAGGAGAAGCCCAAACTTGGTACTTGAATAAATTCATTTTCAATATTATAAATTATTTAAATTTCTTTAGAAATTATACCATTTCACATGTGTAGAGGAAAAGTAATGAAGTGGTAGATGTACTTTCGAAGTGGGCAACATCATTTGGGGAAGTGGATGAAACTCATGTGGAGGATTGTTGGAGATTTATGTTAGTATGTTGCAAATATGTGTGTTAGTGATGTCTGAGAGATGTGTTGTCATTGATGTCAATATATTTCTCTATCTATGGCTATGTTGCAGCGGTGGTCAGTTAGTGAGATTGTTCAGTATGTTGATGATCAAATTTTGTGGATTAAAGGGTTTGTAGAGGATTGTGTATAGATGATTCGGTGCAATTTTTCAGACTTTCGTATGAATATCTGAGTGAGTTATGGCTATCCGTGTTGTGGACGGTTTTTTTGTTGTTTAGTGATGCTAGTGTGTCAGTAATTTGATTTGCATTGCTTTGCATTGCAATATCTTGATTTGTGGATTTGGAGGAATATTTCAGACGTTGATGTGTGTCTTCAATTTAGATGGTTCATGGTTTGATGCTCCGCAAGTGATTTTTCCAAGTTGACAGTTGTTGCAGTTAGAGTTCTTGAAGTTCGGTATGATGATGATATGATTCCAGTAATTTGAGTTGTTGTGGATGTTTCTAGATTGTGTTCCTTTTGTGTTGGTGGTCCGCATTGATCATTGTGCATGTAATTGATAATTTTCTCTGATGTGTTCGTGTTCTTCATTGTTTTGGCCAACTAGATGCTTGTAGCGTGTTGTGGATGTTTGATCCATAATTCTTGGAGGTGTTTTATATTCGAGGTGTGTGATATTGGCCCATGCTATGTTTTAGCTGACTTTGCTTGGTTCGCATTTTATTTTTTAGCGTGTGTGGTTATATTTTTGTAATTAGGTGATGAGTGTTGAGTCTACCTTGGTGAGGTTGATGTCATGTATAGATAAATGTAATATCTTTGTAATTCAATGTGTGGATGTGTCATGGATGACTGTATGTGCGAATAATGTATTAATCTTTTGGAGGCAGAGATGAAGAGTGTGTGAAGAAGTTGTTATGTGCTTAACCGAAACTATAACCATAAATTAGGAGATTATATTATATCAGTTCATGAACTTCTAGATGTGATTCAAATCTGTTTGTAAGACAGTGAGTCTTCCCAGAGTTGTAGCCCTTGTTGTTCATGTTTTTGAGCAGTGAGCTCTAGGCAGTGTGCCTAAATGCATGTGCATTCCCCATTTTAATATTCCATATACTTCTAACAGAGTATCATCATATTGTGGGTAGGTTCCCACCGTGGTTTTTTCCTTCATTGGGTTTTCCACGTCAAAAATCTTGGTGTTATTTGTGTTCTTGATGTGTTGTTGATTCATGCTTTTATGCTTAATAATCAGACTTGAGAATAAGTTTAATTTGTGTAAGTTTGTGAGACAACTAATTCACCCCCCCCACCCTCTCAGTTGTCTTCCCAAAATGAGAGTTATTTCATCAAGGATTTTAGAGATATTTTGGAGGATGACATGCACGAAGGTGTACAAGTTGGCATTTAATCATCATCATTATTTGGCTTGGTGAGAATGTTGTGATGGTGATGGAGGATTATTTATAGATGTTTGGGCCCATTTTTGTTCATATCCAGAAGCAGTGGTTGTTGAGGTTTTGACAAGGATGGAAGCAACTTTTACTCTTTACACCTCCAAACAACAACTGGTGTTCATGGGCGTCGTTACTGCAAAGTGGCTTAAATGCATTTTCAATATGGAGATGCAACATTTGTGCAAATAATGGAGACCCTTCTAGGTAAGTATTTTTTGAAGACCATGCACAAGCATTGTACGAATGTGGATGTAGTCACAATGGTGATAGCCTAGGGTTTGGAGTTGGGCGAGCAAAAGGATGTTTTGGTGTAGGTGTTGAGGGGGTGTGTTGAGGATGATTGGCTGTGTGGGTTGTTGGAATTGCTAGAAATGGCCATCTTTGAAGAAGGGTTTAATGTTGGTGAGGGTCTTTACATTTATGGAATTCATGAATAGAGGGATTTGGTGCCTTTTATTCAATGGCCTTTTGGGTCGACCAAGATGAACATCGAGCAGAAGCCACAATAGGTTGAGATTCACTCAAGCTTTACTTGAAGGAAAGGGAGGTGTATTCTCATGGTATTGGATCCTCTAGACCTATAACGAGGGAATTGAAGGTGAAGGGTAAGAGGAAGACAGTGGAAGAGAGGATATTGAAGCAAAAAAAAATGACTGGTGTCGCTTGTTGGAGCTGTGACAGATGGAACGGAAAATAACTATGTAGGCGAAGGTTCGAGTGGCCAAATTCACAGTGTGCCCTAGCATTGGGATGTAGGGTTTTTGGTTGCTTCTTTTAAATTTTGTTTTACAATGATGGCCCATTTTAAAGCTTGGTCGGTATGTAATTTTTGAAATAGTGATATACTTGTAAATTTTACGAAGAATTTTGTAAAGCTTTTAGTAGTCCGAGTTTCTGACTAATGGTGGTGTTTGTAGTTTGTCTCTAGGATCAGGGTACAATTTTTTTATTATGGTGTTTGTAGCCCTTTGACATGTGGAAATGTCAGCTCTTTTGAATCAAGCCAATTGGTTGGTGGTGCATTGTTTGGTTTAATGGTAGGGTGTAGTGTCTGGTGTGGAGGTCCTGGTGGTGTCTGCCTGTATGATTCAGGTTTTTTGCAAACTTTGAAACTATCATGTATTTAAAGATATATTATTAATAAAATATACCTATTATCAACCAAAAAAAATTATGATTGCACCTGAAATTGTACCTCCAATAGGTAAGCTAACAAAGTCACATGGTGAGGAGCAACATAATAATAAATTGAATCTTATTTGAAATGAACATGAGAAATATGTCATTTATTGTCAAACGTTATTTTTATGATACCTAAATCAATATATTATTATATTTTAATGTTCAAGGTTTGATATTCATTAGTAGAATGGCCATGAATTTGATGATAAGTTTGCAACAAAAAAATTAAAAATTCAAGATGTTGTCTACGTTTCCTTCTTCTTTTAGGCCAAAGAAGAGAGATTAAATTGGTGTGAAGAAGATCAGAAAAAACATTATCTTTCTGTAATACCATATTAGAATGAGAAGATGTGGATTCAATAGACAAAGGAGGAGGGGATGTTGACAAAGGAAGAGGTTGGAAACCTAGATTTTCATTAAAAAAGAGTGTTTCTCATGACTTTCAAGAATTTGTTGCACACATCCTAAATTTTTTCCATTGTATTCATGTGTAGGATCAAGAGAGGGTTTACTCTTAAGTGGAATTTCATTGAAGTTTAAAGAGGCCCAATCAATTTCTAGACATGTGTTAGGATAAAAAAATTGAGTATTAAATTCAAACATCTTAGATTTTCTACAAAAAGGGTGTGAAATCTAATGACCCCCAATCATCCTCCAAGAGCTCTTCTTTAGGAACTTCTCTAGTAGGAGATGTTGTATTTGTTTGAATTGGAGAGATTATTGTAAGGGTTAACAAGTTATATTATGCTTCAATTAGCATGCTTTTGTCAGTTTCCAATGTAAACACTTCATTATTATATGTGTAAGGCACTGCATGATAATCAAAAACAATTTTTGGTTTTTGTTGAGGTTGTGAGACATCTTGATGAAGGTGGACAACAACCTTAGTGTTCTCAACAATATTAGTGGTATTAATTTGGTCTTTGTTAGGATCTTCATTTTTGGGAGAGAGAGCATTGGAAACATTATAATGACAGGAAATGGTATCATCCCCTTGCTCTAAGGTATATTTATGATGACAAACTTTAAGAAAGGGACCATCATATGTCATTAATGCTTAATTTCTAGGGGGGAGATCATTAAAATGAAAAGAAGCTATAGTATCATTAGGAAAGGTAGCCACAATATCATCCTCTTCGACCAAATAATCCTTATGGGGGAGGTACTTTTTAGGAGAAGGATAAACATCATTCTCCAAAGCTCTACCTTTCGGAAGGAGATCTTTGAAAGAAGTGTTCATATTCTCTTCTTGCACCAATGTGCCCTCATTAGTAGGACCAATTTTTGGAGAAGGTAAATCATAGCTATGAATGAAAGGGAGAACTAAGTTATCATTGTATGCATGAAAGAGAACATCATGAACATCTTTAATGTAACTTGGAATTGATCTAGAAAAATAAGATAAGAATTCCATATGCAGTTATGGTCAAACAAGAAACTCATATGTCATGTAACCAAAGTAATACATTGAAGTTATGAAAAAATCGATCTAAAACACAATTGAATAAAGGAGGGAAGTTTGAATCCACAAATTGAAGATTGTGATTAAATAATGCAAAATTTTTTAAAAGTGTTTGATTAACCAATTAATTAAGCAATGTAATTTGTGAATTTGAAAGATAAATGCCTTTAAATCATAACATATTATAAAGATCATATTTGAAAAGGGATTTGAAAAATCATGCAACCCCCAAAAAATTAGAATTATAAATTAGGGTTTTTTGTGATTTAATCAACATCTAAATTTATATAATTCAATTGAAAATAGGATCTATGAGTGCAATTTTGATTTTTAAAATGCATTTAAAAAATCAGATCTAAAATAATGAATCCAAGTTAGGCAAACCACAAATTAAATTTTAGAATTATAAATTAGGGTTTGTTGAATTTAACCTCTAAACTTATGTTATTCAATTGGAAATTACACTTGTAAATGTAAATTTGAATTTTAAAAATGCATCAACACTCAAATCTAAAAACATAAATAAAAAATTAATGTGTAGGAAGTCGGGTTCACCAAAATGTAATGGTAAAAAAATAGGTTTTCCACCACTAAGGTAATAAAAATGCTAATTTTGCTTAGGGAACAATTGCATTAGAGAAAGATGAGAATTTGATAGATCTAAGTCTTAAATACCAAGATTTCGATAAACTTCCAGGGGTTTTAGATGTGCCTCTTCTTTCCCTTGAGTTGAATTGGTTTGAGTTTGTTGAAGATGCTAAAATTAGGGTAAATGTGTGTAAACTGAATTAATTATGCATAGACATTGAGTTGTAGTCATCAAACGGAGCGAAAAACTTCTAGGGGTTTTAGATGTGCCTCTTCTTTCCCTTGAGTTGACTTGGTTTGAATTTGTTGAAGATGATAAATTTAGGGTAAATGTGTGTAAATTGAAGAAATTATGCATAAACATTGAGTTACAATCATCAAACAGAGCCAAAAACTTGGATCTGAGCAATATGGGAATGTTCAAATCTATTCCCAAAAGGTAGACCTAAATTGTTAGGATCAGAACACTGATCGCTCTGGTCCTTCACACTTTTTGTCATTTAAAGGGGAACCTATTCATCTCTATGAATAATGTCAATCCTAAAAATTACAGCTCTGCACACACATAGTAGAGAAGGGAAAATGGTTGGGAATGGGGCTTTGTCTAAGTCAAACCTCGATTTAGGAATTAACCTTAAATGAATAATTGCAAATACTAAAATAAATAACGAAAAGGTATGCCTCAGATCTGCAATTGTTGATGATGATGTTTTGCTTCTTGAACGCAATCACATATGTTGTATGAAATGGCATGAACATGACAAAACCATAATCACACACACATGCTTGCATATGAATGATGTAATTTCACTCCACAATGGTTGAATGAAGAATATGCAGCCTTTAAGGTCTCTAAAAATGCTTGATAATGAATGCTTCACAGATGCAATGATTTGACTACTTGAAGTAGATGAAATTAGGTTGATCAAATGTTTTTATATAGGGATATCTAGGTCATTTACCGATTAGGTCGACCTTTAATGGTCATGCAGAGCCATGAAATTGATTTCTTATCAGAGAGATACGACCCTTGCCCCATTTTAAAATAGGGCCCAACTAAGAGGTACCAAGGCAAGCATGCTTTGGTTCTATGAACATGGCACTAGCACCCTCATTCTTCTTAGTTAGGGACCTCAATTTAGTCCCATGGAGAAGGACACCCCTCTAGGAAATCAACTAGTGAACTGGGGAAAAGGTACAAAACGGACCTAGATAGGAGATGCGGATGGGACATGCTAAAGTAGGGGCACAAACATGAGGTGTAAATTATCCCAGTGACAATTTACGATGCTATAATGAGCAAGGCTATAGAAGGAGATGGAGGCACAAAGTGGGAGAATGAATAAAGTCGAGTGTTGTGATTGGCTTGTCCCACTACTACTAAGGAATCGTTATCAAGTTTTTTGACCAAAACTCAATCAAGTAGAAACTCAAATTTCTTTGCATTTCCAAAATGAGTGATTTGGTAGATTGAAAGAAGGTTGGTGCCCAAGTTAGGAACATAGAGAACATTCTCAAGTGTTCCATCATCCATGGCAATCGAACATTTGCCTTCAACTTCCACTTGTGTATCATAACCTATGAAAATGTGTGGTAACTTGGATGGCTCTAATGAAGAAAATTGTTCCATTGTAGACCCCATTTGATGAGAGACATCCAAGTCAATCACCCATTGCTATGAAGAACTTGTAGTTGCCACAAATGCTTGTCCTTTTCCTTTTGATTGTGAGGAGGTGGAAGGAGATGAATCCTTCTTCTTGTAAGTAGATGACAAATTTATGTTTTTCTTCTTGATGATGTGTGTCAATTCATCAATTTTCTTAGTGTGGTAATGATGCTCATCATTACCAACTTTCTTGAAATATGAACAATTTGGCTTCTCCTTCGTGTTTGAATTTCCCTTCTTGAAAGAAGATGCAAAATTGCCTTGTTGTGGAGAGGATGGTTGTGCTTGTTGGATGTTTGGGTGATTGCTGCAAATATATGCTTTAATGGCATCTGAGAGATGTGTTGTCATTAATGTCAACATATTTTCTTTGTTTGGTGCAGTGTTGCAGTATAGTTCAGTTAGTTGGTTTATGTTTGTGTGTTGATGATCTGTGTTTGTGGATTGAAGGGTTTGTAGAGTGATATCTCTAGTTGATTCAATGCAAGTTTCAGAGGTCCGCATGAATATTTGAGTGAGTTATGAGTATCGATGTTGTGGCCAGTTTTTATGTTGTTCAGTATTCCCAGTGTTCAAAATTTTGATTTACATTGCTCTGCATTGTAATACCTTGATTTGAGGATTTTCAAATATGTTTGGGATGTTGATGTGTGTCCTCAATTCAAATGGTTCTTGATTTGGTTCTCTACAAGTGAATCTTTCAGGTTAGCAGTCAGTTCAGTTGATGCTCTTGAGGTTTGGTATGATGATGTGATGATTCTAGTAATTTGAGTTGGTGTGGATGTTGTTGTGTTAATTCAAGATGCTTGTGGGTGTTTCTAGATCATGTACTATTTGAGTTGGTGGTCTGTGTTGATCGACGAGCATGTTATTGATGATTTTCTTTAGTGCGATGGTATTCTTCATGTTCTTGGCTGACATGGTGATTGTAGAATGTTTTGGATGTTTGATGCATAATTCTTGGAGGTGTTTCATGTTCGAGGTGGTGATTTAGGTCCATGCTATGTCTTAGTTGACATTGTTTTGGTCTACATGTGATATTGTAGTGTGTGTGCTTATATTTTGTAATTAGGTGATGTGTGTTGAGCCGACCTTGATGATATTATTCCAAGGTTGATATGATGTATAAATAAATGTAGCATATATGTAATTGTGATGCTACATATGTGTGAGTGTACACATAATGTATTAATCATTCGGTAGTAGAGAAAAAGTATGGAGAAGTAAGTGAGAGATACGTGCTTAATTAGAACTGTAACCAGGCATTGTGGATGTTATTTCTAAGTTCATGATTTTCCGGAAGTGATTTGAATCTATTTGTAAGGTAGTGAGCCTTCCCAGGGTAGTTGCCCTTTGTTGTTTTTGAGCATTGAGCTCTAAGTAGTGTGCCTAAATGCATGTGCATTCCCCATTGTAATGTTTCATATACTTCTAACAAGGTATCATCATAATTGTGGGTGGGTTCCCACTATGGTTTTTCCCCAAGACCAGGTTCTCCACTTCAAAAATCTTGGTGTTATTTGTGTTCTTGTTGTGTTGATGATTTATGCTTTCACTATTAATTATCAAATCTGAGATTAAAGTAAGTTGTTGTAAGTTTTTGTGAGAACTGATTCACCCCCCTCTCAGTTGTCTACCCTATTTTCATCAATTGGTATCAGAGAAGGTTCCTCCAAAGAAGTTTAATAGCTTGAGGTGATCCAGGATGGCGACTTACAAGAAGGAGAGTCTGAGATTAGATGGAACAAATTATTCTTTAAAAGAAACGGATGGAGTGTCACTTGAGATGCATTGGCAAAGATTACTAGAAAGTTACTAAAGACAAATATATTGTTCCTGCAAATGGTCCTTAGACATTAGATGAGATTAAGGAAGTTAAATACAATATTAAAGCTAGGAAGCATTGCTAAGTGCTCTAACTAATTCAAAAAGGACAAATGTGATGAAATTGCAGACTTCTCATGAGATTTGGAAGAAGTTGGAAACCCTATATGAAGGTGACAGTTATGTGAATATTGCTAAGTTGCAGAGATTGAAAGGAAAGTATGAGATGTTGAGGATGGGAGAAGATGAGAATATTACTTCTTTTATGTCGAAAGTGAATGAGCTTGTGTGCAATATCAAATTTGCTGGTAAAAAGTTGGAAGAATCAGAGATTGTTGCTAAAGTTCTTAGATCCTTACCTGCATCCTATATACATGAAGTTGCTATTGAAGAGATACAGACTATGACTGATGTAACCAGAGACATGTTGATTTGTAAGCTTTCAGCCTTTGAATTGACTAAATTTGGTGATTCCCTTCCTAAGGTAGAATTTGTATTCAAAGCTACTATTTCTAGGAAGGATAAGAAAAGATTTGATCCAAGTGAAAGTTCTTCAAGGAGGATATCTAGATATGAGAAAGAGATGAAGGAGATTGAAGAAGAGAGAGAGAGAGAGAGAGAGAGAGAGAGAGAGAGAGAGAGAGAGAGAGAGAGAGAGAGAGGAGCTTGAAGGGATGATTGCCAGGAGATTGCCTAAGGGAGATGGTAAGTATGAAGGAAAGTTGTCTCTTAAATGTTTTTCATGCAATAATATAGGACATTTTGTTTCAAGGTGTCCGAAAAGAGTTCCTAAGAAACCATACACACCTAAATATCAAAAGAAGTGCTATTATGCTACTGATGAAGGTGTGATTGATGATGAATCTGACAAAGGGAATTTAAGTGATAATAAATGGGTGTTTATTGCTATCATGAAAGATGATCCAAAATCTATTGGTTCTGCTAGCTGCATTAATGAGGAAAAAGCTTTGCCTGCACAATTTGAAGAGAAAGATGAATGGGTAATTGACAACGGATGCTCTCATCATATGATAGGTGATAAGAAAACTTTTGTGAGCTTGGAAAAGTATGATGGTAGTGTTGTTAGGTTTGGTGATGACAAAGCTGGTATAATTCGTGGTAGAGGTTCTATTTCTATTGATGGTAAGCACAATAGTGATGATTTCTTATATGTAGAAGGTCTAAAGTATAAGCTTTTGAGTGTTGGATAGATGGTTGACAGGGGATATTATCTTCAATTCAAGAATGGCAAATTTAAAATCTTGAGTAGCTTCGGAAGTGAGATTGCATCAAGTACAAAGACAAAAGGTAATATCTTTCACTTGAATGTTGTTGCTAAAATTTGTTTGAGTACTCAAATTGATGAAAGTTGGTTGTGGCATAAAAGGACGTGTCATGTAAATTTTGACAACATGATTAAGATAAGTTCTACTTAGGCGGTAAGAGATCTTCCTAAGTTGATGAAACCTACTAACCCTATATACACAAAGAATGTCAAATGGGAAAGTAAACCATAGTTTCTTTCAAAAGTAAGAAGCATTTTTCTAATGGATTGTTAGATCTTGTGCATACTAATTTATGTGGTCCCTCTAGAGTGAGAAGTTTGCAAGGAGATAGATATTTCATGTTGTTGATTGATGATTATTCAAGGATGAAGTTGTTGGAAATTAACACTCATTGGATTCATATGTTGTCATTGATGGAAACATGGCAACATGGTAACTTGGCAACAAGATTCATAAGGAAGCATACACCAACATACACTGACACTAGGAGGCATTCACCGGTAGACACCAGCATTGGAGAATCCAGGGTTACACCAACACCAACACCGGTACCGGCGTCCAGCACTTCAGTGAAGCTGACATCAGGCTTGGACCTGAAGGCAGTTTTATTTGTAAAATCATTTTGTAATTATTGTATAAGGCCGACATTGTATATCTTTTTTAATGCATTGTAAGACGACATAAGAAATATTGTTTGTGAAGGGTATATAGGTCAATTTGTTAAGGTCATTATAGATATAGATGAGATAAACTGAAATAAGGATATAGGAGATTGTGTAATGTGAAGTATATGTATGTAGATCATTTGTATGTGAATGTTATATCATGCAATGATCTGTAGATAGTTTGGAAAGCATTCTTGGAGGAAATGAGATACCGATAGAAGTGTTTAGGGTTTATGAACCGGTATAGAGAAGAACTATAATTGGAACTCTTTTTGGCATAGCAGATGCATTTTGTGAGCTCATTATTACTGTTTTATTTCAGCAAAAGCTTGTAGTTAGTGAGACTCTTTTGTGATGAGCAGTGTGCCTTTCTGCATGTGCAAGCCCCCATTTTATGTAATATCCTTCATATGGCCAGTGAACTGATATTGTGGGTCACAAATCCCACCGTGTTTTTTCCTCTTTGAGGTTTTCAACGTATAAATTCTATGTGTTATGGTGTTCATTTATGTTGATGGATTATTTGCTTCAAGTTATATGTTTCTTCATTTACCAGTTTATATGTGTATGTTATAAAAGGGTAAAATCATATCTTACCGACAGAACATTGATTCACCCCCCCCCCCCCCCCTCTCAGTGTTCTTGGATCCCAACAATTGGTATCAGAGCCTAGTTCCTCGGAAGAAGTTTAATAGCTTGAGGAAGATCTTGAAACCGGAATCATTGAACATGGCTACGGAGAAGCAACTAGAGATGACTCTTGAGGATTATCATGCTGAAAGGATAAAGAATTTAAAATTGCAAGATGAATTGAATTATGATAATGAATTCATTCTTGTCCTGTAAGAAAGGTTATCATCAGCTCAAGATAAGAGAAAGGAACTTTTGCAAAACCTAGATGATGAAGAGAAAAATGCACTTAAGGAATAATGTTAGAAACTGAGTCAAACAAACATGCTCATGAAGAATGAAATGCAAGACCTGACTATGAGGTTATCAAAAGATATTGAGGACAGAAAGAAAAGGAAAAAAAAAAGGAAGAAAATCTTGTTATATCTCTAAAGAACAAATTTGATGAATGTGGCAGATTGACTCATGAGAATAATCTATTGAGAACTGATTTGGGACACTCCTGGAACAATGAACAAGAGCTTGAAAGACAAATAACTACTCTAAAAGATGATTTGACTACTGTAAGTGAGTATAAAGAAAAATTCAGTATTAGTGTTGCACAGTTGGATGACTTATTGAAAAGACAAAGGCAAAATGATGATTCTAGAGGACTTGGATTTGTACAAGGTGAAAGCTCCAGTACTGCAAATGAAGATCAAACAACCGATATGTAGAGCTCATCAGACCAGAGGAAACCAGTAAGGCAATCTAATGCTTATAAATTCAATGGTAGATGCTTTGTTTGTAATAAATTTGGGCATATGGCTAAACAATGTAGAAATAGAGCAAATCAAAACTACAATTCTGTTCCCGGTCAATGCACAAATTGCAAGAAATATGGTCATAAATCAGAAGATTGCAGAATGAATTTTAAATGTCATGCATGTGGAAAGTTTGGTCATTTGGCTAATCAATGTAGGTCAAGGAATGACATTGGATATATTAAACAAATTCAAAAGAACAATTTTACATGTTATGCATGCAACAAAATAGGTCATATTGCTAAGTATTGCAGAAGCAAGACTCAATCAGTTAGCAATGATAAAGCAAATGACAAAAGAAAGTAGAAGGTAGATGAAATACAACAAGCTCACACCAAGAGATGGGTTAGAAATTTTGAAGAAGCAAGTGGAGATGGATCTACACCAGTAACTCCATCGGTAGAACAGAGCATTCCTGCATCGGTAGGAAATTCCACCAGTAACTGAGGCATACACCTTAGGGGTTGGAAAATCTATTGCAAATCTTGCATATTCCCTGGAGGAGATCTGGAAGAGATCTAGAGAGTTGTCTTAATCATTGATGAAGGTTTATCCACCATAAGACTGTGAAACCGACATCCGGTAGGGTACGTCACGAAGCATTTATGACAGTGAAGGATTATGGTTTACTTGTTGATAAAAGGAGAAAGTGAATTCATTCTCACTCACCCAACATTCAAGCAATCTAGAGCGAAGAAAAGGAAAATTTCAGGCAATTAAGAGCGAGCAAAGGCATTCCGAGAGGATTTCCAGCAATCATTGGAGAAGCAATCAAATCTTCACACTGGTGATCATTTGCAAGTATTTCTTCGAAATGACATCTGGATCATCTGCTCCTAATTTTATTGTAAATCCCACCATTGTTGAAGTTAAGGATAGGTTGAGACCCATTTTCAAGGAAGTTCCCCATATAGCTAAGAAAGAGACTTTGCGGGTGCATTCTCTAGGGTTCTCGACGATGTGATGTATGTTGAAGATGTAAGGGCATATATTCACTGCACCTTGGAGGATCTAGGTATAGAAGAGATAAAGGGCATGTATCAATCTGTGATACTGGGAGACTCCAGAACAATCAAGCTGAAATATAAGATCATCGAGGATCTAGGGTTAACCAATATTTTGTACATACCAAAATTCAAAGATGAGGTGACCAGATATGTTCTGAGTAGGGTTCACAATGAATTCATCTGGCTGGATCAGCCCTACATAATCACAAAGGAAGCAATTCAAACAGTCACGGTTTACCCAAAGTCGGACAAGAACCTGGCAAGAAGATTTCCACCACTGCGGTTAAGAAGCTCACTAGCGCAGCCCATGATGGAAGATCTATGAGGGTCAGCACAATCAAGGACATAGATGTGAAATTTGTCAGCATGGTAATCGGCTATAAGGTAACTTAATCTAGTCGATTGAACTCTATTGCTAGTTCTTGCATCCATGTTGCTTATCAAATGTTAAAGAATAATGAGAAGTATGACTTATGCGAATGGCTGAGAAGTGAACTAATGTTGAATCTTGGAAAGATTAAGAGTGTTAAGAGGAAATTTTAGGTTCGTAAATATCACTATTTGTTTAATGCTTTACTTCATGAATGGGATACCCGGTCTAGGGAAGAAGAGTTGGTCACATGACATACCGGTAGGTATGAAAATCAAGGAAGCAATCACCGGTCTTAGTATCGGCATGGATGAAAAGATTTGGGGCTATTTCAAAACATTTCAGGAAAACAGGAGACAGAGGGAAAGAATATCAAAGCACATTGTGGAGAAATACTCCACTGATATCTATTTTATGGTGAAAACTGATGAAACTCTTATGGAGGCAGTAGGACCTAGAACCATATGGGTCACTAAGCTTGGATATGAAGTGGATGATAGCAATTTTGAACTTTATGTAAAAATGTTGCTTGAAGCTCCATTGGATGATAAGACATAACACTTTGGTACAGCTAAAGAAAAGGCTTTCGAAGTCAAAATTGGCTTTGACAAGAAAAGAAGAGAGAAGAAAATAGATAAGATGTCTACATATATATAAGATGTAATCCATAAGATAGACACTCAACTAGGTTTTGGGTCCAAATTGGCAAAGGAACCGGCAATGGTTAGTACTCCTGAGGCAAAGAGGCCTAAAACTTTCATTTCTTCTGTCACTTCTGACTCTGATCTAGAGGATAATGAACCTCTCGCATTCAGAAGCGTACAAAGAAGAAAACTGACCAACCTCTAGTAGAGGAGAAGAAGGTGGAGCCAAGGAGGAAGCTTGTAAGAAAAGTGACAAAACCTACTGCACCCCAACCTCCAGCAAGGAAACCTATTCAGAAGAGGAAACTAGTCACATCCACTCCGGTAACCCACAACAAGAAGAAGAAGAGTGATGATGCTACTGAATCTGGTAAGGATACAATGAGCTGTTCTGAATTGATTGATGAAATAACCAAGGATGGAATTTTGAAAAATGTATCCATTTATTATGAAGATTTAGAGGATAATGAGCAGAATGAGATTGAAGAGGCAATTTTGTTACATATAGATATATATAAGAAATCCTTAGTAGAAATTTTGAAGGAAATTCCTCTATCACTATACAATAAATTAGATTCTAGAAGACTTGATGCAGTCAAGAGGGATAGAGAAATTAAGGAAGTAGAACTTTTGGGTATGTGTGGTTTAATAAACAATGAGGAAATTAAACGATGCATTGATATTGCAAACATAACAGTTTTTAGTAGCAAACCCCAATAAATAAGCCTAATGATGGGCAGGGTAAATGAGGTAGTAAATGAGACCAAAGATGGTTGGATCAAATTCTTCCAAAAGAATCTTGATTTTCTCACCTCCCAAGAAGAATTTTTAAAAGAAACAACTTCCTCTATCCCGAAGAGATCTAAAGGGAAAGGTATTTTGGATAGTTCAACTCCAATTTTGAATAAACCGGTAGTAACTATAAGTATACAAACACCACCGATAGTAAAGGAGAGTGTACAGTCAATACCGATAGAGACAACTTTTGAACAAGACAATGTACAAGGTACTAACAATACTGTGGATAATACTCCACTGGCAGTAATTGACACTACACCAAGTGGCGAAGCCATCGGTGCTTAGGAGGATAAGGCAAAGGGAACTGAGACTATACCGACAGTTAATATTGATTCCCCAGCAAAGGTTTTGGCAATTGACACTTCTCAAGTTGAGATGAAATCAATCACTGAGATGAGTCCCACTGAGTTAGTGATGATGGCTACTCACAAACTAATAAAGGAGGGATCGACAGATAAAGGAATAATAGATCACTCAATCACAGATTTGCACAGACTAATTACTGATTGTAAAATTGAAAATGAAGCAAGCCCTTCCGACAAGCTTAAGGCATTAACTGAGCATATATCTAACAAATTTCAATCTTTGCAGCAAATTTCAGACCGATAGGCACTTGAGAGATTTACTGTGGCTAAGAGAGCCACTTTTGATCAGATTATTGAAACAAAGAAGAAGAAAATTGAAGGAAAATTGATACTTATTGAGAATTATTTGAAACAGTGTACAAATATCTACAGGGCCTGTTGTAGCATAGAAACTCTTACAACAAATGTAGATAGCGGATTAAAGGAGTTACATGATAAGGTTGCAAATATTGCAAATTCTTTTGATGGATTAACCTCACTAACAACATCTGTTGATGGACAAATTTTGTCCTTGGAGAACCAAATTTTTTCTTTTGAAAAGGAAAGAGGCAAGATCATTCAGAGAGCAAGGAGTCTTAGAGGATTGGTGAGTCCAAGATTGGATTCACTCAGTGTACATAAGAGGGAATGTATGGATATGACTGCTAAGCCCACATCGACATAAGTCAAAGAGAAGGAGACATTTGCACACTTACTGAGTGGACTTGTATCCATATCTGAATCCTTTAGAACCGGTTGGGATACATATTTACAATTGCTAGACAAGGCTTACCCGGAAATTTTGAAATTGGTCAAGCTCTGGTAAAGTAATTTGTATTTATTAATTCTTTCAATTCTTTCACCAGTCTTTGGCATTGATGCCAAAGGGGAAGTGTATATAATGTGAAAAATAACAAACAGAAAAATATGGGAAGGATATCAAAAAAGAGTTTATTGCTCAAGGGGATCATATTTCAAGTTGAACTGACAGGGAATCCATTTTTCACATGAGTGTTGTCATCAATGCCAAAGGGGGAGATTGTTGGCAATTGACACTCATTGGATTCATATGTTGTCATTGATGGCAACATGGTAACTTGGCAACAAGATTCATAAGGAAGCATACATCGGCATACACCGACACTAGGAGACATTCACCGATAGACATCGACATTGGAGAATCCAAGGTTACACTGGCATTGGCACCAACATCCAACACTTCAGTGAAGTCAACATCAAGCTTGGACCCGAAGGAAGTTTTATTTGTAAAATCATTTTGTAATTATTGTATAAGGCTGACATTGTATATCTTTTGTAATGCATTGTAAGCCGACATAAGGTATATTGTTTGTGAAGGGTATATAGGTCAGGTTGTTAAGGTCATTATAGATATAGATGAGATAGACTGAAATAAGGATATAGGAGATTGTGTAATGTGAAGTATATGTATGTAGATCATTTGTATGTGAATGTTATATCATGCAATGATTTGTAGATAGTTTGGAAAGCATTCTTGGAGGAAAGGAGATACTAGTAGAAGTGTTCAGGTTTTATGAACTGGTACAGAGCATAACTATAACCAGAACTCTTTTTGGCATAGTAGATTGCATTTTGTGAGTTCATTATTACTGTTTTATTTCAGCAGAAGCTTGTAGTCGGTGAGAATCTTTTGTGATGAGCGGTGTGCCTTTCTGCATGTGCAGGCCCCCATTTTATATAATATCCTTTCATATGGCCAGTGAACTAATATTGTGGGTCACAAATCCCACCATGGTTTTTCCTCTTTAAGGTTTTCCACATATAAATTATGTGTGTTATGGTGTTCATTGTTCATTTATGTGGATGGTTTATTTGCTTCAAGTTATATGTTTCTTCATTTACCGGTTTATATGTGTATGTTATAAAAGGGTAAAATCATATCTTACCAGCAGAACACTAATTCAGCCCCCCCTCTCTGTGTTCTTGGAGCCCAATAGATGTGGGTTACTTTCTTAAGGGAGAAGTCTGAAGCTTGAGAGAAATTCAAGATCTTCAAAGCTATGGTTGAAATAGAGACGAGACTGAAGCTAAAGTGTCTAAGATCTGATAGAGGTGATGAATTCATCTCTAGTAAGTTCAATTCATTCTATGAAGAGCATGGGATAAAGAGACAGTTATCTGCTACGAGAACCCCTCAACAAAATGGAGTTGTGGAAAACAAGAACAAAACAATTCAGGAAGCTATTAGGACAATGATGATTGAAGGAAATGTTATGCATGTCTATTGGAGAGAAGTTATGAGAATTTTTGTTTACACTCTTAATGGGGTGCATATCAAAGGTGATACCAATAAGACTCCTTATGAATTATGGTTTGGCCATACTCCTACTATTAGATATTTAATAATTTTTGGAAGTAAATGCTATATTAAAAGGGATGAAGATTTTGGAAAGTTTGATGCTAGATGTGATGAAGGAATATTTATTGGTTATTCTACTAAAAGTAAGGCCTATCAGTGCTATAATAAGAGACTAAGAAAGATAGTTGTGTTGGCATTATAACAGAAAAGGAGAGATTGTTGGCATTTCAATTAGGATATTGAGAAGGTTGTTGATGATTATGGATATAACTGATTAAGGATGTTTACTGTCTTAATATTATTATTTTGTCATTGATGTCAAGAAATTGATTTTCTAATTCAGTATGATGTTGCCATATCTTAAGAAGTATGATTTGATGAGTATAAAGATGTCGGTAAAAGACACAGAAAGAATATGATGAATAAGGGGAGGAATAAGTTGTTCAATGGGCAACTATTACCGAGTTAGAAAATGATGAGATCATGATGTTTAGATTGTTTTGATATCCTACATATGTTGTTGATTGTAAGGTTAATACTATACTATGTTACCGAGCAAAGAACCTAGTCGGTAAACCCTAAGGTTATCGCTATCGGTTAATGAAGACGAAATGTCTACCGAGTGAAGCTTAGTATTTACCGAGTTGCAACCGAGTAGTAACAGAATGAATTAAATGAATAAAAGCATTATTTAATGAAGGAAGCTGATTAGTTGGAACTGATTAAATGATTGGTATGTCGTCCATGAAGTTTGTTAAAGAATCTATGGCAAAGGAAGATCGGCAGGAAGATCTACAGCGCAAATTGAACCGCAATACCCTAGCACAAGTTCCAAGAAATGTATGCAAGTTCCAAGGTGGGGTAAAACATTTTTAGATCAAAGGATACATTGAACTTGGTCAAGCGTGAAGATCTGATGGCTATGATTGATCATGGGATATGTGATCAAAGAGATTAAGCGGTTAGTAATTGTTTATAAATAAGGAACTATTGATAAACAATGCATGCGGGCAAGTGTATGCACATGGATGCTACATAGTGATTACCGAGCACTGAAGCTTGAAGACCTGTTTGAATAATAGAGTATAGAGCCCAATAGATGGACAAGATAAATTTCTATGTATATAGTGTATTGAGCAAATAAGAATCTGCTTTAGCATTTTAGATGTGAAGTTGCAGATAGATTTTTTTTACTGTTATTTTGTGAAGTGATAGAAAATCTCTTAACCGAGTGGACTTAACAGTCTTATTTGTAAAACCCTCTAGCAAGGTGACATTCTGATTGAGTGTTTAAAATCCTTTAACAAGGTCACTTCTAACAAGGTGAAGATCCAAACAGATATGAGGGAAATCCCTTAACCGGGTCACATCTAGCAATGTGTTTGTAATCTTTAAAGGATATGCTTTTAACCGAGCATACTCTAGAAGAGTATATTTCTTAGTGGGTCCAAAATCCCACAATGGTTTTTCCCTATTTGGGTTTCCACGTTAAATCTGGTGTTATGAGTTTTATGATGTTTATATGCTTTTGAGTTTGCATGTTTAGCAGTTTTGGTTATATTACTGAAGTATATGTTACCGAGGTTGAATTTGTTGTTTTTATGGAAGATTAAGGTTGTATGATTCACCCCCCCCTCTCATCTTATTAGCTTGGCATCTGTACTTAACATTAAGTATCAAAACTATCAAGTTGAGAGTGCTAATGTGAAAGTTGATGAAGGTAATGAGTATCAGCCCAAATGCTCCGAATATGATTCAAATGATCAGAATGTTAGCTCTGATAAAGGGAAACAATTTTAGAATCAAAATCAAGTTCAAATTGCTCCGGTGAATCTAGTGACTCGAGGTGAAGGAACAAGTGCAGAAGGAAGAACACAAGAGTTTGAAGTTCAAGAAAACCCTAAGACTCCGAGGTACGTAAGATTGAATCATTTAGAAAATCAGATTATAGGAGATAAAAATAAAGGTGTGCAGACTAGGAGAAGAATTGTATAAGATCGGATTGAGTATTGTTTGAGTTCTAAGATTGAACCTAAGGATGTGAGTGAAGCATGAAAAGATGAACATTGGGTGAAAGCGATGGAAGAAGAATTGAATCAAATTGAGAAGAACAAAACATGGGAACTTGTTCCTAGACCTAAGGACAAAAATGTAATTGCAACAAAATGGGTC
Source organism: Cryptomeria japonica (assembly GCF_030272615.1). Taxonomy (NCBI): domain Eukaryota; kingdom Viridiplantae; phylum Streptophyta; class Pinopsida; order Cupressales; family Cupressaceae; genus Cryptomeria; species Cryptomeria japonica. The sequence goes on from NC_081410.1 coordinate 128,195,488, forward strand.
TTTCTGAATAAACTAAATGAAGAAGGTGATTTTGTTAGGAATAAAGCAAGACTTATTCGTAAAGGTTATTCACATATGGAAGGAATTGATTTTGAGGAGATTTTTTCTCTGATACTTATAGGGATTTCAAAGTCTATCAGATGTATGTCAAATTAGCATTTCTTAATGGAGAGTTGGAAGAAGAGGTGTACATTGAGCAACCAGATGGATTTTAATTGACTGATGAAAAAGATATGGTTTTCCAGTTGAGAAAATCTTTGTATGGATTGAAGCAAGCCCCCAGAGCTTGGTATGCCAAATTGGATAAGTATTTGCTAAAGATTGGAATTAACAAAGGTGTTGCTTATAGTAATCTATATTTCAAGCTTGATAATAATAACATTTTGATTGTTAAAGTTTTTGTTGATGACATTATCTTTGGAGGTAATGATAGTTTGTGTAAGAAGTTTGCCGATGAGATGCAAAATGAATTTGAGATGTCTATGATTGGTGAAATGAAATTCTTTCTAGGATTGCAAATTACACAGTTAGAAAAAGGTATCTTCATATCTTAGTCCAAGTATGTGAAAGAATTGTTGAAGAAATTTGGTTTAGAAGATTCAAAGCTAGTTGGTACTTCTATGGTGATTGGATGTAAGCTAACTAAGGATGATGATTCCCCTGAAGCAAATCAAACCAGATACAAATCTATGATTGGTGGACTGCTATATTTGACTCAGAATAGACCGGATATCATAATGTTGTTTGTCTTGTTGCTAGATTTCAAGGTGATCCTAAGGAATCTCATGTTGTTGTTGTGAAGAGAATTTTCAGATATTTTAAGGGCACAATTGATTTTGGTTTATGGTACTCTAAATATAATTATTTTACTTTGAGTGCTTTTACAGATGTTGATTGGGTAGGTGATGTTGATGACCAGAAGAGTACTAATGGTGGTGCATTCTTCTTGGGTAAGAGATTAGTTTCATGGTTGAGTAAGAACTAGAATCCCATTTCTTTATCTATTACAGAGGAAAAATATATATTGTTGATGCTAACAATTGTACTCGAGTAATATGGATGAAGCAGATGTTGAAAGATATTAGAATTGTGTATGATGAGCCTATTGATATTTACTATGATAATTCAAGTGCTATTAACATTTCTAAGAATCTAGTGTTGCATTCAAAGACTAAGAATATATCTATCAAGTTTCATTTTCTGAGAGAGAAGGTAAATGAGAAAGAAATCAGGTTGGAATATGTGTCTACAAAGGAATAGATTGCATATATTTTCATGAAGCCTTTGCCTAAAGATACTTTTGAGTCTCTGAGAGAAGTTAGGGGTGATTTCCCCTCCTGATCAGAACTAAGATGCATTTGATTTGCATCGGTCCGACACATTTCATAATAATATCTTGTGATCTAGATTGATGAGTGGTGGTTGTTACTTAGGGGGAGTAGTCAGATGTTCAGATTTATGAGTTTTATTTCCAAATATGTGTCTTTGTCATTGATGTCAAAGGGGGAGAGATCCATGTGAAAAACTATGTAATAATTTATGTGGGAGAGAGTTATCTGAGAGAGTTGTTGATTTCTTTGACATTGATTGTTTTTCACATCATATTTTGACATCAATGCCAAAAGGGGAGATTGTTGGATGTTTGGGTGATTGCTGCAAATATGTGCTTAAATGATATCTGAGAGATGTGTTGTCATTGAACATATTTTCTCTGTTTGGTGCAGTGTTGTAGTATATAGTTTAGTTAGTTGGTTTATGTTGCGTGTTGACAATCAGTGTTTGTGGATAAAGGGTTTGTAAAGTGATATCTCTAGTTGATTAAGTGCAAGTTTTAGAGGTCCACATGAATATTTGAGTGAGTTATGAGTATCAGTGTTATGGCTGGTTTTTGTTGTTGTTTAGTGTTGCCATTGTTCAGTATTTTGATCTGCATTGCACCGCATTGTAATATCTTGATTTGCGGATTTGGGAATATGTTTGGGATGTTGATGTGTGTCCTCAATTCAAATGGTTCGTGATTTGGTGCTTTGCAAGTAAATCTTTTAGGTTGACAGTCAATTCAATTGATGTTCTTGAGGTTCGGTATGATGATGTCATGATTATAGTAATTTGAGTTGGTGCAAATGTTACTATGGTAATTTAGTATGCTTGTGGGTGTTTCTAGATCATGTGTTATTCATGTTGGTGGTCCGCATTGATCGGAGAGCATGTTATTGATGATTTTATTTAGTTCTATGGTATTCTTCATGTTCTTGGCCGACATGGTGATTGTAGTATGTTGTGGATGTTTGATGCATAATTATTGGAGTTGTTTCATGTTTGAGGTGGTGATTTAGGTCCATGCTATGTCTTAGTCGACATTGTTTTGGTTCGCATTTGATATTGTAGTGTGTATGTTTATATTTTATAATTAGGTGATGTGTGTTGAGCCAACCTTGATGATATTGTTCCAAGGTTGATGTGACATATAAATAAATGTAATATCTATGTAATTGTGATGTTGTAGATATGTGAGTGTGTGAATAATGTATTAATAATTCGGTAGTAGAGAAGAAGTGTGAAGTAAGTGAGACATGGTATGTGCTTAATCAAAACTGTAACTAGGCATTGTGGATTCTATTTCTCAATTCATAATTTTACGGAAGTGATCTGAATCTGTTTGTAAGGTAGTGAGCCTTCCCAGGGTTGTTCTAGCCTCTAGGCAGTGTGTCTAAATGCATGTAGATTCTCCATTGTAATATTTCATATACTTTTAAAAGGGTATCATCGTATTGTGGGTAGGTTCCCATCATAGTTTTTCCCCTGATCGAGTTTTCCATGTCAAAAATCTTGGTGTTATTTGTGTTCTTGTTGCATTGATGATTTATGCTTTCACTATTAATTATCAGATCTAAGATTAAAGTAAGTTGTTGTAAATTTTGGTGACAACTGATTCACCCCCCCTCCTCTGTTGTTTGCCCTATTTTCATTAGTGTTATATCCTATTGTGGCTTTGGCTTATACTACTTTTGGTTCTTTCCTTTTATTTGATTCCTTTGATTCCCTTGATTAGACAACAAATATTTTAAGTTGGAAGACTTGATAATCCCCATGTTGATCAACTTTGCTTGTTCAAGCATTAACGTTTTTGTGAATGCATTAGATGATGGTCTAGTGAAAGAACTACCTGAAGTCAACATATGGGTTTGGAAACTAAAACAAAGGTTGCATACTCTGATGGAAGCTTGTCCAACAAATTGTACACCAATTGTGCGTCCTTTTTTGGCAATGCCACAATCCTTGAGTTTTTCTCTTAGCTTAGTTTTTTTGGTTACATATTCTTAGATTGTATCAAAATTCTTAGGATCTAATATTGTGAGATCATCATCAAGCTTGTAGCCTCTAATCTCATCAACTTTGCCATACAATTAACCAAACTTTTTCCAAGCATCTTTAATTGTTTTACACTTATCAATGTGAAAGATAAGATCATCTGATACATATTTCCTCAATGTTCCAAGAGCCGAAGTATTTTTAGTGAACCATTTGAGTATTTGGATTAGCTTTAAGATCATGTGGTGTTGTGAGATTATGCTTGAAGCAACCAAGATCTAGAGTCCAATTGATAGCACAATAAGAGAGATAAATGGATCGATAAGAATAAATTGTATTCAAATCAAGATGCAAAATACTAATCAACTCGATCATCAAAAATTGCATACAATATAGATGAGCTTGCTTATAAAATCAAGGATAAGAGTCAAGAGAGCACACAAAGATGACATGTGGCTCAATGAGATGCAAGGTTAGGTAGGCGTAAGTAGGAAAAATAATAAAATATTCCACATGAGGTTGATCACCCACCAAAGGTGGAATTATCATCCCACAATATGGATATGATAAAGTAACAACAATATCACACCATATAAGGTAGAATTTATCTTACATGCACACTCCCAATGTATGCACATCCCTAAGTGTCTCATATACAAACTATGATGTTATGCATTTACCTAAGTCAACTTAAGTAAGGTGTAATTATATCCTATATGAATAAATAATTACACCAACACCCCCCCTTAAGTGCAACTTAGGGGAATGCACTTAAGCTAACAATGCAAGATGGATCTTGGCTACTGGGCCATGTTAGGTACCCATGTACAAATGAAATACAATCAAACCAATGCAAATAAATCTCTCACGAATAGAGAAAGGGAGAAAACCACATGGGAAAAAACTCCCCCCCCCCCCCAAAAAAAAAAGAGTGATGAATATATACAAGAGAACTCTCAAGGAAATATGTGAAGGAGAAAACCCCATGTGAGGAAAAAGTCCCCCCCATAAGAGAGAAAAAGAGAGAATTGTAGCGTCGTAAATTGTACGCACTTGCTAGGGTGGTACAATTTCACACCTAGTTTAGCACCCGCCTTGGCGCATTTTGCATTTTGCATTGCATTTCCCCTTTAGCACTTAATTAATTAAATTAATTAGGTCTAAGGTTCTATTTTATCATCTCCCATATCATAAAGTTGGGCCCTTTTCATTAAAGTGTGCCCCTTCCATTTTATTCCTCTAATACATCATTTAATCAAAAACCCTAATTAGGTCCTATTTTGAACTTGGGGGCTTGATTTCGGGGGTCAAAACATCTCGAAATCAGCTGTAACTTCAGGATTCTCTCTAAAATTATCATATCCGACGGCCCTGAAAATTTGGTGAAAAGTTGTCGGGACCATGGCGCCCGGAGTGCACATGGTCCCGGACATTTTTCTCGAAATTTTAGGAGCGCGATCCAATCATAAAATAAAGCTTAACCCCAAGAAATTGGTGGGATATTCAATCTCTAGGTCGACCTAAAGTTGAAATTAAGACCTAGGGTTTCATATATAAGAGCTCTCTTTCTTCATTTGAAAGGATCTGGAATTTTGGTTTCAAGGACCTTCTATGCAGTGAAAGAGCAGATCTTTGAAGACTTCAACAACATTCAACATCCATCCATCAAGCATTCATCAATTTCATTCATCCATTTAGGGCTTTGAAGACAATGAAGAGCAATAGGGGATTACCGACTGAAGATTGGCTTGTACCCCTCCCTTGGGGTTGGGTATGATTTCATGTTGTTTTCATGTCTTTGCATAAGCCTCATTATATCATTTGTATTCATGCTTTAGATCATTTTGCATCTTGATTTGGAGCATTTACATTATCATTTACAAGCAATTAGGGTTTACTTTCTAGGTTGCTCTAGTTTGCTTACTTGCATTTTAGGATCTTGCACACACACAAGGTCTGCACACACATTACTTTTACAATACAAATTGGCTATTCGTGGAGGTGGAAATCACCAAAGCGGGGGTTTGACTAAGGCAAAACCCTATATAGCCGCCCACCATACCCTTTTCAGATATAAGTGCAGGTTTCGGGATTTGGATGACGCCGCAAGTTGCAGATCCGGGAAAAGCAGGCCGGGACAGCACTTCACACCAAATTTCAGAGTAAAAGACCAGGACAGGGGCGTGGGGCGCCCTGGTCCCTGGGACAGGGGTGCTGGGCGCCCTGGTCCTTCTGTCAGACAACAAGTTTTAGCATTTTGACAGCTTTTCAGGTTGCCAAACAATAGTTTTCGGAGCAGTTTCAAGGGCAGAATTAGGACAGTGGCGCCCACGCCCCCGTCCCGAACATTTCCACTCAGATTTTAACCCCAGGTACAAGAATAAGTAGCCCCCCTCAATGTAAAACCTGCACAATGGTAGAAGCTAGAAGCTGAATGAAGAAATTGCTCTACAAACGTCAAGCAACGTTCCTCCCCTTGGGAAGAAACAAAACCAAAGGTGTATCCATGAAATCTCCCCAATCACAAAGGGAAGATGTAGGGAAAAAACTCAAGATATGTGGAGTCTTTGAAAACTGGTCAAGTGTCCCCATGTCAATGCAAAAAGTTGCCCCCTCCAAATCAAGTGTAATGGTCCACACTGCTAAAAAAGGCACTCCAAGATCTAGTGGAGATGAATGTATAACAAGTTCCAAAGACTCAAATGTCTCCTCTAAGGATAAAGAGACCTCCTCCAAATGTTGTACATAAGAATCGACAATCAAGTCAACCTCGAAAGAATGATCATGTAGAGAATGAACAAGAGGGTTAGAGTGTTCCCTCTCAAAAATCAAAGAAGGATAATCTTTATCAAAGAGAAGATGAATATCATCAATGATGTCTCCCAAATATGAAATGTAGGACTCCACAAACAAACCTGCAATGTCTGTCAAGTAGTCATCCCAAAAAACTGAAGTTGGAAGACAAGATATATCCTACTGCACTGAATCACAAGAAGGCACAACTGTAGCATCATCGGCATCATCAAGTGCAATAGGTGATGTGATATCAAGAGGAGGAGATGAAATGCTAGTCTCAAGAATGGGGTCACATGTGAGAATCCCCAAGCTCAAGTAATAAAAATTCTCCTCATTATCTGAATTATCACAAGTGTGATCAACATATGAAAAATCATCATCATCAAAAGGACCAAAATGTGAAAACGAGTATAATCAAGATGCATAATCCACCACCCCAGTTGCAAGGATAGTTCTACTCTCCAAGTCTCTAATGATAACTGAATCAAGTGTGAACTCCATAGTTCTTTTTGTTTCCCCATTAGTGATCTGATAGATAGAAAAAAGATTATTTGTTAGATAAGGTACACACAACACATCATTGAAGGAGTTATCCCCAAAGGCAATAGATCTTTTCTCGATCACATTCATGTAAGTATGATTGCCCTTCAAAATTGATGGCATGTGGCAACACTCAAATGAAGAGAACATAGACTGCGAAGATTCCATATGATGAAAATCCCCTTAATCTAGAAGTTATCTCCCTGAATCATGACTTGTAGTAGCACGAAAAGCTTGTCCTTTATGTGTCGAAGAAGCATGATTCTTTCCCTTATCAATTTCCTTTTCTTTGGAGGATGAAGGAGAAGGTGAAGTAGACATTCTAGAAGGTAAATTGGTTTTGTTCTTCTCAAGAAGATGCTTCAACTCATCAATATCCTTCTTGTAACAATAGTGTTCTTCATATCCCGACTTCTTGCAATATGCACAAAAATACCTTTCCTTAGATGATTTCCTCTTAGGTGAGGGTGAGGGTTTAGAAACACTTTGTTGTAGAGAGGGTGATTGTGTTTTCTCTTGTTGTGGCTTTGGCTTAGAGTGATTTTGCTCCTTGTTGGAGCCCTTTCCTTGATTCCCTTGATTAGCTACCAAAGCCATGGACTTTGAAGACTTGAGAATCCCCATTTACCTCAACTTATCTTTCTCAAGAATCAACAATTATGTCAATGTAGCAAAAGATGGTGCCTGGTATGAACTGCTTGTCAATCTTTGAGTATGGAAGCTAGAGACAAAGGCTACATATTCAAATGCAAGCTTGTGCATCAAATTGAAAACCAATTGATCATCATCCTTGTTTATATCACACACCATAAGTTGTGCTCCAATCTCATTAACTTTGGTTACATAATCCTCAATGGAATCAAAACTCTTGGGATCAAGGCAAGAGAGTTCACTATCAAGCATATACCCTAACCTTATCAACTTTTCCATACAAAGAAGCAAATTTGTCCCAAGCCTCGTTAACTGTTTTACATTTTTCAATATGGAAGATGAGATCTTTTGAAACATATTTCCTTAAAGTGTCAATATCCATAGAGTTTATAACAAGCCAATCAACTTGATCATTAGGATCAGCCTTAGGATCTTCGGGTGTTGTTATTGTTCCATCAACATATTGTATTAAACCTTTTTCCATTAACTTGCTCCAAGCATCAATTTTCCAAGAAGCATAGTTATGTGCAGTTAACAAAGATAACTAGGCGAACCTATGATGAAACAAAATAGCACAAGATAAAAAGACAAGAGCACAAGAGAGACCCCCCCCCCCCCTATATATATATATATATATATATATATATATATATGATGATGATGATGATGATGATGATGATGATGATGATGATGATTTGGGCACTTTATAAGTAGTGTGTGTACAATAGGCCACTTGCAATCAATGGTAAAGTGGACTTCTGATTTTGTTTTACAATTGCCACAATTAGGCTCTTATAGAGTCAAATAAAAAATATAAATGATCTCCAAGCAATTACAAGTACCAAATAAGCCAAAATATCACCAAATGATGAAAGTACAACATCTACTCAAAATCACTACAAACTGATAGCAGATTATGAAAGTAGACAAAAAATTATGTATTTAAAACAAAATGACACCTGAAAAGGAGGTCATATGAGCCCAAACAAAGCCTTTGAAGTTGCCAAAATGAGGATTGGACAAGTACAGTCACCAAAAACTAAATTTAAAAAAAAATCTGTCCACCAAAATCAGAAAATAACACCACCATGTGAAAGTACACAAAAAATTAGCCCAAATCAAAAAACAATTGCACCAAAAAACAAACCCGTATGACTAAGATATGAATGTTTGAAGTTTGCCTCCAAAATGAAAATTGCCAATGAAGAGGAGGTGACCAAAATGAGGTTGACCTGATGATGTCATCAGAAAATATACTGTAACATATTCCTTGTGGGAATTAAAAAATTCTCTTCATTTTCCAAAAGTTTCATTTTTCTCAAAGGAAATCTTTGAAGAAAAGTTTGTTTGTTTTTTCTAAAGAAAATATGTGGGGGCCACATGGGACCTCACCCACACCCCTTAAAAAATTGAAATCTTCAAACTTTCTTACGTAGGGAAATAATAACCTGTAAAATAGAATTGTTTGCCAAACAAATGGCTCAACAAAAGATCTGCCCCCTCTGCAATAAGCTAATCAACTTAATAAAGCCTCCCATAAAGGTCAATCAAATTAGTCAATCTTGATACAAATAATGACTACCCAACTCAAATACCAAGCATACTCATGACACAACTGATTGATGGAAATAGATCAAACCAACAAATCAATTCTATACAGAAATGGATTGTCCAATCTATCAATTATAAAAGATTGGAGCCAATGCAAATGACAACAAAGTCGATATCACCTCCAACAAATACAAAGCCAACTACAAAGGAATCACAACTCTTCAAATGTCACCTATGACTGAAGAGAGGGATCAATTTTCCAACTTAGAAGAAATTTTGTGCCTTGGAGATTATGAAGTCGATCAAGAATGGATGTGCCCAGTAAAGCCAACCAAATAATTGTTGATGCCACTGTGAAAAATAGCTCAGACAGATCAAAAATAAAGACTGTTAAACACAAAATGAATTTGTCAATGTAGATACGAATCAATGGAGATCCACACCAATAGACCCGAATCACTGTAAATACACAAATTTGCAAAAATAATTGCCAACCATGTGTAAACTGTGCAGATCGAACAATGAGCAAATCTAACAAACTGTGTCCAAATCACCCATAATACATAATATTGCCCAAAATAATAAATTTTGCTCAAATCTTATAAAATTTGCAGAAAATGAAATATGACAGAAACACAAATTCTGCAAGCTACTTTTGGGAAGGGGCCAAATGACCCTCCAACTAATTTCTTTTTGCTTATCAAACAATTTTACCCAGAATATAGGCATATTTGTAGTCAAAATTTATGGAAATGGCCACTTGGATGCAATGTTGAGGTCGGATTTGGTCTAGGACACCTCCGTAATATGTTGCTCCTTAGATATGCCTCTTGACCTCCTTAAAAAACACAATAAAATATCTCCAAAGGCTATGCAATGGCGCTCCAACCACTCTAATGCCATGTGAGATTATGCTTGAAGAAACCAAGATCTAGAGTCCAATTGATAACACAATAAGAGAGACAAATAGATTGATAAGAATAAATTGCATTCAAATCAAGATGCAAAATACTGATCAACTGGATCATCAAAAATTGCATACAATGTAGATGAGCTTGCTTATAAAGGCAAGGCTAAGAGACAAGAGAGCACACAAAGATGACATGTGGCTCAATGAGATGCAAGGGTAGGTAAGGGTAAGTAGGAAAAATAGTAAAATATTTCACATGAGGTGGATCACCTACCGAAGGTGGAATTATCATCCCAAAATAAGTGGATATGATAAAGTAACAACAATATCACACCATAAAAAGTGGAATTTCTCCTACATACACACTCCCAATGTATGCACATCCCTAAGTGTCTAATATGCAAACTATGATGTTATGCATTTACCTAAGACAACTTAAGTAAGGTGTAATTATATGTTATATGAATAAATAATTACACCAACAATTGCTTCAACAATTCCATTCAATGTAATATTTGAGTTATTCCTTTTTCTATTAATTTACTCCAACCTTTAATTTTCCATTATGCATAATTATGTGGAGTTAGAAGTGGAAATTTAGGAGAACCCATAACTAAAAATGAAAGAGCACAATAGATAGAGAGAGGCACAATCACACAAGATACCCCCTCAATTCACTCAGTCAAAGACCCCCCCTCCCCCCCCCCTCCAAAAAAAAAAAAAGATAGAAAGAAAGAAAGAAAGATGTTTTGGCACTTTATACTTAGTGCGTGTACAATGGGATACTTGCAAACCAATAAAAAAAGGACTTTCGATTCAATAATTACAACTACCTCAAATAGGCCAGGACAAACTCAATTCATTGATGCCAAAGACCTAACTGAAATCTAGGCATTATATATGTTAAAATAGACCAAAAAAGATCGGGTTTTGAAGGTGGTATTTCTACTCTCAATGATGAAAAAATGATAGCACCACAAAAAAGTAGACAAAAATTATGCACTTAAAAAAAACACCTAAAAATGAGACCGTATGAGCGTAAACGAAGTTACAAAAATGAGGATTGGATAGGTACAGATGTGAAAAACTCGATTTAAAAAAAAAAAATGTCCACAGAATTCAGAAAATAACTAGACCATTGCGGAGTACACAAAAAATTAGCCCAAATTAAAAAAAAAAATCTCAAAAAAAAAACCTCAAAATGAGCACGTTATGAGCCTTCAAAGTTAGACTATGAAATCAAAAAATCTAATGGTGAAGGGTAGTGAGTTTTCAAAAAATGCTAACATCATCAAAACACTAGACTAAATTTGACAGCCAAATAGTCAACACAACAAAAAATCACCCCTACATGGACTGATGACTTGGCAACCCAACGAATCAAAAAACAACATTTGTTTATACAATATGTTGATGTGTCAAAGATGATGTGGCATTATGATTATGTGTTTGACAAATCAAACATGACATGTGTCACTTGCATTGTTGGTCCCTAGGTGGCATTGACTTTGCTCTATGGCCTAATCGTTGGATGCCATGTGCCTAACTACGTGGCAACTAAAAAACTCGACAAGAAATTTCTACAGGAGTGTCATGAGAAAGGAAAGTCGTGTGGGGACTGACGATTGTCACAGTGTTTCCAGATTTATGTTGGTTTCCTAGAGACTGCCAATTTTAATGAGTAATTGCAATGATCATCCATGCAATTATGCAGGTGCAAAGAAATGCAAGCTTCAAATCATTGCAGATCAAACTTAAGCTACCTAATGCATAAACCCGTGGGCTAACAAATACAGTGTCATCCATCAATGAAGATACATATTTAGACAAAAATAGAGGTATCATCAACTGACTAATCATATAAAATAGACTTTGCAAGAGGAAATCGAGCCTTCCCAATGGCCAAGAATGTTATGGGTCATCAAGACAAGTTTGGTCTATCCAAGATTGAATACTTGTCACCAAAAAATTATGACTCTGACCAAAGACCAATGTGGGTCGACAATGATTAAACCAACACTTGCACTATGATGGAGACTAGAAGCCAATTATAAAGGTAAATATAGCTAATTCCACAATGAACCATTATTCTATGACAAATCAAAATGCTCAAACCCTTGATGTCGATCAAACAATGAACCAAATCTAGGTTGATCATGTGAAGTGTTGGGCAATTACAAAGTGCAACCTCTATCAAAAGATTATGCCATTGCAACCACATGAACCTCTACACAAGTAGCAAAATAAGGACTTTCCTACTTGCAAAAATGGTACGGCTAATGACATATCACACCATCAACGATTGATGCAAAGGTACACAACTAGAGGTAATGCACACTTAGATCACCTTGCAAAGATGAAGGCACCATAGGTGAGTGTTCAACATTTGCAACATACAACTAGTTGATTAAATTGTCCAAGCCAACCATGGGAACCACAAATTTGAGCATACAACTTGTCTACCATAGATTCCACACTAAAGAAGGCATGGGTACACTAGAGATCAAGCAACACAATCCTGCAGAATTGGATATATAGGCTAACAAAGAATAGAGATAAATAAAGCCTATAGGAAACAATCCATTGACCACACACAATTATTTTCACCCAAATACAATAAATTGATGCCTAAAATAATAGGGTGTCTAGACCTAATAATTTTTTTGCAAAAAATAAATGAATGACATAATACAAAATTTTGTGATTGGATGCTTGAGAGAGGCCAAAAAGCCTTCCAACTAATTTTTTTGCTACATAAACAATTTTACCTAAACATAGGAAAATTTGTAGTCAAAATTTATGGAAATGACTTTCTGAATATGGTGGTGGAGTCATAATTGGTATAGGACACTCCTAAAATGCACTTCACCCCAAATCTTCCAATATGTCTACCTTCAACTACACAAAAATATCTCCAAGAATACTACCCAGTGACACCCTATAGGCTTTGATACCATGTTAGAATTGGCCATGGAGATAGCCGCCCAAGATCTAGAGTCGTATTGAATGACACAATAATAAGAGAGAACAATAGAGACAAGAACAAATTGTATTCTCATCAAGATGCAAATAGTTGAATCAAAGTGAATAAGGGACTCCCTTGTATATATAGCCAAGGTGAGTGAATGAGATAATGAAGTGTGTGTCTCATGACATGATAAGGGAGTGAAAAGCTATCATCCCACCTAAAGTGAAAAAGTGATAGTGTGATAAAACCACAAAAGGTGGAGAAGTGCATCCACTGTAAGTGGATACGATACACTAATAACATGATATGTCCACCTAAAAAGGGAACGCTCCAACTACTCCTTTGAAATTCCCTAAGTAAGCTTAAGTAAAGTGTAATTATATAATAGGAGATAAATAAAATAAATCAATGACACTAACAATATGATTATCAAAGACCTTCATCATCCTACTTTTATTATGGTTACTGGGAGTGTTGATCTTGCATCCCGATTATACCACTTTGATGATTTTGAGAGTCTAACTCTTGTTGGTTATTCCTTCATAGCTCATAAAAATTCAATGAGTAAGATTTTGCATGAACATTTTGGTCATGTTAACTATAGGTATCCACAACAAATGAGTATTCAATATTTGGTGCTTCGCCTACCTCATATTTCTTGAATTGATGGTGTTTGTTGAGGTTGTGTGATATTAAAGCATCACAAGGATTCATTTCCTTCAAGTAGAGCCCACCATGCTAAGGCACCCTTGGATTTAGTTCATAGTGCCCCCGTGTCCTTTCCAACTCCATATTTTTTTGGGGCCAAGTATGTGCTCACATTCATTCATGACTTCTCTAGGCATACATGGGTGTACTTTCTTAAGTACAAGAGTGATGTCTTTGATTTATTCAAGAGGTACAAGTAATTTGTGGAGAAGCAATCTAGTCTTTCTATTAGGTAGGTATGCATAGATAATGGGGAGAGTATGTCAATCAGGTATTAGAGGACTTTTGTGTTAGTCCCAACCGGTGCTGAGAGGGAAGGGGTGAATCAACACTTTACCAGTTTTACAAAATTAAAACCTTTTAACTCAAGACTGCACTAACTTAATATTCATCAATATAAACAGTTATTGCATAAGAACATGCATGCATGAAAAGATACACAGTAACACCAAGATTTATCTTGTGGAAACCCAAATGGGAGAAAACCACGGTGTGAGTAGAGACTCATAAAATTTGAACTCTTCTGGAGTACGCCTGGTGAGGAGTCATCCCTGTTAGCAGATTACAAAGACATTGTTAGGTGCCACTCGGTTAAGGGATTTTGTTTAAGGCCTGTTAGTGCCTTTACCCTGTTAGAGGTAGCCTTGTTAAAGATCTTAGGATAATCAATTAAGATGACACTCGGTTAAGATATTTTACAAAGGAAACTGTTAAAGTCCACCGGGTTAAGGGATTTTACAAAGGGACCTATTAAAGTCCAGCCGGTTAAGGGATTTTGAGTTGCAATGGTTAGAAAGAAAAAGGAAGTTGATCTGCTGGAATAGCTATTGATAGCTTGATCAGATCATAATGAAAATCATACTCTGTCTCCACCGGTTGTGTCTGCTCTACACTCTGCCAGTCTACTTCACACACATTATTCTTTGCTAAATCATTTATCACTTCCTCACTCTTCACTCTACACTTCGGATCACCTCTCACAAGATTTGCACTTTGCAAATTTTACGATCAAGAATATTTTGAATGAACTCAAAATACTTTATACATTCTCTGTAGTCACCTTCAAGTGTTTTTTTAATCAATGCAATCATAGATTTTGGTAGATTTAGAATTCAAATCTTCTCGCTCTTTCTCTTCATGCCCTGCAACAATTTCGCCAACTACTCAACCAATTCTACCACCGCATCCCCCAAAAATAGTGACTTTTGGGTCGAGTTCAATCTTTTAAATGCAAACCAGAAAATCCGCAAGTAATCATGGCTTAACTGCATGATGACTGAAGTTGACTTCACCAACCTTTAGATTGGCATAGAGACAAGCTCGCCAACTCACCTTTTTCCATCACAACTGTGTAACCGATCACCACTCCAAGATTTATGGTGACCGCCTATCTTCCTTCTACTTCATCGATGTACCAGTATACCACTGCACTCTTCATTACCGGTTCATCCTTTGATGTCGGTTTGCAGTGCTTCCATTAAGCCTCTTCTCCTATTTGCCAATGAGGTTCCGGTTCACATACAACCTCAAGCCTTCTTGCCTAAGTCACCTTTTGTGACTTCATCATCATCAGAATGACCAATTTGAAGATCTGACCTCAACACCAATCTTCTTGAGTGACAGACCGGTTAACTTAGTCTGTCTTCCCTTGAGCTCATTGAACCTTGATCATCTATCTCTTATGTTTCTTCAATGTTGTTTACAAGTCATCACCTTTTCTACTGAGATACACCACTCCATCGGTCAATGTTAGAAATCAATTACAAATCTCAGCAAATATATTGGTTTTTTGGATTAACCAATTTTGTCAATGCCAACATTTTACATTGAGCGTGACATCCTTCATTAGCTTACAATTATTTATACCCCTTAGTAGAATGATGTTGTCAAGAGGAAGAAAGAACTATTTCGGGAGATGGCTAATTGTATGATTCAGTCTTGAGATATAGATGTAGCTTTTTTGGCTGAGGTAGTGAATTGTGTTAATTACATTTAGAATCAGATGCCTCACACGACATTGAAACAATTGACTCCCAAGGAGGCTTGGTCCCATGTCAAGCCTCAATGTGTTTTCATTCAAATTTTTTGGGATTGCAACTTGGGCATTCATTGTAGATGCCTAAAGGAAAGCCATGGAGGAGGAGAACAAACCGATGATCTTTGTTGCCTACTATGTGCATTCTAAGGCATGTAGGTTGTTTGATCCTATTTTCAAAGAGACCTTATTCCAAAGAGATGTCCAATTTGATGAGCATTGGATTCTCCATCACTAGCTTCATTGTCACTTCCTAATCCTTTAAATCTCGAGGATTCTTTACCTTCTGAGGATGATGAAGTTGTTCTAGTTGAGCCACCACCACTTGTCCCATCACTTCCTAAGTGGGCTCATACTATTTTTTATGCATTTGGAGATTGAGTAGGTTATCCTTTAGATTCTCATTGCACTCATTCATAGAGTTTTGGGGTATCTCTTACGAGTTAGGCTATTTTGGCTAATCCTCAGAAGTTTTAAAATGTGGTAGCTATTCTTGAGTGGGATATGGCTATGGCAAAGGAGTATTCTTCATCGATGAAGAATCACACTTGGGATCTTGTTCTTGTTCCTAAGAGAAGAAATTTGGTGCGGTGCAAGTGGGTGTATTGTACTAAGTATGTTGCAAATGGTTCCATTGATAAGTATAAGACTCGTCTTGTTGCTAAGGGGTTTTTACAAGTCGAGGGTATTGATTATTATAATATACTTTTGCTTATGTTGCCAAGATAGATTCTATTTACCTTCTACTTTATCTTATAGCTTCACAAGGATGGTTAATATAGTAGATGGATGTGAAGAATGGCTTCTTGCATGGTGATCTTCATGAGGAGATTTATATGGAGAATCCACAAGGCTTTGTGTAGGACTCCTCACTTATTTTTTGGCTTTGGCATTCATTGTATGGTCTAAGGCAAGCCTATTAGGCTTGGTCTGAGTAGATGGGCACATTCCTACTTTCTACTTATTTCACACGATGCCATTTTGATCCCACAAATTTCACTCAGAGATAGGAGGGAGATATTTTGATTTTGTTCTTTTATGTGGATGATTTGATTCTTACAAGTAGTTCTTCTTCTATGATTCAAAGTGTTCAAAGAGCATTGATGGACCAATTCGACATGAAAAATATTGGTCTTCTGCATTACTTCCTTGGTCTTTAGGTTACTCGATTTTGGGATGGGATTTATATTTATCAACAGAAGTATACTCTTGATATGATTTAAATATTTGGCATACTTGATTGCAATCCTACCCCCACACCATTTCAATCAGGGGTTGTACTGTCTTCTAGTTGTTCTAATCCTTCAATTGATCTTACATTGTACAAGAAGTTGGATGATAGTCTTTTGTACCTGACACACACTTGTCCTAATATTCCTTTGTGGTTGGTTTAGTCCCTCAGTTCTCTCATGTTCCACATGAGAGTCACTTCAAGGCAGCCAAACACATCTTGGGGTATGTTTAGGGAACATTTCACTTTGGCATTAATTATACATCTTGAGGCTCTATGATTGTTGGCTTCACTAACTCAGATTGGGCTAGTGATGTTAATAATCAAAAGTCTACTTCTGTTTTTTTTGTATTGGTTTCAGCTCCATTGCATGGTCTTGCAAGAAGCATTTTGTTATTGCATTATCATCTACTAGAGTTGAGTATTGAGTAGTTGTTCTTGCTAGCCATAAGTTTTTATGGCTTTTTTAGTTATTGACAAAGTTTGGTTTTCCTCTTAATGGTGCCACTATTTTTGGTGTGAAAATCAGAGTTCCATTAACATTTATTGCAACCCAGTGGAGCATCAATGAATTAAACACATTAAAATCCACATGCACTTCATTCAGAAGTTGATTCAAGATGGTATTCTCAACTTGGCTTACATACCTATAAAGGACTAAGCTACAAACATCTTCACTAAACCCTTAGAATCCCCATGTTATCTTTAGTTTTGGTCAATGCTTGGGGTGAAGGAAGTTGTCCCTAGGGGTCTTTATGAGGCCTTCATTTTTAGCAGTTCGTGTTTTTTCATGTATTGCATGCACTGCATCTCTCCTTTTGGAGAGGGTTTTTGTACCATGTGTTTTTTCTCCTTTCCTTTCCTTAGAGAGACTTTGGTGGTTTGTACATGGGTACCTAATCAAGCCTTCAATTGTCAAGACCCATTTATGCATTCATGCATTTAGAGTTTTTTTACTCACCCTAAGTTTCACTTAAGGGATGGTGTTAGAACATTTTTAGCTATTAGTTGCTTTTTCACAACTAATTGTGTTTTTTTTTTCTTTTTTGTCGAAGTTCACTTAGGAGTTCTTGCTTTGAGTTGCTTAAGTTGTGCATCTAGCTTATATTTTGAGCATCTAGCTTAGCTATAGTTGAGATTTTATTAGATCCTAAAGCTTGCACTTTAGTTCTCCTATTTTAGCTTAGGGCATATTTATGCTTTCTTTATAAGCACTTCATTCTACAATTGTAATTTATTTTGTATTGTCTTTGATTTTGAGTAATGTAGCATTTATTTGTGCAAATATCATTTGTGGAAGGTGTTTTGTTTGTCGTTTGATCTTGAAGGTTCTTGTGTTGCAAAATTCAACACCTCTCATGTGTATATTTTGGAGTGGGAACCTCTTTGATTGGCATGTTATATTTAATGAATTGCATTTCAATGCATGTTGGGGCATCATATCTTGCATGTTGTTCCATGTGCATTCATGTAGCCTTTGGAGCCATCTCAAAGTAATGAAACATTTGGGATTGTATAAATTTAATTGGCTCTAGGTTAGGCATAGATGTGAGATCCATATGAAGTTAATTGTTATTTTACTATGTTTATTGGCTTCCCATTCTAATTGGTGTGGTTTTTTGTAGGTGTTTTTTGCCTCTTGTTTCAAGTTAAATATTGTTCTTTTCCCTCCCAAAAATCTCTATAAATTGGAGTCACGGGATAGTAGTTTCATGTCCAATTCCAGGTATCTAGATGATTTCAAATTGCTCAAATATTGGTAGTGAAGATTATTATTGTACAAGTCTCTTTGAAATTTAATAATATTTTTGCTCTCTTTCTTCTATAAATTTGTTTATTGAATGGGTTTCTCCATGTAAATACAGTGTCTACTTTGGTATTGTTGATTTTCTACTTTTATGTTGAATGTGTAATCACTTTATCACATTGGATATTTTTTCTTTTTAGATTTGCAAACACATTTATTAGATATTATTTTAATTTAGTTTCACTTTGTTCTCAACATATGTTATTAGAGATAATGGTTAGATAACCTTTTCTCTTAAGTGATGAATGCTTTTTAGTTGTAGTGAGAGCTTTTTCATTGTACGTTTTGCATATTTGTGGAGAAGATTAAAAAATTTAATGGCACTAGATACGAGATGTGAAAGTTGAAGATGGGGGATCTTCTTCAAGAGAGATATCACTCATTGCTAGTTTCAAAAGATACAAATCCATCTAAAAGGACAAATGAAGATTGAAAGGAGTTGGACAAGAAGGCATGAGGAACCATTCAATTATGTCTTCTGGATTTTATTTTGTTAAACTTGTCTACTAAATACATTGCATTGAAGTTGTGGAAGAGGATAAATTAAATGTATCAAACTAAAAGTTTTTCTAACAAGCTATACTTAAAAGATGTATGTATTCTTTAAAATTTTGATGCTTTTAATTTGATTATAAGTTAGCTAACATTAGGAAACATTAAGATAAATGAGAATAAATATATTTTGTAGATTTATTTGTTACTTGAATCGTGGGGAAATCTAATCATTGTTATAAGTGGTGGTAATATAGAGCCAAAGATGGATAGTCTCATTTATATTCTTCTCTTAGAAGAAATGAGAAGAAAAACCATGAATGTTGAATCCCAAAATGAATTGAACATGTAAGGTAGGTCAAAGGAGAAAGGGTATAGAGGGGATAGAAAGAAGGATAAATCTAAAGTACATTATAAACCCCCTAAGAAGATCAAAATTAAAGTTTTGGAATTGTGGCAAAAGAGGGCATGCGATGGAGTATAAGAAAAAAGAGAAAAAGTGCACATTCCTCAACAAAAAAGGCTTCACATAATAGTGATTTTGATTCTTGGTTTATTTCAGCTAACATTATTAGTAATGATGTTTGTCTTATTGATTTAGGTTGCTCCTACCATATGATTCCTCAGAAGGAGTGTTGGAGACTACTACTCTAATCCGGCCTCACAATAAAAACCTCAATTACAAAATTTAGGGCACCAACCCAAGGAGTACCGCTTCTGCTTTAGCACACCAACCCAAGGAGCACCAACCCCTGCATCGAGCTCCAACTCAGTGATTTACAATGAATATTACCAATTACAAAAGTAATCTCCCTGTTACAAAAGAACTTTGTAACCCTCATGCTAGTCTCTCCATCGGTTCTCATGTCTCCAATTGTGTGTCAGTTCTCTGCTCATCCTCTTCTTCTTCTCTCCAGGTTCTGCTCTCTATCGGTTCTCTTTTCTCTCTGTCACACTGCTGCTAGCCACCACCGATCTTATTCTCTTAGTCAATTATCTACTATTTGATTATTGTCGGTTCTCAGCTTACCGGTTCTTCACTACAACCTTAACTGTTATCTTCTAGGCCAGTTCAATCACCATAGGTGCACTCCTCTATCAGACTTAATGGCGGACTACCAGTTACGACACCCTAATCGGTTGAACTCTTCTAACTGGTTCTCTCCAATACACTCAGTCTCTTCTTTGATTGTCGTTTAACACTAGACTGGTTGGATCTCTTCACTAGCCTCACTCTCTCATTCAACAACACCAACTACATCTTTGGCTCATACTCTTATAGCCATATTTTCCCGCCTAAACGTTGGTTTGAACATTTGCACACTATGGTTTCCACCATGCACTGAATCTACATCCAATCTGATCTCTGATCAATATGACATATCATATCCAATCAGATATCATGTCCTTGATTGATGATCAACACTCCATCAATGAGCATCACCATTTTGTTTACCTTTCAACACACGTCTTCTATCTTTAGTCGTATGTAGCATGATTTTTGGCCTTTTGTCTGATTAATCACATGCATGATGCAATTTCCTCTACCCACTTTGATCTACAAGGTCAGTCTATACTGGATCTCTATTGTTTCCTTGATCTCGAGCCGCAAACCTTTGTCTTCATTCCTCGAGCTTCGCAACCGCCATTAAATGTTGGACCAGTCACCAATGACCTCACCGACATACCACATTGACCTGTGCATGCATGCCATTTCAACTCCACATGGCCCCTTTGTCAGCATCCACCTTGGCACACTATGTCGGTCCAACTTGGTCATCGACCAATAGAATACAACCCTGTTCATCTACCGGTTCACAAACCATGTCAGTTATACCCTAACCGGTCTGTCTTGACCCTTGCACTTTGCTTCTCTTCTGGTGGAACACCTAAACCAATCAGAACACTTGCCAACCTACCTCATGTTCATCTTCAACAGATGGGATCCTTTCACTTCTGCACCTTGTCAGCTTTATCGGTTGACATACTTACCAGTAACCACCTTGATGACATCATGTCATCAACCTTTAGCAAACTCTATTTGTCTGCATCTGTGGCAACACATTTCTCCATCTTCAATCTCGTTGCTCTACCTGTCTGCAACTACGTCAACTTTGTCTTCTTCATCATTCGACTGGTTCTGTTATCAACTGGTTTGTCAAAGTGACAAACATATCCTTCCTTCTTTGTACGGACAACTCATCATGTCTGCCCTTGCAGATCTAGTGCATATCTCTGATCTCATGCACAAGAGGCAACTTAGTGTTTCACTGGTTGATCCGGTGTGAGCCTTCAATCACCTGCCTTCTACTCTTTTGTCTTATCTCGGAGGACTATGATGAATTTAATGCATAATAGGAGATAAGCTTTTCTTACTGGTGGGAGTCCTGTTGTTTTACATCCACACAACATACCGATGACCTGCACATACTTCACCTCTGATGTTTATGTGATTTTTATAACATTTCACCCCTTCATCACAATCAACAGCCCAACATCTTACTCTCTTGTCGGTTGGAAACAATGCACTGCCAGCATGTCACTTACTAGTTTGCAGTCCTTATGTCTTCAGCACAACACAACCTATGTACCGGTGACCTGCTAGGCTAGGTGACATCAATGACACCATTTCCGATATGCGTTAATGAAAAAACTACTCATCAATCTTCCCATACTAGTTTCCACCCTATACTGGTTGACATCAATGATAACACAATGCCAACAATATCCCCTTTGGCATTGATGTCAACACATGTAGTATCCAGTATACTACAGATTCTTTCTCCCCCTTTGAAAACAATGGCAAAGGGGACTGACAAGGTTTCTCTCCTCCTTGTCTCTACCATGCACTGACATGTTTTCTCTCTCTCCCTTTTTGTTTACCAGATGCTTCTCCTCTTTTTATCATCATACATTGCATCCTCTCAATTCACAACACTTGAGATGGAGTGCTCAACCACCAATTTCTCAGCAACCAAGTGTATATACAAAACAGATGCCAATTGTATATACAAGTTTGAAGCCAATTGAAGGAACATGTGTCAGTGAATAAAACTTACCTTTCGGTCAGACTGCATTATCTTATTTTTGACATGCAGAAGTTATTATGACCCCAAATTACTGATACCAAGTGTTGGAGCTAACGCTTATACCAATTGTATCTTCTCATGTGCATGTAACTCTCCCTCTTTGCAGGCAACACTCCTAGTGGTCCAGTTGTGATTTCAATTGGATAGGCATTGAAATATTTCACAACCCTGGACACCTCCAAAGACACAAACATACTAGTAGAACCATAGACACTTGCACATCCCCTATATCCAACAAGACTGATCCAAATTAGAAAGCATGGTTGTGAACTCCCCCTAAGTCATACATCTTAGGTCCTCACTGTCTGTCAAGTTCAAAACCGGAGCTCCAATTTGTCCCTTATACCGATTGAGTTGTGCATATGTGATCAATCTGATTATCTATCAGCTCTACAATTTCTACCACAACATATGACATGATCCTAAATGTACATAATGCCATACAAAATATGTATCATGCCATAAATCAAACCGATTAGCCCAAAAAGATGCATGTATACATGATCAACTACCGGGCCATCATATGTCATTCAAGTCTTTTCCAATACCACCCTAGACAAACACTTCAATCCATGAAACCGGAGTTAATGCAATGATCCTAGATCTCATTGTCTTACATAACCTACACTATCGGTTAGTATTCATACCATTACCATACTGCACATACTGGTTTCCTGCACTGGTCCATCATCTCTACCGAAGCACCTTCCTCTAATGCTTGTCTTCTTGTGTCAATTTGTATCTGATCCCAAT
The DNA here is from genome assembly GCF_030272615.1 of Cryptomeria japonica. Lineage (NCBI taxonomy): Eukaryota > Viridiplantae > Streptophyta > Pinopsida > Cupressales > Cupressaceae > Cryptomeria > Cryptomeria japonica. The sequence goes on from NC_081410.1 coordinate 128,218,331, forward strand.
TTTTAATTAGCCATCTATTGACACATGCAGTAGTGATCCATCTCTGATTTGTAGGTGTGTAGCCAAGGCAACCACTACACACACTTGTCATCTCATTTTCTTCCTGTATACTGGCAGCAAATAATCATTTTATCTACCCATTTTTACTAAGGGGGGTGAATAATGCGATCAATGAGTAAATCCCCCTAAGGTCCTACATCTCATTTAAACCTTAGGAGATATCACCTGTGCATTGAATGCATAGTGTCGGTCCATGGTTCTACTTTCTTCCTTCTTTTTCCACATCCGCTTAGTCTCATTCATCTTCCCATTTGCAGTCTGGGGAGCAGGTCTTACCTTCTTCTGGTGATTGGTCCTTGCTCTCCCAGTTTCTGCATCATGACTGAAAGCATTGTTGTAGAAGCAAATTGTGTTCATGCTAATTACGTAATTGGGGGACCTTCTAATATACCGATTTGCTCCTCCTTTTCTGATTAAACCATTGTAGCCAGCTACCGGTCGCCATGGATTTCCTGATTGCATAGGAACACTTCTCCTCTTATACCCTGTAGGTCTTTGTTTCTCATATACCCTGTAACTACTTCCATACTGAGCATGATTGTTCCACCAGCTGCCATAGGATTGAGAATTCTTCTTCCTGCATTCATGACTTCTATGGCCAAAACCATTGCCCTGATAACATAAAGCATTTGCATAACTAGGAGAGAGGATATGCATGTTTCTACTCTTTGAAAATTTGTGCCCATATGTAGGATATCTATGGAAACTTGAGTTGTTTCTCTTAGATCCCTTTCTACATTCTTCTACTCTATGGCCATATCCATTACATGCAAAGCAATAACCAGAGAAGGAGGAATTATTACTTAACAAAATTATTTTTCCAAACATGAGGTGATCTTACCGGTTTGGCATCGCCATCTCTGCTTCTCCGGGAGTGGATCTTGGGTTGTCCAATTTCTGCATCTCTTCCATCTGATCTCTTCTTTTCCCACACTTGCTTTGTCTTATGGGCGGTAGCATTTCCTTGTCTTCTACGGGTAGGGGGTCTTCTATGTTATCTTCTTCTATTCTTGCTTCCGGTGAAGCTACCTTCTCCCATCTTCCCTTTTCCTTTGGGATCTACATTATTGCTCCTTCTTGCAGCACCGTTCTTCATCCTTTTCTTCATGTCTTCATCAGTTGTGGTTAGATCAACCTTCTTCCAAGGATAATTCCAGATAGTGAAAGTTTGTCCCTTGTTATCTCCATTTGAGGAGACAAACAAAATGTCATTGCGGGGGACATTCTTGCAATGGAGCATTCACTGACACCTCTTCCTAATCCTCTGGTGTCCTTGGAATGCTTTTGCTTCTTCAACATTTTGTCCAAGGCATCATTGTTGCCATCAAACCAGATTCTTACCTTGAGCTCATCTTGACATTTCTCAAGGTCATTTCAAAGATTCTCCATATCTCCTACTAGTTGTTGATACTCTTTATCTTTTGCTTGGATCTTTACACTTGCATTCCTTGGTGTCTTCTTGTCGAGTCTTCAACTTTGAGATATATTTCTCAGATTCTTCAAGATATTTGATTAACTGGTTTTGTTCCACGACTGCAACATTCTTGAATAACTTGTATTCATTCCTCACTCTACTAAGTTATTCGAGTGCACTTACAAGTTATACTTCAAGATCTACTTCTGCTTCATCTTCTTATTCACCTTCACTATCACTGCCAAACACATGTCGCCGGTATGAATGATCTACATGATCATTCTCAAATGTTTGTCTCTCATCTTCTAATTCTTGAGCCATGAAGAGGTGGGTTCCTTCTCCATCATTGCTATTGTTGTTTCTCACTTATCCATCTTCATCTGCAGACTTATGTGATCCATTTCTTTTCTTTCTCTCACAAACCGGTTCTGCAGTATAAGGTTCATTCCCATAAAGTTTCTTCAATCTACGCCATAGGATTTTTATTGATCTGCATCTGTCCACCTGTGAGGAGACATCACCAGATAGCCCACTGAGTATAGCCTTCATTGCTATATTATTACTCTGGTATCTTCTTTCTTCTTTTGAATAGGTGGGAGGACTCAATTTACTAGGGCAGCCATTAACAACTGACATCCACACATCAAACCCTAAGCAAGATAGGTAGACTTCCAACCTACAACTCCAAATAAAATAATTTGAATCATTAAAAACTGGAGTATGGATTGACACTAAACAAACCATTGTATTCAAATACTAGAATCTACCCAAGCTAGAGAAAGCTTATAAATCAAGAACCTAGGCTCTGATAACAATTGTTGAACAAAAGATGTCATTGAGAGGGGGGTGAATCAGTGATTTCCAAACTTAACCCTTTTCTATCCTATGTGTGTATATCAGTTAACTAATCTAACATAAAGCAGATATACCAGTTAGATGGAAGGATAACACAAATGCAACCACACATAAAAGGGACGTCTCATAACACCAGATGTACGAGGAAAACCCAAGATGGGAAAAACCTCAATGAGAAGTACTGCTAGAGACTACTACTCCAATCCAACCTCATAATAAAAACCTTGGTTATAACATTTAGGGCACCAACCCAAGGAGTACCACTCCTGCTTTAGGGCACCAACCCCTGCACCGAGCTCCAACTTAGTGAACTACAATGTGATGGATACTAAGAGGGGGGGGTGAATTAGTATACCAAAAAGTCTTGCACTTAAACACTTAAACAGTCTAAAGATAAACCAATAAAGCAGTTTAATAGACAGACCCGTTATCACACATGCAAACCAAAATGCAAATAACGCATTCACCCACAAAAGCAATACAACCATAACACAGTGAGATGGAACTCACAAGTCACTATCTACAAAATAGAAACCAGACCGGTTAAGGTCAGACCGGTTAAGGTCTTACAATGTTCTTCACCAGAATAGATCCTGTTAGGAATCTCAATCTCTATTAGGAGATAAGTCTGATCAAGGACTACCTTGCTAGAGGATTTTAGATTCACAGAGGTGAACCACCTTGTTAGAGGATTTTACAAAAGGCTTTTGGGCCTACCCAGTTAAGGGCTACAAACTTGTCAAAGATGTGAATAATCAACAAGTGTTTGATCTATCTAAAAGAACGGACTGCTCAATTAGATCCTTGATAGCTCGTTCTTAATGCACTCCTGCATTACTTCAGTCTTCTACACATTCATATTCTTTTCAACTCCTCAACCATCTTAAACCCTAGTCACAACATAAACCCTTTCAGCAACAACCTAAAACCCTAGACATGATGTCCTTTTAAAGGAATCTGATTTCATGTCGGTCCAATAGGATTACATTTCAATTTCCTAGGCTCAATGAATCTAGACATACTCAGTAACATGACACAAGAAGCACTGCCAGTGTGTTGGCACCGTCAAACAATCGGTGGATTGATAACTTATCACAAAATGCCGGTTGGTAACTCATCACAGAGTATTACCGGTTCATGCAAAATACCGGTTGTCGGTTTGACAAAAATGAAGACTGGTCGAAATGTGTTATGTCGCTTTAATCCCTCGTACTGCTTGAGGTCAACATGCCGCTTTAGACCGGTAAACACACTCTGCAAAACATCAATAGTCTAATGACTATAATACAACATACTTGCAACATACCAGTTGAAACAAATACTGGTTGTGCTCTAACTTATACATATAAAGAGGATCTTAATGCAAGTGTGTGTCCATCAATGACAATCACAACATAAACATCAAAATTGGCAACAATCTCCCCCTTTGGCATTGATGGCAACACTTAGGAAATAAAATTTTGACATCTAAGTGTTTTACAACAAAGTCATGCCATTAGCAAAATTGCTCCCCCTAAGCATTTACACTATCCCTTTAACAATACAATGAATAGCAATTTTGCATACAGAGCATAAACACTGAGATATCAAAGCATATATCAAAGCATATAGCAAAATTTTAAAAAATAGATACTTCTCCCCTATACGTCTCCAAAATAGAGTACTTCTCCCCCTTTGCCAACAATGACAAAGTACCGTTGAACAACCCTATTTCCATTTGATATATAAAAATAATAAAAGTTTATGACAACAAGGAATAGTACTTGTCAAAAATAGATTTATAGTCCTACAAGAATTGCTTCATTGATAGAGACCAAAACTCAAGTAGGGAGGTGGCCACTTCTTTCTCTGTTTGCATCTGGGAGACCTATTCTTCCATGGCATCAACTGTGCTCATCTCCTGTGTAACTGTCAAGGCATCCAAGTTTAGATAACACTTCTAAAGAAATTGCAGACATTGAAGTAAAACCAGTTGAAGTTCCTGCAAATCTCTAGACCGTGTGTTGATTTCTTGCTCCATTTTGGTTGACTGGATATGAAACCGGTGAACGGTTTGCCCATAAGTTGTGAAGGAATCATAGGGTAGCTTGAATGTGCTCAAGTAGGACTGCAAGTCCTGTTCAAGTTTTTTCTTCTAAGCTAGCACATCATCATAGAACAGATGGGGTTGACAGATTTTGCTGAGTAGCATATTCCCCTCATCTAGAGCATCCCTTATGTCCTTTTGTTCTTTCTTCAGTTTAGATCGGAGCTCATTCAACTTTTTCACCAAAGCTATATTAAGAGCCTTTTGATGCTCCTTCTTGACATTAGCCTCTACTACCTCTTCAAGACTTTGCACTTGATCATCTACTACTGTGCATAGGAGCTTTAGTCTAGCTAATGAAGAATCGGTGTTTGGAAGATTTGTATCGGGTATCAAACTGGTAAGCGTGTCCACAGCAGCTTGGATTACATCTTGCTCCTTCTTCTGTCGAATGTTTTCAAGGCGCTCTTGAGCTACCTTGATGCTCTGCATTAGCTTTGATTCACTTGCAGACTGGAGATATCAGCAAGTTTGGCTTGACTCCCGGTTGCCTTCAGAGTCTCCATCTGTGTGCTCTTCTTTGCTTCTCCTGTCTTGTCCTTTTCCGCTTTCTTTTTCTCCGCTTCCTTATCTTCTTCTTCCTTCTTCTTTTTCTCTGCTTCCTTCTTCTTTTCCTGTTCCTTATCTTCCTCTTCCTTCTTCTTTTCTTCTTCCTTTCACTTCTTCTCTTCTTTATCTTCCTCTTCCTTTCTTCTTCTTTTCCTCTTCCTTCTGCTTCTTCTCTTCTTTATCCTCTTCTTCTTTCTTTTTCCTCTCATCTTCTTGCCTCTTCTTCTCTTCACCTTTTCTTGTCTCCTCTTTCTCTTTTCTCTTCTCTTCTTCTTTCCATTTTTCCTCATCTTCATCCCTCTTCTTCTTCTCTGCCTGTTCCCTAGCCGCTTCCTGTCTATCCTCGGCTTGCTCATTTCCCTGTTCAGCCTGTTGCTCCTGTCCTGTTCCCTCATAAGGTATGTCCTAAGTGACATCTTCTACATCCAAGGCATCGACATCAATAGTGTCGATTGGTTCTACAACCAGGTTCCCTTCTTCATCAAAAACTTCATCCGGTTTGGATATAACCAGTTCTTTCTCAGCTTGCCGGTTGGCTTCAGCCACTCGATGCATCTTCAGAGCATCTAGAGCATGATTTTGTGTATCCTTGAGCACTTCCTTTCCTTTTCCTTCCAGTAACAGGAGTCTTCATCTTCTTATGAAGAAAAGACCTTTGTATTTGTTCATTACATCGAACAGTTCCGAATTTGATACATCAGGAAAGTGTTCAGCAAAAACTTTTTCTCTCATTTCTTGTTCCTGCTCTATGACGATGCGTCATTTATTGTCTAAGGACTTATACAAAGAATTCGGTATTTCAGATCTAATTTCTGAAGGGGACCGGTCATTAATACATAAATATTGAATCATTTCTTTTTCCACCACCTCCTTTTCATCATCATTAAAGTCATCAAAATAATCAATTAAATCATTCAATACTTTTCTCCTAATGTTTTTGATAGTTCTTTGACAATGTGTCAAAGGTTTGTAGGAGGAGATATCAATATTTACCGGTGCAGATGATGTCGGTTCATTCTTTGTCTTCTTTCTTGTATGTCTCGCCTTCTTGGGATGCTCCTCAGACATAGTTTCTTCTAAGTCTGGAGAATTGCTTTTTGTCTTCCTTTTCCTCTTGAAGACTTTTGCCGGTGCTGCTTCTGGTTTCTTCTTAGCTGGTGACCGCTTGGTCACTTTGGGAGTTGCAGTAGTAACCGGTGCTGATGCTACAGGCACTGCCTTTGCCTTCTTCACTGCCAGTCCTTTCCCTTTCAATGCTGGTGGTTCCTCAGCCGGTGCTATCCTCTCCAGGTAGGTGTCGATTCTCTTCACCTTAGGATCAAGCGGTGAGGCAATAAGGATAGAGGCATACCCTTCCAGCATGTCATACATCACCTCATAGCCCATTGGCTCCACTTCTTCCATTCTAGGCTCAACAACCTCCATTATACATTTGTCTACTTGGATGGTGAAGCAGATATCGTCTTCATATTTCTTGATGATGTCTCCTGATATCCTCACTCTTTGGCTCATCTTCCTTCTGAACTCATCAAAATACTTGTTCAGAATATCAAGGTAACCGGTTGGTCACCAGACCACTGAATGTCTCCTACTCCTGGGAAGTATCCTTGAAAGTAAAAGAACAACCCAACCAATAGTTGTCCAAACTTGAACCTCAGTGCATTATCTTGTTTGATTGATTTCAGGTTTAATAGGAGTTACCTCTGCATACTGGTGCATAGGTCAAATGATGCATCCTCCTTTATCATTCGGTAAGTGGCATTTACCGTTACAGTAGATACAGAGTTGATTCTGTTGGTTGAGAACGTCCGGTAGCCTATCACCATGCAGGCATACTTAACCAAATCATCCTTGATTGAATTTACAGTCATGGCCCATGAGTCACTCACTGAACCGGTGAGCTTGGACATCTCAGTTTTGCTAATTGTCCTTAGGGCTGGTACTTCCCCTGTATTGTAGAAACCGGTGACTGCATGAATTGTCTGCAGCATGATATCATGCGTCCTCTCCAAGTACATTTTGTCACCATGGACCCTACTCAGAATAATCCTTATATGATCTTCTGTGAAATCCTCCAGGAAGTAAACAACATTGTGGAGTTTCTTCTTCTCCAGAGTACTATACTCTAGTTTGATCATCTTATCTTGTCCACAAAATAGACCTAGTTGGGTATGGATAGCTAGAGACCCTAGGTCTTCGAGTTTACAATCAATATAATCTGAGATTCCCTCTTCTACTATCACTCTAGCTAGAACTTGTGATAGGGCATTATACTTTGACTTCCATTGAATAAAACTTTCAGACTCAATAGATGCACTAGAACTGGTATGAGATGCGGAAGCCATTGTAGAAATTTTAAGAACTCGAGAAATACCTTTCAATACACGTGAATTTAGGGCTTTCCGATTCTCCTTTACTCCTTACTTCATCGGTAGTTGAATCACCACTTTGTGTTCTCCACTTGACCGTTTGCTATTTGAATTTTAATCTCCTTTGCAGTTTCTCAATTTCTCCAAATTTCTGCTCAAATTGCCTTTTCCTCACTCTGCTCTTTGAAAAACTTTTCTTCACTCGAAAACTGATAGTGAGAAATGATTTCAAAAATGGTTTTAAACATAGTCCTCACCTACTGTCATTAATGCTCCTCCATTAGGGCATAAACCCTAATTTGCCTTTTTACCATTTCTGGTCTTCTGCCAAGCGATAGGTATCATATACCGGTTAAGGTCTTTTGTTGGTTTAAATCGAGGGTTCGAAAACATTTTGTCGTTTGCTCCCCCTAAGCCTTTTGAAGCTTAGTTTGTCGGTTCCGATATTTCCACACTAGCTGCAGAAATCAGTTCCTCTTCCAACATTACTGGTTTCCTCTTCCAGGTTTTGTTCATGTCCGCTTGAACTGTTTCAACATCAATTCCTCCTTCCTGAGTGACCGGTATATCATCAGATATACTCTTTCTGCTTCTTCAAAATTTTGCAATGTGACCCAGTTTGTTACAGTGATAGCAAACCAATCCAGGTTCTCTCCAAGGTCCATTGTTCATGTTTCCATTCTTCCTTCTGCATGTTGCAGTAGTGTGGCCATGAACATTACAGATCATACAATTTTCTCTCCATCTGGTTGTTGCTTGATAGTCACTGCTTCTTGGCTAATGATTGAAGACATTAAACCGGTTGCGATTCCGATTCACAAAAGGTTCGGGACCAACTCCTTGGGTCCTCTGAGGATATCTTCCATTGTCATTCATGACAAACCTGCATTCAAATGCTCTATGCCCATACTTGTTGCATGCATAACAACGACCATTGAACTTATTGGATCTAGGTACATTGTTAATAAAGTAAGGAAAATTATTGTAGGCTTTGCTCCTACATACATTGGCAGTGTGTCCTTCTTTAAGATGGTTAAAGTAAACAGGTTTGAATTTTTGCTTACCTTTATCTTTGAATGTCGGTTGCTTCTTTGATGCTTTAGCATTTATTCTTGAGGATTGTCCTTCCTCATGTCCAGAGAAACCAAGTCCATTGGTATTCTTTACCGGTCTAGCCGACTCAAGCTTTTGCTTTACCTTGAGAGTACTTTTGCTAAACTTAGCAAGTATTTCCTTTGACTCAGAGAGTTCTTTGGAAATAGCAGCATTTGTTTCCAACAATTTTTCATTCTCAAAGATGGCAGTGTTCAGTTATCCTTGCATGTCTTCCTTTTCCACCTTGCTTGCATGGAGTTGAGCATTTAGGGCACTCATTTCTTGTTTCAACTTGGAGATCTCACAATCTCTTTCTTTCACTAGGTCTTCAGTTTTTCTCCGGTTCTCAAGCTCTTGACACATCCGGATAGTCAATCCTTCCAACTCTTTTCTCAGGTTGGAGTTTGATTCATTCAACTTATTTACCTCTGCAATTAGGGCTTCCATGTCTGCTTCATCTGCAGAACTATTTTCAGATAGCTCCGTCAGCTTTTCTGCATGTTCTCTCCTTTTTGCTTGAGATGCCTTGTATTTGACCATAAGATCATCATAGGCTTTCTCAGACTGAGTGAGCCGTTGAGTAAGTTCCCTCAATGTGTATTCCCCCATATCTCTTTCCAAGTGGTTAAACTTATAGAAAGGTTGGATCTGATACCAATTAATGGATACTAAGAGGGGGGGTGAAATAGTATACCAAAAAGTCTTGCACTTAAACACTTAAACAGTCTAAAGATAAACCGGTAAAGTAGTTTAACAGACAGATTGGTTATCACACATACAAACCAAAATGCAAATAACGCATTCACCCACAAAAGCAATACAACCATAACACAAGATATTTGACGTGGAAACCCAAATGGGAAAAACCATGGTGAGATGGAACTCACAAGTCACTATCTACAGAATAGAAACCAGATTGGTTAAGGTTTTACAATGTTCTTCACCAGAACAGATCCTGTTAGGAATCTCAATCTCTGTTAGGAGATAAGTCCGATCAAGGACTACCTTGCTAGAGGATTTTAGATTCATAGAGGCGAACCACCTTGTTAGAGGATTTTACAAAAGGCTTTTGGGCCTACCCGGTTAAGGGCTACAGACTTGTCAAAGATGTGAATAATCAACAAGTGTTTGATCTATCTAAAAGAACGGACTGCTCAGTTAGATCCTTGATAGCTCATTCTTAATGCACTCCTGCATTACTTCAGTCTTCTACACATTCATATTCTTTTCAACTTCTCAACCATCTTAAACCCTGGTCACAACATAAACCCTTTCAGCAACAACCTAAAACCCTAGACATGATGTCCTTTTAAAGGAATCTGATTTCATGTTGGTCCAATAGGATTACATTTCAATTTCCTAGGTTCAATGAATCTAGACATACTCAGTAACATGACACAAGAAGCACCGCCAGTGTGTTGGCACCATCAAACAATCGGTGGATTGATAACTTATCACAAAATGTCGGTTGGTAACTCATCACAGAGTATTACCAATTCATGCAAAATACCATTTGCTGGTTTGACAAAAATGAAGACTGGTCGAAATGTGTTATGCCGCTTTAATCCCTCGTACCGCTTGAGGTCAACATGCCACTTTAGACTAGTAAACACACTCTACAAAACATCAATAGTCTAATAACTATAATACAACATACTTGCAACATACCGGTTGAAACAAATACCGGTTGTGCTCTAACTTATACATATAAAGAGGATCTTAATGAAAGTGTGTGTCCATCAATGACAATCACAACATAAACATCAAAAATGCAAACACAATGAATATTATCAATTACAAAAGTAATCTCCTTGTTACAAAAGAACTTTGTAACTCTCATGAAAGTGTCTCCATCGGTTCTCCTCTCTCCAATTCTTTCTCAGTTCTTTTCTCACCCTCTTACTGCTGAGACCTTATCTCCTGCTGCAACTCACTCTTTGTTGCAACCTTACCGATTCAACCTCTTCTTCTCTGCAAGTTCTGCTCTCTGTTGATTCTCTTTTCTCTCTATCACACTACTGCTAGCCACCACCGGTCTTCTTCTTTCAGTCAGTTGTTTGCTATCTGATTGTTGTCGATTCTCAACTTATTGATTATTCACTGCAATATTCATTTCTATCTTCTAGGCCAGTTCAATCACCATAGGTGCACTCCTCTGTCAGACTTAATGGCAGACTACCGGTTACCACACCCTCACCGATTGAACTCTTCTAATCGGTTCTCTCCAATACACTCAGTCTCTTATGTGATTGTCATTTAACACTAGACTCATTGGCTCTCTTCATTAGCCTCACTCTCTCATTCAGTAACACCAACTACATATTTGGTGCGTACTCTTATAGCTAGATTTTCTTGCCTAAATGTTGGTTTGAACACTTGCACGCTAGGGTTTCTGCCATGCACTGAATCTGCATCCAATATGATCTCTAATCATCATGACATATCATATCCAATCATATATCATGCCCTTGATTGATGATCAACACTCCATCAATGAGCATCGCCATTCTGTTTACCTTTCAACGCACGTCTTCTATCTTTAGCCATCTATAGCATGATTTTTGGCCTTTTCTCTGATTAATCACGTGCATGATACAGTTTCCTTTACCCACTTTGATCTAGCAAGATCAGTTTGTACTGGATCTCTTTTCTTTCCTTGATCTCAAGCTACAAACCTCTGTCTTCATTCCTTGAGCTTTGCAGTCACCATTAAATGTTGGACCGATCGCCAACAACCTCACCGACACACCACACCAACCTGTGCATGCATGCCACTTCAACTCCACATGGCCCCTTTGTCAGCATCCACCTTGGCACACTATGTTGGTCCAACATGGTCACCGACCAATAGCATACAATCGGGTTCATCTACCGGTTCACAAACCCTACCAGTTATACCCTAACCGGTCTGTCTTCACCCTTGCACTTTGCTTCTCTTCCAATGGAACACCTAAACCGGTCATCACACTTGCCAACCTACCTCATGTTCATCTTCAACAGATGGGAGCCTTTCACTTCTGCACCTTGTCAACTTTACTAATGGATATACTTACCAGTAACCACCTTGATGACATCATGTCATCAACCTTCAACAAACTTCATTTGTCTGCATCTGTGGAAACACCTTTCTCCATCTTCAATCCGGTTGTTCTGTCTGTCTACAATTGCATCAACTTTGCCTTCTTCATCATTCAACCGGTTCTTCTATCAACTGGTTTATTAATGTGACAAACATATCCTTCTTTCTCTGTACTGACAAATCATCATGTCTGCCCTTGCAAATCCAGTGCATATCTCTGATCTCATGAACCAGAGGCAACTTAGTGTTTCACCGGTTGATCCAGTGTGAGCCTTCAATCACCTGCCTTCTACTCTTCTTTCTTATCTCGAAGGACTATGATGCATTTCATGCATAATAGGAGATAAGCTCCTCTTACCAGTGGGAGTCCTATTGTTTTACATCCACATAACATATCGGTGGCCTGCACATACTTCACCTCTAGTGTTGATGTGATTTTTATAACATTCTACCTCTTTATCACAAGCAACAACCCAACATCTTGCTCTCTTGTTGGTTGGCAACAATGCACTGCCAACATGTCACTTACTGGTCTGCAGTCCTTATGTCTTCAACACAACACAACCTGTGTACCAGTAACCTGCTAGGGTAGGTGACATCAATGACACCACTACTCATCAATATTCCCATACCGGTTGACATCAATGACAACACAATGCCAACACAAGAGGTGAAAATAATACTTTCAGTTTTTAAGTTGAATGATTCTAGAATGCATGTGACATTTTACAAGTCTAGTTGTAGGTTGGTAAGAGGTAGTTTAGTTATTTCTAAAGTATATCAAATAGGGACTTTTTTTAGGATTAAGGCATCAACTTTTGGTAACTCTTGCCAATGTGACTAGCACTAAAAATACATGCATGTTGTGGCACCATAGATTGGGTCACATAAGTGAGAAATTCTTAAGACCATTCTAAATAAAAAGTTGTTTGATGATATTTTTATTATTCTTTTACCAAAAAAATATTTTTGTGAGCATCATATATTTGGAAAATAGAATAGATCATCATTTTGTAATGGGACTAATAAGGCTAAGATATTATATGTGTTTGGACCAATGAATGTTGACTCTTGTGGTAAATCTAATTATTATGTTACTTTCATTTATTATGTCTCAAGAGACACTTGGATTTATTTTATGCATGCAAAATTTGAGGCCTTTGTGAAGTTTAAGGAATTTAAAGCCTTAGTTGAGAAACAATAAGATTTAAGATATGGGTGTTGAGATATGAAGATGGGGATGGATATTGTTCTAAGGAATTTCATGAACTTAGTAAGCATGTACGTAGTATTAAATAAATTTAGACTACTCCTTATATTCCCCAACAAAATGGGTAGCAAAAAGAATGAATTGAAGCTTGATGGAAAGTGCTAGGAGCATGTTGGTGCTAAGATTGATAGATTCTTTTGATTAGAAGCTCTAAGTACTTCTTATTATTTAATATAGATATCCTTTTTTAGGTCTTGTTAATAAAACTCCTTATGAAGTGTGGATAGGTAGAAATATTTTTATTCTGCACTTAAGGGTCTTTGGTTGTAAGGATTTTGTTCAAATTCCTCAAGAGAATCAATCTAAACTAGATTCATAAGCTCAAAAATGTATTTTCATTGATCATGGTGAGAATTTAAAATATTGAAATTTTTTGAATCCTCTAACTTGAAAATATCTTTTTTAGAGATGTGGTTTTTTAACGAGTTTAGAGCTTACTCAAGTGAACCAAAGGAGAAATATAAGACAAGATAATGCACTTTGAGACAAAGATATAAAATAAGAAATATGCACATGTGGAAGAAAAATTAGTTGGATTTGAGAATGGAGAAGAAGAAGGGGGTTCAAAGAGTTCGAATAATGTGTAGATGAGATCACAAAAGAAGAAGAACATGTAGAGCTCATTACTGCTACCTTGAGGAGGTCTATGCGACAACAAAATATATTTGATAGGTATATCCCACTATATTTTTATTGTGTATTTGCTTTGTTAAGTATTGAGGATGATTGTAGATCTTTAAAGGAGGCCCTCTCTTCAAAGGAAAGTGAGTATTGGATGTAGTCCATGTACGAGGAGATTAATGGCTTAGGATAGTTGTGACACCTAGGATTTTGTTATTTATTGAAGGAAGAAAACCCATTGGTTGCAAGTAGGTATTTAAGAATAAATTTGGTGCAGATGGTCAATTAGAGTGGCACAAGGCTAGACTAGTTGTGAAAGGCTACTCCTAAAGAAAGGGAGTTTATTTCAATGACATTTTATCTCCTATTGCTAAATTGACTTCTATTAGATTATTATTATCTACTATTTTTTATTGTGATTTTTAAATGGATCAAATAGATGTTAAGATTGTTTTTTTGGATGGGGATCTCAAGGAGGAAATTTATATGTGATATTTTGATGGATTTGTTGTGAAAGGAAGATAAGATTTGTTTTTTAGACTAAAATAGTTTTAAATTGGTTTGAAATAGTCACCGAGGATGTGGTACCAGAAATTTGATACCTTTGTATTGAAATTTGGTTTTTAAGAATGAGGAGGATCATTGTATTTACATTAAGGTTATTGATGATCATATATTGATTATTATCTTGTATGTTGAAGACATGTTTAGGGGTAACAATAAGGAAATTATTAGGGAGCTCAAGACTTCTTTTTTTGTCGCATTCTATATGAGAGACTTTGGGGCTATTGAATATATACTTGGGATGTAAATTAGTAGAGATCGATTTCATAGAAAGATTTGGTTAAGTCAGAGTAGGTGTGTTGATAATAGAACTTTAAGCCAGTAAATATTCCATTTTTTATTGGTACTAAGTTGAGTTTGGACATGTGTCTTAATTTTGATGATGACTTTGAAGAGATGTCTAAGGTTTCTTATATGAGTGTTGTAGGTAGTTTAATGTATGCAATAGTTTACACTAGATCATATATAGCTCAAGTGGCGGGATTTTTTATCATGCTTATGTCTAACTATGGTAGCAAGCATTAGAATTTTTCTAAAATTTGGTTGATATATTTACGAGGAAATTTTGATTACTATTTGGTTTATCATGGTATTGAAGATTTGATCAAGTGATTAGACATATAGGGTTTTGTTGATGAAAATTGGGCAAGTGACTTGGATAGTTAAAGGTCCACTAGTGGCTATGTTTTTACTTTGTTTGGAGGTGTAGTGAGTCAGATGAGTAAAATATAGTTGACAATTGTATTATCAACCATCAAAGTAGAGTATATATTTGCTACACATGTCTCTAAGGAGGTTGTATAGTTGCAATGACTTAGTATAGGTATTGGTTTTGATTGTAGGAATGTAAGGATTAGATGCAATAGGTAGAATTTATTGATAAAAAATCTATGTATCATTCTCATACTAAGCATGTTGATGTTAAATATCACTTTATGTGATAAATAGAAAAAATAGTAAGGTGTTGATTGAAAAATTTGATAATTTGGATAATATTGCATATTCTCTTATGAAACAAATGACCACAAATAATTTCTCTTGTTGTAGGAAAGCTATGGGCCTTGAACAATGTACTTAATTATTGTTTTGTATCTCATGGATCAAATTGCAATGCATAATGTCAAGTCAAAGGATGTTAGGATATGTAACATTAAAATTGCACTCTTAAGTCATTCTCACATGTCTTCATGTTCCTTGGAAAGTGTTATAAGGAACATGAGAGTTAAAATATTTGATATTTATTTCCTATGAAAAATTGTAATTTCATTCCATAGAGGTGGACACATGTCAAGGATTCTTAAGAAGGAAAAAAGAGGGATATTATTCTTGGGCATCCATTTTAGAGTGGTAACATATTTGACTTTCATGTTGTGTGTAATTGCATGTTGGGGAACCATGACTTTAATATTGTTGTATGCCCATTTTTCTAGTTGTTAGAGCTATTAGGTAGTAATGAAGAACGCAATATTGTCTAATTTTCATTGGCAAGTTAGGTTCCCATGTGGGAGCCATTTGAAGTTAATTATTATTTTACTATTTTTATTGGCTACCCATTATTCTAGGCATGAGTTTTTGCAAGTGGTTTTTGTCTTTTTCTTTAGGTTATCACAATGGTTTTCTCTCCCATAAATATATAAATTTGAGCCATGAGATAGTAATTTCATATTGAGTTGTAAGTATCTAGGTGTTGTTGGATTGCTCTAATATTTACAGTGAATAATATCATTATACAAGTTTCTTTCAAGATAAATAATATTCTCATTTGTTTTCTTGTGTGGATTTTTTTTCTTGAAAGGGTTTTTCCATGTAAATTTGGTGTCTACTTTGACATTGTTGTTTTTCTACATTTATGTTGAATATGTAATTACTTTTTTGTGTTGGATAACCTTTGTTTTCATACTTTTAAAAACTTTAATTATTTGTTAATGTATTTTTCATTTTACGTTGTATTCAACAAAGAGTTCATAATAGAACAAGAACCTCCAATATGAATAGTTCTTGATGAACTAGGAACCCTCGACTAGAATAATGTTTGATGGGCCAAGAACCTCTGATAGGAATAGTTATTGATGGACTAGTAACCTTTGATAAGAAGAATTATTAGTAGACTTGGTAGCTCTGAACAAAACAATTCTCAATAGACCAGGAATCTCTAAAAGGAATAGTTCTTGATGAACCAAGAACCTATGATCAAAATAGTTCCCGATGGACTAGGAACCATTGATTGGAAAAATTCTTGATTGAACAAGAACCTTCAATCAAAATAATTTGTAATAGATCAAGGAACTTTGATAAAGACAAGAACTATTATTGATAGACCAAGAACCTTCGATGAGAAAATCCAATATGAACATTTCTTGATAGAGCAAGAACTATTCTTGATTGACTAGGAACCTTCAATAGGAATAGTTCTAGGTCAACTAAATATATCTAGTAGGAATGGTTCTTGATAGATCAAGAATCTCTAATAGGAAGAGTTTTTTGTAAACCAAGAACCTTTAATATAAAGAGTTCCTAATAGACAAGGAACCTCAGACAAGAACATTTCTTATGGACTAGGAATGTTTGGTAGGATATGTTCCTAATTTGTCTTACTATAGTTTTACAAGATGCACATGTGCACACATATACAGGAAAAAGGATGCATATATTAAAATTTCAAAAATTATTTGTTGATAGAAAATCCTTGACTAGATTCTAAGGTTTAATATTTTGTTATATGTAGTAAACCTCAATGTGATGTAATAAAAAGGGAGAACTTAGAAATTTAATAAGTATAAACAGAATTATAACAAAACATATGCATTCGTATATATAAACTAGTACAAATCTAAAATCATATATTTCATGGCTTATACATATCTTATAATTTATTCTTCATGTTTCAATCCCACTTGTAATCTTCCTTATTCTCACATACATCTGATCCATATGATTCCACACCATTGGACACACTCTTAACTTTTGTGTTTTCCTTCCTTGTATAGCCTTTTAATCCCTTGCCATAATGCATTTCCATCATATCCTTTCATAATAACACTTAATTATCTTCTTGTCATAAATTTACCTGTCCTTCTATGATATTTTACACTTTTATCATTTTTTCAAGCATATTAGAGGTACTTTAAAGATATTTAAGGGATATATAATAGATATATGGGTCTAGAAATTACCCAAATTACATATGTGGTGCCTCACAACCCTCTATATCTTGCCAACATTATAAACTCACAATATTATTTCAAAAAGTAACTAACAAATTCGCAACACAACAAATGAAGTTTAATGTATAACTTTCACTTAGATCCACATTTTCTCTTAAAGCATTGCCACAATGTATATAATGGTGCTATGAAACCCTTTGCCAAACCATTTTTTTATAGCTTCTATGAATGTCCAAATTTAATTATTTCCATGAAACACCTTGCAGAAAAATGAACTTTCAATATTTTACCAACCAAAGGGCGTTTTGACCTGAAAACTTGCCACATTAGACAAAATGAAGTCATGAACATCCTCCTCGTAAAAAGATTTTATATAATTCCTCATGGATTTTGAGATTTAATTTTTTTATAAATCATGACAAACTACATCACGACTTTTGTGGTTCTAATTGAATGACAAACTTTTCTTCTTGAACTAATGTACTTGCACTAGGTTCATGTAAGGAGTTGACATGAACCAAGTTAAACATAATATTTCAAAGATAGACATGTATGATAACTAATGTGATAAAAAAGTGACAAAAGAGTTTGACACTTGTCATATCAACATGAAAAGATTAAATTTGGTGGTGTTGAAATGAGACCAATGAGTGGTTATATCTAACACGTCTTCCTAATGGACTAGAATAAAAATGGAAACTTTATCAAATTTCATTTCTAGAAGATTCCACTTGTACCTCCCTTGTATATTTAGGATTATGCTCATGTATGTGTAATTCCATAAATTAAGTTAATGACATGTCCTCTAGCAAACACTTGCTAGTATTTGAATTTTCCAATTTAAAACTCCATTGAATTGACTATTTTTTAAATGACCACTTCAAATGATTTCATGATAAGTGTTCCAAATATATTTTTTTAAAGTGACATGGGCAAAAATATAGTAATCCACATCTATAGGTAGTGAAAGTTAACACTCAAGCCAACATTTGAAATAGGAATCCACATCTATAGATATTCATCTAATACATAGCCATAAAAATATATATAAATATTTATGAACCATCCAAACCTTCAAAAAGTATTGCAAATCTTAGAATTGACTAAAACAAGCACAACATCGATAGAAATATGATGCAATGTAACTCTTGTTTCTATTATATAGAATTGAATTTTTGAAAGGATATTTGGAATCTTGTGATATAATTTTTCTTTTTAATTAATATTGGTTTGAGTGATTCATATTTTTTTCTTTGATTCATTTTAACAATGCATGTGTTTCTTTAATAATAGATCAATTATTCTCATAATCCATGATTAATCATGCATTCAAAAGAAAATAATATAATAAGATAAATTACATGAGCATAGAGTAGAGGATCCAGTGGTTTGTTCCTATAGTTGTTGTAGTATTTGTTGATTTAATGTCTAACATTTATAATATTATAGAACTAGTAGTTGTGACTTGAAATTGTTAGTGTTGATCATGAGTATTGATAATTGAATGAAATGTAGTCTTTAGATATAAAAAGCGACAAATCATATGATGCCACATTGATGCACCAATAAAACATTACTTAGTGGACAACTATTAGTCTAACTTTTTTAGGAGCCATCTTGGAAACTACAACAAAAACCATGTTGATGTGACATCATATTTGATATTGTGGACCTAAAACCTTAGTTATAATTAGGGGACTTGTCAAGTAAGCTATTGTAAAAATTGGAAATGATTTGAAATTGGCACGTAGGATTTTGAGAGGTGTGAAGTTACGGTGCTCAACTATTGGATCCTCTCCCTTAAGACTTTGATCTATTCAAGAGGAATTAGACTGATATAAGTTTTATTTTGACCAAACTATGGACTAGAATTCTAGAATGCTCAATCCTTGCTTGTTCACAACTTTCTAGGATCTTTAACAGATTTCATTTCAACACTAAGATAAGTTAGTTATGGGAATAGTTAAGTAATAAGAAGATATTAAAGCTAACAAAATTATTAACATTTTGAAATTTGTATAGTCACGTATTTTTAAATTTTTGAGTTTATGGTGATTAAGTTTAATTTGTGGGTAGATATTGGCTTGGGTAAATTTTTATTGCCAAAAACTTGCATTTGATTAATAAATAATTTAATTTTTAAGAATATCTCATAATTATTATTTTTGAACAGTGAATCTCTATACAAAACTAGACTTCATGCAAAATTTCTCAATGTTAGAGAATTTGTGAAGCATGTTGGTAAAGATATTTTTTTCAATAAATGTGAATTTGAAAAAACCACAAGATATTTATACATTCCAACTTCTTTATAATATTACCTATAAATTTAATTGTCATAAATTGGGGACATTACAATGTAAATGAATCAACATAATTTTTTTCAAGATGTAATGTTACTAAAAGGAATCATGGTATGTGGAATTGCTTCCTACATTAATATTCAGAGAAAGTTATCCAAATTTTAATTTTTTAAAGTAATAAAAATATATTAACACATTTAAATACAAGATAAACAATAAATATCATAACTTAGGTGTATGTGGGGAAAACCCTTTCGAGAGAAAAACCCAAATTCTAAACCAACTCAATGTATTATTGAGTTGCCAAGATTACAATATACTTGTAGAGAAAGCCTTCACAGGAGAATCAATAATCTAAGATCTAAAGGAATTCTTACAATTTAACAACATGTATAAAACTATACAATCAGTCATCATTTTCAAACCCTTAATATATAAGAGATACAAAACTTAGAATAATTAAATGGTAATTAAAAATTCATGAACTAAAACCACCCAAAAGTGATGCCTAATTTATCCCCTAATTAAAGATGTCTTATTATGTGCCATAATTTATCGTAAGTTATTCAACAAGTGTAACTCCCCTTTACAACTCTTTAATGCATCCAACAAATTCTTTTATGTTTTCACTAGAAAATTTCAAAGACTGTAAATTTTGATTTGGTGGATGTAATGAGCTCCCCTTTTAAAATTCTTTAAAAAAAGTTGAAGTACTTATGCAATGGGCACCCCCATAGATGATGCCAAGCATTTAATAATTTTATTCAAATGACTAAAACCTAAGCATATAACTTAGGAATTGAGTTTTTCTATTTTATATATGAAAAACACACTTCTTGTAATATTAACAATAAGAGCAAGGTTGAGACACATTTACCAACATTTCTGCACTCATTGGACACCTTCCAAGAGAAAAGTGAGTATTAACACCATTTATCTAATTGTTAGGGACCAAGAGGGCCATAAATTTGTAACACCACTTGAACTTTTCAATGTGATTCATTTCAATAGTGCATCAACAACATTATTCATAGTGTCAGATCTTCTAATTTCACTCTCCTATCCTCTACCATATCTCAAACAAAAAGGTATTTAGATATCAATATGTTTTATCGTCACATGAAAGTTCGGGTTCTTTTCTACACATATGACACTCTAATTATCACAATGAACCATAATTGCTCCTATCTCTAGCCCGTTATTTGAGTATAATCTCTTAAGCTAGATGAATTCTTTACAAGCATGAGTTATTTCCATGTATTATATGATAACTCAATTATGAACAGTGAGTACCAAACGGGTACTGAGAGGGGGGGCTTGAATCAGTACAGGCACAAAGACTTTTCCTGAACCGGTTTGATTGCAGACTATAAACTACTGGCAATCCCTAATACCGGTCTGAACCAGATTACTACCGGTTAAACACAATGCAACTGTGAAGGACATGAACTAGTCAATCTTCTTAGCTTTCCATACAACCTACTCCCTCATTTCCACTTTGTCCTTATGCATAAACATATAATCTATCATCATAGATACAATGATTTACCACTAAACAAGAAATAACAAAACATCACATGAAAGAGGCATTGCACATGACACACATATTTTTCACATGGAAACCCAACTGGGAAAAACCACAGTGGGGATGAATACCCACAAGTTGTTTTTGAACTCTTTAGAAGTCCACTCTGTTAGGAGCCAAGTCCAGTTAAAGACTGTTACATCAGGTTCTATTAGGAATTGATCATGTTAGGGATCACCCAATTAAGGGATGGCTAGAATACCCGGTTAAGGGTTAAACCCTGTTAGAGGTTACCTTGTTAGGGGATTTTATGAACACAATGGCTTTGAGTCACCCTATTAAAGGATTTACAGCAAGCTGGTTAAAGCTACCTTGTTAAGGGATTTTCCAACTATTGAAGTGATTAGAAATCAACATGTGTTACAATGATCTGGTAATAACACTCAATGCCAATGCAGACCCGCTTTAGTTCCTTTCTTCTGCATACACACTATGCAGGTATCAACCCTCTTATCTGGTCTGGCAAGAATCATGTATCTTTGCAATTAGATACACACACAACATTTGCCAATAGCTTCAACATGAAACACAACATCGACCTTATAGGAAACAGATAGGTCGGTAACATAAACCCTAAACCCTAAACACTTAGGTTGAGAAGTTTAGTCGGTTCAACCCTGACCATTGAACACTTTGCATTTGAATACAATGGTCTTGAACAGATCTCAAGACATTCTCCATCATTCGTTCTTCACCGCTTCTTGGAGGCGATAACCCATCACGCGTTCTCCACCATTTGTAGAGACTTTGCACATTCCTGAGGTAGATAGGATCAATCTCTTTCATGCAAGATCCTTCACGTGCACAAGGCTGACATGGCGACACGATCTGACCTCCATTACAATGCTCACTTCAACCAGAAACCCTAAGACTGAGACTACCAACTGGTAGTCATGCCATATGAACCCTTAATATAAAATATTCCATATACCGATTCTCATTCCGACATACCGGTTCTGATTCACAACATCATACCAGTTCTCTTGTTCTCTTTGCGACATACTGGTTCACTTGGACAAGCATACCACTTCACTTTTTCACATATGTCGGTTCACAACATCATACCGGTTCTCTTTGTCAGTTGCTTAACTTCAATATACCAGTTCACTCATCATATTGACATCAATGACAATATACAGTATAAACATGCCATCATGCTCTGTACATATGCCAACAATCTCCCCTTTGGCATTGATGGTAATATACAAGGATATCTCTCTTTCTACATCACATCTTCTCCCTATTGTTGCAAATATCTTCCCCGCTTCACATCTTCTCCCCCTTCGACAACAATGCCAAAGTGGAGGTACAAGTTGCCCTGTTCCACCATGCTGCTCCCCATGAGGAGTAGCATCCTACAACACATCAATCCTGAAATGATATATCAATGGAAGACCTGACTGATGTGGAGCATAGACTTTTAATTTACCTCTTGAAGGGGTAGCACCCCTAATTCATCACTCAGATAGGTAAAGGTAACCTTCAGTAGAGGCTTGGTGAATATGTCTGCTAACTGCTCCTTATTGGAAACATGTTCCAATACCACCTCTTTGTTCTGAACCTTTTCCCTCAAGATATGATACTTGAGTTCAAAGTGCTTGGTTCTAGCATGTAAAACCAGATTCTTGGAAATGTTAATTGCACTTGTATTGTCACATAATATACTTACCGGTTTAGATACAAGAACTTTGAAGCCACTCAATACATGCTTCATCCAAATAGTCTGGGTGCAGTTCATAAAAGCTGCAACATACTCCGCTTATGTTGTAGACTGAGAGATACAACTCTGCTTTTTACTCATCCATGAGACTAGTCTACCACCGAGAAAGAATGCACCACTGGTTGTGTTCTTCCGGTCATCCACATTACCAACCCAATCAGCATCTGTGAACACTTTCAGATTGAATTCATCATTGTATAGATACCATAATCCATAGTTAATAGTCCCCTTCAGATATCTAAGAATCCACTTGACTGCTACCAAGTGGGATTCTCTTGGGCTTTGCTGAAACCGAGCGGTAATACCCACTGCATGTGCAATGTCCGGTCTGCTATGCACTACATAATGCAACTTACCAATCATTGATTGGTATTCCTTCTCATTTACCAATGCTGAGTCATCCTCTTTTGATAGTTTACAACCGGTCACCATTGGTGTACCAACCGATTTACTGTCTTCCATGTCAAAGGTCTTCAACACCTCTTTGACATACTTGGAATGAGTAATAAAGATTCCATCTTTCATTTGCTGAATCTGCAGTCCAATGAAGAACTTAATCTCCCCTATGAGTGACATTTCAAATTCCTTCTTCATCTCATCTGCAAAGTCATGACTCATCCTGTCATCTCCACCAAAGATTATGTCATCAACAAATACTTCACAGATCAGAATCTGATCTCCTTCTAATTTCAAGTAGATATTGCTATCTTCACTTGTTCTTTCAAATCCAATCTTCACAAGATGGGAGTGCAAGCATTCATACCATGCTCTAGGTCCCTGCTTCAGTCCATACAAGGCTTTATGTAGCCTACACATCATGTCAATGTCTTCTGATAGGGCAAACCCATCTGGTTGCTCTATATACACCTCCTCTTCAAGTATTCCATTTAGAAATTCAGATTTTACATCCATTTGGTATACCTTGAATCCTTTAAAAGCTGCATATGAAAGAAGCATACAAACTCCTTCCAATCTTGCTACTAGAGCAAAGGTTTCTCCATAGTCTTCTCCTTCTTCTTGGGCATATGTATCCTTTACACACTAGTCTAGCTTTGTTCCTTACCACTGTGCCATCCTCATTCAGCTTATTTCTGAAGACCCATTTGGTTCCAATGACATTTTCATGCTCCGGTCTGGATACCAAAGACCATGTACCATTCTTCTCTATCTGGTCAAGTTCCTCTTCCATTGCCTTGATCCAATCTTCACCTTTATGTGCTTCTTTGAATGATTTAGGCTCAAATTCAGAGATCATACATGAGCTTTCTCTCACCTTTCTCCTTGTAATAATTCTTGCATCTTTGTCTCCTATGATCTGCTTCGGATCATGATTGAGTTTGACATACCTAGGTATGTTCTTAACAGCTTCATCTTGCTTTTCTTCATCATCCTCATCTTCATCAGCATCAACATCTATCGGTGTAGGAGCACAATTACTGGTACTGGGCTGATTTGCAATCGGTTCCCAGAAAGTTACTACCGATTCATCTCCTACCTTGCTTACTGTCAATTCCCTCTGATTTCTCAAAGTTTTCATCAACCCTAACATTGATGCTTTCAACGATTCTCTGAGTCCTATTATTGAAACATTTGAGAGCTTTACTTTTTGTGGAATATCCTAGGAATATTCCTTCATCACATTTTGCATCGAACTTGCTCTGATGTTCACTCCTCTTGACATAGCATTTGCTACCAAATACTCTAAAGTAGCTTACCATAGGTGTCTTACCAGTCCAATACTCATAAGGAGTCTTATCCTTTCCTTTCTTGATGAGTACCCGATTCATTGTGTAGACTGCAGTGCTCACCGCTTCTCTCCAAAAGGTGTGAGCGACCTTTCCTTGGATCAACATGGTTCTAGCCGCTTCAACCACAGTCCGGTTGTTTCTCTCTACTAGGCCATTCTGTTGTGGAGTCCGAGGGGCAGTTAGTTGCCTCTTGATGCCATTTTCTTCACAATATTTTTTGAATTCACCGGAAGTGAATTCCCCTCCTTGATCAGTTCTAAGGCATTTGATTCTTCTACCACTTTCCTTTTCTACTAGTGCTCTGAAAGCTTTGGACTTTCCAAAGGCTTTAGACTTATCCTTCAAGAATGTGACCCACATCATTCTTGAGCAATCATCTGTAAGAATCATAAAATACCTATCTCCCTGCACACTCCTAGTTTTCATAGGACCACACAAATCATTATGCACAAGATCAACTAAATTGTCAACAATGAAAGATTTACCTTTAAAGGTTGAGGAAGACATTTTCCCCAGTTGACATTCTCTGCACAAAGGATTTTTTGGTTTGTTCAACATTGGCAATCCTCTAACTGCCTTGATCTTACTGGCCTTTACTATGTTATCAAAGTTTACATGGCAGAGTCTCCTATGCCATATCCAGCTATCATCAAACTTAGGCATAAGACATGTACTTATATTTGCATTCAGCTGAAACAAGTTACCTTTGGTCTGCATATCAGTGGCCATTAGTTCACCATTCTTTCCTTTGATTTTGCACACTCCATTTTTGAATTCCAGAGTGAGTCCACTGTCATTCAGCTGGGCAACACTCAATAGATTGTGTTTGAGACCTTCCACCCAATACACATTGTCAGCGCTGCTCTTTCCATTTAGATAGATGGACCCTCTGCCTTTGACCATACATGGTACATCATTACCAAAATGAACCACACCACCATCATACTCTTCCAGAGATACAAACTTGCTCCGGTCACCAGTCATATGGTGAGAACAACCACTGTCAATAATCCACTCATTGGAATTATCAAAGCGGAAGACAAGAGCCTTCTTGTCTAACACATCCTCCTTGACTGCAACAAACACAATATCTTCATTTTCTTCATCTTCAGATTCCTCATCTGTGACACCTTCATCAACTGCTACAAAACAATTTCTCCGGTTTCCTCCTTTGAATTTCTTGAACCTTTCCTGTTTGTCCTTGTTTTCACCATTAGGACAATTTATAGTGATGTGTCCTATCCAATTACAAGAGAAGCATTTCAAAGGGAGCTTACCTCTGTATTTACCGGTTCCCTTAGGAAGTCTCTTGGCAAGAAGAGCTTGAAATTCCATCAAGATCTCCTCATCATCCATTTCTCTGCTCTGTCTTGGTTCACCACTGGTACTAGCTTCTTTGCCTTTTCTAGATGGAGCAACAGATGCTCTAAAGGCTGATTCAGTCTTCTAAACACTGCCATCAAAACTATTTAGCTCATAGGTTGTCAACTTTGCAATGATGGAGTCTAGGGATACCTTAGTCTTATCTATTGACCTCAACTCCTGAATAGTAGCAACCCTTATTGCATAGACCAGTAATAAGGATATCAAAACTTTGCTAACAACAGTGGAATCTTCCATTTTACCACCTGCACTCTTGATATCTCCAACAACAATTTTGATTCTTATTCCATATTGTTGAATGGTCTCTCCTTCAACCATTCGCATGTCTTCAAACTTTCCTCTAAGGCTTTCTTCCTTAGCTTGTTTTACATGCTCATCACCACCATATATATTCTCAAGAGTATCCCATACTTCTTTGGGATTTTCTTTATCCTGGACATTGATAAACTCAATGTCAGATAAGTTGCTGATTAGGGCTTCCACGACTTGCCCATTCTCCTGGATCTCTCTCTTTTGATCATCGGTGAGAGTACTGGTAGGAATAGCATAGGCATTTTCAACATAGCTCCAGTGCTGAGTACCCATGCTTCTGATGTATATCTTCATTCTGTCTTTCCATATTTTAAAATTGTCTTTGTTGAACTTTGGACCTTCCCTCTTCATCATTACAATAGGATCTTTCCCTCAAGCGGTTAAGCTTACAACACAAAGGACTTGGAGGGCACTCTGATACCAATTGATAACTCAATGATGAACAGTGAGTACCAAATCGGTACTGAGAGGGGGGGTGAATCAGTACAGGCACAAAAACTTTTCCTGAACCAGTTTGATTGCAGATTGTAAACTACTGGCAATCCCTAACACCGGTCTAAACCAGATTACTACCGGTTAAACACAGTGCAACTATGAAAGACATGAACCGGTCAATCTTCTTAGCTTTCCATACAACCTACTCCCTCATTTCCACTTTATCCTTATGCATAAACAAATAATCTATCATCAGAGATACAATGATTTACCACTAAACAAGAAATAACAAAACATCACATGAAAGAGGCATCGCACATGACACACATATTTTTTCACGTGGAAACCCAACTAGGAAAAACCACGGTGGGGATGAATACCCACAAGATGTTTTTGAACTCTTTAGAAGTCCGCTTTGTTAGGAGCCAAGTCTGGTTAAAGAGTGTTACATCAAGTTCTGTTAGGAACCGATCCTGTTAGGGATCACCCGATTGAGGGATGGCTAGAATACCCGGTTAAGGGTTAAACCCTGTTAGAGGTTACCTTGTTAGAGGATTTTATGAACTCAATGGCTTTGAGTCACCATGTTAAAGGATTTACAGCAAGCTGGTTAAAGCTACCCTGTTAAGGGATTTTCCAACTGTTGAAGTGATTAGAAATCAACAAGTATTACAATGATATAGTAATAGCACTCAATGCCAATGCAGACCCGCTTTAGTTCCTTTCTTCTGCATACACACTCTGTAGGTATCAACCCTCTTATCTGGTCTGGCAAGAATCACGTATCTTTGCACTTAGATACACACACAACATTTGTCAACAACTTCAACATGAAACACAACATCGACCTTATAGGAAACAGATAGGTCGGTAACATAAACCCTAAACCCTAAACCCTAAACACTTAGGTTTAGAAGTTTAGTCGGTTCAATCCTGACCATTGAACACTTTGCATTTGAATACAACGGTCTTGAACAGATCTCAAGACATTCTCCATCGTTCGTTCTTCACCGCTTCTTGGAGGTGATAACCCATCACGCATTCTCCACCGTTTGCAGAGACTTCGCACATTCCCGAGGTAGATAGGATCAATCTCCTTCATGCAAGATCCTTCATGCACACAAGGCTGACATGGCGACATGATTTGACCTCCATTACAATTCTCACTTCAACTGGAAACCTTGAGACTGAGACTACCAACCGGTAGTCATGCCATATGAACCCTTGATACAAAACATTCCATATACCGGTTCTCGTTCCCACATACCGATTCTGGTTCACAATATCATACAGGATCTCTTGTTCTCTTTGCGACATACCGGTTCACTTGGACAAGCATACCACTTCACTTTTTCACATATGTCGGTTCACAACATCATACCGATTCTCTTTGTCAGTTGCTTAACTTCAATATATCAGTTCACTCAGCATATTGACATCAATGACAACATACAGTATAAACATGGCATCATGCTTTGTACATATGCCAACACTATACTTTTGTATTGGATAAAGCAACTACAACAAGTTACTTCCTTACCAATTGATTTCACCACCAAATATAGTGAAAACATATATATTAATAGATCTTATGTTGTCAATATCTTTAGCCCAATTTGATTCCACAAAATTATGAATACAAAAATAATATATTTCCCTTGTAGGATAACCATGATATCATAAAGAATACTTAGAGGTGTTTCACAAATACCCAAAGGCCATCTAAATTGCATCCTAATGCACTCATATGGGACTAGCTATAAGTTAACTAAGGAACCTTATTGTTTGGGCATGTTTGGTCTTGTATAAACCATAACATGCATCATTTTGATGTCCTTCTATGGTAACTATCAATAAAGAAACATAATATAGAATTAGAAATTGAAAGAATATTAACATGACCAAATACATCATAATGGATTAAATCCAACTCTTAGAAGACTTATGAGAACTAGAATAAAATTTAACATGGTTTTGTTTTCCATATACACAATGTTCTAAGAAATCAAATTCGAGATTACAATCATTTAACCCTTAAACAAGGTTTTCATCTCTACAAGGGTCATCTTCATCCATACTACCTTCAACTAAAACCAACTTTCCCTTGGCTTCTGTATATGGTTTTGGATCGTCAAGGGAAATTATCTCTTTCTTTTCTTTACTTTTTATCTTCTTCATCGGTTTCAAAGAAGACACGTCAACTTTTCTCTTGAAACTTTTCCTGCAAGAGGAGAGACTCTCCTCAAGAGTACTGATAATACTAGGAACCAAACTAGAATATAACATCTTTAGAAGGTTCATGAAATGATTCTTGCGTGCTTGATCTTTCTTTGCCAAACAACCTAGATACTTATAAATTTTCTTTCCAATAGAGACATTTGATTTCCACACAACATTCTCTTTTAATGTTAAGGATCTTGTGAATTAAAACATTAAGCACATGACCAAAGAACCAAATCAGAAAGGATATCCTTCACTTTTTGTCATAGTAATATTTTCTACTAATTGTGTTCACAATAACTCCCACAAATAAAAATCTTTGCTTTCTTTTACCATTTGATGTGCAATATATACTGTTATAGCCAAAGTTGATCCTTCTCTATTTCTAAAATAAATTTTGTAAGAAATTCCATATGCAACATACCTCACCACAGGGTCGATCATTGTATCAATTATCAATGCACGTTGATCACCTGTGACACCACTTAGGGTTTCAACTTCTTTGTTCTTAACAAATCTCTTCATCGAAATGGGTCCAACATCACAAAGATAGGAAATAATTGATTTTGCTTCCTTCGAAATTGGATAGGGTTTGTATAGCATCATATGACCATTCTCAATATGATTCAAAAGAAATTTGATCGAATCCTCATCTGTAAACCATGGAAACTCGCTCCAAATATCCAAACCTTTATTCCCTAATTCCTTCATTTTCTGTGATTCTACATCTGACAAAGAATTTTCCAAATTTCTAATATTCTTGTGATTATATTCCTCTAATTTCACCTCTTCAATTTTTTGAATATTTTTACTGCTAGATTCTTTTGAAACCGACATCTTAGGATCCACAAAGAAAAGATATGAAAAATACCTTTTGTGCTAATTCTTCTATGAATTTCCTTTTGCTCTTCAACAACTCTGTACTTCAAAAGTCTTCAATGAAAAATGAAAAAATGATCTAAAAAATTAGATATTTAACTTGTTCAATATACCTAAGGTTATGGTGCTATAAACTTTCTTGTCATAATGATGTGAAGTGAATTTTGTACTTTTGAATACATAATCTACTGGAGCATATAATGCATAACACCAACATAATTAACATGATTGGCATCAACATGCACAAGCTACCACATGCATCTCCTTCAAGAGAGAGGGGGGGGGGGGTTACAAATAGATATTTTTTTGAATCTCCTTCTATGCCAAAGCTACCAAAGAAATTTCTGGAGGAAGAAGCACTCATACCAGACTTAGGTTCAGCAGACTTAGTTGCTTCTTTTTTTCTCCATACCATAGTATTCTTCTTCTCAAGCTCATTTGATTTTACTGGAGTATTTACATTCCTGCATTTGCTAGCAATGTGTCCATACTTTTTGCAATTGGAACACTTTATATTCCCCTATCTTGAATTCATTGAATTTGTTCTAGATTTGCATTGATTAGGTCTATGCCCATAGTATATGTGAAAATAACCTTGAAAGGGCTTATTCATAAGTGATCCATTTACTCCATTCATGAATGGTCTATAGCTTCTATTCACGACTTGATTACTGTAGTTATTAGCCTTATGTCCAAAACCTTTACAATTAAAGCATTGAGTATTCTAACTTACTTTACGTCTATATTCTACAAGTTTATGTCCAAAACAATTGCACTAAAAATAATAACCATTGAATGATGAGTATCTTTGAGCATTAGGTTGTCAAACTGGATGTCTATTTGCAACAAGTCCTGGATTCTAGACATTGTTTGAATCTTCAGGTTTCTTCTCAACTTCCACCTTCTCCTTGCCTTTGCTTTTGTCATTCTGATTGAGCA
The DNA here is from genome assembly GCF_030272615.1 of Cryptomeria japonica. NCBI lineage: Eukaryota > Viridiplantae > Streptophyta > Pinopsida > Cupressales > Cupressaceae > Cryptomeria > Cryptomeria japonica. Next base: position 128,248,981 of record NC_081410.1, read on the forward strand.
TTCATTGGAAAAGTCTAAATTTTCCTTGTCCTTGTGAGATTTCTTCATGGTCAATAGTTTATACTAATGCATTGCTTTCACCAACTTTTGATTCCAACTTTAGATTCAATAGTTCTTGTTCCAACTTCCCACATGCTTATGGTTTCTGATTAATCATATCCTTTAGACATTCTCCCACTTTTTTGCTTTCTTCAATTTGCTACTTCAAATTCACAATAGTTTCATTTGCTTGTTTTAATTCCTTGTTAACTTCTTGGTGCCTTGATTTGAACTTCCATATCTGATCTCTCAACTTCTTAACACATTCATTTGCTACCTTAACATTCTCTTTCAAATCTTCATTCTCAAATTCCACACTCTCCAGATCTTTAAGAGTTGTCTTGAATTCTCCATCCAAATAATATTCTCCTGCCATGTCCATAGGAGCCATATGTTCAAATAAGATTTCCCTTGATAAGTTAAGCTAGCAACAAGGGACCAAGCTCTGATGTCGATTCTTGAAAAGACCAAAATACTAAGAGGGGGTAGTGAATCAGTATTCCTCAATTAAAACACTCTTAAATTATGAATCTTAATTTGATCTCAATTAACCTTAGCATACAATGATATATGTGGTAGAAATGAATTGCAAAACATACACATCCATAAGAGAGACACCATAATTTTTATACGTGGAAAAATCAAATGGGAAAAACTACAAAGAGGGTTAACTCTCAAGATAATATAACTAGTTATATGGGATTACAAAGGCTCACTACCATAGGGCTCACTACCCAGATTACAATGGCTTGCTATTGGAAAACTCACTGCTAAGGAAAACAAGAATGAGCTGAGAATATTACATCTAAATATGCATAGGATCAATTCATGTTAAGCTTAGATATCACATCAACTGATTGTAGTAGATCTAGTTAAGAAACTCTGCAACTCATTCGTTATTTGCTTGCTCCATTCACTTATAACCACTATTGCACTAAATTTTATCTTCTTCACCCTCAAATATCAACTCTCTCACTATGTTACTCATCACCTTCTTTTTCACTTATCCATACATTACAAACATAATATATGTATGTGTGTGTGTGTGCGCGCGCGCGTGTGTGCGTACTAATAAAAATATACATCTAGTCGGTCTCAAAGACACTTTCCCAAAATATATTCCAATGGTCATGATGGTGCCTCGAATGGGGTTTACACTGCAAGAGGCAAGAACCAAGAACCAAGTTGATTCTTTAGATAATCTATGGAGAAGCCAACTCCAACTATCAATATCTTCAAGAACTTGGACCAACATATGACAAGGATTCTGCTAATCCTTCTACATTTTGAACTTTGTAGAACCTGAGAGGGTGATCCCTTGGTGAACTTATTATCTCTGCGCCATACTTACAATTTTCACCAAAAAACTAAGCAGATAATCTCATATAAAGGCTCAACAAAGAGGGAGAATGCTCAAGAATGGTGAATTCTTTAGTGATCATCAACCTATTGGAGCATGAGATGGATAAAACATGAAATAACATACAAAAACTAAAATGTACTCTGATAATCAATAATTTGCAGCAAATGCAAGCAAAATTAGCACAAACTGACTGTAAAGACTTAAAACAAGCTGTGACCAGTGCCTTATTCCATTGGGGATTTGAATTCATGAAATGTAAGGTGAATTACAACAGACTTTATATAATAGCATACCGATCTAAGAATATATTTCCTTGCAATGCATCTCAACTATAATCCAAGCCTAAACTACTTATCAAAATCCCTGTACAAACCCTACCACTCTGCAATTATGTTTAAGCATTTAATTGCTCCCTTGGATCAAAGCATAAACACAAATCACATACATCACAACAATGCACTAAAAGAAAGAGACCCTCGATTCACTTTCATTCAAAAGATAGTAGAATCATACATTGGAGAGAAATAAACTTGAATTCTATTTATTCAAATGCTATATCTGCCATAAAACAATATACAATTAAGTCCTTCAAAACCTGCATAAAATATGGCACAAGACTCATTCTATTTCGCTCTGCAAAATCTTTTCAATTTGCTCAATTTCACCCTCAATCTGCTACATGGGACCTATGACTCTGACTTAGCTAGACTTAATACATATATCAAATTCGGAACCCTGTCTCTTGGCCTTGAATTCCCTTTTATAGAAAATAAGGGAGCAAAACAAGCTATGGGCTTGAGGAGACACCTGTCATTTAAAGATGACTGGTTACCCATAATTCTGTTACAAAATATTTCATTGAAGGAATGTCACAACCAAGACCAAAAATTTGTAACTGCTTCAATTATTGCACTTTATGCACCTTTTCCCTTTTTGTTGTTGCCGATGAATATCTAGTACAAGCCCACCTTTTTGTTCCTCTCGTCCAAAAAGTAACAGTTGCAAAGAAACAAAACCATTTGCCAGACTGTTACATCAAACAATTAACTAACTAATTGTTCGCGGTCCTTACTCTTCCTTTAAGTAAGTATTACTCCATTTGCCATATTCTTCTTCTGATGGCCATTTGAAATTCATAATCTCATTAGCTTTTTCTCTATACGGAGTATACTTAACTGCCACTCGATTTGCCTCTCTTTCAAAAGACTCAAAGAATGTTATTGTACATATTATCTTGTCTATGTCATCCTCTAGCATGCTAGTATCTAACTCCTCACAAATCAAGTCCACTTAAATGTTGATGACTCTTTCTGCCTCTTCTCTCCAAAATTGTAAAGGCTTAATTGCCCCACTTTCATCTTCAATACCTGGCAGGAGTGTTTCATTCAGCTCACCAAAACTTTTCATCAACTCTCTTATCTTTCTTTCTATATTTTATGGTAGCATATGTGCTTCTTGCATTGACTTTACCAACAAATAGGTTGGCTGAAGTGTGAGTGGCCTCTCAGCATGGTATTTGGAAGCCATTGACATTATTTTGAGTTCATTTCCCTTTTGTAACCATTTTGTAAAAATGGGATTGCCACTTCCTTATCTTTGTCAAAACTTTGAATAGAATTAAACAATAAAGAATATAAAGAATGAATGCTATTTAATCTATTGTCCACCTTCTCATTCAAATGAGTTAGCACTGAGCTAATTATCTCCTTTTGCTTAATGGAAGACTGATCTTCTGACTCCTTTAGCTTATTTTCCAATTCATTTACTTTCTCCAAAACTTGGGCTTTTGTCAAGTCAGTTGATCTAGTGGGCTCAAGCTCTTCATCAACATATGGCACTAATGGTGCGATTGGAAAATTAGTCTCACTGTCGAATTGAACTGCCGCATCTACTTGTGAGACAGTGAAGCAGTCACCGATGAGGAGGGACCTCAAGGAGATCAGTCCAAACCAGTCAGCAAGAGTGAACACAATGGAAACACACAGACATGATGGAGGCAATTCAGAACAGATAGTTTTATTGCATGAAATTTGATTACATCCAACCGGTAACAACCGGGTTACAACATACCGACACACAGGCCTGGTAGAATAGGTCACACGAGGACCTTGAATCGAAAGATCTATCTTTTAGGCACAATCTATCTCTGATTGATTCTAATTGATCTTCCATTGATTGCATTCTAAAGCATGATTACAAATATATATATATATATTGATCCAAAGGATCCAGTCAACCCAAAAGGGATCAAAGCTCAAAGAACAAGACCTAACGTGCAAAATGAATAAGGTCGGCCTCCGCCAAGAGATTCCTCTAGAAAATCCAAAGGATGAAACGTAGAAGGTCATCCACACACCAAGAAACATCGAGATCAACGTCAAAGGCTTTGCAAGCTTCAGAATGGGTTTTGGTAGATCATCAAAATAGGTCTCAGGCAACCAGCAACAAAGGAACAACCAGTAAGAAGAAACTATCAAGGAAAGTGGTAGCGATATCTTGTCGGAAAGTGATCCAAATGAGATGCAGTTTGAAAGCAAGAAAGATGATCGAGTCTTAAAGTAGAATCAAACTCCACAGGATCCGGTGAGCCAAAACCGAGGCACACATAAAGGAAAATTGAAACTGCAAATAGAAAACAAAATAGAAAATAAAATGTTTTTTGGGTTGATGCAAGATTGCTGTGAACAGGGGATGCTCTTACATCAGACAATTGGAGACCTAGACGTTGATGGGACTTATGCAAATGTAGGAACTGAAGAAGATGCTCCTATTTGTCTATGCTCAAGAAGTTGAACCTTATTTTGCAACTCCACACACCTCTATTGAACTGCATTATAATCATTGAAAAGCTTTTCAAACTTCTTCATTAGATCCTCTTTTTCTCTAGCCTCCCTCTTTGAAGTTTCATGGGCCAATTTGGCCACATCAACAACTAACTTTGAGGCCTCAACATTTGATGTATCAAAGGCTCTTTTTTATAATGAGGCTTCCCTCAAGTTTGGATTTATATCACTGATATTAGGCCTCCTAGGCCCCTGTTCTAGTGCCCATATTGCCAAGGTTGCATAATCATCTACAAATTCTGACCCTTTCAGTGTCAATCTTGCTTCTTCCTCTGAATTGAATTGTTGATCTTTTGATTTTCTGATTGCATCAAAGGCCACTGCATCGGCCATATCCCACTCTGGTAGAATTAAGACTCCGGCCTAGTTTATGATCATCCTGCCTTCATCTACAGTAATTCCTTGAAATTCTTCCATCATTTCATTTTTGACCTCCTCCTGATTTTCCTAATCAGACCTGTCTGGCCTTTGGGCCTTTCTCTCAATGCTTCTCCTCTTGTATTCTTCTACCTTCATTTTCCATACAAATTGCAGGAAGGTTGGGCTTCTTAAAAAGGCTTCATCTTCGAGAAATTTATCACATGCCTCCTTCCTGGCATCTCTAAAGGTTCTACCCTGAATATCCAAAGGAGTATAGTCCAATCCTAAAGTGGGTGGAATAGGAGGAATACCAATTTGCATCACTGTAGTTCTCACTATAATGGTATCTTCCTCCTAATGTTCTTCCATTTGTTGCTCCTCTCTTTGTTCTTCAACCTACCTTGGAGTTGAAAAAGGCACATGAGGTGGTGGAGGACTTTTGTCTGATTCTTCAAGATCAATGATCTTGACCCCTTTAAAAGGTTTTACTTGTGTTTTTGGGGGTGGCTCTGTTTTCATTTTCTTTCCTTTTCTTCTCACCAACCTTCCACTACCACTGCTAATCTCCTCTTCACTACTTGCTTCTTATCTTACCCTTTTTATTACAATACCACCCTTTGGAGGAGGCACATAGCTAGGTCTACCTTCTACTAGCTCGTCTGTTTTGTGAGGTGGAGGAGGAGGTGAACTTGGTTGTTTCATTCTCATTTGATGAATCGGGGCTACTTCTTTCGGTGTGATGGGTGTAGGTTGTTGTACACTTCTTCTCTCAACTTTGCAGCCATGTATATCCTCTAGTCTGATTCTATTTTATTTTAATGCAATAATTAGTTCATCAAAATCTACTTTGGCACAAAATGGAGAGAAGTTGTTTAATGGATCATAGCTAGGATCCATTTTCTGTACTATATCCCATAGCTTCCTAAAAGCTATCCATTTCTCCTTCCTCCAATCCTGAAACATGAAATCAAATTCATTTCTTATTATATCCTTAGGGAAATTGTGCTCATGGGGTAATGGGCTTCCTTTTATTCTCACCCTAAAAACATTGTAAAACCCCTCTGGGTCACTATGTTTGACTGTGCTAACCCCTAGATGATATGGTGCAAAAAGCTCATCAAAACACACATATCCCCCTTTTATAATCACAAAGTATGGAATGACAATATAATCAGGGAAAATAGTCCCTTTGCCTCTACCCTTCAACTCTTTATCATGTATACAACCTATTTGCCACAATACTTCAGCAAAACCTAACCTCAAAGGAACATTAAAAGGTAATACATTTGGTTGGCCAGGAAAACCATAAACTTTGATAACTGTACTAACAGGATAAGGGATAATGTCCCCCCAGTTGTGCTCAATTTTCAAAAGTGGCAGCCTTTCCTTTGGTCTTACAAAATCATGCAGCTACGTGGGGATCCTTGGTGGATTCACTGTTAATCTCTCTATTAGTTTAGAAGCGAAACTATTATCAAACCTGACAAAACTTGCTTCCTGCCTATCCCAAAACATGTCCATACTCCAAAGTTGCACGGTCACCTCAATATTGTCAACTATTCTCTTGAGATTCATGGTACCCTCAAAATAATCTGCATTTCTCTATAAAAACATGTGCATCAACAATGAATATCAATAGAAATGAGTATTAAATACACCATTCTTTATATCTTGCAAGCCCTCATGAATCTTTTCTTCAAGGTACGGGGCAAAGTAAAAAACCACTGTAAAATCTGGATGTTGAATTTGTATAGCCATGTACATAAAATTAGGTGGCATGACTGTAATAGGGTTGAACCCTAAAACCTATCACAAAGAGAAGAAAGTGACCTACAAATATTTGGCAAAAGCACCAATAGGAAAGGGCTCTTCTGAATTAGGACTAATATGATAGGTTGTATCTCTTGCTTTTTCCAAATGAGCTAGAAGGAGGTTAGCTCTAATAAAACCCTTCATTCTATAATATTTTGCCTTTAGTTCGTTCAAATCTATCTGAATCAAGGCAGTAGAAGGTTCATACAAATAAAAAATCTATTGAAATTCCTCCCTCTTGATTGTCAACAAAATTTCTCCCTCATTTCCCCTTATAACTCTAGAAATGGGGTCATATCTGTCTGCAACAACTTTAAGGAGGTCGACATCCATGAATACATTGGGCACTACTAACTTGTCCAAGTCATATTGCCAGGCACTTAAAAATGGGGATTGCAAATTCCTTTGTCCATACCACAACTTAAACAATTCCACCCCAGTCATTGGCACCCTAACATCCACAATTTTATATGCCTTATCAGTTAATCCCTCCCCTAGAGTTTTTCCTTGTACAAGTCTCTACCCCTAATATTTATCATTTGTTAAGGGCTTCAATTGATCAAGAAAATCATCAAACATATTCCTCTTTAGATACCATGTCTGTCCAGAGTGGTTTCGTAGGGGAGCCATCCTATTTGACTAGGGATTTTAACAATTATCCACGAAAGGAAAGGAGAAACTAGGGCTTAACACGAAATTATCAAATTCAACACTGAAGAGTGAGAATTCTCACCCCGTTTATCTAAATTTCAAAACCTTGGAGCAATTCACAACTTTTTCACTACAATTTCACACAATCTGCACTTTCAACAACTTTGAAAACACAGAAGAAGGATTTAGCAACTTACAACTTCATACGCACCAGATGAAACCTAATTCTGCACTGCAAGAACTCGTATTGATCTTCTTCTGCTCAAGAATTACCTTTTGATCACCTTTGAATCACTTCGTGAGTGAGAAATGGCTTTGAAAATGCTTTTATTATGGTTCTGGAGCAAAGCGTCACCGTTTCATCCATCACGACTGCTTGCGCGAGTGAAGAAACGACTCGAAAGTGCATTTGATCTAAGTTTGAATCTGCACCGTTGATTGATTCTCTGTTGACAAATCACATGAACAACAGTGGTCAATCTGACATTGACCATCACATGTGGCAAGTGGGCCTATCAAAGGTATGACATGAGATCTCCAACTCACCCTCCACTTCACCTTGGTCAATGACCCCCACCTGTCGGCTTACCTCGACCAACCTTGGACACGTGGTGTCATCTCGTGATGTCGCAATCCTTAACCTCCTTGCATCTTCCTTCACGGGGTTGCGAGAATCGTTAGATCTGTTCACCCTTTATCTGTGGGTCATGGTGTCCGCCTTCCTTAGCCAATTAACGATGAGCATCTTCTTGACCAAGATTAAAAGATCTTCGTCTATTTAAGCATGTGCAGATAGCAAAAAAATTTAGTAACTTGACCATTGAACAAAGACACCAACAAAAACATTAATGTTGGACTTAGGAAAAATCGTGCACCCAACGAAAAATTAAAAGGGAACCCGCCTAGGGAAAACTAAAACACAGACCTAGGAAAACATAAAAGACCGCTGAACAAATTAATGCCCAGGAAATAAAATGGCCACGCCAATGTTACTACAACCCTCAGACTTAAGTCAAAAAGGTAATGGAGAATTATAAGACGTTTAGGGTTTTTTAACAATGAGACTCAATCGAATGACATAAACCCTAAACCCTAGCCTAAAAATACAGAGCCAAATAAAATCAAAATGACCAATATTTTGCCTAAAGCACGAAATTTTTTTGCACGGTCATTTTTAGGACTATCAGGTCAGATCACACACTACAAACATCGAAACAAAACAATAATAAAAACATTCAAGATTGGTCTGACCTAGAATGAACATAACTTCAAATTTCCAAAAGAACATGCTTTTGAGGCATAAAGAGCACGATCCAACTCAACATGAAGAGAGTTAAAGACATGAATAACAGATCATCAAAAGATTATCATTATATATAAAAAACTGGAGGAAACCAAAGCTCATAGAACTATCAAACATTGCACAACCGAATATAATTTTGGAGCACAACATCTGAAGCACCAAAACTAGAATACAACAATCTCAAGTAATGACCACCAACATACCAAAAATGTGCTATCATATCTACAATGAGATAAAAATGCAAAGCACTGCAATTTTGAAAACTGTCAATCAAATACCACCAACATATAAATCCAAAGCATGATATTGATTGCCACAACCAATACCAAAACTCAGACACTATGAGAAACATATCCACATTCTCACTGTACAATTTTGAAGCAACAGTCTACCAGAAGAGTATACCAACAACATACTTAAAACCACTGTTGACTGCCTTTCATACATACATACATACCTATCTTCCACTGTTCTACACTGCTAATACTCTGCACACTCAACATAGATTGCAAACACTACATACTACAATATCCAAACCAATTTGGATCACCGAGATAGGCATCAATGACAACCAACATACATTTCTAACAGGCTAGGTATAAAAGGAAGCCTACCCCCCTCATTTTGTAACCTCGGTCAAGATCTGAATTGCACTTTTGCAAATTCAAGTGAGCAATCAATCAAGCATTGAACGAGAGGTCAAGTCAAGTTCAAGCATTCAAGATGTCATCCATGATCAAGATTCATTTAAGACATTCTACATGACATCCTAAACCCTTGTATGAGGATTCAAGAAAGCTTCATCAAGATATCAAATCTAATTTCAAGCAATCTCAAATAGATAGCCTTTCCCTCAAAAGGAAAACATTCTACTTCACTTCAATTTAATTCCATTTCCAAGTTCAATTCTTATTTTAATTTCAAGGTTAATTACCAAATTAGGGTTTGCCTTAGCCAAACCCACATCAACAAACAATTTTTTGTCATTCGATGTGCAAAAAATTGACTCAAGAGCCACAAGAGAAGAATTTGACAGAGCAAACGACGACAATTAGATTCAATTTTTGAAGGCACAAAAAGCGGAGGATCGAGTCACCCCACACCTCCTAGTCCCAATAATTTCTGACAAGCTTCTATTAGGAGATTATATGCGTCATTTTGATCCGAAAAATATTCAGTTTTTGTTTGCATTTGACATTCGAAGGATTCGGTCACCCGACACCTCCTAGTCCTGACAATTCAACCTGCATTATTTGTCACAAGTTCTGATTTGTTTCCCATCCTCAAATCCAACTTTATATCTCTGCATGACATTTAAAACTTACTGTTACTGTTATTTTATGTCAAATTCTTACTATTTGTCCTAGATCTAGCTGTTAGTGTAGTTTTTTTATATTTATTTTTCCTACATATTATTAAGTATACTTAGGTTATATTAGGATGGTTTATATGAGGACATGTGGCATAGTCCTACATTTACATGTCCCATTCACACCCACATTTGGGTGGTTGAATGCCACATCCTCTTTTGGACTCATTTGCCACCTCCCCATAACCATTTGTTTGTCCCTACCGAAGTTAGTTTGCCACATGTTTGGCATTTTGCAAGTAGGCACAACACCCACCTAATTTAGTTATTTTAAAGTTATTATTCCTCTTGGAATTACGTGCCCACATTTTTCTATATAATCAACACTCACCTCTCCCTTATGAGCTAATTCATAGCTAACTCAGACGAGTTCATATCAACTCAGTCAGTACAATGGAGTGTTGATGCATATTGTATCTTTTGGAGTGTAATAATATCATCATTCTATTATTGTGCCATATTTCAGCATTCATCCTCTTTGTTGCTCTCATGCATAAGGTTGATCTTGGTTTTGTAGGTGATTCTAGGAGATTGAGTCCATCAGTGACTCTGACATGGTATCAAAGCTTCCAGATCTGCAAGCCCCTTCTCAAATTTGGGAGACTCGGTAGTGAGCTTTTGTTGGGTGCATTTTCAGCCAAAAAGGACATCATAATTGAGTCCAAAGAGTTGAATAGACAAATTTTGATATAAGATACTCTATATTTTATTGAAAGTCAAATTCAAGGTAAAAAAATGGCCCACCTCCCTATGGTACGAATTTGAAATTTAATAAAAAAAATATATCATTTTTTAAAATATTGTTATAAAAAAATAGTAGGTTTTTTAATTACTAAAAGGGTTTTTTATTTAAAAAAAGTCTTTTATAAAAGTTTATATTTAGTATAAACTTTATTTGAAAAGTTTTTTTGAAAAAAAATTAACTGAATCAAAAAAAATTTAAAAAAATTGTAGGGTACCCAATAGGGTATGTTGACCCTATTAGGGCCTATAACCGCAGGGGACTACAAACTGCAGGAGTCTGCAACCCACAACCTACAACATGTAGCCCTTTGGGCACCCCACACTGCAGGCCTTAGGCCCCGTGGGGTTCCACCCTGTGTGGAACAAGGGTGTGGCTACGACAAAAAAATTGTAAAATTGCATCATCTTGGCCTCTACGTCGTACAACTGCAAAATTTGTACCTACTGCATCTCAACCTTCGTGCTAGATAATTTAGCAGACACCACTGCATTTAGTGGTGCATTTGATGATTTTGCCAACTTTAGCAGTGGTTTTCAAATTTTGGTGGATATCTAAACTGATTTGCATAGAGACAAAGTTGGCAATTCACTAGATTTAGCAGTGAGTTCAACCACATATGCTGGCATCTCCATAATAGAAAAAGTTAGCTAAATTTGGTGGAGGTTATCCTTTTTGCAATTGATGCACCCCTCTCCATTGGAGTTTTCTATTTTTCACCTCAACTTCAGAAGGCAATACCTCAGTCATTCAGGATCTATTTTGTGAGCAATTTTTTTTTTTTAATTTGGGGTAGAATTTTGTAGGCTTCCCAGTGGTGGAATTATTTTTTCTTCAAGTGGTCGAAATTTTCCAGAAAATTAGTTTTCTCAGCAAATTTGAAGGACAATCCCAATTTTTGCAACTTCAAACGGCTATAACTTTCACATACGACCTCTGATCGAGGTGCCGTGTTTTTTGAAAGTTGATATTTTTCAAAGCACTATCCATTGGTGTTATTTTTAGGTTGTAATTTTGACATTCTAATATACTTTCGGTATTTGGGTCCAATTTTGGACGTTGTAAAACTCTGGAAATCAACTCTAGCATTGTAAACACGCTAATTTATAAAGTGCCACCATCATATTTTTCTGGGGGGGGGGTCATTGATTTAGTGAATTTGGGGGGTGATCTTGTGGTGTTTTAATTTCTTATGTTGTCTGTTAGTACAATGGGGAAAACTCAAATTGAACTCCAAACTCCATATAATTATGAAACATGGAAAAAATTAGTATGGAATTATCGAAGGGAAAAAAGTTGCACATGCTATGTCAAAGAATCTATTCCTACACCTGTTGATGCTAATTCTCTTCAAGCATGGGAGATCAATCATGAGATAGCTCTTGGTTATATTTGTTCACTAGTCTCTTTTGATTTACAATTTCATCTTGAATCATGCAAGACACCTAAGGAGGCTTGGGATACTCTTGAAAAATTGTATGATAAAACTAACAAGATTAGGGGTTATCAGATTGATAATGATCTGATGAATCTTGATCCAAAAAGTTTCAACAACATCCAAGACTATCTCTCCAAGATAAAGCAACTAAGAACATAGTTAATGGATTGCAAGATTACTAAGGAGGATTTACAATTGATTCTCAATGTGTTATCCAAGCTTGGTCCTGAGTATTTTGTGTTTGTTTCTAGCTTTCATACCAATAGGGTTTCTATGGGAATTGCATATGTTCAACCCACTTTTGATGCATTTTCAGATCTTTTAATCCAAGATGAAGCAAAGCTAATTCAAATGGGCATCATCAAAACTTCCAAGTCACAAGAATTGATTGATAGTGAACCTAAGGTACATAAAGAATAAGGGTATCTTGATTAGAAACAAAAGAAGAAAAAGAACAAGCCACAGAAAGAATCTAAGTCCTCTTCCTCAAAAAGGGAATCATCTATTAGGAATTGCATGTAGAAAATATCAATTATATGCACATAAAGATTAAACGAAGGAATGAAAAACACATAAATAATAATAAAGAGGAGACAATTTTAATGTGGTTCACCCAAACTCAGTCTACGTCCACCAAACAGAGATTCCAATATTATTATCTAGTAAATTGAATTGATCACAACCAACAATCCCTTGCAACTCAATACCACTACAAAATGCTACAAAATTCTCTATAGAAAACCCTAACCCTTAGCCCTCGTATCAAGACTTATGTTGGTTATAAAATTAGGGTTACAACATGTCAACCAATAGAAAAAATAACACTCGACGCCTTTATAAAATAATAACTTTTTGGCTTCACGGGGTGTTGCCCCTAGACCCCGCCCTGTATCGTGATAGGGAGCACGCCAAGGGCACTGCCCCTAGACTCTACAAGGGGTGTTTCCCCTTGACCCCATCTTGGGGGCGCTACCCCAAACCCTCGTAAAAAATATGGGGGGAAACCGTGCTGATAGAAGTAGGGAAAATTTAACCTCGAAGTCTGATTAGGCTTCATATAACAACATTATCTAAAAAGGAGAAGCCCACTTGTGCATATTGCAAGAATTATGGGCATGATGAACATCAATGTTATTTAAAACAAATTGATGAGTTGAAGGATCTTTTGACAAAGAATAAAATCAACCTACCTTCAACCATGTCAAAGGATTCAACATCTTCATCTAATTCAAAGCTAGAGAAACAAAAGGGGAAAGCACTTGTTGTAATGGCAGATTATGAGTCAGGAAGATGGATCCTTGATTCTAGAGCTTCACATCACATGGCTTCATCACAAGATATTTTTCTCTTTATTTGAAACCTATTCGTGACCAAACATTCTGATGGCTAACAACACATATATGTGCGTTTGTGGGAAAGGGTCTATTGACATAGACGAAGGATCATTCAATGATGTCCTTTGTGTGCCCTCATTGTCAACAAATATCCTTTCTATCTATTAGATCACACATGTCGGGGAAGGAAAAAGTGTCGAGTTCACTCCAAATTTTGTGATTATTCGGGATTTGCATAGCAGAGATATTGTTGTAGTTGGGGAGGTAGATCATCAATCTCGAGTATACACCTTCTCACATTTTTCCTCTGTAGTTCCTTTGACTGACGTACACACTTAGGCATCTAGCGTGGACACTTTTGAGGAGATTCAATATGGTCAAGTAAATCTTGGTATTCTTTCATCTGAGATTCAAGAGACACGTGTTGATACTTCATCTCCTCCATTGACTGTTGTTTTTGGTGATATGGATATTGCTACATCCATGGCTACTATTGATTTAGTGTTGCAGAACATTCATTGTCTTCTAGATACAACTACTTGGGATGAGTACTTGATAGACATTGCAGGTTTGTTTTGTGAGTCCTATCTTGCAGACTTGGAGGACACTATTGAGTGCATACATCTTCTCTTTGATGAAGTTACTTTGTCTTTGTCAGATGTCGAGGGGGAACCTTTCGATCCTCTTGCTCTTTACCCACATGATCATTCCTCACAGTTTGACATGATTGTGGCCACTATTGAGAAAAACTTGGAGGATGCACCTTTGTCTTTAGAGGAGATACCTTTGTCTTTGAATTTTGTTCTACATCCATCTCCACTAGGTTTTGGATTGTCATCTTCTGCAGTGTGGCCTAGAACACTTGATTTGATGGTGACACCTTTCAGCATCAACATGGGGACACCTGAGTAGATTTTAGAGACATCATACATCTTTATCATTCTTCCTACATATTCCTTTCAGGAATGGGAAGACGATCTTCATGCACCTTTGGTTTTGTTTCTTCCTAAGGGGAGGAACGTTGTTCGACGATCATGATCCATCATCTACATCCAGTTTTGGGCATCAACCATCAATATAGTTTATTACTTTTGGGAAGGCTACATAGTCTTTTTTATTCTTTCTATTTTGGAAAGGACTTCTTCCTTGAATGGGATTCTTTCTTGTGTGGGGAAACTTGTTTTCATTTCTCTCTTTTGGGGAGGAGTTTTGTCCCACAGGGTTTTCTTCTTTACTCCATTTGTGAGAGATTGTTTTGTACATGGATACCTAACATGGAATTATAGTCGAGACCCATCTTTTGACCCATCTAAGCTATGCTTAAGGGGGGGTGTTAGTGTAAGTTTTTTATATTTATTTTTCCTACACATTATTAAGCATACTTAGGTTGTATTAGGATGGTTTATATGAGGACACGTGACATAGTCCTACATTTACATGTGCCATTCACACCCACATTTGGGTGGTTAAATGTCACATCCTCTTTTGGACTCATTTGCAACCTCCCCATAACCATTTGCTTGTCCCTACCTGAGTTGGTTTGCCACATGTTTGGCATTTTGCAAGTAGGCACAACTCCCACATAATTTGTTTATTTGGGAGTTATTATTCCTTTTGGAATCATGTGCCCAAATTTTCCTATATAATCAACACTCACCTCTCCCTTATGAGCTAATTCAGAGCTAGCTCAAATGAGTTCATATCAGCTCAGTCAATACAAGGGAGTACTGATGCATATTGTATCTTTTGGACTGTAATCATATCATCATTCTACTATTGCACCATATTTCAACATTTCATCCTCTCTGTTGCTCTCGTGTAGAAGGTTGAACTTGGTTTTGCAGGTGATCCTGGGAGATTGAGTCCATCAATAACTCCGACACTAGCATTGCAATTCAAACCTAATTCAAACACAATTTCAACTCAAACAAGGAGGATTAATTAGATATGTTTTCAGTCCTTTAGGGTTGGATTAGTCAAATTCAACCCCCCTTAATGTAAGTTGGCCCCATGAAATTAGTGACTTTATCAATATAATTTGTGAAGCCTTAATTTCACCACCTTAAAAGATCAAAATCTCAAAAGATGATACACCAAGAAAAATTCATATGTAAGTAGATGGTGGATAAATTAAAATTAACAAAATAATTTTCTTTCACGTAATTCAACTTTGATCAATAAAAATAATAATTGTGAATTGTTAAATTGTAGGTAGATATAACATTTATATTAAATTATTTTGCCACCATGTCATATCTACAACACTATTCAAAGTCATTCAAGAAATTAATAAGTTTAACAATTTAAGCACAAAAATTGAAGAAGTTCAACTTTTTAAATAAATTCGATGGCAAATTTATTTTGAAATGATCATTTCTAAAATCAACTAATAAATAATTATTAAATAAAATAAAGTCAAGATATGGCATATACAATGGTGATATGTCATTCAAGTCATAGATACAATTGACATTTGATTGATGAATTAATGCTTTAAGACATAGCATTTAAAAAATAAAAAATAAATCAATTTTTTGTTCATATTGTTTCTAATATAAACTAATAAAAAGATAAATAAATAAATATTTTTTTATTTAATTTTTAGATTGTAGGAATCAGGTATAGCACCCTAGACCTCTGACCTCATGTTTCACCACTAGAAGTTGTCAGCCGATTGAACTAGACCCTAAACCCAAATAAATAATATTTTTATAATTAATTAAAATAAGAAAAAATTAAAATATTTTAAATTTAAACAATTAAAATATGATTAATGAAAAATAACAATCTGCGTGCGAAAAAGCGATGCAATGCATCGACATCCTTTTTTGAGCGTTCTTATCCACCGTGGGGAAATTATAGAGGCTCTGCAAATCATTTCATTGTTTTGGCTAGTAACTCCGGGACTGAGGATCTTGGAAGGGTCATATCATGGACCCGTGATCAAGAGGCCTTTTTTGCAAAAACAAAATACTCTTTGGTTAATGCGTTTAGGGTTCCCCCCCTCTCTTCAAGGGTTGGGATCGGGATTGGCATTTGGTGAGCTGCAGAAATAATAGGGCTTTAGGGCAACCAAACGGCCCCAAACGAAATTCCAGTCATAGTCGGGAGGAGGGTTTTGTAAAACTTAACCAGTCAAAGAGTTCCTCTGCTTGCCATATTTTTCCTTCATGAAAATCTTTGGGTAAATTTTCAGAGGATATGAAAACCCCTCGTTGTCACAATTCTAAGGAAGTCGAGGACCCATTGTTAGATCTACCTTCAAATTCCCCAGCTTCTCCTAATGGGTTGTTCATTGAAATTGACAATCATACCTAGGCCAAGTATCAAATGCATTGCAGTGACAAAATGATCTTTGCTCGGTGGAAAGGTTGGGGGATCCCGTCTGAACAAATTGCCAACGGGGTGTCATCTTCCTTGAATAACCAGGTAAAAATTGACATCCTTCCCGATAATTTCTTAGCTATTGAATGTGGTAATCAGAGTCTGGGAAATTCATTGTTAAACGAGGATATATTAACATTTAAGGGTCTAGGGTTTGATTGTTGGGAATGGTAACCTCTCTTTCTCCCATCTCAATTCAACTCCTGCATGGTTAATAGAGCAATTTCACTAGATAAATTTCCTGTAGAATTGCGAAATAATGACTTTTTAAAAATAATAGGCAACAAAATAAGTAAATTTGTAGAAATCAAAAAATCATCCCTAAGCTTCTTTAACCAGCTCCTAATTGTTAAAATGAATATTAACATTAAATCTTTAGAGCCTATAACTCTGAAATGTGATAAATCTTGTTTAACCCTAGAATTACCCTTTTATAATGGTTCTTTTGAAGATTCTATGCCAAGGAAGATCCCCTTCGAGAAACCTTTCCCTAAATCGTTGCTCATGTCTAATGGTGCACCATTCAGTTTCGTGGAAGGAGGAGGTTTCACCCTAGAGGGCTATAAGATTGATAATAACCCTAATCTCACCTCAGACCTATGCCCTTATAGCTCCCCTGTTAAGCCCTCTCCCTCCCCTCTTCCTCCACTGCTAACTATAAATTCACCTATAGATGACTCTCTTCTTAGGGATCGAGATCTCGAAGATGGTGAAATCAATGAGGTTATCCCTCAGAAATAGCAGCTCGGTTTGACAAATATGTCATCATCTAGCTCTCTCATTCCACCAGAAAAGTTGAATCCCTTGGGGTCTCCCCCTTTAATTGAACTAATTACCTCTGAGCAATTAGCAGTGATGGATAGGCTTTCCCCAGATCCAGAATTGGCATCCTTACAGGATCATCCAATCTCTCTAGCCTCAAGATTGGAGGGCTTTGAGGAGGCAAAGGCTCACTCTCCACCTTTGAAAGCTATTTCTGATACAATTGTAGAATCTGAGAGTGATCGTGTGGCTAGGGAAGTTAACATCATTGCCAATTTTATAGGGGAAGAAGTAGTAATCGACCTCATGGATCAATTGGTTGCTGAAATTTGTGATGATGAGGAGTTGGAAAGACAAAGGTATTTCTTAGTCAAAAATCTAGTGGATGTTACTAGAGTCAACTTAGAAATTGATGATCTATTTATAGCATTAGATAACTTAGAAAATGATAACCCAAATACTCTAGGCATTCTCAGCTCTGACAGAAGGCAAAGACTCTCTTGATAGGCATTCTCAGCTCTGACAGAAGGCAAAGACTCTCTTGACTATGCTAAACACAATAAGAGAAGAGGTAGGAGATCCCTTGCTGAACTAAGATCAAAGGATGGAGATGCCAAGGATCAGGCTAAAATATCTACTCTTTTTAATGCAGGGGAGGGGAAGTTCCTCCCCAGAGAGCCATGAAAATCATAACATGGAATGTTAGGGGTCTGAATGCCCCTAACAAACAACACATCTTAAAGCGTTGCATCTCTGATTCTAAACTAGATATAATGTTAATCCAAGAAACCAAAATGAACTCCTCTGAGATAGTCCTTTTTGAGAAAAAAAAATAGGCGTTAGACAGCTAAAGCACTCCCCTGCTACAGGGGCCTCAGGGGGCTTAGCCATCATTTGGGACTCTACATTCATCTCATTTACACCTTTAGAGATTAAGCAAAATTGGATGGGAGGAGAAGTAGTAAGTTATAAAAATAACCTGAGATTCAAATTGATTAACGTTTATGGTCCTATCCAAAATAGGGATAAGGCTAGGGTGTGGGTGGAACTGGAGTCTTTCCTCAGAAGTTTCCCAAACGATGTATGCATCATTAGGGGAGATTTCAATGCTATCACTAAGGTAGCAGACAAAAGAGGAGGTAGCAACAAACTTCCTCCAGCGGCTGTAGATTTCAATCATTGGATCAATAGGAACTCCCTGTTGGAAATCTAGACGGCAGAAAATGCCTTCACCTGGAACAACAGAAGGCTTGGTTTCTGTAACATTGCTGAGAAACTAGATAGATTCTTTATCCATAGGGGGCTCTCAGAGCTTAACTTTACCCTAAATGTAGAACCCCTCCCTTTAGTTGGATTTGACCATTTCCCACTCGAACTAATCTTATTATCTGACCACTCCCCTAAAAAATGTCCCTTCAAATTTGAGAGCATGTGGTTTAGAGATGATAACTTTTTAAACTTAATTGAGAACTGGTGGAGAAGCTTTGTTTTCTCTGGTTCGAAGATGTTTATTATCACAAGCAAGTTAAAGTTTATCAAAAGGAAGCTCTTAGAATGGAACAAGACTAAATTTGGAAATATTTTCGATAAAAAAACTCCTAATAGAAAATGATCTTAAGAATGTTAACATTGAGGTTCTTGAGAAGGGGATGGATGAACATCTCTTCCTCAAAGTAAAGGCTCTACTCTTTGAGTATGAAAAGACACTCTCAAATGAAGAGATCTTTTGGAAACAAAAATCAAGGGAGACTTGGTTGAGTGATGGGGATCGAAATACTAAGTTTTTCCACAATAGTACTTAGCAGAGGCGATGGGTCAATCGAATTTCTAAAATTAAGAATTTCCAGGGTTCCATCATGTCTGAACCGGATGATGTTGCCTCCGAGGCAACAAAGTTTTTTGATAAAATCTTAAACAATATTGAAGCCTCCAACCTCAGAGGCCAACTCAATATTATCAAGAATCTTCCAAAACTCATTAACGATGACCAAAACAAAATCCCGTCAAAGAAATTCTCTGAGGAGGAGGTTAAATCTGTCCTTATGAAGATGAATCCCGACAAGGCCCTGGGCCCGGATGGCTTCCCCACTAGCTTTTTCCAAAAATGTTGGGGTTTTATGGGGACAGAGATCACATACGCCTTAGAAGTTATTAGGAACTCTGGTAAGATTCTCAAAGAAATCAACAATACCTTCCTAGCTCTCATCCCCAAAAAAGAGAATCCTGAAAGCTTTAATGACTTCATACTAATAGCCCTTTGCAACACTCTGTACAAACTCTTAACCAAAATCCTAGCAACCAGACTCCAGAATCTTCTCCCCATTATCATTAGTGAAGAACAAACTCGCTTTGTAGCAGATAGATCAATCTATGATGGGGTTATTATAGCCCAAGAGGCCATTCATTCGATCCAACTCAACAGGGCCCCAAGTATGCTAGTCAAATTAGACATAAGCAAAGCTTACAACAAAGTTGATTGGCGCTTCCTATGTAAATGCCTAGAGGCCTTTGGATTTTCTAAATCCTGGATCAACCTAATCTTTGAATGTATATCCACCCCCAAATTCTCGGTCTTGGTTAATGGTTCCCCGGAAGGTTTCTTCAGCAGCTCAAGAGGGCTCAGGCAAGGAGATCCTATGTCCCCCTTCCTCTTCATCATCATGGTTGAAGCCCTAGGTAGATCCATCTCCAAGGCCAAAGAGGAAGGTGGGATCCAAGGAATCCCCATTACTAGCAGCCTCCCTCCCTTTATCCACTAGCAATTTGTCGACGACATGATGCTTTTTGGGCAGGGAAGTGTAAGGGAAGCGTGCGCCTTCAAAGGCATCCTTAATTCCTACATGCTAGCCTCGAGTCAAGAGGTGAATCTGGCCAAGTCTGTAGTTTTTATGTTCAACATAGACCCCTCCTTAGGAAAAGTGATTAGTAATGTCCTGGAGATTAGTGAAGGAACTCTTCCTTGCAAATACCTAGGCATTCCCCTTGACAAGGGTAGAAGACCCTCAAAATTATGGGACAACTTGGTGGATAAAATCAAGTCTATGATTAACACTTGGAAAGGAAAATGGCTCTCATCTGCAGGTAGAGCAACCTTGGTTAGATCGGTCTTGTCAACTATGCCCATTTACCAGCTCTCCTATCAACATTTATCTTCTTCTAAACTTGCAGAGCTCAATAAGCATCTTAGGACTTTCTTTTGGCAAGGTGATAATGACAACTGCAAAATTTCACTCATATCCTGGGACAAGACATGCAAACCTAAAGAAGAAGGAGGAGTTGGAATTAAAAACCTTCATGATTAGGGCAAAGCCTTGGGTGCCAAGTTGGTTTGGAGGATGTTCAGAACCCCCCACCTCAAATGGGCTCACTTGCTGCACCACAAATACCTTAATGGAGGGAATCCTATCCAAATCTTCAGAGAAACCAACCCTCCCAGAGGGTCCTACCTATGGAATTTTATGTTAGACTGCAGGAGGATTATCTCTGACGGACTTACTTGGAACTTGGGGTCCGAGGATAAAGCTCTTTTCTGGTCGGATTCATGGGTGGATATAAGGCTATTGATAATATCCATGACTTTGGTGCTACTCGTATCCTTCTTGAATCTCATAAAGGACCCCTATTAAACAACTATATCTCCCCTTCAGAGGATAAGGCTGGTTGGCAGTGGATCGAGAAGGAAGATGAGGATATCTCGGTAAGGGATAAACAAAAACTTATGGCAATTCTTAAATCAAGGAACACTGCCTTAGGTCAGAATGAGGACAAGCTCGTATGGGATGGCTCCCTAAGAGGAGAATACAACTCCAAGGATGGATACTCTCTCATCTCCAAATCGTTTATAAGACCTATGACTGAGCTTCCCTTGAAACTTTGCTGGGATAAATACTGTCTACCTAAGGCAGGGATCTTCTCCTGGCTTGCGGTTCAAAACAAGCTCCTAACTGTGGACAAATTTAGAATAATGGGGTATGAGGGCCCTAGTAGATTTCCTCTTTGCGAGGCAGACGAGGAAGACACCAATCATATCCTCCATAACTGCCCCTTTGCTCACAAATATTGGATTTGGTTCACCAACAAACTTGAGTGGTCTGCAGCCTTCCCCCACACCATCTTTGGAATGTTCAAGGCATGGCTATCTCTTTGAAGGTTTATGGACAACTCTTCCTTCTTCCATTATGTGGGAACTATGGAAGGAGAGAAATAGACGTCTCTTTAAGAATGAAAAACTAGAGGTTCCCAGAATCATTAACAGGATAGAGTCAGCTATCACTGAGCTCATGAACAACCGACTGTCATCAGGCACATTGAAGAATGCCTCTATCACTTATTGGGATGAAAAGATGATAAAACATTGGGAAGGCTTATCCTTTCCTCCCTTTGTAGGAGATGGTCCTATTGCAAGTCTTCGATCAAGGGATGCATGTAGATGACAGCCCCTAGGTGAAGGTTGGATGAAGCTAAACTTTGATGGGGCATCCCATGGCAACCTAGAGCAAGTAGGGATAGGATGTGTTGTTCATAATTGGGAAGGCAAGGAAATAGCAACCCTTGCCTCTCCAGTTGGCATCAACACCAACAATTGGGCGAAACTTATGGCCCTGGTGGAGGGTCTGCATTTATGCAGGAAACTAGGAGTTAAGAACTTGGAAATTGAAGGAGATTCGGCTATAATTGTCAATGCTCCGAGGAAAGGTAGTATGCCTAATTGGAGACTCGATACTTTGCTGTCAAAAGCTCTTGACTTATGCAGAGATTTTGATAGGTTCACAGTCAATCATATTTATAGGGAGGGCAATAAAAGAGTGGATGAGTTGGCCAACTTGGGAGCCGATGGCATCAATCTCTTGTCTATGCCACCTTAAGGCAACCCCCTCTTTTGTTTTCGTGTCATAAGTGGTCGTTAGCATGTTTCTTCTTTCATCCCCTTATGTTTCTCTTGCCCAGACTATGTTTTAACCCCCTTATTTATTCCTCTTCCTGCCCCCTGTATTTACGTATAGATACTCAAACAAACATTCAGTTTAAATATGCACATATATTTGTTCTCCTAGACTTTAACTTAGGTAGTTAGGCTCAATCCATGGTCGGATATAATCATTAAAACACAAATCTCAATCATATATTTTTATTCCTCTCCTTCATACCCATTTAGTCTTCCTTCCTTTAGCCCAAGGAGAGGCCCCTCATCTTATAGTTTTGCATATACTTATCTGGGAACTTTCATTATCAGACCTTCACCTTGATTCAGTCATCCATCCTTATATTCAACTTCTCATCTTCCCTCTCTATTTTAGATACTCAAATTACTCCGTATATATAGATCTCTGAGGCGGTGATCTTGTTCATACATTGATCATACAAACATGTTTTATCGAATGAATAAACATAGAAATTATTTCATTGGATAAATTTCCTCAAAATCATTCAAAATCTTTAAGTGCAATTCCCTATGTAATAACGATTCCCTGTTCTCGAATCTTGTAACATGTTTCCACATATGTGTCCAGGTTCATTGAATCTGGTAACATGTTTCCACTCTGTTTAGATTAACTCGGTATACCTTCTTTGTTGCTCGGTAGGCATAGGAACTTTACTCGGTAGGCAACTTGGTATCTCTCATCTCGGTGACTAGCCTTTCTTCTGTAACTGACAGCCTTAGTACTTACCGACTGAATATTTCGGTAGTATTAACCGACTAGAGTATATAGGATGACTTTGGACATAAAACTAATGACAACTTAGTAAATAATAACAATCTCCCCTTTTGACATTAGTTTGGTATGTTTGACAAAACTCCTTTCAAAGTCATAACTCAAAATCTATATACTTACAAAATTTGACTAAAATGACAGTATATACATTTGTTCAAATACATACTTCAAGTACATACTCCCCTTAACAATATGATGTACATAACTTGATTTGCATGCTCCTGATGTACCATGCTCCCCCTGTCAATGTCACCTGTACACTCGGTAGATAGTATAAAACTCTGTACACTCAGATACTCTGTATACTCGGTACACTCCCCCTTTTTGACAAACATCAAAACTAGTTACCATTAGGTGGGGGCAACTGGTCAAAAATAGATTTATTCTTAGTACGAGCGTCTTTGAGAGAGTTGGTAAGTGCATCCTTGACACTTTCCATTAAAGAATTTTGAGCTGTAATATCAGCTGACAGTGAAATCAAACCATCTAAAGTGCTTCCCTCTGGTTGAGTGGATAATTGGGTAGCCCGGTTGATTTGCTCTTGAACGGATGATAAATGGGGAATAAATAATGTTTGAAGAGTCATAATATCCATTCTTATTTTGTGCTCTTCATTCTAAAGTTCTAACTGTTGAGCCATAAGAGTCTATAGCTTTGTATAAAAATTCTGAATAGAATTTGGCTCGGTAGTCAGTTTATTTGAGAGATCGGTAATCTCTTTTTCAATGACTTTGGTCTTATGCTTGATATCTTTAATAAAGAATGAAAATGTACATAACTTCTGGAATAAATAAATAATGTGCTTGAGTTGAGGGGATAACTTAGCAATGAATCCAACAAGCTTGAATTTACCTAGAGCAATTGCTTTTTGCACTTCTTCAATCATCTTGGCGGCTAGCTCTTTGTCTTTTAATTTGCTAAGGTATTTTGATGCGTCTACTCCTGATGCTTCTAATTGAGTGAGTAGTTCATCTAGTTGCATATGGATGGCAGCATCTTTATTCACGGTAGCTTCAGGTAGCATGTCCGTCAATAATGCTTTGACCTTCTGAAGTACTCGATTCTTCTTCTGAATAGCTATCTGTTTTTCCTGTTCTGCTTTGGCTTTACACAACTCTCTGAATTCAATAAGTGCTTGCCCTTTTAGTTTTGAAATATCAACATTCAACAACATAATAGGCTTTGACAGATCTACCTTAAAACTGTGCTTCTTTGCTTTCTTCTCTTTGGATGATGATGCCTTCACCGGTTGAACGAGTACAATGGCTTTGGAGACTTGTTCTTCCTTGGTTTGTTGCTCGGTGGAAGCAACACTTTTGTCGGTTCCTGTAGCCTCTGATGTATCCTTCGATGTTTCCTTGCTTAGGGTCTTAGTGGCATCAGTTTCAGTGTTTGCAGGTGCTTGAGAAGTTTGCTCTCTTGTGGCCTGAGAGATAGATTCACCTTGTGTAGCCTTTTGATCCTCTTTACCTTGTTTTGTGTCCTGAGGTTGCTCGGTTGACACTTGTTGAGTTACTGGAGGATAGGACTTAACCTGTTCCAAGACTAATTCACTTGATATCAGTTTGGCATAAGCATTCCCTTCTATCATCTCTTCTTCCCATGCCTCAGTGTCCATGACATTCTCATCTAGTTGAATAGTTGAAGCAAGATCTTGCTCGGTGATGTCAACTATTTCCACTTCACCTTGAGTCTCTTCAGTCTGAATTCTTAAAATTTCTTGCCATTTTTCTTTAGTTTCCTTCTCTACTTCAAGATAAAGACCATTCATCATTTTCAAGGCCCTTTGCTTGACTTAAAAATTTGTCTGGTAGTTTTTCAAATGATTTCTTATATCATCTACTGACATGTCGGGAAAGAGATGTACCAAAACTCTTTCTCTTACATGTTTCTCTGAGTCCATAGCATATTTCCATTTGTTGTCAATATGAGAGTACAATGCTTTTGGAAGAAAATTAGTTACTTCCAATGGAACTACTCAGAATTTGAGAAGTGTACACACTACTGACTCTTCTATTTGCCTCTTCTCTTCTTCTGTTTGAGAGTCATATTTTACATACCTAAATGATCAATTAGAAGTAGATGCACCTAACTCGGTAGGTAAGGTGCTTTCTTCATTAGTTGACCCATTTTCCTTCTTTCTCTAGATTTTCTGTAATTTGATTCTTATCTCTTCAGTATCTCCTCTGGGTTGATCTCTGCAATCTTTAGCCAAGTGTCCAACTTTGTGACAATGAAAACATGCCATTCCAGGATTTCTCCATGATCTTCGATTATTCATTCCAAACCTTATCATGCAGTTGGCACTTATATGTCCATATCTTCCACAACATTCACACCATATCCTTGTATTGTAATCCCATGGTACTGTAGTATATTGTTGGTTAAGATATGTGTGAGTTCGGTAGTTTCTACAATTTGCTCGGTGTGAAGACCACATATAGTTTTTCTACTTAAACCAACACTTCTAGGTATTGTGTCCATATCTATTGCAGTTTTTGCAAAACCCCTTGAATTTTGCCTTCTGATAATTGCTAACAGACTTTGTCCTACATTGATTAGATGTGTGACCATACTTATTGCAATTGTAACAATAACCACCAGACCTAGTGACATTCGGTTGCTTACCTTTTTTGATTCGACACATGTTGGCAGTATGTCCTTATTTTCCACAGTAATTACAAATAGGCTTCTTATCTTTCAACTTATCTTTATTTCTAGCCTTCTTTGATGATTCTCCTTTCTCGGTGGTGTTGATTCTTTTATCGGTAGAGTTGTTTCTTTTGTAACCGAGTCTGGCAGATTTGTTGGGTGATCTCAAGTTTAGTTGCTCATCCAACATTCTTGACGCTTCATAACTTTTCTTCAGTGTTTCTTTTGACTTCTTTTCTGCTTCAAGTTCATCGGTCAATCTTGATAATTCAAGTTTCAATGCTTGATTCTCATTTTCTTTTAGATTTGCTTCATGATGTGCATAACCCAATTGATCAAATAGATTATGCTGAATTCCAATCATCCTTGTGATTTCATCATTCTTTTCAGACACCAATGCTTCTAGCTGTTGTTTTTCTCTTTCTATATCTCTCATGTTATCCTCAGCTGTTCTCAATGCATCGAGATTTTCAATTATCTGTGTGCTGAAGTACTCATGTTCCCTTTTCATTGCTTTTAGTTGATCATTTAGTGCTTTGTTATTTTCTTTCAATTCTACAATCATTTCTTCAGACTCTTCTGATATGTTGTTCTCAGACGATGTCTGAATTTGTTCCACCAACTCTTGTGAGTCCTGTAAATCATCAGACAATCTTCTTCTGACTTTCAATGATTTTTGCATTTGTCTCTGCATGTCTGCAATCATTTGATTAGCATGATCCAATTCTTCTTGAAGATTCACAATTATGCGTGATTGTTTATAGCCTTCCATTGATAGGATCTTTCTCTTTAGGCTATAAAACCCTTTTCCAAGAGTAGAGCTCTGATACCAATTGTTAGGTCCAACTAGGAAAGCTAATGTACTGAGAGGGGAGGGGTGAATCAGTACTTCAAAACTTTTTCTTCAAAAACAATCTTATTGATAAACATAAACTGTGTATAGCTGATCTCATAATATATAAGGCTAAAACATAATCATAGAAATAACATCCATACACATTTCACTCCATAACACAAATATTTTGGTTACGCAGAAACTCTTTGTTAGAGAGAAAAACTGCGGTGGGGATGGCACCCACAACTTCACTACTGCAATAATAAAGGTTGCTCGGTTAGAGCTACATGTTTAGCTATTTCTGATAGCTTACCCTATTAGGAGTATCAAGATCTTTAGATCTACCTTGCTAAAAGATTTTACAAACACTTTTACAAAATGTTGTATCTGGTTAAAGGCTTTACAATTTATAGACTTTGTTAGAGTCTTTTACCCTGTTAAAGGTTTCTATCACAACTCAAATGATTCAATAAAAAATCTTTACAAAGTATCTGCAACTTTACATCTGAAATGTTATAGCAGAGTCTATGTGCTCAATATGAAATTACCTTGCTCATAGCATACCTCAGTAATTGATAAATCAACTCGGTAACCTCTTCTGTATACTCTGTCCCTAAAACTATTTTATGAAAAACCTTCTCGGTGACCTTTGAATATCTCTGTCACTCTTCTCTTATGATTTTCATTTTCAAATCATCAATCTTCCCTCTCTATTTTAGATACTCAAATTACTCTGTATATGTAGATCTCTGAGGCGGTGATCTTGTTCATACATTGATCATACAAACATGTTTTATCGAATGAATAAACATATAAATATTATCATTGGATAAACTTCCTCAAAATCATTCAAAATCTTTAAGTGCAATTCCCTATGTAATAACAATTCCATGTTCTCGAATCTTATAACACGTTTCCACATATGTGTCCAGGTTCATTGATCTGGTAACACGTTTCCACTCGGTTCAGATTAACTCGGTATACCTTCTTTGTTGCTCAGTAGGCATAGGAACTTTACTCGGTAGGCAGCTTGGTATCTCTCATCTCGGTGACTAGCCTTTCTTCTATAACCGACAACCTTAGTACTTACCGACTGAATATTTCGATAGTTTTAACCAACTAGAGTATATAGGATGACTTTGGACATAAAACTAATGACAAATTAGTAAATAATAACATGAAGATCATCGGCGCTTCCTTTCTTCGATGACCCTTCTATATCGATGAGACATCATTGGGTCTCATCGATATTATTTGAACCCATATATCTTAATAGGATGCTATTACACCCGCTTGATGACTTGTGGGCTACCATGGTATTAATGAGTCTCTTGAAGTTTACTGATCTTTCATCCTTGAATATCGGCTTAACTTATCATCTTTATACATCACAACATCACCGTTTTATATCTTCACGTCGTTCTCTGTCTGGAAATAATGGACAGAATATGGTTAACACAAATTGACAAGTCTTTGTCCCTATCCAGTTCTGCCACTGCTCGATTCTTCTTATCATCGAACTCCTGTTTCCACCGATGATACTTTTATTTCAAATATTACTTCGATCAAGTATTTCCTTCTTTCATCGAAATACTGTATTTGGTCACTATGGCTGTTTCCTCACCGATACCTATCTGATATCCATTAGGTTTTTATGTCGAACAAACCTCGGGCTTCGGTGACATCCTTTATTTTTTCCACCGAAACACTTCTTCCATTGAAATCATCATGCCCTGTCGGTGAATGGATCTATTGTCTCACCGAAGCCTTTCTTTATCCTCCCTTATCATCTTCCACCGATAAAGTCACATTGGTGAAACCATGTGTTTCAAAGGCATGCCTTTTAGCTTCCTCGAAACCTATTTCCTCATCGATATCTTTTATCGATGTAGCTACCTTTTTCCTGATTGACATTATTCTTTTGATGAGAACATTCCTTTCGGTGAGTCCTTTTTATGTTGCACCGATGGTATTATCTCCTCAAAGACCTTTTCTCATCAACAAAAACCATCTCCGCTTTCCTCGATATCTTTTGTCGATGGAATTACTGTCTTCGATGAGTCTTTTCTGAAGTTCATCAGTGCTTCCTTTCTTCGATGGCCCTTCTATATCGATGAGACATCGTTGGGTCTCATCGATATTATTTGAACCCGGATATCTCAATAGAATGCTATTACACCCGCTTGATGACTTGTGGGCTACCATGGTATTAATGAGTCTCTTGAAGTTTACTGATCTTTCATCCTTGAATATCGGCTTATCTTATCATCTTTATACACCACAACATCACTGTTTAATTTCTTCATGTCATTCTCTATCTGGAAATAATTGGACAGAATATGGCTAACACAAATTGACAAGTCTTTGTCTCGATCCAGTTCTGCCACTACTTGATTCTTCTCATCATCGAACTCCTGTTTCCACCGACGATACTTTTATTTCGACTATTACTTTGATCAAGTATTTCCTTCTTTCATCGAAATACTATATTCGGTCACTATGGCTGTTTCCTTACCGATACCTATTTGATATCCATTGGGTTTTTATGTCGAAGAAACCTCAGGCTTCGGTGACTTCCTTTATTTTTTCCACCGAAACACTTTTTTCATCGAAATCATCATGCCCTGTCGGTGAATGGATCTATTGTCTCATCGAAGCCTTTCTTTATCCTCCCTTATCATCTTCCACCGATAAGTCGCATCAGTGAAACCATGCGTATCAGAGGCATGCCTTTTAGCTTCCTCGAAACCTATTTCCTCATCGATATCTTTTATTGATGTAGCTTCCTTTTGCCTGATCGACATTATTCTTTCGATGAGAACATTCCTTTCGGTGAGTTCTTTTTATGTCGCATCAATGGTATTATCTTCTCGAAGGCCTTTTCCCATCGATGGAAACCATCTCCACTTTCCTCAATATCTTTTGTCGATGGAATTACTATCTTCGATGAGTCTTTTCTGAAGTTCATCGACGCTTCCTTTCTTCGATGGCCCTTCTATATCGATGAGACATCGTTGGGTCTCATCGATATTATTTGAACCTGGATATCTTTATAGGATGCTATTACACCCGCTTGATGACTTATGGGCTACCATGGTATTAATGAAAATGATGATTATATAGCCATTTTCATTCTCTTATTCAGATTTATCCATCTTAGACTCACATGTTTAAGTATTTCCTCCTTATATTTGATCACTCCTAAATTTAGCTTTTTCAGTCTTGCCGCTCTGCTAAGATAAGCTTTAAGACTAGAAGGAGGCAATACCTTACATTAATGAGCATAGGTATATAAACATGCTGACATATCTCGCTCCCGGATATATGTGATCATGGATATACATGTATTATTATTTATGTAGATATTGCTTTCTTTTAGGACTAACACTTACCTAGCTATCCTCATCTCTAATTTACCTTTTCGATCCCGTATATTCTTGATGTTTTGTCTCTTGTTCTGTTCTTAAGAAGCTTTCAGGCTTTAATGTCTCTAGGTTGCTTTAACTTAGCTTCGTAATTTTGTTAAGCTGTGTATATGCTATGCATCATCCTCTTCCCTGTGTATGATCGACCCCAACCACCTTCAGGCTTTCTAGGCCTTCCATGGTTGCAATATATATATATATATATATATATATATATATATATATATATATATATATATATATATATATATATATATATATATATATATTTGTATTTATATTTCTATATATCTTATCATCATTCACATTATATATTAGGATTTTGTTTAGACTCACATCTATATAATCATATTCATATATAGTTTCCTATTTTCTTGCCGTTCTCTCAGTTTTAAGTTAAATCAGTCTCAGATGCATATGTCAATTTTCCTCTTTCTTCCCAGTAATCTCCAACATCATATTTTTAGATTAAGGGTCGACCTGATAAAATTTTATCTCACTTAAAGCTTTCCCATGACACTCAATAAGGGTCTGGAAGGCTCTCACACCATATTCTTTAAGATGGTAGCTCCTCGCAATCTCTTTGCAAGAATATTTATGGAATTTGCCTCGTTAATATTTATTGAGTTTATGCTCTTCGATGGGTAATCACTCTCGCATTATGTTTCTGGAGATTTCTTGAGACTAATATTTTGAGCTGTGTATCTTAACAGGGTGACCATCCAGGTAGGTATGATATATTGTATAAGTTGACCTGTTCGGTTTTCCTTTTCCTAACATTCTGGTGAGAGTTTTTCTCAAGATTTTGTGCAACATAAGGAGCAAAGCATGCTTAACCCCGTGTTTCAGGAATAACAAGAACGGTCGCCCACAAATGGCAGCATCACCCCAAGAGATGGGCAATTTGCTTCTCATCTTTACACAGAGGATTTCTACATACAATCTTCATTATTTTGAACAAGTTCCCTTTGTGTTCTTGTATCTCCATTTTGTATCGCATTCTTAATTTTTTCTGATCCTTGAAGGATCTGGGCTAGACCGGAGGTTTTCTTCCCTCCATTCTTTCCTACCGGTGCCCACACCGAATGGAGGTGTAAATGTAAATCTATCTATTTTTTAAATTAATAAAATTCTTTGACCTCAACCTTTTATCGATCAAAAAAAAAAAAAAAAAAAGAAAAAATTGCAAATTAAATTATTATATTATATTTACTTATTATAAATTGTCTATAAAGTATTTATAAAAACATAGCATCTCAATCCATAATAAATTATTAAGTTGTATGATCATATAAACGATCAAATAGATGGGACCAGTCACATTCTCTCTCACTGGATAAACTTGTATGTCTGAAACAGGACAGAGAGAGCCAAGGTTTTTCTTTGAGAGTTCTACAAAACAATTTTATTTAGAGGAAGGAGCAAAATTAAGTGATAAAAATTCAGGTCGGCTGCCACGCATATTCATTCATCTATGCCACAACAATCCCTTTCCTCGTTTTCTTGTATTCTGGTCTGGATATGTTAGTCTGGCCGTCCAGCGAATTAAAGCATTAATGCTTGCTCTCTGAAAATTAAGGTTGTCCAATCGGTCAAAATCAGAAGATCATGTTGCCACTCTTCTCTTTACAGAAACTCTAAAATGGATAAATACAATATCAAGCGCTCTTATTTGTTTATCCTTTTGCTATGCATACTGTCTCTGGGAGCCTTTGCACAGGTACATATGTTCTTATCTTATTCTTTACTTTTTACTTCACTGTTTCATTTCTGATTTCTTTATGCAAATTTTTTTATTTTCCTGTGAGGTGTGTGATTTAGATGTCACGACCTAGGGCTATCTCTTACATTAAATTTATTTGAGATTTGTAACTGAACCTGACCTTGTTTATTGGGCGCGTCACATATAGGATCAGCTGTGGTAGTTTCTTTGGATTAAACATTCAACATTTTGTACAATTAAATATTTGACTGGAAATTTGAACATGGATCTCTACAATGGAAACTTAGATGATTCACCGCTTGAATTCATACCAATTGGCTAGTTCTTGCTTGCACTTTAAAAATACATTGAAAATAAATACTGTGTCTTTCTTTCAATAATTGTGATTCCCCAGTCTGTAGAAGTGCTCGTTCTTGATTAGCTGCGCATTGAATTTGCCCCAAACTTTACAGCTTTTTTGGTTTTCCATTTGTGTAATAGAATTTCGTAATGCTCATTTGTTTGATTCCACAATCATTATGGTAACGGATCAGGACATAATTTCAATAATTTCACCACAGTGAAATCTGCGTGTCAGGTCCGACCTTGAATTTTCTCTTTTGGATGGCAATTTACCTTATCTGCTTCATATTTGTGATCAGTGAAGGAAAAAGTATTTGTTTTCTCAACGTAGATCATCTGAAACTATATGGCAGTATAGGTAAACATTGTCGGCATGACGCCTGTAAATTGAATGGATTAGTTTCTGCAGGAAAAAAGTTAAAAAAGAAAAATGTTGTAAATTCTTTTTCTGGCAAAACTGTGACAACTCTTTGATGATCAACGTTTTGGACCACACTCTGTGTTCCATTATCAGGATTTAAAAAGGTAATGGATTCTATAATTTAGAGATCCTTATATTATAGATAACTCTGTGAAAACATCCAAGAGGGAAAATCACCTTCATAAAGGCTATAATCCCATGGGGTTCTAACCGAATCAAACACTAAATGATTACTGATGTTGCTCATCCATAAGAGTTTGAATGATGGGAATCCAAGATTAATTTAGTACCAAGCCCTCATCTCTATTCAAGTTATCTGGCCAGTTTCAACAGCATTCCTGAGGCAAAGGTTGATTTTAAGGTCACAGCAAAGGCAAACATCAAAGGTTGGGTTTAAGGAAGAATATGTATTCACAGAATTTTTAGAGTTAACTGAGTTTTAATGGGTTTTCAGTTGGGTTACTGTGGCTGTAAGTACACCATGTTACTGCTTGATTGCAGCCTGAACAAACTTAATTTTAATGCTAGGTCACATCCTGATGGGTTAGCTTTTGAGTAGACTGGAGAACAGCAATGTTTTGAAATCAGTTGACTAATTGGCAAATGTTATCACTTTGCATGCTTAGCAGAAAACTATAGACACATTTACGTCAGAAAATATTTTCTACATGTTTGATTCTTGAAAACAAGGTAACACTGTGTCATGACCCAATCCAAGTATTGAATGAAATGGCAGATCGCAAGACTTCATAATTTCATGGATAATAGAAACAATTGCTTGTTAACAGCAGTCGGATTTCTGTAGATCGATGGCAATAATGTTGACTTGGTGGTCAGCACCTCATTGGGGACTCGCGACATGGCTTAACTGCTTCTCGTGGGTTGGGTTAAATCTGGCGTTGATAGTTCAAACTTTTGGCGCAACGACAAACGATTCTAACAATTGGTATTAGAGCCTTGGGTCACGGGTTCAAGGCTCCCTTTAGTGGGTGCTGAAGGCTCAGTCAGTGCTGAGGGGGAGATTGTTGACTTGGTGGTCAACACTTCCTTGGGGACTTGTGACATGGCTTAACTGCCTCCTGTGGGTTGGGTTAAATCTGGTGTTTGTATCGGGCGTTGATAGTTCGAACTTTTGGCCCAATGGGAAACGATTCCAACAATTAAGACTCATTGTTTGATCGACCTTTTTCCCATTTGGCAATAGCGGTTTCCTCTATAACAAGACGATTAGTTAGAAAAGAGAAGCTTATTTTATTAAAGAAACGTATCCTTAAGAGCAATATAAAAAAATGAAATCAAAGGGTGTATCGCTGGTCAAGACATCACTCTCTGCCCTTGGTCGAAACTCTCTTGATTGGTTAGTTTAGAGTCTTAACAATTTATTAAACTAGACAGTCCTCCAATAGCTACGTAAGATAGTAATTCTACAGCGATAGGATATAGGAGGATGTTTTATGAAGATATGCATAATTAAGAAGATGCGATTACATTCTAGCAGCCTCAAGTTCTTATTGAAGAGGCACAAAATATTTTTATTAAATTAATAACAATCTGATAATTTGTTCCATGGCCTTTGGGGACGGGGAGACGGGGGGACGTGGGGACGGGCTTCGGGGACGGGGGGACAAAGGGAAAAAGTTTGGGGGATGGGTTTCGGGGACAGGGGGACTTGGGCCTGAGGGGGGGGAGCGCGTTTCCGTGGAACACCACAATCAAGATAATTACAATGAGTGGTAGTCAAAAAGCAGCGGTCACTAAGAAGAAGACACTACCTTAGAAGAAAGGGACGTGGATTATGGAAGGACATGACTCTTCCACTCCAATTAAGAGGATATATATTGGAGATCGGTATTCAAGGAGGGAGGAAGCAGTAAATAAATCAATCGAACAGCAGAGAATAAAAAGACAAAGGAACTATATATATATATATCAAAGTTCCTAGACTCGGACTCGGCTCTGACTCGGCAAGGCTGACTCGACTCGTGACTCGGCTCGGACTCGGCAATGACTCGGCAAAATAAGAAAACCCTTGAAATTTAGAGATTTTTAACGATTTAAAACTTGTTTCATACACCCATTATTGAATTAAGCTTAAAGACACTATAACATCATCAAATAGAAGCTAATTTGATCACATACATAAACATACATCCATCACATGCATAGAAATGTAAATTGTAGCTGAAGGAATTAGAAAACATAGATATATAGAGTTATAAATGTTGTCCAATGTATATAAAATCCATGACTTCAAATGTTCCCAAACATATATGTAACTGTAAAGTGTAAACAAAAACAAGTCTATGGCTCAGGCTCTGGCTCAGCCTCGTCTATCTGCCTCCTAGAAAGGCATCTAAGGTAGGTCCTGGATGACTGAGTAGCCATAGTTTCTGCCTGTGATGTGCCAGTCTGAGTAGCCATAGGTGTTGGGGACGAGGGGACGTGTTTCCGGGACGGGGGGACCAAGGGCCTAAGTTTGGGGACGGGGGGGGTGGCGGGGTGGTGGTGCTGATATAGTTATACATATACATATAGTACTTGAAAAACTAGTTTTGAAAAGATGTATGACAGTAATACAGTATAAGAATTACATTTTCAAATGAGACTATAGGAAATTTGAAATACTAAATCTAAATACCAATTACCAAGATTTCTAAGTTGTGTTGTTATATGGAGCCTAATCAGAGTCAGAGGTTAGATTTTCCCTACTTCTATCGGCGCGGTTTCCCCCTATATTTTTCAACGGGGGTTTGGGGGCAGCGCCCCTTGCGCGTTCCCTGTCGCGATACAGGGCGGGGTCGAGGGGCAGCGCCCCGCGAGGCCAAAAATACTTTTATTATTTTCTAAAGGCGTCGGGTGTTATAAGAAAGGGAAATGGCGAAAAAAGTCATTAAAAAATGTTATGATTTTTTTTTATTTTTTACTGCACTTTATTAAGTGACTCCAGCCGGGTCACGACCCTCGGACTCGGCGAGTCAGGGAATGATTCGCTTGACTCGGCGAGTCAGGCGAGTCACACCCTCTGACTCGTCCGAGCCCGGGTTAGGGTCACCGTGACCCGGCAGGGGTCACCCGGCCCGCTGACTCGCGTGACTCGCGTGACTCGCCGCGAGTCACGGAACTCTGATATATATATATGATTGTCTTTTTATTCTCTGCTGTTTCTTTTATATATATAGTTACACCTCTAACCATCTTACATCTCTTATTTGAAAGGAATTTGTGATTTTAGGGCAAAAACTAGGGCATTTTCAAAAGGGGACATTATAAATGGTATCAGAGCATGATCCTGCCATCGTGCATGGTAAAGATGAATCAATGAATCATTCTAGTCAATAAGAATGAATCTAACAATATGTGTATTCGTGTTTATGCTCCGTGTTTGCATATATATCTGTTGATATTAATTAGGGAAGGGCGGATTCATATTGCCTTGGGCAACATTGGAATCCGCCCAAATAAGGTCTGGCCCCTCTTCCCTCCAACGTGGCCCTATTCCCCATGCTATATCAAATAAACACTCAGCGCACTATCCAATAGGGCCGACCCTACTAACAAGGCAGATAAAAGGAAATAATTAAAAGTTTAATTATTGAAAAGCCGACCTAGTTAAGGAGTTCGCTCCATATAAATAAAAGATCAAGATTCATTTGTTATACAATCAAGTCAATTAAGCTCCTTCATCTTATGCGAAAATCGTCATATTTGCCTAAGTGCGAACTTCAGTCTTCTGCAACTACAGCAACCTTCATCTATCATTAGGAGGTGCGAAATCCATCTTGAGGTGTTGGCAAATTCAGTGAATGCACAGCGAACTGATTGGAGATCTGCTATTCATACACACGCAGCAAGGACTACCATTTATGTATACCAAGCGAACTGCTTAAAGGACTGCCATCTAGGTCATACACAGCGAATTCTTTGGAGGCCTACAATCTAGGGTAATGGAGCAGCAGCATCTATCCTTCATATGACATCAAGTGATTGTTGAAGGCAGTCACCTCATACCTCTTGTGACAGCAACATCTGAACCTGCAAATACATGAGATAAGTGTTGTAATGATTACATAACTATAATCCATAATCAGATCTAAGGATCTTTTCTGGCTGGGTTTTTCCTCCTAGGAGGTTTTCCCAGGGTAACTGTGTCTTGCTGTTAATTTGTTTATTTCTATGTTGTCATTTTCTTTCAGGTAAACAAACTAAATCTAAATTTCTAAGTTATGTCAATCTGAAAGTGTTAAAATTAACAATATCCATGTGTATGCTTCGTGTTTTCATGTGTATGCTACGTGTTTGGTTCATACCTGATTTGTTTCCAGCATGTCTACTCCATACGATTACTTTATGCTTGACAATTATGAAATTTCTCAAGTATAAGATCTCTTGA
The DNA here is from genome assembly GCF_030272615.1 of Cryptomeria japonica. Lineage (NCBI taxonomy): Eukaryota > Viridiplantae > Streptophyta > Pinopsida > Cupressales > Cupressaceae > Cryptomeria > Cryptomeria japonica. Next base: position 128,285,883 of record NC_081410.1, read on the forward strand.
TATTGTCAAACAGAAATAATCTAGATTTACAAGAAATAAGGTGTTAAGTTTTGCATTTCTTAACAGCCACCAAGGTTTCTAATGCAAATATAAAGCTCTGCAGTATGTTAGCATCCAGAAGAGTTAAAATACACAGTCCTATAATGAGGGCAATCTATTTGTTCCCATGTCTTATATATCTCTAGTTACTCATTCACATCTCAATAGAGCACATTGTAGACTACTTAACCCTATGACACTGTTTGAAACTTTAAACAGGATACCCATAGCCTTACATATAAGAAACTTACAGAGGTTGTGTGCAATATCACACTAAAGAACCTCCAATTGAGGAAAAAAACTTATCTTTTTAGTGCGTATCAGATACATGCTGCTCCTAATCATGCAAAGCACAAGCATGAGAACAAAATGATTCATTATTTATAACAGGACTATCTATGTGTGACTGAACATAGCAATCCATCACCATGTGAAGCTTCTTTTCAAATATTATACAGTCTAACTCATAAAATAGGGAGGATTCCTTTTTCCTACATTGACCCCCCAAAAATAAAACACAACTAATTCCTCGTTGACGCAATAGGGGAAAATTGAATTTTGATTTACAATGCTATTGCCAGGTAGCCTATGATCTTCCTCTCAGCGGATGGGAGAAAACTTATCTTAAAACTAATTAATAGGTAACTTGAGACCAAATTTGCAACTTGATGTAAGAAACCAAATATATTGTAAATTCTCAAGGAATTGGTTTAAGATCCTTCCATTGCAAAAGATTGGATAGTTAATTATGATAAGGTTCCTTTAAAGCTTCATCGAATCTATCGTTCTGTTATGGAGGGGAGATGTGGGCATATAAGGAAAGCAATTAGCTTGATGGTCCATTTGAGTTGAGTAACCTTGAGTGGGGCCGGGAGGCCGATTGATGGATGTCATTCCACGCTCCTGGGCTTGATGGATAAGCTCAAGGCGCCTTGTATGATCTCCCGTGGTGCTTCATAATGTGGATAGGTTGTTGGGTAAAGTCTGAAGGGAATCCACATCACATTATGTAAGATGATTAAGATAATGTCTCTCACCCTACTAGGAAAGATTAATCTTATATCTAACATGATTGAGGGGTCTCAATTGAGATCTAATTGGTAAAGTTATACCTCCAACCATCTTACATTTCTTATTTGAATGGAATTTGTGATTTTAGGGCAAAAATTAGGATCAATTGAATTATACAGGCTCCACTTGGTCAATGGAAGACAGAATAGAACATGTAGATATGAAGGTACCAATAGGTATCAAATTTATCCGCTTTAAAGAAGATAACTAGTTGAATTGGTCCTTTGATGATAAATGAGGCTTACACTCCAAGTTTATTGGATTGTTATTTGAAATTATAATATTTTTGGCTTAAGGTAGGTGCATATTCATAAATTTTTAGAAGAAAACATAATTTTCCTTATTTTACTGTGTGCTGCCTGTATCTTAACACTGTATCTGAAAGTGTTGCAGTTGTTTTTGTCTCTTTTAAGCTCTAGACTTAAATGCTAGCTATTTTCAGCAACATCATTAAAGTTGGTCAATTAATATTAATCTACTTCTATTTTCTAACTGGCTTCTGATATGTATTTTATAATCAAGTGTTAAGAGTTGTAGAATAGAATTGGTGCACCATTTTAGTGGACTCCCGTGCATTATAATGCCTTTCTGATGCGCATCAAGGGGTTAAGTGCTTAAACTTGAGCATGGCATGAACTAAGTTTTGCCCTTAGTAGTTTTTGGTTAGCACTCAAGCTTTCAAATATGTACTTTTCAACCACAAACATTGCTGAAACATTTGATGTTGGATGAGGCTTTTCATCAAGACAATGATTCATACCAATCAGATTTGGAATGTATTCCCACCTCCTTGATTCTACAGTGCTTCTTTAATGCTATATCCTTATTTAAATACCATTCCTAGGATTTTGGGGCTATTTCTTAGCTCTAGGTATCCACTTCTTGCATTCCTATGTTTTTAAATCTCCCCCTCCTCCTCACCCTACCCTTTGCTCACCAGGTACTGGGTGGAACATAGGCAAATCCTAAAACAGGATTTACAAAGTTGTGACTACACCTGGTAGGAAGGAACAAGGGTGTAGGGGCACAAGGGCCATTTAAAGAGAACAGGGCGAAAATCTCAAGCAAGGCTATGATACCAACTAATATGGCTAGAGACAAATCAATGTGAGAGAGTCTGAGACTCTGAACATAGGTCCAAATCTGAAGCCAAATAAACTATAACGTAAGAAATATGGATGTGCATTTCCTTGAACGTTTGACTGTATTGGTATGTATTTTTTAGATTTTGAACACTTGCTTCAATAAATGAAAATAATCAAGGGTATTTTATATTTGAGAGTTCTTCTTAGATAAAAGATACCTTATAATCAAGAATGTCTAAGGTTGTTAAATATTTCAGGTGGCACTTAGATGGGATTTGTGATTCACTTTCAAATCTCAACTCTAACCTTCAATCTTTAACTGCTTTTCAGGCAAGTTAACTGAGAAACACTTGATTTTTTACCAAGCAGATTGAATATCAGAAATAGCTTAAAAAAACTTGGAAATATTCCCCAAGAATTCCAGACATGACCTCATTAAACTTGGAATCAGAGGTTGCAAATAACTTTTTATGACGTCAAATTCAGGGAGGCTTAGATGTTAAAAAATGTATACCTAAATTTTGCTTATCGTACAACAAAGCTTTGAACAATACAGTTTAAATAGCTTTAAAGGTTTTTAGGAAGCTGCAAAACCCGGTCCTCATGCATTTTGGCAGCAGTGTTTATAGCGATCCTTAATCTATAGGACCTGTTTTAACTTTTACTGTATTGAATCTATGTATACAATCTACCAGGAGATAAGAAATGATTAAGCACTTTAATCAATTTTTGTTGTTTATGAGGCCAAAAAACTTGTATACCTGAATATCATATTCATTTTATATCATTAGCACAAATATATTTTTAGGTCTGAATAGGAATTCTGATATAAATTGCTTTCAGTGTATAGATACATCCTGATCTTTTGTTCTAGGCTTCTCTAACTGGTACTTTTCCATTATTTCATGCTGTGATCCAGGAACTACATGACTTAACAGTTGTCAGGTATGAAAGGTCTGCTGGTGTAGCTATACTACATATCAATCAAAACTCTTTTTCATGGTGATGCAATTAGGATGAATGAAGCCTCAAAAGAATTCAATATGTTATTTCTATTGCTATTTGTATAGCTGTGGTTGTATGATTCTTGGTTTGATATTTTAGTTCTGCCTAAGTTGCTACCTTCCATAATTAGCATGAATGTGGAATATGAGAAATATAATCACACAGTAATCTACATTTTTTACCTTTGCAGTTGATGATTGTTTATGTTGCTAGACTTAGCATGTAAGGACTAGGAAAGCACAAGTATTCTTATGAGTGCATATTCTTTCAAATCGTTTGGTCTGTTGGCTAAATTTTGTCTCTTTATGCTAAAGGCGCAGACTAAAGCACCAAGTATCATATTTACGTAAGACTATTTAATTTTCATTTGTCATTATAGCTTTTGTTTTAGTTTTGAAACAAAACTCAGAAAGCTATATATTTGCCCCTGATGTAAAAGTAGAACCATAGTTGTTGCAAAGAAGGTTAGCTATAATTATGTCAGTAACAGAAGCCTGTTTGAAGTTTATATCTTTTCTAGTTTTCACTAATGGTTGTCTTTGGTGTTCTGAAGAAAGGAACAAGACGATGTCGTATATCATTCTAAAACATATTGTTCCAGGGAAAGAAGCAGGATAGCTTGGAAAATTATTGATGAGGTAACCATCAGATACTATCAAATCTATGTAAATTGATAAGCAGCCTCTGCAATGTGGCTCTAATGTTTACTATTTTTGTAACAATCTTTTAGATGCCAACATAAATATTATCACTTAATAAATTTTGTTTCAATTTGTTTGGTATAGTATTTGATGCCATTTGTGGAAGAAGAGAATTACAACCTCTCAAAGACCTGTCGGCTTCATGCAGCAAATGACATGTTTAGAGAACAAGAGCTACACAAGGATCATTTACGAGTTAATGAATGGCAGTGTGGCTTTTGCCAAAAAATATTTCTTTCAGAGAATTATCTTGAGCAACATTTTGACAATCGTCACCAAAATCTTCTGAACATTGTAAGTCAATATGCTCATTAGAGATATGAGAAACTCATATTACTAGCTCTGGCCTTTTTAATGGTAGGCACAGTTACTTTCAGATCATTATATATCAATAGATTTTATATTAATCAACTAGATGCTCTAAACAATTCAGATTGACTTTTTTGTCAATTCCAGAGAATTATATAAATTGAATGTAGCCCTATTTGTTTTGTTATGGCAATGTTCACATTAAATTAGTTATATTCACTATCTCAAGACAAAACAAATACATATCAGGGCTTTAATGGTTAAATAACAAACCAAGTTAACCTTGTGTACATTTATGACACTCTTATGAGCTGAAGTTATTAACTATAATCAATTCTGGATGGGCCAGTGCTGTTCCCTTAGCTTGTTGACAGCACATTAGGAGAGTTGATGTTTTTAATCACACCATAGAATTCGATTTTGATTGCAATTAATAAAGAGGACATGAAAATTCCTAAGTTACCAGTTCTGGTTTGGTTTGTGGATTTGGCCAATTTTTTTTTGGGTTTGGGTTAGTCCATACAAAAATGAAAATTGTATAAAAATCATAAATATATACACATTTCCAGCAGTAATCAGTTCAGAATACCTCATAGCATCATATACTAAACAAACTGCCATAAAGATAAAAAATACTACAATGTCAGTTACTCAAAAACGTGAATGTCATGATAAGATATTTATTGTTTAAACTTATATATTAAATTTAACAATAATAATGTCAATAAGCAGCCTTCAGGCTTGAGCGTCATATGGGTCTTCAAAATAATAATAATACAGGTACTAGTATAAAACTAGTTTATTTGTCTTTCAAATGCTTTAGAAGTTGCTTTTAGGGTTAAGGATTTTTTTATAACTTTTTATCCATCACAGTCAAGGACAAAGATGGATCCACATAGCAAATGCTGCGGTCCGATCAATTCTGCAGCCAGAACAATCCAGATCCCAAACTGGGTGCTGATCAAACCTGGATCTTTGGCCCCTGTGCAGCAAACTGGTAACTTAGGGTAATTCTAGTAGACTCTTTTCAATTATAGGGCGGTCGTTGTATTGCACTCTACTGAGGCTTTTGTCCCAGCGCTGAGGACTACCTGTATATATATAACTTGTGCTGTGTGCTTGATATATATTCATGAATACGAGTTCTTAGGTATAGGCTTGGGTGGAGATAACCCTGTTTCTGCTTTTGATTGCAAACATTTGCCAGTCCAGTACGTCTCTTTTGTCAGTCATGGGCATTAGTATAAATGCTATTTTTCATTCCAGTAGTTGTGGCCACTACTTTAAATCACTGCTTTCATTGTTTTCTTGGATGTTTTTTCAATTTGTTCTTTTGGAAGATGGATAAACACAATTGATGTGTAGATTAGTTCTAATTAGGTAGTTAAATGATGAAAGTTTTTCTATATGAAGTGATTGTCAATTTACTTGTTTTATCTTAATTAAAATCTGCTCATCTTGCTCAACTTGAATTTGTCTGGGAATTTGTAAATGTGGGATTGAGACCATTCTATGTTTTCTCAAAAAATGTTTGAATTGTATCTTTGTTGTGCATTTATGAACATTTTTTTGCAGTAGGTTAATTCTCAAATTTTTCTTTATTTGTTTGTCGAAGTTGGAATTTGATAGTAACTCCTAGTGCTTTATGTGCATTTGGAATAAGAATATAAGGCAAAACTGAAACTGGGTGCAGAGCCGGGGTAATTGCTTGGCAGATATGTGTGGTGCATTACACTGTGATGTTATGGACAAATCCAAGCCACCGAAGACAAAATGCAATCTTGCTGCTGTGGACAAGAATCACCATCTCTGTGAGGTTTTGATTGGCTACCATCCTAGATAGGTTTCATTGTTTTTTATATGAATGCCTTTATACTCCAGCAAAATTGTCTTCGTAATGAGATATTTGTTCTGCAGAGCCTTGCAAATAGTTGCTTCCCTCCCACTGAGGGCCCTTCTGCAAGGAGACTTCATGGTATGGTTTCCAGATAATTTTCTTATGTTTTATTCTTGAAAAAATAATTAATCAGTCAAACATAATTAAATTCCAGATTTCCTTAATAGGTTTCTGCACTTTATCTGCAACTTTTTTTTTGTGTGTAATCTTTGCTATTTGTTGTCTTAGCAAAAATACTCCTCAGTTGTAATAAGGAATTGTCCTTCAAAACAATTAGAAAAAACTAATTTTGTTCTCAGTTTCATATACAGCTAGAATGTAAGTTCTAGTGTAATGAGGCAAGGATTGTTTGATAGGTTGCATATCACATGTCTGTTAAAGTATCAAGGTTTCACATTAATTGATTTGTTAATGCATAATGAAAAAATTTGACACATACAAGTTACAATCTATCATTCCCCAGCCCAGAAATTCTTCTTATGAGTCAGTCCTACTATAATCTCGGTTGTAAATCCCTTGACATCCTATACTCTCATTTACATATTATCATAGAACATTGATTCTTGTTGTATTGGATAAAGTGATTCTTTATTTTGTCTTTTCATAGGGTCTTCTCTGCAAATGATATTCTTGCAAATTTAGATGAAATACTTCACAGACTTCAAGTTATTGTTGATGTATTTGAAGTAGGTTTCTTTGACAATTGTAAAAAAAAAAATATTCCCTTTTTGTCACTTTGATCGTTGACCTTTCTTGCGGCTTGATATAATAGTCTCTATTTCCATTGAAGTGGCATATTCACTCAGATTGAAGGCCATCTAATCCATTAATTGATAGTTTGTCTAATAATCATTGTCTTTTTGATAGCTTTTTCATCAGCAGATATGCTTAGGTCTAAGTGCACATGGTGGTCTGTTCATGTTTTTTATTTTTATAAAGCATATCCTGACTGATTGAAATGTTTATGAATAATTTCTGCCATTTTTTTTTGATCTGTAACTTAGGCATAAGGGATCCGTACCCCATATAAGTGATTATAAAATGAACTTGATAAAGTGTGTGCCCTTGCCAAGGGGTGCATAATCTACTCTACTTATCCATCCATCATGATGGATAGAATAAATATAACTTATACCAATAAGAATTCTACTCCCTGTTGTAATGATGTAACTTGAGGTCAGAGCACAGGAAGGCCCAATGCTTTTAATCTATGGTTTTCCTCCTCCAAACCACTTAAGATTTGGTTTCACCACCACATTTGGTGCGAGACAGAAGTTGCATTTTGTTGCTAGCTTCCACACTTTTGTTGGTATTCCTTCTCTTTTTCAGTATTGTTTGCCATTTGTTGCCTCTATCTCCATCATTTAGATCCTTCAGAGGTCGAGGTGGAGCAAGAGAAAGATGCTTCAGTCCCTGTGATGTGGGACCCCTCAACTATTGTTGTAGAGCCTGAATGTTGTTTGATTGCTGATTCAGAAGTGACCGTAGGAGAGGGCCTTTGAGAAGTTTCACCGCAACTTTTTGCTCAATCCAAGCAGCAAGAGTTGCGCAGCTGAGGCGATTTCTGGTCTACCTTTGGTTCTAGAGAAAGCTCCTCAACCTTCCCCTCGTTGTTCTTCCTGGTATCATTTTTTGGAGAGGAATCATTCCTCTTTGTGGAATTCACAAAAGTATAATGTTTAGGGGAAGCATTTGTAATGCCCCTTTTGTAAATGCCCTAGTTTTTGCCCTAAAATTACAATTCCAAGTAACTTTCCTACTAGGGTTAGGAAAATAAACTCAATCATAAGATATGTCTAATTTATTGGGGAAATTCAACCATAGGGAAGCTAGAATAAGGTGAATTGATAGGGTGCCCTAAAGATTCTCTACCCTAGGCCCAAGAGCAGATATACCATCCCTCTTGGCCTCATGTGGCCCTTGCCATCCTTATGAGGTGGTGTACCTTGTGAGGTGTCCTATAACTGTTCCCCTTCATCATGATATCCTTTTCCCCTTCCTATGATTTGATTTCTTAGCATAGTGATCCACCATGATAGAGGGTTGGGGTGTATTTACAATAAGGTGTCCCGGAAATCCTTCCCTTCTAGGCGCAAGGGCAGCACTCCCTGCACCCCCTTGGCCTCATGGGACCCCTAGTCACCACCATGAGGTGCTGTACTTAGAAGAGGATCCCAATGCTGTTTCTCCTGCTTGTAAGTCCTTAAAATCTCTAACATGGCTAATAACATTTTATCAAAACATACAAAGAGTCCTCCCCTCCCCCCCACCCTACAACACACACAGAGACAGACAGAATATATATATAAGCAATCATTTTCCTATACTGTATACACATTATTCAGCAGTGACAATCATAAACAGATTCATCATGCTGTGTACATTGCAAGGAAACCAGTATTGAAAGTCCCACAAAGGGGAAGAACAAAGATAAAATATTGAAAGATACAAAACAACAGGGAACCACCAAAACTAGTGGTCAAGAAATAGGCACAAATAGCTAAGAAAGGGGAATAGAATCTAATGGAAGTAAACATAAGTTCTATAGGCAAATTGAAGTGATGCTTGGTGCTTTTGAATATTTCACTATTTTATTTGATTCAAAGGGAGACAAATAAACACTATTCCAAGGTGGTCCTTGGTCTATCAATAGAATGGGGCTGTTTAATAAGTATTGGTTTAAGGATTTTGATTCCTTAATTTTCAGGGAAGATTTGTTTCATCTTTTAGAGGACTTCATGATGATATTGAAAATATTTCTATGCTTTATAAGTTAATAGTTTATACTGGATTCTAGTATGCAGTATGATTATGTATGCTATATTGTTTCTTAATCTTGACTTGGAGAATCTACTCCCAGAGAAGATATAGATTATACATGGGACTTTCTGGTTAATTAAGAAAACACTCCTTTCAAATGTTTCCAGTTCTTCGAATGCTAATAATTCTAAATTATACAAGACATATACGTGGATAATCGCTCTTCACTGCATGCATCATTTCTAAGTGCAAAATGATTTTATCTGATGGATCACATTGAGGACACTTTAAAACATGTCAATACTCTTTGGTCACTAACTTCACATGTTAATACAACACCTAAAGTAAGTGCTTTTGTTACCATGTTTTCTTCAATATAGACATTAACAACAAATAGAAAATCTTTGTCTAAGGCGCTTTCATTGTTATATAAGGGAATGACTATTAACGGTATTGCAAACAGACATAAAAAAGTGCTGATGATTTTAGCCCCATGACAGGAACCTCATTGTTGCCAAAATTTGGTAAGGGAAGTGTCTGCAACAGAAGAGTAGTACTATAGGATTTGCATAGATATAGTTTACAAATGACAGAGGATCCTTGTCATTCAGAATGATGGCTGTTGTTCAATGAGTGCCAAGTAAGGAGAAGAAATTAATCATGTTTTATAGATTTTATAACCACATCTTTTGTAACAAGAACACTTATAGTTGTTGAGGATGGCATTTGAAGACTTGTCAGAGTGCTTGAAAAACTTGATAAAAAATTTAATATAACTGATAAAATTTCTTACTTGGAATATGCATGAATTTATCCTTAAAGGAAAAATTTTTAGTTGTTAAATTAAGCAAAGTAAGTTAGTTGTAATTCTGGTTCCTGAAACAAAACTTGAATCAGCAGAGTGATAACATGGCTATTAGTTCTAGAGTGTTTTATATTTGCTGCAATCTATACGATAAAGATGAGATTGATCTTGTCTTTTTTATAAATAATGGAGTGTGGTGGTTGAATTTTATTCATATTTTAACCAAAAGCTTTATACATTTTAATGTGCATGTACCTCTAGGTTTGTATTGAAATCAGTTTGCCAGAAAATCATTACCAAGTTGAGGCAGTCTCAACTGAGGATCTAAATGATGCAGTACTGTTAGTGGGTCAAATGAACAACCAGCTGATGGACGTGCAGAGTTCATAATAGAAGCAATAGGAAGAAATATGGAGATTCAGAAACATACAAACTTTATTAACTTATAGAAGAATTATTCAAAATGTGACACCTGAGAATCTTAGCTATTCAACCCAATGAGAAAATACCCAACCTGAGTAGAGATGCTCTGTGTTTTAGCCCACTCAAACCCCAAACTTAGATATACAGAAGCTTTATCTGTTTTTCAATTCGAACTCCCAGAACTCGAACTTGTTTTTCTTGAAGAACATACTTCTATAATGGATTTTAGTTTTTACATATGACTCTCTGCCTTCATCAATGAACTAAACGGTTAGAAATGGTTATGCCAAGTGTTGCTGATTTTGCACTAATCAAATTCTATAGGCAGTGGTCTTGTATTGCCAAGTGAACTTTCAATCAATTCTTGGTGTCAGATGAGATTAATTGATATTTGGTGAGCTTATTTTTTTAAAGAATTATCTACTTGCAGATCCAATGAAAATTCCCACTCGATACACCACTTGTGTCAAATGATTTTGAATATAAATTGATGCAGTACTGTAAGCAGGATAAATGAACCAACAGTTGACAGACACACAGAGTGCACAACAGAAGCAATAGGAAGAAATATGGAGATTGCAAAATATACAAAATTCATTAATGTACAAAAGAATCGTACAACTATGGGCCACTCTAAAATGTGCAACTCAACAATCTAGTGACACAAACCAATGAGAAAAACCCATCTTGAGCAGAATTCTTTGTGTTAAACCTACCTAAATACCAAACTCAAACATGCCCTCTCTAATTCTTTATACAAGCTTTTTGTTCTCCATCTTGAACTCTAAAATTTGAACCTATTCTTGTCGGAACTCCGTATTTCTATAAAGGATCACACATCACTCTTGGCCTTCATCAGCGAGCTGAACAGTTAGAAATTGTTATGCCAAGTGTTGCCAATCTTTTGCATAACTACCACCCTAAGAAATGAGTGTTAACTGACAGTCAACTGAAGCATGGATCATGCCAATTCAAATTCCGTAAAAAGTGGGTTGTCTGTTGCCTAGCAAGCTTCTGTTTAGTGATGGCTATTAGATGAGAGCAATTGGTAGTTCCTCTCACAGATATGATAAAAATTCTTGCTTGATATATCTGCTAAAAATGTTCACTTGGAGTGAATAAGCTTTTGCTCAACTACTGGCATAGAACTTGAAACACAACAAAAGTGCATGGAAACACAAAGTAGTTGAATGTGACAAGGAAAATTGCTTGTGGACATAATCAACCATTTAGCATCTTTGGGATTCATGTTCAATTGTTGCTCAACATTGGGAACTTTGTGCATAGGATATGCATAGAAACTAAAGAATGTTGCAAAGGCTTGATTAGAGATTGAGGTCTATGTACTTACATGTAGTATGTGAGTTGAATTGTGCTGGTTCAAAGCTTGCATAGGATGTGTATACTTTTTGGCATTTTTTTATTCTTAACTTTGTTTCTATGATGCGCCAATTCTCCAAGATTCGTGCACCAAGCCTAGTCCATATACTCATCACAATTTGGCTGAGTTTCTTAAAAAATGTTGTTGAGTTCCCTAGTTAGACATACAATATTTTATAGCTTGACTCAATTCATTTTTTATGCCGAGGGTTTTAGATCTACAAGCAAGTTGGATTTCCAGATTTGCGGGTAAATCATGTCTAGTCCAGCAAACTCTTTTAGAATTTGCCAACTATGAGCTTGAAGAAATGCAACTTTTAAACAAACACTTGTTGACTTCCAGTCTAGCATGGTCCTAGCTTCCGTCAGCAACTCAACCATGGCATGAGTAGAATAATTTTTTAAGTTTTCCTTGCCCATTATTGAGAAGCTGAAAAATTTCTGCAAATGAAGTAAAGGTAAGCTGGCCTAAGGTGAATGAAACATTTGTTTATTCGGAACTGGCAAATTGTATGTAGTTTAAGAAAGCCACGATCTCCTTTAATAAATAAAGGTCCTGGTCCTTTCTTGATCCTCGTACATCTGACTAGTGGGTTAAGGAGTGTGGCCTTTTTTTGTTAGTAAAAACTAATATAATATAGACTTTATGTTGTAATTTAAAAAAAAATCCATTGATATTTTTAACCTTATAAATTTGTATTTTTTATTATAGAAGTAAAGATTATATCTAATCACAGAAATATATTACAGATGTTACCCACTGGTCTAGAAATCCTTATGATGTAATATTTGAATTATGACAAATTGATGATCATAATAGACTTATGTGTTCTCTAAACGCATTGATTTTTGTTTTTTGTGTAATTATATTGTGTTTTGGCCAAGTTTTATCAAGCCCCAAGTTCAAGTCTAAATATTGGGTTGTTGAGTTCGCGCAGATTCTAAGTTTTCCAACTATGGAACAAAGTATGCAAAAGAGCAAGAGTTTCGCATGGGTGCTTACATGAAAATTGCCCCAAACAAACACACTAGCACAAAACGTCAAAACATCCAAGTGCACACAAACTAATCTTGTCTGTGTAAAACCAAAACTAGGCAACAAAGAAAAAAATATTTGTGGGTGATACAAGATTTCTTGACTCCTAGGATGCTCGTGCATTAGATACCATGGGTGAAAAGATTGTGAATATAGTTCTCACAATTAGGACTAGGGAAAACTAATTCAACCACCCAAGTTGAATTCTTCTTCAAAATTCCATAAGTCCTTCTTAGGCTCTTTACCCTTCTAGTGATATACTTGCTTCATTGGGTTTTCTTGCCAGTGCATGAATCCAAAGTGTGTGCAATTTCTTCTCATTGATTTTTAGGCATTGGTTTTCTCCAATGTGGCACTCCTCATTGTTGCATAACATCCATTTCACTTGTCGCATAGTAGAATTACAAATTAGAGAATTTGAATATGAGAGAGATATCCAAACCTTTTGGTAGCTTGATCTCATGCACATTTTTTGAAAATCTTCAGAAGACTCATACTGACCTAACTTCTCTTCTCGGGCTTTAATTTATTGCAAGTTTTCTCAGGGAACTGTTGTTTCCTTTGACGTGTCATGATCAACTTCCCTCGTGAATAAACCTTCTCCCTTTGATACTCATTTGTGCCCAACTTGTACTTTACATTATTATCTCCAGCTATCTATTGTCTCGCACATGAACCTTCGTCATGTGTTGTGTGAAGTCCTTAGCTTCTGCATTTGCTTATCACCTTCCACCTTCAATAGATCTGTAACACCTCATGGGGACATTCCGTACACCACTTGGAGCAGTGTCTTTCCTGTAAAACTGTTGCATTCAAACTCTTCTTGCATCAACATAGAGTCCTATAGGCTTCCTTACTATCAAACAAATGAGCAAGTCGCCAAGACTACTTTTGCAACTATTGTCCATCCATTTGTTTATGAATGATATGAATAAACGGCAATTGAGTTTTGTGTGCAATTTCTTTTATAAAGTGCAACAAAAATGGCTAAGGAACTTGATATCTATCATAAATAATGCTTTGCGACAACCCATGCAACCACACTACCTCATTGAAGAACAAATTAACAATACTTGATGCATCATTTGTCTTTTCGCAAGAAAAGAAATGCACCATCTTAGAGAATTTGTAAACAACCACAAAAATAGTCGTTGTGCACGACAATCAAAGGACAATTTCTCCCAAGGTTAGTCTGTTGTGTATAATGGCTTATACAATCTAGTATTATGCCCTATTCCCATTGCTACCTAACATGTTTTGCACTGCTTAACAAATTTGTGCACATTTTTGTGTAACTCAAACTGGTAGTACTCCTTCAACATGGTCTGTGTCTTATTTGTGCCAAAGTTGCACCTGAGCTCGCTATTCTGTAATTTCAGAGTGAAGTTCTCCCTCATTGAACTTTGTAGGATACATAACTATTGCCTTTGGAATAGGTACCTCTCCCATGCAAAGCAATCTTCAAACTAGCCTTTGGCTCTAGCCCATGGTTCCATGCATTCTCTCCATGCATCTATAAAATCTGTTGAACACAAATCCTTCATCACCTTCATGCCCACTAACTCAACAATCATTGTTGACCATAATGCCTGTATCCTACCCAAGGTCGTTTGCAACCTTGTTGGTCTTGCTAGCTTGATGCTTGACTACAAATGAGTAACTGTGTAGATGTTCTACCCATTTCAAATGTCTCTATTTTAGCTTTGCTAGGTTGTTGATCAAATTCTATGCTTGATGGTTTGTGTAAAAGTGATGCCTCTATTTGCACAAAGCTTGCACACTGTGTAGAACTTGGTCATATGCAGAATACTTCTACCTAGCTTCGTTCAACTTATCGCTAAAATAAGTGATTGATCTATCCTCTTGAATCAACACAACACTGATTGTGGTTTTGCTAGCATATCATATTCTACTTGGAAGCCTATCCCAAAATCAGAGAGTACTACTATGATCTCCTTAGTTACCTCCTTCAAGAGTTATAAATTCTCGGGAACAACAATTTTCCAATGGTGCGAACCCCATCTCATGCAGCAAGTTAAGGGTGAGCAAATCTCACTAAAGTTCCTGATGAACTCTTTGTAAAAGCTCACCAGGTTGTGGAAATTTCCAATCTTTGTTGCACTCCTTGGCTCTAACCACTCAGCTATTGCTTTGACATTCTCTAGGTCTATCTTCAGTCCATCTTGAGATATGATGAAACCCATATATGCAAGTTCCTTCCTCATAAACATGTAATTTTTCAACTTTATGCATAGTTTCTCCTTCCTCAACTGCACAATTAATTGCTGCAAATGCATCTCCCTTGTCTTGTTGAATGCCAAAATATCATCCAGATGTACAACCACAAACTTGATCAAAAATGGTTTCAAAACCTTTTTTTTCAACCCCATGAACATGCTTGGGGCATTTGTTAGCCTGAATGGCATCACCATCCTTTCATACAAGTATTTTTGAATGTGTTCTTCAATTCATCACCTTCTCGAACATAGATTTGATAATATTTTCTCTTGAGGTCTACCTTGGAAAAGTATTGCATTCCATTCAAACAATGCATCAGATCATCCATGAATGGTAATAGAAACTAGTCCTTGATTTGATCTTATCTACATGTAAGAGTTTGAACCCATCCTTCAATTGATGCAAGTACAGTGAACAGCACTCAAGGACTCATAGTTTGTGTACACAACTTTGTTCTGACAATTCATTCACCTATCTGTTCAACTCTACTCATGTCGAGACTCATTTGTTGCAGTGCCTTGTTTTCCAAACTAGAACCCAAAATCAGATCCATGTAGTGTGGTATTCTACGTATTGACAACAATCCTTTTGGCATTCCACGATGGATCACATCGGTGAATTTTTTGAGCAACATGATAATCTTTTGAGCTGCACGACTCCTCTTCTTTTTACATGGGCTTGACTATTAGTGCATAGCAGTCTTGCAAATCCCTTGCCTCCTTGACAAACTCTTTTGCTGATAATATCACCTTAACTTTTGTGCATTTCTTCTTTGCCTTATGTTCAATAATTCAAACTTCTTACCATACTTCTATCATACTACCATGCCCAACAACACATGGCACTCATCCATGGAATCTTTTTACACCACACTTCATCCGTGTATCCTCTAATGTGGAATGTAACTCAAAATTGGTCTGTCATTGTGAGTTGCTGTCCCTTCTGCAACCAAGAGATTTTTTATGGTGTGGGCTGTGCAATGATCTTCAAATCCAACTTATGCGCCATCTTTGTGGACACTAAGTTATTAGTCTTTCCACCATCAATGATCAACTTGCAACATTCACTTCCCGATTTGCACAAAGTGAGGAAAATGCTCTTCCTCAACCATGGTTCATTCCCCTCCTTTGTTGGTTTGAGAAAAACTCTACACATTAAACTTTGTCCAACCTTCGGGGCTATACTTTTTGCTTCACTCTCTTCTCATCGTTTCCTTGCATGACATGCACATGCTTCTATGTATGACCTTGATTGTGCACAACACCTAGACACTCAAATGCTTTATGGCCTACGTGTCCACTCTTGAAGCAAGTCCTGCTGAAACCTTTGCTATGGCCTCTCTTTCCTCTTCCTCCACCTTTGTTGAAGGTCACTTGCTCTTTGCACCCTACACAGTACCATTGGGCTTTGTGGCCTCTTTCTATGCATAGCTTGGCCTTTCACCATGCCTCATACACTCTATTGTGCATGGGACATATCCTCTAATTTGAGTGCAAGTTGATAGGTTTCCTCCGTGGAATGAATGTGTAGCAAACAAATCTCATCTTGGATGGAAGTGTGCAAATCATTCACATACGTAGTCTTTTTGTTGTCATTCTCTAGATGACCAGCCTAAATGTTGAGTTCGAAGAATTCCTCTGTGGACTCTTTAACAGATGTCTCCCTTGGCATATATTTTGCAGCCTCTTGAACAAGACAATATGTCAAATAGGCCTGTTATAAAATTTTCCTTGAGTTTGATGACTGTGTGATCCCATTGTGAGATCTTCATCTTTTTCTTTTAAACACAGTCACTTTCAATATAGTCTGACCACAAGGCAACATGCCCTTTCAACTTCATGGTGTTGTACTTCAGTCCCTTGGGGTCATTGATTGATTCAAAGTCAAAAGTATATCTCAAGTCCAGTGACCCAGTCCAATGACTATTTTGGATTTAAGCTTCCTGAGTAGTTTTGGTGATCAGACTTCGGCTTGCTTTCTGTCTACACCAAGGCAATCACAATCTATATTCTGCACTGATTTAAAATCAGCATCCACGACACCTTGCACATTATGATCTATCCTTCTATCATAATTGAAATCTTCAGCCACATTTTGCTTCTCTCCTCTGCAAGGTCTCAGTGACTTCGAGCCCCACCTAAATGGCCCTTAGCATGTCAGCTAGATTAGCAATTCATGGTGATCAGTTTTTTGTTACACCTCTTTGAATGCTGTGGGCCATTGCTCTTTGGACCACCTGCTATACAATACTTGTACAAAATGTACCTACTGTTTTGGAGCATAGAGGCAAATATTTTTCCTGGGAGTTTCTCAGCATACCAAAAAGATATTTTCAATTTCTTGGAATGTGATTGGGAAAAAACCAAGAAGCCAAAAATGCAGGAAAAAAAAGCATAGAGATATAACTTATATTTTTGTACATTCAAAGCCATCCTAATTGTATGGAGTCAGAGAGCGAAAGTAAATGAGAGTGTACACCATGAATTTTCTCATTATTTTTGAGATTGTTGATTACATATAATAATTTTAATATAAATCTCTTTAACAATGTTAATAAATAACTCTACAAGAATGGGTAATGGAACCTTCATGCAATACAAAACAACCAAGATATGTAAAACCTGTTTTAACCCTTACGTTCTTCTTAACTATCTAGTTCAAGAGACTAATCTATACACAATATTGACTCAATTATTAATAACAGTTTTCCTAACCTCTTCAAATACCTCTCAAGTTTATAGCAGTAGCAACAATTATGTGTGGCATTCCAAGACGGCAATGCCCTGTCCTAACAACAAAGTTTCATATCAATCATTTTGGTCAGCAATCTATCATATAAAGTTGACTGCAGTAATGATGCGCACATTAATTGTCACAGTACTAATAATGATGCTACTAAATACTGTACATATCAAGAATGGGACAGATCAGAATAATGACAGCATGATACTTAACAATGATCATAAGAAGATTTACTAATCACAGAAGTATAGTTATGCCAAGAGACAATAATGATAACAACGATCTTAATTAATACAACATTATTAACAGCTTATATGTAATAATGAAAATTCCCAAGCAATTACCTCAGTACTACAACTATTTTTACAAATGAAGTGACAAGAACAACATCCATTGATAGGTAGAAATGGCAGCAAGTCAACGATAGCACTAACATATGTGATGTAATAATAATGACAAGTCAAAGGATAACATAATCGTTTGACAAATTTATCTAGTTATGACTATGCTCATGAATAATAAATAATGACAGCAGCGATTGCTGTTATTAAAGGCAACTGTGGTAATCAGTAACTACAGTGACAACAATCTTGTTCTCTATCCACAAGATTTTTAAACATGATTATACCAAGTGTAGATAACTATGTTCATTTATGAAATATCGACAGTAATAATTGCTGTTGCAGCTTGGCAACAGACCTAACTGCTATTCAATAATGGTGGCTGAGAATCTTAACAGCTACTTATACCATTCAAGGTGTATATCCTGTTTATAAAAGTTCCAGAGAAGAATGATCGCAAACATTGCAGATCTGATCTTATATAGAAAAATAAAACTAATAAATTGTGATATTACAGGTGATACATTGGTGAAAATGGCAGTCAACAATATTTTGAAAAATTTGCAATATTTTAAAGAGAATGTTGGGAACCCTGTTGAGAAAAGATATATTGGAATATATCGTGATATTTTAAAGATATTTGCTTATATGTTATGAAGTTCTCACAAACTCATCTCTTAGGACTTAAAACACTTGCTCCGATACAAACAAATGCAGTACCATAAGTGGGTCTGATGGATGCATAGAGACATAACAAAAGCAATAGGAAGAAATATGGAGATTCAGAAACATACATATTTTAGTAACTTGAGAAGAATTATGGAGATCCAAAAACATACGAACTTTATCAACTAGAAGAATTACACAACTTCGAGTCACTAGAAAATGAGGACCTTGAAAATCTTAGCCACCCAACCCAATGAGAAATGCCCAACCCGAGCAAAGACTGCCATGCAACCTACCCAAATCTCAAACGCAAATATGCCATCTCTAGTTCTCTATGCAAAAGCATTCTGTTTTCTCCAACTTGAACTCCAAAACATGGAACTTGTTCCTCTTGAAAATTTATGCTTAGAAACAGTTATGCCAAGTGTTGCCAAACTTGCATGTAAATGCCACTCCAAGAAATGACTGTTAATCAATGTTTATTCGAGTTTTTGGGATGCTGGGACATGGGGATTAGGTATCGGCAACGGCAAAATTTTTCATAATTTTGAGGGATGGTAACACACACACATGTATATATTATGTGCATACATAAGTGCATGCATATATATATGTGTGTGTGTTTATATATATACATATACATATACATATACATATACATAAGCACACATATACATATACATATACATATACATATACATATACATGCACATGCACATGCACATGCACATGTACATGTACATATATATATACATACATATATACAGACACACACACACACACACACACACACACATATATATACATATATATACATACATATACATATATATATATATATACATGTACATGTACACACATGTATTTCTATATTCTATATATACATTTATATACATGTACATATACATTTATATACATGTACATATACATGCATATATATATATACACATGCATATGTGTATATACATATACATATACATGTGTATCTGCACACACATGTATGTGCATATGCACAAATATATGTATGTATATACACATGATACACACAAATATATTACACAAAATGTACAAAATTAAATGATAAATATAATATTGAACACACACCACACAATTGATAATTGATAAGTTATAACAGTTAAACAATGCTGGTTGCCAAATTATAAATTTGTAAATGATATCCTTTGAATATCATAGTAGCTGAAAATCAGAATCCATTACAAATGAGCTGGAAGCACCAACTACAATCTACAAATTGACAAAATGGGAATGCACAAAAAAGATATCCATAGCTGTTTTTATTTGAGCTACAGGCTCAAAAATCAAAGTTATCGTTGATTGGATGTCTCTTAAACTCCTCATCATTGGAGCTGCTGGAAGAAACTATATTGTCATCTTATAACGTGATTGCATCTAATCCTATTTGTGTCTCTTGCTCCTCATCAACTTGTCATTGGGTCCTCAAGCTCTACATCCCACCACGTTGTTGGGTTTTGCCTATACTAAGTGTCGTGCAATCAATGAGATGCAATTCTCTATGTACAATAACAGCTTTTTTGCTTTACCAGAGGTAAGTCTATTCCTCTTTAGCAATTTAGATCAGTTCCTCTCAGTAGAAAAGGAACTAAATACTTGTGAGAAGACAAATGGAAAATGTGTGCAACAATTTTGAGAGATCCATAAACTCACCACCAATTAATTTGCTTGTCCTGTGGCAAAGTTTGCTTGCCAATCCTTGTGGAATTCTTGTTGGCTGTAGCTGGGTAGTTCTATGAATTAAATCCCCTCAACTTTGATTAGTGAAGCTTCTTATGGACTATACATTTTCTTGAAGTCTTTATGATGCCGTTCCTCATTGTGTGGTCATCAGTGGGTAGAGCTCTACAAGGTCTATCCACGTGCCAATTTGGGTGTGAAGCATATTCAATCATGCATAGAGGGGTCTTCAAGTTCTCCCACCTTTTTTGGGTGATGGGATGAGTATGCTCAGTGTAGAACTCTAGGGTGGAGTCTCTTTCTCATGAATGGTGACCTTCATCTAGCCTAGCATTATATCAATGCACCTGTAGATCTTCGCAAGACTAGGATTGTTAGAATCCTAAAAATGATGATAATGAAAGAATGTTGTATAAAAGATGTGACGTGTTTCACATTCAACCAAAAAGTATCACTAACCACAATCTCCTTCACTCTCTTCCCCTGATCTGTCTTTAACTCCTAACACTTAACAATTGTAAGTTGCAATGACCCTTGCAACTCACACATCCTTTGAGTAGAATGCAAATGGAAGCAAATTGGGCCCCAATTTGGTTTGAGGAATTCCTTCCTTGCAAAGGTCCAAAACAATGACTGCGGTTTGGTCATTTGCAACTCCCTTGCACCCACCATCACCTATTTGACCAACTCTATCTTTCCAATTTATTGGAGTGCATTTTTCATAGCATACATACAAGGGGTCCAATAGATGTGCATGTATATAGATTGAATCAATTTATTTGTTGCCCTGCAAACATATGCTGCATCTGCATTACATTTTGAGGACTGACCTCCTCAATGGCATTTTGTAGGATTTGAAATTGTAAGTCAACATCTATGTATTTTTTTGAGCAATCATTTGCCCTTAGGAAGTAAGGTCCATCAATACACGACTGTATAATGTTGATGAGCGGGCAGATTCTAATGTAATGTTTGCCCACCTATCCATGAGTATGCTGCAGCCATGTGCTATCCATTTCGCCATCTTCTCTTCCATCAAGAAGTTCACTTTACAATTTTCCTTTTGCAAGAGAGTGGTCCTCAATGTAGTCTTGCTAGGACTCACATAACCACTACTAGCTTTGCCTACCTTGGTGATATAAGTTCCTTGCCACTAGGTGATCGAGCAACGCAAATGAATATTATTATCAAAATGGAAATTGACAGCAACCTCATTTGCATCATTCTTTGCTTGCACATTGAACATATCTGTAAGTGGGGTCAGTGATAATTAACCAATGACCTTCCATTTTCCCCTTGATTCAATTGTACTCACCTCAAATATTGGAAATGCATATAGTTTACCTGAACCTTGTGATGTACAAGCAACTAATCAAGGTTGTTGCCCTTGAATGAACCCATCTTGATCTTGAAAAGAGACACAACAAAAAACAACAATATAAATATAAAAAAAGCAATAAATTTTGTAACATATCTCAGCTTAAAAAACGACAGATTTTGCATTCAAAAACAATAAAAACAACAGCTTTTCATGTTTGAACTAGTTAAGAAAAGAGATTTGGAGGTTTGAACGAGTTAAAATATAAGTTTGTGAGGTCTGGATGTTTGAAAAACTTCAACATAATGTATGTAAGTTTGTAATAATGGTTTTGAAGGTTCAATAACAAAACAATGAAATGCGAAAACATTTGTAGCTATGAACAAAAAATTTGACATTTCCAAACAAAAGAACACAAAAGAACAAACAAAATAAGGACATGTTACATACCTTCTTCTTTCTCCTCATTCCTTTGTCCTTGTTTGTTTTCCTTCACCTCTCCTCAATTTCAGTTTCTATAGCTCTTCTTGCTTGCAAACTTAAAAATCTGAAAATGCAAATGAAAACATGAAAATGATAGTGGGCTAGGGCCCTCATAAGCCTTTAGGGTTTTTAGACTTTTTAAATTGTGTTTTTTTTTTCAAAAGTGAAAAATTGGGATTTTGTGGAGGATGTCAAGACATCCCTAGGATGTTAGGGGTGCACTAGCTACCATCACGGGATTCTTTCTAGTGGGGAATGGCCTTAAAGATGTTCTTGTGTTGAGGGGGTGTTCTTGTGATGTCCCAAAGGGGATCTAGTAGTGACGTTATGTCCTCGTCCCCATGTTGCCAAAACATCCAAAAAACCTTGGGGAAATGTCTCTAGCAGGCATTGATGTTAACTAACACTTGATTGACACATGGATTACTTAATCAATCCGACTTTAAGAAGAACTTTGTATTATGTTATAATAGAAGTGCATGGAAAGTGGAAACATAAAGTAGCTGTGGTGTGGAAAGACTGTGGACAAACACAATCAGCCATTTGGTGCCTTTAGAACTCATATTCAATAATTGTGCGGCATTGGGAAATTTGCATATGGGTTGTGTGGAAACTGAAGAATGGTGCAACAACTTTTGTGACAAGACAGATGTCTGTGTGGAGACTTGTGCAACGATCAGAAACTATCCACCAACTTGTGCAGCAATGCTGAAGATTGCAGAGGTCATGCAAAAGCCCGAATTGTGATAATATAAAGCTTGTGCAAGGAGTGTGGAACAACCAAGTCTAATGGAGTTTTGCACAAAATAACAAAGTACACAAAATGTAAAAATTGTGGAGATCTAGTATAGCAATATTGCCTCTAACAAACACATATAACACAAAAACATCAAAACACACGAGTGTGCATAAACTAATATTGTGTGCAGATGCCAGAAAATGAAAACTAGGAAACAAAGCAAGAAATATTTTGTTGTGATCCAAGATTGGTTGATCACTATGATGATGCTCCTCCATTATAGATTTGTTCCATAAAATGTGCAAAAGCTGAAAATTTGATTAAAAATTCCACATGTTGATGGAAGATCCCAGAAAGATGATTGAAGAACGTAATTTAATTGACCATTGGAAGGCCCTAAAAGGTTTTTTCAAGATTAGTTGTACCCAAGAAGTTGCAAGATAAGATTAGTTGCTTGCTAGTTTTTACTTTTTATATTTTAGAAAGCAGTGATGTTTATTTATCTCATATGCATGAAGGAAAAGAAGCTAGAGCTTTACATAAATGGTTGTATATTTACATTAGGGAGTCTTTCTTACTAAAACCTTTATTTTTAAAGGTAAAACATGTAAACAAGCTCTCCAAGGGCAGTTTTTGTGAAAAAATGACATGAAAGTTTTTTTGTGATTGTTACGAGTGACTGCATGGTTTTATTATATATATGGCTGTTCTTTATGGTCGAGGACACTGACTTTCAACTGAGATACCACAGCTCTCATGTGATAAAAAATTTGCTCTTATATTTTGAGCCTCCTGTAGTGTTGCACTTATAATTCTTATCTTCTTGTAGATTTTTTCTTGCGGCAGTTTTGTGATGCTCATACTTGTAAAAAAGGCAGTCGGCCATTCACAAGGGGCGCTGGGGTAAGATTATAGGTCTTTATGTCTGTTCTGAATTATTTAGGGTTACAATCATGGTTTGACTTTGCTGGATGACTCTTTTCTTTTGTGATTTCTTTTTTTGTTTGTTGTTGCAGAAGAAGATTAGTTTATGGTACTATGCAATTTGCATCTTGGTAATGATGATGCTTCCGATATTCTATTGTATAGTATATATGCATCAAAGGTAATTGCTATATTCCTTCTGTTGCAATTAATGACAGCAGATAAATCGGTAAATCTGGGTTCTTCTAACATATAAGATTGTCTTTTGCTTAACGTAAGGATTGTTGAATAACTATTTAGTATTTTTCAATTGTAAACAAACCAGTAGACAGGAAAAAGGATATATTTTCTGATAATAGGTCCTTAATAATGTTGTATACTAATGAACTCTTTATAACTTGAACTAATTCTTTTTTAATTGTATCAGGGAAATGAGCAAGAATATTAAAAACTTGAAGCGGATTTCTAAAACGGATAAGAAGGGAAAATCCTATTGAGATTTATGATCTGGTTTTTAACTATAATTTATTTCCTCATGTATCTTATTTAATTGTTTTTGTTTGAAACATTTTTCTTTTTCTTATACCAAAAACTAGTTTATTCTCTAGGAATTCAAAATTTTTAGATATAGGGAAGAGGATGTAAACAGTGACTTACGGATAGGTTTTTCAAAAACGACTCTTATGTGAAGAATTTCAAAATTCTAATTTATAATTTGTATGGTTTTGAAGTTCAATGCTACAATATTTCTTCCAGCTTTTCATCATCCTGATAAGAATTCAATGCCCTTTCATCTAGAAAAAAATTGAATGGAGTTATTCCAAGCTATGGTCATGAAGTTATATAACGACATGACATGCTAGCTTTTTAAGTAACCTGTCCAAAGGTTCCCTTGAACTATCATTTGTATTGGTTACCTTACTCGAGAAGCAGTGAACCTTATTTCTTCTGGTTCTATTATAAGAGATTCTTAGTGCATAATTAATTTTATTTCACATACACAAGTTCACTTATCTAAAGTTAATTGTTGCTTTTCGTGATGTATCCACAGTTGGCTAAAAAGATTCGTGTACCCATGGTGGAAATATGTGGGCTTCAAATTTTCCTTCAGAAGTTTCTTATTATTTGATAAAAACTTGACTCTACCCCTTTTTCTTCGACTAGGTGTGTTTTTTAAAACTTGTCAATGAATCTGATGGCATTTAAAGGGTTGAATATTAGAAGAGATTTTCAGTATCGTATATTTCTGTTTGGGCATCTTTTGTTGAAGTCATCTTTGTCTACAACTTTTCAAATTTTGTCAGCAGTTCAACCAATATTTCTTTCTCAGTAGCTAATTCTTTGTGGGGTTTTTGCATAGCTTGATTGCATGCTTCCTATTTTAGGAGCAATCCCTTAGCAACGTGGTTTTTGAGTTGGACAAGATTTTATGCATTTTCATCATTTTCTTCATAAGGAGACGAAGGCTGTTATGCTACTGCTAGTTATCCCTTTTTATTTTCCTCCCAGAAGTATTTTTTCACATTTTCAGACATCAAAGGCATATTTGCATTTGTGAATCTCAATTGAAGTACAGTGGGGAGAAATATATATTTTTGGAAAATGAATATCAATACCTTGATATCAATATAGGAATGGAATTCGTTACTCCTGTTTATCTTTTCCTAGATAATTTATGATTTCTTTACAAGCCTAAGGATGCATATTTTGATTCTATTTGTGAGTTTATTACACAAGTTTTGGGGGAACATAATCAATTGGAGAGGCATTACAGGATGCTTTTATTGGGGAGTGGATTAAAATAAAATGAGAAGAAAAACCAGCACCATGGAACCTTAAGCTGAAAAAATTATTTGACTTGTCATCACCATAATGTTGGTTCGAGTGATTCTTCCACTTTTTATGATGATCACAATAGCAAGAGCTAAAAGTCCTATAAGTAGAATAAAACATTAGTGGCTTTCGTTTGTGTAAAAATGGGTCATTATGCTTCATATTATCCTTTTCCCTCGTCAAGTTGACCCAAGTTATATTCCTGGACTTCGTTTTAACTAGTATCATACAATTTGGCTTCACTAATCAATTGAAATGGAAAATTATTTTAACTACTTGCAAGCACCCCATGGATTCACTAATTTTACCCTTTCAATGTTTACGGAGGGGTTGATTAGAATTGAGAGTTTAAATTGGTAAAAGAGTGCAACCATGAGCAAATTTGATGTAGTCAAATTAAAAGATAGAAGTTAGGGGAGCTTGTAATGGTTCGTGTTATTTAATTAGGTAATTTTTTTACTTATTTAACCATCACAAGCTTCTAGGTAATAAAATTATGTTTAAAAAAAAATAAAAATCAATAAAACTAAAAAAATCAAAATAATATTATTTAATTAGGCAATTTTTTACTTATTTGATTATTATTCATTCGAATTAATTATATATTTTTCAATTTCTCTAAATTTTATATACATATACAAATTTTATAATTTTAATTATATTTATTTAAATTTTATATTATAAATTCTTTAGACTTCACATAGTTTTTAGCTTTATTTATTTTTTCTTTTATTTCTGAGTTTTCACATGATAAGTTTGTAGAAGTTTTTGGATGTATCTAAAATCTCTATATAATGAGGTAATTGTAAAACTTTTTGGATGTATTTAAGATAAACAAGAGTGCAGTTTTTGGATTTGATTGTGTAAGATTTTTGCATCAACGTTTCAGATCACACTCTCTGATCCATCATTAGTTTCTGGATTTGATTGTGTAAGATTTTTGCATCAACGTTTTGGATCACACTCTCTGATCCATCACATTTGACTCTCTTCATCTTGGTGATGGGTCACAGAGTGTGAACGTTGATGCAAAAATATTACACACAATCAAATCCAGAAATTGCACTCGTGTTTATATGACGGATTGTGGAAACCTCTTAGAATTGTATTTAAGATCTTTATATAATGACACCATTGTAATTTATTCATATTCATTGTTTTGGTAATTTGATCAATTACTTAATCAAAGCATCAACTTTCTCAAGCCAAGCCATGGTGCTTTGAGAATCCAATCCATGGGTTTTTAGATTTTGATAGGGTTTTCAGTGCCATAAAAAATAAGATTATAATAATTCACTTCCATAGAGACGTCTAGAGTTTGGTCCTATATTCCTATAATGTAATGTGTGGTAATTCACTTGAAAAAATGAAATACTTGTGATGAATGGGTAATTTTTTAAATTGTTGTTGAGAAAATTTAACATAAATACTAACCTTTAGTTTCGTTATCATGTATATTTAGGTGTTACTCATTTCACTACAAATCTAGGTGCTAGTTTTTCACTCCTCTTTGCCTCTTATTGAAACAATCTAACAATTTTGATTTTCGTTTGTTTGATTTGATGTCGCTATGTATGGAACAACTTTGTTTTTAATTTTGGGCCAACGATGATTTAATCTATTGATATTAGATGGCAAACAATGAGGCGGAGAAGAAAGTGGAGAATTATTATTATGTCAAGACTATGGCCGTTATGGAAGATATTATGTCAAGATTGTGGCTGTTATGGAAGATTGCATGTTCCAACTTTCACAGTTATTTCAAATTCATATATTTTTTTAACCTAATTCTATTAACAATCTTCAATGAAAGAATACTGACAAAGCATTTTTGATATTTTAGTTTCTAAAATCCAATGTCGTTTTTGAAAGTGAAAGTTTGTGTAAACATATTATATAATATATTGTATTAGAGATTGTATTGATCATCATACAAGTATAAAAAGATTTGATTTTATGACTAGCTAATCTCAATATTAATAATCGAAAGTTTGTGTAAACATATTATATAATATATTGTATTAGAGATTGTATTGATCATCAACAAGTATAAAAAGATTTGATTTTATGACTAGCTAATCTCAATATTAATAATCTAATTAATTCTACGACACGTGCATATTTACGTGAATGATTACTTGTATCAAAATTATATAACCTACCAACTTTAAATTGAATAATTCAACTTCTTTGATGACTTTATATATTAAGAAAACATAAGAATGATATGGATAAAGTTATACTTCCAATTTTTTTTTTCTCTAAAATATTAAATAATAATTTGTCTAAGATATCCTTTCAAAAAATAGAATTTTCTCTAAAATATTAAATAATAGTTTGTGTAAGATATCCTTCCAAAAATGATATCCTTCCAAAAATGATGACTAGCTAATTTCAATATTAATAATCTAATCAATTCTATGGTACATGCCTTTATGTGAGTGATGATACTTTTTACTTATGTCAAAATTATATAGCCTATCAATAACTTAAAATTGAATAATCAACTTATTTGATGATTTTGTTATATTAAGAAAACATAATATTGATATGGATAAAGATATCCTTCTAAAAAATAGATTTTTCTTTAAAATATTAAATAATAATTTGTCTAAGATATCCTTCCAAAAAATGTAAAAGTTTGTAACTTTCTAAATTCATATTTACAAAATATTTACGATAATTTCAAAAAAATACGACAATCCAAAAATGTTTATTTCCATCTTTAAATTTAGATTTGCATAAAAATATTAAA
Organism: Cryptomeria japonica; assembly: GCF_030272615.1. NCBI lineage: Eukaryota > Viridiplantae > Streptophyta > Pinopsida > Cupressales > Cupressaceae > Cryptomeria > Cryptomeria japonica. The sequence goes on from NC_081410.1 coordinate 128,314,146, forward strand.
ATTTTTAAAGAGACTCAAAATAATTTAATAAAATATAAATAATTTAATTAATTATGGATATAAGAATTATTCAATAAAATTATAATTGTTTTAAATAAAAATCTATAAAACTAAAAATTTCAAAACAATATTATTAAATAATTTTATTTTCTATTTATTTGATTATTATTCATTAAATTAATTATATCTTTTTTAATTCATCCAAATTTTATATATAGATAAAAATTTCATAGTTTTAATTATATCTATTTAAATAATTGTTTTAATTTAATTTTATAAATTCTTTTTACTTGCACATTTTTTCATTTTAAATTTTTCAATGATAAATTTCTAGAAGTCTTTAGATGTATCTAAGACCTCTATACAATGAGACAATTATTATTCATTCATCTTCATTGTTTGTGGTAACTTAATCAATTTTTGTTTAATAACATTAATGTTCCCAAATTGACACCTCTCTTTAAGCATAAATATATCATTAGCATACCTATATTAAGAGGAATATAGGTAAAGTACGCCGAAAGATATCATATTTGTTCAATATTCTACTTAAAAAATTATTATATTATAATTAATATTAGATTATGATATTGTAAGTAATATTAAATTACTATGAAGATAAGATTATATTATTATATTTTGAGAAAAAAGTGGATTCTATGTAGGAACACTTCCAATCCCCCATAAATAATCATAATATTAGAGTGAGATAACTATCAAGTTAATTGGTAGAGGTGGAAGTGAAATAAATAAAATAAAATTAAAAATAATAATAAAATATTTTCTTTTGCTTGTCATGCATTTTGGTGTCACAAAGTCAAATTAAATGACGGTTTTTTTTGCATCCATATGTGAGTATAACACGTCGTGTAATTAAGTTCTTTTTTTAAAAATATTAAATAATAGATTGTATGAGGATATCCTTTAATGTTATCAAATTTCATATCATTTAATTACCAACGATATCCTTCCCAATAATGGTTTTATGTACATCCACTTTGTCTTGTCAAAATAACTTTTTAAATTCATCTTTAAAAAATATTTATGATAATTTTTTAAAAATATTTAAAAAATAAAACTTTATTTCTATCTTTAAATTTGTATTTGCATAAAAAAATTATATCTTTTAAAAAGACTCATATTAATTAAAATAGTATATATATAAGGGGCCAAAGCTGTTAACGCTTTATGAGCCTTGTTGGGGGCTCTTATGGGATGAGAGATATGAGTTTTGAACTCATGACCACCCTATCAATAGAGCTCGTGACTTACCGTCACGCTGCAAGGTCAACCCTGATAAGATTAAAAATAATTATTCAATAAAATTATGATTGGTTTAAAGAAATAATCTATAAAACTAAAAAACTAAAAATAATGTTACTTAATTATGTAATTTTCTACCTATTTGATTATTTTTCATCCAATCAATTATTTTTATTCTAATTAATCTAAATTTTATATATAGATTAAAATTTCATAATTTAAATATACCTATTTAAATAATTTTCTTAATATTAATTATAAATTCCTTCTATTTGCATAGTTTTTTGCTTTTAATTTTTTTCTTTATTTCTAACATGATAAATTCATAGAAGTCTTTGGATGTATCTAAGACCTCTATATAACGAGGCAATTGTAATTTATTCATTTTCATTGTTAGTCCCAATGACAATATTTTTTTTTTTTTTAAATTTTTAAAATGGAGCAAATGAGAGCAGAAGAGCAAATGGAAGCAGAGAAGCAGGTGAAGGGTGAAGGTGTGAACATGCGAGTCCAGACTGATAAGAATTCAGATTATCCTAAGGAGGACGGCAATGCAAAACTCATTGTGGGATAACCAACTTCCTCCCTTACCGATCTCCAAACAATCGATCTATTAGATGAAACATCCCCAGGTTTGGAACTATTGGAAGTCCTAGCAGTACTATGCAGATTTATCGGGCCAAAAAATGGCAAAGTTAAAATCAAGGCTTGGATTAAGGACTGTTGGAAAACCGAAGTTATCACAAAATTTATGCTTAAAGGATTTTTTATTGTCATATTTACCACCCAAGAAGAAAAGAACATGATATTGTAGGGAGGGTTATGGGAGATGAATGGACACCCTCTATACATGAAAAAGTGGTATCCAAATTTTAATCCATTAACCCTAGATCCGTATGACGCCATTATGGATTCACATGTACAATTCACCTCTGGAATACTGGGTAGAAGAAAGTCTGGAAAAAAATGGACGATCTTTGGGGACGATCATGGATATTGATATGGACTTTATTAATGATGACTCAAAACTATATGTAAGAATTAAGATAGTGACCATTAGACAAATTCCAAAGGAGGTTCAACTATTGGTTAGGCAAATGGATTCAAAAGATAGAAAGTGAAGAGAAATTATATTGTATAAGATGCGGTCGAAGGAATCACCAGATCAAGAACTACAGAATGAACTCGAAGACTATGGAAAAATGGTTCCTGAAAAATTTAAATCCTAAGGAATGCACCAAATCTACTAACATTGAAAATTGGAAACCGAATGAATCAAAGATAGATTCTATAACGAATAATGGAAATGGGGGATTGGAGGACGAAGAATTACCCCCACAACCTTTGCACCAAGAGAAAACCAATGAACCACATGAAATTGTTAAAGATGCCCCACTCATCAAATACGAGGACAATGAAGAAGAATGGGAAACAAATAAGGATGGGATTGCATGCGATGCATTAGATATTATAGATCCTAGATGCATTAGTTAGACAACGGTTAAGATGTTGGAAAAAACAAAGAAGTGCAGGGGAAGGAAAACAAACAAACAAAAAAGAGAAGAGGCAAGGGAGAAGGGTTTGACAAGTGTGGCAAATTTTTTGAAAAAATCCAAGGGAGCAAGGGCTTCCTTTGGATAACAATGAGAATCCTAACATGGAATGTTAGGGGTCTTTTGGCCCGTGACAAGCGACACTCTTAAAGTGCCATCTGGAGAAGATACTAGTAGATATTGTGATTATCCAAGAGACCAAAACAAACCATTAATCGAGTATCAACAGTTGGAGAAGTTGTGTTTAATTTTGCAACTTTCCTTTGAATTTTAGAGGTACAACTCCCTCTTATGATGTGAGTTTAGGGGTTTTCAAGGTATGCTTTTGACTAGAAAGCAAGAGAGACAAAATACAAAGTAAAGAAGGGCTGAAAGATCAACTATGCATGATCTCCGCAACAAAGTATAAAGATCAATTACTACTACTTCAGATTCAAATAATCCACCAACATTGACACAAATTTCTACTAATGATACATAAAGAAACATCAACAATAGTAACATGCAATATATCAAATAGAAATTCACAATAATGTAGAAAATAATCCTCTCACACAACACAAAGTCTGGATCAAGAACTGATCCCACAACATCCAATGAAGCATCCAGATATAGTCATTGATGATAACATCATTCATAGATTAGAATCCTAACTAAAACATCACAGTCTTTTTCAAACAGAATTCCATTCAACTTTTCTAAAATTGTAAGATTACTATCTACTGCCAATTATGCCTTCAAAACTCAAAATCGGAACCCTTTAACTATCCTCCCATCCAGCATCGAATAATTCCACTTAAACTAACCAAACATAATGACTTCTTGAAGACAACCGTTTCAATAAAGTCAAAACATAACCTGAAATAAACGGTCCTCCAGGACTAATAGTTCAAGAGCCAAGATAGGAAAATGAAACAACTAACTAAAACTAAGAACTAAAATGCCATGTCCCCATCTATTTCTTCATCTTCCAGCTACATGTCATCCTCTGTTGCTTCTTGTCCTACCACTGCTATACCTATCACATTGCCCTGTTGTTGTTGTGCCATATGTGGATTCACCCTTTTTCTGTACGCTTTGAAGTTAGAAAGAATTGGCGATATCGTTTTCGTTGCTAGTTCAATTGTAGCCTCAACCCTGATCCCCCACTTAGCAATTTTCTGATTTGCCTCGACAATTTTGCCAAGATAGCCTTGAATTTCTTCACTGATGGGATTTAAAGCTATCATTGCATCTTTCAAACGCTTAATGGATTTAGATTCAAAGTTGGCTGTTGAAAGGCTATCTTCCACCTTTCGACAAAAAGCCCTCCTCACTACCTCGCTTGCTAGCAGTTCCTTCCCATCACTCCTAAGTATATCAATACCAATTGTATCAAAGGCACTTTTTTAGGTCTCGCCGAAGATTTGTGTTTTGGAATATAGAGGCAGTGAGATGCGATTGGAGTTCATTTGTAACATAGTGTTTCCATTGTAGCATCTCCATCCAAATGGCAACATGGTCTACATCAAAATTATTAATAATATGTTCTGATATTAAGATACTCTGGGGCAATTTGATAACCTCTTGCATCTCCAAGAGAGCAACAGTTAGTCTACCAGTTTCCTTTCTTGTCCTTTAGTCTACCAATTTCCTTTCTTGTCCTTTGCAGCTCAACCCGATGTACACTGATCATTTGATTTAGAGTATCATAGTTCCTTAGACCATTTTTGATGAATGACATGCCTTTTAAAATTACTTGGTTGGCCCAACCATCAACTGCTTTTGTTATGGCCTGTGTTTGCTTAACAATCTCCAACTTATCATAATTGATAAGTTCAATGATAGAGACTCCTGAGGATGAGTTGGTGGCGAGGTTCTCAGTTGACCAAGTAGATTGGATGAAGGAAGTAAGAGCATTTACATATTCAACAAGATCTTGATTCTTCCTTTTTGTGGCTTTAGTTCTTTTGGACAAGACAACGACAAAATGTTTGACATGATAAATATTTCCTTCTATGGTCACAGGTCCCATGTCAATTTTGCTTATATTAAACTCTTCTTCAATGATTTCTTGCTTAGTTTTATCCACATTAGGATCGGTAATTTCCAAGACATGGTGTTGTTGGACATTGCTGCTGCTAGGATATGTTGTTGTCATTGATGTCAACATATTCTTGCTCTAGTGATTGCAGATTGGTTTATTGGAATCATGGATTGGTGTATGGAGTATCTCTAGTATCATTATATTATTTTGTATTGGTTTCAGTCATCCAGAAAGCTTAATTGATCATATCAGATGATCCGGTTTTGTAGTTTGTTTATCAGATCGGTGCTTTGCAGAGTTCAGTATTTTCTTCGGTATATTTCGGTGTGATCAGATCTTGAGCTGAGCTTTTGAGATATTGTTTGGGATGGTCTTGTACATCTTCATTTCATATGGTTTGTGATTTGGTGCTCCGTAAGTTATCTTTTCGTCGTCACAGTTGTTGTTATTTGAGTTTTCTTGAGGTTCAGATGTTGATCGATGAAGATTTGATAAGTGGTGTTGGTGAAGCTATTGTCGATGATTCTAATGTGCTTGCTGGTATTTCCTAAGTATGTCCTATTTGTTTTGATGATCCGTATTGATCGTTGCGCATGTTCTTGGTGATTTTGCTGAACCGGTGATGTTCTTCGTGTTATGCGGTTTTCCTGGTGGTGTAGCGTGTTGCAGTTGATCTTGGCGTGATTACTAGTGGTGATGAGCTTTTTAGAATTTGGTTTGGGACCATGTTATGTCATGTATGTCATATATTGGTCCGGTGGTCGATCTTTGTATTGTGTGATGTAATTTTGTAATTGTGAGTTGAGGGTTTAGCCGATCTTGTTGTCAAGATTGATGAATTGTATAAATAGGTGATATTGTTATGTAATTTAGGTATCATTGTTGTGTCTGTATTATTAGAGAGTGGTATATGTGCAAACAAGTGATTCACCCTTCGACATTGTGATTGAGCAGAGATTGGTGTTGCAGAGCAGACAATTGTGCTTAACCAGAACTGTCATCAGGCATTTGGAGATGCTATTCTTTCAGTTCATTCCTTCTAGATTGTAGTCCGAATCTTGTTGTAAGTCAGTGAGACTTCCCTGAGGGTTGTGTAATACCCTAAGAATGGTCATCTAAACCATGAGCCCCTAATCTGGACAACGTCACCAAGGTCCTAACCAAAGGCAATTAAATCAATCTTGAGCACACAATTAATTTCTTAAATCATCAATGTCACATGGCAAAATCAATAACTCAATATTAATTAAATATTTATTTAATTAATTGATCATTCCAAGTAAATCATTTTAAACATTAACTTATTTATTTTAATTAAATATCTTTTGCATATTTAATTAAAATAAATTAATTTGCCATAAATCTTCAAAAAAAGAAATAAATCAAGAAAGAGGAATTGGAAATTATGAGCACAAATCTTCAAAAATGGAAATAAATCAAAAAAGGAATTAATTGACCAAGAAAGAATTAAAAATTGAGAAAATAAATCAATTGGAGATAATCTTGAAAAAAACAAATTAAAAATTGATAAATAATCTCAAAGAAAGTAATTAAAACAATTAAATATTTTTTTTGTTTCAAAACAATAAAACAATTAAATATTTTTGTTGTTTCAAAACAATAAAACAATTAAATATTAAAATTGAATGAAATAGAGAATAAATCAGTTTTTTCTTGATTTTATCTTAATTTTAGTTCATTTTCCTTTAAAACTGAAAAAAGCATCCAATCACATCAATTCACCTGGGTTGTGCTTCCTCTTGGAAAATCTTGACCGCTCATCATCATTTGATCTCAACCATTGGTTTCTTTCTGAATTTTCTATAAATTCAGTCTCTCATCTCTCATTCAAAAAAAATCCTGGAGAATATATTGTTATTATACTGTTTTTGCTCTAGGTTCATTGATATATTGCCTACATATTTAGATCATTTATCTCATTTATTGCTTAAATCTTGTTAGATTAATCTTGCATCCATCTAGCATTAATATCATGCTCATATAGATTAAAATCCTTCGTCTTGGTGTTGTCTAGTCACTGGTATTGCTTATAATCTGAGAGCAAACTTATACTCGCATCTTTTAGAAGGCAATGGGTCGATTTGTTATGGTTTTTCATATTCATATTTATATCTGTCTAACCATGCATGTAATGACTTGATTGAAGTGTTGTGTATTCCAAATACAGATACAGGTCCACTTTTCACACACACATTTCTGGCGTCCACTGTGGGGCAGAAAACTACTTTTTCGGCCTCAGAATCATTCTTTTTATCCTGCAGGTTCCGTCTGTACAAGCTCTGCGAAATATCGTACGAGTAGTTTCACTGCATCGTACGACATTATATTGAAGCCTATAGTTTATCGTACGACATAATATTATACCCTGTAGTTTGTCGTATGAATCAGAGTATGGACTCGTACGACATACTGTTTTTGGTTATTTGATTTTATCCTCTGTCGTCCTGTGCTAATTTCTGACTTGTACGATAAAAGTTCTTTCGTTGTTTCATTTTATGAGAATTGTTGTACGATTCTGTTCTCTATTAGATCAAAAGCAAGTTTCACTTTTCAGGGTTTTTCTTGAATTAAATTTGGATTATGCTAATGCTAACCCTGAATTGTCTTATGTCTGCCTGGTATTTTCACAGCCTGACCATTTTCTTGCAAAACGCTTGTCAAAGAATTTATCAATCAAACATACGCCTGTCAAAGAATAAAAACAACATGGCTACTGATGCGTTGTTTTTACAGGTTGCCTAAAGAGAAATCAATCAAACATAGTGTATTCTTTAATTTTTTAGGCACCTAACTTGCTATCTGGGTAATGAACAAATCTGTCTTTTGTGTTTTTTTTTTGGAAAATTCTGAGAGGTAGGAGAGTATGCTCTTGTCTTTCTAAGACAATAAGAAATCTAGACCCTTGAGGCTTTTTCTTTGTTTGAGATTTGTACATCTTTAGCAGGCTTGCCCTCCCGAGGGGTTGAAAAACTCTTAAAGCCGTTACGACCGGTGTGAGGAGAATGACTAAACGCCAAGTACTCCAACCCACTATAAAATAAACATGATTTGATGAAAATCAAGTCAACGATAGTGCTTGGGAATAGCTCTCCTCAGTACCTTCGGGTATATTGAACCTTGGTTTTCAAGGCTGGGAGACCTCTTAATTAAGTTTGTACCTCGACGCGCCGAACAAAACCCTTACTAGATCCAATTAAAATTAGAAGCTACTCGATTCACCTTCGAAAGGTTGATAATCTTTGTGCAAGGGAGATAGTAACTCTCCCAAGACACTTACCACATCGTGCCCCCATTAGCATTTGGAGTCGGATAATACGACATTGAGAATCCATTGCGTGAGACTCAGTAGCCATATTCTGATTAGCTATTGGGTGTGTACCTAAGTCAACAAGCCAAGGTTTTCTTCTCTAAGCCAACTTCTATAGGGTTTGCATGCTGTGATTGGAGCTACTATTCATACTGCGTGTTTTCTGTGTTTTCATTTCTCAAACTAAAACTGGAGAAAACAAATCAACAAACTCAGTGATCAAAACTTTGTCCGTGTCACAAACTAGTCTATCTTGGTAAAAAATCAGTCCATCTCAGAATTGGTCATACTCAGTTGTCATACCTAGCCATTGAAAAATTCAGAATTTTTTGTCTCTGTCCTGTTAATAGTCGTACGAGCCTGAGCATTTATCGTCCTGCACCATATCCTGTGTTGTACGAGTCTGCTAATTTATCGTCCTAAGCTAATCCTCTGTCGTACAAAACCTAGCAGTCTGTTGTTTAAAGTTAAATCATGTGTCATATGAGACATAATTGCATTGAATACTTTGTCATTCAGGACCTACCCATTTGTCGTACAGTACTAGCAGCAACTCGTACGAAATAGAACTGTTGTCATCCTGAAGCTATTATATTGTTGTACGATCTCACAAATTCTGTCGTACGAGTCTCTGATTTTGCCAGTCTAGAATAGTCAAACCTGTCCAAAACAGTCTACAACGAGCCTAAAACTGGTTATCATCCTCCTGAGCATAAACAACCTTGACAGTGTACTTCTGCCATTGTGTTGCATGATTTTGTCGATCATCTTTAAGCTAGTTCAAACAAACATCTTATCAAACTTAAGTTAACTTAGATAACGTCTTACACAGGATAGATCATTCCTGAAACTAGACTAGATCTTAGTTACTTCTCTCAATCACTATGTTAAATGAACTACTAGCTACAATTTGACCTTGACTTCTGCAACACATCTCACTCTCGGTCCTGTTGGTTACAAATGCTTGTTCAAACCAGACGCTCTTGTAGCAAAATAGACAAAGCAAAAGAAACACCCTTTTCGTCAAACGACAATCCATTCTTCAAAGAAAACCCCTTTCAAAGTAAACCGTCCTTGTCACAAATACCAGTTTACGATTTACCAATCTTTGGTCAGTCCCTATCTCCCACCATGTCTGGAGAAAGGCAAGAAAGAGAAGCTAGTAAACAAGATACTCACGACGATTTCAACAATCATGCCACTAACAACGATTCCTCATCAACTGGATTTGAGCTTCCTGAACCTCCTGAAGCCAAAGTACATAGATGTCAGAATGATAAAGAGTTCTGGAAAATAATGAAGGTCATCATGGCTAGGGAAAAAGAAGACTATTTCCTAGAATTAGCAAAGCAAGGCGCCAAACTCCCTACTGGTTATAATGTGGAGGCCCTTGTCGCTAAAGAGAAAGAGACACCATGGGGAAAAATAAGCAAACAAATGCAAGCATTACAAACTGCGGTCACAAGAATAGAAGACAAAGATAAAATGCCAAAACAATATTCTTTGGACACAATATGCCCATTCCCATTTGACAAAAACCTTTACACGTCTCCATTTTCTTCATGAGTTGAGATCCCAAAATTTGACAAATATGATGGTACCTCAGATCCTCAAGATCATGTAAGAGAGTTTTGTGCCGCTTGTATGGAGTTCATGCACGATCAAACGTACCTCATGCGCCTTTTCCCAAGGAGTTTAGGGGGTCAAGCCATGGAATGGTTCTCAAGTCTACCCAAAGGGATAAAAATGTTTGAAGAATTAATCCAACTATTTTTGCAACAATACTCATACAACATTTGACATCCTGTGACTATGATAGATCTTTGCAATACTAAATAGAAAACAGGGGAGCGTTTTCTCACTTTCCTCCAACGTTGGAGAAAGATGTTCTCTAGGTATCCACGACCTATCCCAGACTCTGAGAAAATGGATATATTTGTCAATAACCTGGTCCCAGAACTAAAATATAGTATACAAATGCAAGTACACCCATCATTTAACAAAATGGTAGATAATGCTATTCGGATGGAAGATGTGCTCATAAAGAAAGGGGATATTTATCTTTGGAAGTAAACACAACAAGGTTCTAGCTCTAAAGAAAAGAGTAAATACTGGAGATATGGCAAAGATAGCAACAAGAACGTCGTTAATAATGGATTGGTAGATACTGTCCAAGCAAAAACAAAATCCACAATAATTAACTTGGCCAGTGGCACGCAAGCACTCAAGGCAGCTAAAACTACAATAGAGAATCCCCCAAAGAAAACAAGAGAATGGTTTAAAGAAAAACCTTGGCTTTTAAAACCTAAGCGTGATTTTACTCCTCTAGATGAGTCATATGAATTAGCTTTCAAAACCTTATTGGCAAATGATCTAATAACATTGCTAGACAATTCTAGACCATATGACCCATAAATTAGACCCAAATGGTGGAGAGAAAACGAATACTGTGACTACCATTGGAACAAGGGACATAACATAAACAACTGTATGAAACTCCGACATGAAATCCAAGATCTCATTGACGCAGGCAAGATCGTTGTTGGAAATCACGCAACTAATGCTGATCATAAGGCCTTTAAAGATCCCTTACCCACTTATGAACAAGAAGATTCCTCAAAATCTAAGGGAGGAGCTAGGGTCAATTATACCTACACTAATAACGATAATGTGATCAATATGATTGAATCTGTTCAACCTGAATATTGCAATGTGATCATAGTCCCAGATCACCAAAATCAAACACAAACTGCTAATTCCGTGACTCGTGCTCAAAGGAAGATTACTCTCCCAGGAGTTAGTTCCTCAACTTTCGATCAAACAACATCAAATCTACCAAATAGACAAATAGACAGAATCATGGCTAAATCAAAATAACTAGTTGCATCGTCTTCTCATGGTTATAGTATTGTCAAACAATTGAAGAGAACCAATGCTCAAATCTCCATTTTGGAACTGCTTAAGATCTCTTCTGCTCATAGAGAGGTCCTGGACAAGGCTCTACTTACCACCAATGTCCCTAAAGATTTAGACGTAGATCGGTTTCAATCTATGGTGGATCACCTGACCTCACCTCATTACCTCACTTTCTCTGAAGAAGATGATAACTCACTGAATCACCCACATAACCAACCATTACACATTGAAGCCATGATCCATAAACACCACGTTAAAAGTGTTTTGATAGATGGGGGCATTGGGTTGAATATTTGTACCTATAGTCTACGGACACAGCTGGGATTTTCTGAAAATGTTATTGATACAACAAAGAAGATAACAATCAAGGCTTATGATGAAGAAGAAAGAACTTCTAAGGGTCTGGTACCATTACCAATCAGAGTAGGACCCATGGAAAGAGATGTCATTTTTAAAGTCTTGGATCTTCATCTTTCATACAACATCTTACTGGGTAGGCCATGGATTCATGAAATGAAAGCAGTACCATCTACGTATCATCAATGCTTGAAATTTCCTTATAATGGAGTTGAAGTCAGTATTCCTGCCGATACTAGCTATACCTGCAATGCATTAATGCAGAGTGCTGATGCTTTTGTTCCTCATAATAGAGCATAATCTTTGCTGAAAGATTTACAAAAGAAATTGAAAATCACAAACACTGGCATGGATGGCTACAAGATAGAGCCTATACTCTCACTAACGTCTCTTCCTCCATCACCAAGACAGTCGGGAAAACCATAAGAGGTTATGAAGCCACAAATTTCAACTCCAAAAGTCATTTATGATGGTCTCTTTATACAGTCCTCTACTTCTCTTGCAAGTGAAATAGAAGAGGATGATGTCCTCAAATCACTTTTCAAAGAAGATAGTGCAAACAAAGAAATACGACATTGTGAGATTTCCCTGACAAAATATGGTCCAGGATATAAGATGCTTCAACACATGGGATATTCCGGTGTTGGTCCTCTAAGCAAGTGTCAACAAGGTATTGTTGAACCCATTCAATTACAAGCTAAGTCTGTCAATGATAAAGCTGGACTGGGATATGATCCAAGAAAGAAATCAGATTAGAAGCACACGTCTCACCATCAACGTAACTGGAAGAAAAATGTACTACCTTTAACAACACAAGAAATTAATACTCACCAAACTCAGGAAGAGTGTGATGATGAACAAAAATAATTGCCCACCCATAGAGAGGAAACAAATGGCAATCAAGTTCTAGTTATATCAGCTATAATACTAGAGGAAGTAGAAGTCCCAAAGGATATGAGAGACAAAGTATACAGGATCAGAGATTTGTTTGCACCACTAAAAGTTCTAGTCACATATACTGGCAGACAACAAGTAGATGATTCAAAAACCGATTCAAATGAGTATGAATGGGGTCCAGACCACATCTAAGATACATCTACTACAGAAACCCTTGAAGAATCTAGTGATATCACAGATGATGCACAAGAGCTAATACGCCTAAGAATGCAAAAGGAAATAGAAGAAATCAGACTAAAAAGACAAGAACACTATGAACGACAGTTGGAGAAAGATCGGACACAAGCAATTCCTTCACCTACCAACCCTCCTAATGAGATAGGACAAATCAGGTATAGAACTACAAAAGAAGAATTAGAAGCTACAAGAAAAGAACCAGTCATCAGTCTAGAGGAAGCTGAATGGAAGAGATGACAGGGATTAATAGAACCGTCGAAGGCATGCCCACAAGTGTGTCAAATACAAGTAATCAATGAACCAAATCACGAAGGAACTTGCAACATCAAATATGTGGGTGTTGATACTATATATACCTTTACTAAGACACTTGAAGATGAGTCAACGACTTCATCCTATGACTCTGATGACTTAGACAAGAGCTCTATTTATAACAACAACTATTCAACAATGCATTATGACTACTCTGTCATGAATGATGAGATACTGTCTATTGTCACACCACGGTATGTAGTCCAGTTTGAAGTAGGTGACAACGCTAGAAGTAGGTCGGTTGGGTTAGGTCCAATAAACACTAACATAAATTTTGATAATCGTGTCGTAACTCTTCCTGGTCTCGAGACACATATGCAAGGTAGTCTTCTGGAACTCAACTGGTCGGTCTGAAGCCATGATGATAGTACCGTGAACTCCCTTGAGCCTGTTCCAACCTTATCCTTAATGCATCCGGAACTGATTGATTGTACTCTTTATAACCAACCCTTGAATGTACCTACTTTTGCCAATGACTATACATTAGCCTACTATCTCAATGCAGTTGAACCCATGTACTCTTCCACCAATGAACATAATGAAAACATGATTGAAGCAAATATCAAGTATCTTAGTCACAAAAAAAAGAAAAAGAAAAATAAAAGATCTGATGGCGAAAACCACATTGTGGCGGTGTCAGAATCTCAAAAAGAGAAAATAAAGGATGTAACTAAGGGTGAAAACCTCTATGAGGCACCTGAAGGTGAGATACTTGATATACTGCCAAGTCACTTCCAAGAGAGATCTTCCATATTGATCGAGCCAACTTAGCTAGTGAACATTGGGAGTCAAGAGACACCACACATCATTCATTTAGCTCAATCACTATCAACAGAAGAGTTAAAAGATTTCAGCAACCTTTTTTTAGAAAAGAAGATCAACTTTGCATGGACATACTCAGATATGCCAGGACTAGATCCTGATCTCATCATGCATCACCTCTCTATTACACTAGGAGTTAAACCAGTCAAGCAAAAACTCCGTAAGATGCATCCCCATGTGGCACTGCTAGTCAAGGCTGAACTAGAGAAGTTGCTAAAAGATGGATTTATTAGAGCTATAGAATATGCAGAATGGATATCAAATATTGTACCTGTATCAAAAGCGAACAAATTTATTAGAGTTTGCACAAACTTCATGGATCTCAACAAAGCATGTCCGAAAGATGATTTTCTGTTGCCCAACATTGACATGATAGTAGATATGACTGCTGGATATTCGATGTATTCATTAATGGATGGATTCTCTGGTTACAATCAAATCAAGATAACGCTTGAAGATCAAGAAAAGACAACTTTCACATGTGCATGGGGAACCTTCTGCTGGAATGTTATGCTGTTTGGGCTAAAGAATGCGGGAGCAACTTACCAAAGAGTGGTCGGTAACCACTATCTTCCATGATATGATGCATAAAAACATGGAAGATTATGTTGATGACACCCTAGTAAAGACTATGAAGAGATCTACGCACATTCAAGAGCTAGGCCTCATACTAGATAGAATGAAAAGATTCAAGCTCCGGTTAAATCCTAAAAAGTGTGCATTTGGGGTAACATCAAGAAAATTGCTTGGTTACATAATTTCAAAAAAAGGAATTGAGGTTGACCCTGAAAAGGTCCAAGCTATAATGGAAATGCCTCCACCCAAGAATATCAGTCAAATGAGAAGTTTACAAGGCTGTCTTCAATCAATAAGGCGTTTTATATCTCAGATAGCCGACAAAGCTCAACCCTTCACGAAGGTATTAAGGAAAGGGATTCAATACAACTGGGATAAAGATTGTGAACAACATTTACAAAAAATCAAAGAATATCTTTCTAATCCACCCATATTAATGCCACTAATTCAAGATAAGCCACTAATCATGTACATATCAGCTATAGATACTTCACTAGGGGCACTTCTGGCACAACAAGATGACAATAAAAAGGAATGAGCTATCTATTACATCAGCAGAATATTGGTGTCATATTAAATGAAATACACTATAATAGAGAAGGCATGCTTAACATTGGTCTTTGCATCACAAAAATTAAGGCACTATATGTTGGCACACTCTATTAAGCTGGTAGCTAAGATTGATCCACTCAAATATCATCTCAGTAAAGCAATGCTTACAGGAAGACTGGCCAAATGGGTCATGGTCCTTATAGAATTTGATATTGAATATGTGGAACGTAAAGCCAAAGGACAAGTTATTGCAAACCAACTTGATGAGGCTCCACTTGAAAGTCAACCTCTGCATATAGAATTCCCAGATGAATCAATCATGCACCTTACTGAACAATCATGGAAGATGTTCTTTGATGGGTCTTTCACTCAACATGGTTTTGGTGCCGGAATAATTTTTATTACTCAAAAATATTCAATTCCGAAAGCTTACAAGATTCTCTTCACCTGCACAAACAACATTGTAGAATATGAAGCTTTGGTAAACGGGGTCAAGCTGGCCATCGAGTGGAAGATAGTTGAATTACACATCTATGGAGATTCTCAACTCATTATCAACCAAATCAATGATCTATATCAGATAAGAGATAAGAAACTGATGCCTTATAAGAGAATGGTGGATGATCTCAAGAAATACTTTGCCTTCGTATTGTTTCAACAGATCCCCAGAACAACAAATAGAGTAGCGGATGTAATGGCCACTTTGGCATCTATACCATAGCTACAAGAGTCTAATTTTCGCTTTGAATTCCTGGTGGAAGAGTTACATTATCCTGCCTATGATTCTCCTGAGTCCCAGATGGTCTGGTCTATTATTGGACATGACTCATCTCGTTATAGCCACATTTACTCTTACCTGCGTGACCAAGTTGTCCCTGCTAATCTTTCTCGAAACGAAAAAAGGAACCTAATCCGAAATGCGTCATGGTATGTCATCATTGCTAATGACCTATTCAAGCGAGGTTTAGATAATACTTTGCTTAGATGTCTGAAAACCGAAGAGTCCCAACGCGCATTATTCGAGGTTCATGAAGGTGTTTGTGGATCCCATTCGAACAGTCTAACTTTAGCACGAAAACTACTAAGGGCTAGCTACTACTGGCCAGACATGGAGAAAGAAGCTATACAATTTGCTAAAACATGTGAAAAGTGTTAACTACATGGGCACCTTATCCATGCTCCTGCAAGAGATCTCCTACCCTTTGTGACACACTAGCCCTTTCAACAATGGGCATTTAATCTGATTGGCTAAATATATCCTGCATCATCTAATGGACACAAATTTATTATCACTGCCACTAAGTACTTCACTAAGTGGGTAGAAGCAGTTCCGCTCATCAAATAAACCGACAAACAAGTAGCTCTCTTCATTCTTAATTATATCATCTGCAGGTATGGTATACCTTCATCCATTATAACTGACAATGGAGGACAATTCAAGAACAAAGATCTAGACGAACTCTGTGAGAAATTTAAAATCAAACAACACTGGTCCTCAGTATATTATCCTCAAGGTAATGGACAAGTAGAGGCATCTAACAAAAACCTACTGACTATCTTGCATAGAACAATGATCAAATCCGGGAAGGATTGGCATCTATAACTCAATCTTGCATTATGGGCTTATAGAACAAGTATTAGAACACCTATTGGGGCTACACCTTTCTCTTTGGTGTATGGGTCTGAAGCAATATTACCTATTGAAGTAGAAATACCATCTCTAAGAGTTTCCTTGCAAGGTCTTGTTATTGATGAAGACTATAGAATATCTAGATTGCAAGAGCTCGAATTGCTGGATGAACGTTGACAAGTGGAGTTGGATCATCTCAGAGTGTATCAAAAGAGAATGTCTAGAGGATATAACAAAAAGGTTCGACACTGAGAATTTCAAGTTGGTGACTTAGTTCTAAGAGAAAATCCTAAAAATATCAATTTCAAGACAACAAAGGGAAGTTTGAACCCAACTGGCTGGGTCCCTATATCGTTACTGCAACTTTCAGCTATGGTGCTTATCAACTCTCAACATCAGAAGGAGAACGGCTCCGCAAACTGATCAACACCATCCATCTGAAGAAATTCTTCACCTAAATATTCTCTGCTCCAGCAGCTTATACAACGAAAAAGTCCTAAAAAAAATCCTAAAAATCAGAAAAAGTCTTGGAAAAATCCTAAAAATCAGAAAAAGTCCTGAAGAAATCCTAAAAATCAGAAAAAGTCCTAAGAATTCCTAAAAATAAGAAAACGTCCTAAAGAAATTAAAAAAAGAAAAGAAAAGAAAACGTCCTGAAGAAATTCAAAAAAAAAGGAAAAAGAAAGAAAAAGAAAAAAGAAAAAAAGAGAGAAAAAGCCTTGGTGAAAACCTGGTAAACAGGCACCTTGGTAAAAAAAAAAGGAATCTTTGCCAAGTAGGTGAAAACCTGGCAAACAAGCACCTCTTGTACTCAAGCGCTCCATCTATCAACACAACGTTGGCATTCTCCCTTTCATGCATCTTTGCTTTCGCTTGTACATATTTCAGTCACTTTTGTGACATCCTAGTTCGGCTTGAAACCGATCATTGTCATAGTCTTAGGTTAATTGAAAAGAACACATTACATGTCCTAAGCAGTGTCAACCAAGTCAATCTTATGTCAGTGAAACCTGGTCGTCCACTCCGACTTAGTCACCTGTCTCCTGACTATTGAAGAGTTTTATCACTGAGTTAACAAGCAAAACAACATAATGGAAAACAATCACTAAACAATGTGAGCTATGCTTAAAACTTTTCTTTGAGTGCTGTCTTTTATATTGGTTTTCGATTATTATCCCTCTGAGTAACTTGAGGAAGTCTATCTTGACTAAGAGGAGCAAGGATTGGGGGCATAATATTTTCTTGTTTTCTGCTTGTAGGAATGATCCCAATGATCTGGAAACATCTAAATTAGCTGGGTGTCTGTAATAAGAGCCTTCACATCAAGGTGGAATCTCCTCACATACCTCGACTCCGTTTATTTGAATGCTACAGGGAGGTTCCCATCATCCCTTTGTTCATTTTGAGGGAATTTCTTTATCATGCAATCCGAGTCCCTGTGAAATCTGTCCAAGGATATGAACGAAAAAAAGGTCATTGTGGACAAGATCATTAATATTGCACATGAAAAAGAAGGAACTCTACTCTGCCTGCTATAATTGTAAAACGCTCAGTGATGAAACTTAAGCATTTCAAATCCAGTGACTAGGTTTAGGTTGCATCTCGTTTTGCATCTCATCTTGCATTTCATTCTGCATCTCATGAATTTCAAGTGATTTTGATATAGTAACAATGCTTTCTCTATCTTTTGAATGAGAGTTGGAAACATCATCATTTCTTCACTAAGTGGTCTCTTTTCATCATTTCTCCGATCGAGTACTTGTGTTTTTGAGATATTAGCTGCATACATAAGCATCTTATATAGATTCATACATTTCATTATTACTCATTTGCATTCATCTTATTGCATATAAAAAAAAACATGAAAAATTTGCATTATTCATTATTCATTATTCATTCACATTCATTTATTTACATATGAAAAGAAAGAAAAATAGACACCCATATTCCATTTGCATTGCATACATTCATGCTGAAAAGAAATGCATACATATATAATAAAGCATATAGAACAACATCTCATAATCAATCAACACAAGTACGATGAAATCAAATCAAGAGCTTGTAAATCGGCTGTCTTGAGTCCATTTTCGGGATTGAAATCGAAATCTGATGTCAACTCTCTCATCGAAATTTCACAAAATTTGGACCACTTAGCGCTTTTCATCAAAAGCTCATTCTCTCTTCTAATTGCACTCAATTTCCCGTTAATCAACGCTGAATCTCAATTTAATTTCTACAAATCAACTTTGCGCTCAATTTCTTGCTAAAATTTAAAAAATTCCTCTAAATCAATTTGTGCTCAAACAACTTATCATCGCTAAAAATTGCCTATCATCATGAACCCTCACTATCTTTCGATTTCACCCTCGAGGGGGCATACTCGTGACCTTATGACCTCACATTCTTCAATGTCGAGAAAATTTTCAAATCTTCACTGAAAGACGAGCAAAAAATCTTTTTCAACTAAAGAAAATCAATCAAATCCTCATCGCTAGGGGCATCTCAACTTCACCGCTTTATATCAAGTTGAGATCTTTCGATCATCTGAATCAAATCAATCGCTAGGGGCATATCAGTTTCATCGCTTCAAATCAAACTGATATTTGTCTTTTATCTGAATCAATCTCTTAACATTAATCATTTTCATCGCTTTTCATCAAGCTGATTATTCGTTTAAACTCAATCAAGGGTTTAAAGAGTTTCTTTGACCACTCAATCTAAGTAGGTGTTCAGTATTCGTTGCTTTGGATCAAGCTGGATAGTTTATCTTCATCATATCTTGATCAATCAAGTTCAAGATCGATTTTATCATCACTCACCGTGTCTAGATCAATCAAGTTCTAGATCAGTAAGATCCGCTTCTTGATCAATCAAGTTCAAGTTTGGTATCTTTTGTTTTCTATCATTCCTAAGTTCAATCAAGTTCGGGAATGATATCGCTTTAATCAGACTTCATTCAGCTTCGTCGCTTTGAAACAAGCTAAATACCTCGCTTTTCATCTAGTTTGTGATCAATCAAGTTCAAAACTAGTATCTCCTAGACATCAAATTTTCTTTGAACCAATGCGCTGCTCGCACATTAATTCAAAGAGGGGCAAATGTAATACCTAAAAATGGTCATCTAAACCATGAGCCCCTAATCTCGACAATGTTACCAAGGTCCTAACCAAAGGCAATTAAATCAATCTTGAGCACACAATTAATTTCTTAAATCATCAATGTCACATGGCAAAATGAATAACTCAATATTAATTAAATATTTATTTAATTAATTGATCATTCCAAGTAAATTATTTTAAACATTATCTTATTTATTTTAATTAAATATATTTTGCATATTTAATTAAAATAAATTAATTTGCCATAAATCTTCAAAAAAGGAAACAAATCAAGAAAGAGGAATTGGAAATTATGAGCACAAATCTTCAAAAATGGAAATAAATAAAAAAAGGAATTAATTGACCAAGAAAGAATTAAAAATTGAGAAAAGAAATCAATTGGAGATAATATTGAAAAATACAAATTAAAAATTGATAAATAATCTCAAAGAAAGCAATTAAAACAATTAAATATTAAAATTGAATGAAATAGAGAATAAATTAGTTTTTTCTTAATTTTATGTTAATTTTTATTCAATTTCCTTTAAAACTGAAAAAAGCATCCAATCACATCAATTCACCTGGATTGTGCTTCCTCTTGGAAAATCTTGACCGCTCATCATCATTTGATCTCAGCCGTTGGTTTCTTTATGAACTTTCTATAAATTCAGTCTCTCATCTCTCATTCAAAAAAAATCCTGGAGAATATATTGTTATTATACTGTTTTTGCTCTAGGTTCATTGATATATTGCCTACATATTTAGATCATTTATCTCATTTATTGCTTAAATCTTGTTAGATTAATCTTGCATCCATCTAGCATTAATATCATGCTCATATAGATTAAAATCCTTTGTCTTGGTGTTGTCTAGTCACTGGTATTGCTTATAATCTGAGAGCAATCTTATACTCGCATCTTTTAGAAGGCAATGGGTTGATTTGTTATGGTTTTTCATATTCATATTTATATCTGTCTAACCATGCATGTAATGACTTGATTGAAGTGTTGTGTATTCCAGATACAAATATAGGTCCACTTTTCACACACATAGGTTGTAGCTTTTTGAGTCATTATCTTTTGAGCAGTGAGTTCTAGGCAGTGTGCGTGAATGCTGGTGCATACCCCATTGTAATATTTTCACATACTATTGCAGAGTATCATCTTATTGTGGGTAGGTTCCCACAATGATTTTTCCCTTAACCGGGTTTTCCACGTCAAAATATTGGTGTTGTGTGTTGTGCTTTCAATTTTCTTATCTTTGTTATTGTTGCAGTTTATCAGATTTGTATTTCTGGTTAAGTTTGTAGATCCGGTGAAAAGTGATTCACCCCCCCATTCAGTTTTCCTTCATTGGTGTTGCCAAGAGGTGCTCTGTTTATGGATCTACAATCATTCTAGCCATCCGCTTTTCTTTTTAAGGTTTTTGTGTTTCTCCTAGTAGGCCTGTAATTATGTCAATCCCGATTTCAATGGCTAGTGAATATTGCTTCTTTTGTTTCTCAATCGACTTTTTCAGCCACGGGGTAGATGAAGGATTCGCTGGACTTTTGACAGACATAGTATTGGTGGTGGTGGTAGGATTTAATAAGGAAACATCAGAAGAAGGAATCTGGGAATTTACATCATCAACTGGAGAAACAAGCAGATTTTTCTCTCCCAACTGGTGGAGAAATTGAGTGTCTTCCTCACTAGAGCTGATTTGCAAAGCTGTCCTCTTCTTCTTAGGTGGTAAGTCTGCCCTAGACACATTGGTCTCTGATGTTGATTTTCCTACTACCCTCTAGGGAACTTGAGAAACTATACTCATTTCCTTTGGCATTAATTTTTATGATGAAGAACTAGAATGACTTGTAATTGCATGCTCCAACCATGCTTGCGATATATCTAGGATTTGTGTTGCCCTACTTTTGATGTCCATTTCTTCTTTGTTTTTTGGCCATTGAAAAAGGGAGTAAGCTAACATTCTGGTACGAACTATCAACCAGGTTTTAATTATCATCAACATTCTCTGGAATAGAGGAAATGATGTTGAAATTAAGCATGTGACTGAGGGTTAGCTGCATAAAGTTTCTCCTGAATACTTCACTCTCATCAATGCAATCTTCCCAAAAATCCTCCAACTTGGGCAGGTGAACATAATAGACTGCTCCATAGAAATTCTTTCTGACATAAATTTTATTTTCAAAATGGGTTCTCATTGGCAAAGAAGGGAGACCTAACTCAGTTAGGAGCTTGTTAGAGAATTTTGTAGATTCATTATTTTTACAAGAGAAATGAGACAGGCTCAAGGGAAAAGAATACCCCCTATTTCTAATTTTAACATATTTGATGTTCACAAAAGCCATTTGATAACAAAACACAAGATAATCAGAAGGATACCTAGATAATTTTAGTGGGGCTTTTTCATAAGCTCCAATCCTCACATAAGAGAAACTCCTGAATTAAACATAGAAACTACCATAAGTTCGAATTAGAGCCATAACCTCCTCTGAAATTCTTTTCTCAGGATTTCATTCAATATCTTTAATGTCTGTCATTGGGAAAGCATCATGGATGCAAGATAAATTCCTCATATCCTCTCCCTTATGTAACTGAGGGAAACAAATGTAAATAGGAGAACCATTGGAAAGGTTACCAACTTGTCTCAGACCTAGCCAAGAAATTCTTCCAGTGGCTATCACATAGAACCACACGGAGCATAGGTGAAATCGCTTCCTGTCATTAAATTTAATAAGTTGTTCATGCAAAGAGTCACATATCAATTTTTCCCAATCAATCTAATTTTTATCATCACAAATGGTTAGAAAAAACTGACACATCCATTCCTCAAAGAATTCCGTTCCCGACCTACCAACCACATGACACAACAACACAATAATACCCACAATATCATCCCAAAAGAGTTATGTTTAAATTTAGGAAGGCAACCTAGATTTACCAAGTTGAGGATCTTTCAACCATCCTTGAGAAATTGTGTCCAGGCACCAATCTATCCGGATATGGAAATATTCTCACCTTGACTGGAAAGATAAATCTATCTCCTCTTCTCTCTCGGGAAGATGTAGTGCAAGAGATGTTATTTGTATCTATTTTGGCTACTAAACTCTTATTTGTACCTCAAATTTCTTGCAAGTGTGGGTGATAATGCTGTACACAAGAGAGGACTAGTTCTAGGCATGCAATTGTAGAAGGGTAGCCTCCAGCTTGAGAAAGAGATGATTCAATAACCTTCTGTGAAATGGGAGATCTCTCTAAACTATTTAGTCTTTTCTAGATATCATGCAAGGTGAAAGGGATGACTTTTGTATCTTTAATGTATTCTAGTTTATTCTCTATGGGTTGGGAGGGTTTTGGTGCCACTAAAACTAAGTGCAGGAATGCTAGGGTTCCCAATAAAGGATGAAAGCTCAAATTGGGATAAAAAATGATAGAGTAGTGAGGAAAGCAGGAGTTCATGAATGCCAAATTAAGAAGCTTCTACTATTTTATCAACAAGAAAACTACAAATTTCAACAATTTTAAATGAAGAGAGCGTCTATTTTTGAACCTGGTTTTGTGTTTCCATTCGAGCATCCTTCCCAACTTCTCAGAAGTCTTGAATGCAAATGGCATGAGGGAGGTTGACAAACACATGAAAACCTAGAGCAATAAATCTTTGAGTTTCAACGGCTGTTGTACTACTTTGGGATTTGAAACAAATCTTTTATTAAATGCCTTATTTATTGCCCATTACAAAAAAGCACTCCGCTAACATCGCAATGCAAGTGACCGACTTTAGGCTCTCCACCATCGGAGTTGGATAGTCGTGTCTGTTGAGAACCATTGAACAAATAAAGTGTGTGTGAGAAAAATCCTATAGTACGATCAACCGATGTATCATTTGTGAGGGACCCACTAACATTGGACTATCGAAGATCGGGCAAGACAAGGCTTGATGAAACTAAAGTTTATTCAAGTTTCATAGCAATATCTCGATAATGCGGGGTGGGGCCCCTTTTAGACATGCACAAGATTTGACGCCTAAAGGCTTATTGGTTGATCGAGGGTTTTTACAACTACCACAGGTGAGGGATTGTCGCGATGATGTGACGTTTGCGACATTAAAGGTTGACCATGGGAAAAATGTGCAGTACAAGCAACACATGGTAATTCGAGCAGGATTATCTGGAATCCTAATACTGTGGAAGTAACTATGATAGTGATCGAAGATAACTAGATAGCAATCATTGTAAGATGTAAGGTAATAAATACAACCTTTCCCATGATTAATATGTATGGGTCCACTAAATGGAAGGACAAATCAGAACTTTGGAAATCTATACAATCTATATTTAAAGAAGATGATAGGGAATTTATCATCCTTGGAGGAGATTTCAATGCAATTTTGGATTTGTCAAAAAAAGTAGTGGGTTAAATAAAGTAAACCAAACAATGCTGGACTTCAAAGACTTTGTAGATATTATGAAAGTAATTGATCGTGTTTCGAAGAATGAAACTTACACATGGACCAATAGGAGGGTAGGGTTTACCAGTATTGCGGAAAGGCTAGATCGCTTTTTCATTGGGAGTGGTTGGTTTAAGAAAGATACAAAATGGACATCTAACATCTTACCATTATCCCTTTCTAATCATTTCCCTGTCCAACTTGAAATAAGGGAAGATGTAAGACCAAAAAAAGGTTATTTTAAGTTCAAAAATATGTGGTGGCGGGATCCAACTTTGAAGGACAAACTTGAGTTCTGGTGGACGGAGAGTGACATTTTTAGTGGAACCATCAGCTTTTGCTTTATGAAATGACTGAGCTTTCTCAAAGACAGATTGAGACAATGGAATAGGAAATCATTCAAAAACACATGTCAAGAAAAAGAAATGGTTAATGGTTGCTCCTATATATGTAATGTCCTGCTTTTGTATGACTAACAAACAATATCTAATTTGGAAGGGATAATGAAAAATTTCTTGTGGGAAGGGGCAAAGGATTTAAAGAAAATCCCTTTGATTAAATGGGATATAGTATGCATGACAAAAAAAGGTGGTGTGGGGATTAGGAAGATTGCGTGGCAAAATAATGCTCTAGTGGCTAAACTAGTATGAAAAATGTTTAAAGAGCCTAAGAAAGTGTGGTGCCAAATTATGTAGAAGAAATATATTTTTTTGATCGGTAAATGGTACTTTATATTGATATTCCAAAAAACAGTCGATTACAAATGTTATATAATAAAACAAAGACCACCAAAAAACTTGCTACAAAAAAGCAAGACATATACAGTCTGATAATTACATACAAAAAGTTGTCAATGTTCGTAAGAAAAAACTATTAAATAGAAACTACTGTGGTATATTAACCACCACAATCTCCTTGCCTTTGTCGCATCCTTCCATGGCACGCACACGCTGGTCCTCCTCATTGACATGGTCATCATGGGCTTCCAGGGGGAGGCCAATCCACAATGACCTACCACCCATGATGTTTTTGGAGCCTCAAGGCCTTCCGCATTTCTTCTTCAAAGAGGAACTCGAGCTTGAGTCCCCACCCAGTCTCCTTCCAAGAGAGGGGCTCCATTTTTCCAGCTCTAGTCAAATTTCAACATTCTCGCATGACCTTATGTAGTCCTGCACCCCTTGCATACTGATTTGGGTCGAAGCCATGCAAACTTCTTTACTACAGTTCACACTCCATAACAAAAATAAACGTAAGGGGGCCTAAAAATCACACGAATGCAGGAAAACACCATTCGGGAAAACAAAGCCTTCCCCATCCCTCACCATCCTGATGAAGCCCGTTAAGTGGCCTCTCCATTCTTCCTTCACACTATTCAAGACCAACCAGAGCACACAATCCACCCCTAGCAACTCAAAGACCCACACAGTAAACATGGAAGCTATATCCACATTAGTACGATATTTAAATTCACTTAGCATGTACTCATCCCCAAGAACAATGTTCACTCTATTGAGAAAATCCCGGTCTTCACACCTAAAGATGTTTGAGAGACGCTCATCAGAGATGGCACCCCAAAAGGCCACCATAGGACATGTCGCCTTAAGATAAAAGTTTGGCTCCATCATTGAACCAAAACACTAATCTTGCACCACTGACACTCTTGCAACTATCTTGCTGAAGACTCACTTCTCTACGCTCATTAACCAAGATCAATTTTGCTTCCTTACCACAATAACTCCCTTCATAAATGCATATCATCCTTTGATATCCTTGAGACATTCCGTGTCTGCACACCATTAATGTGAGTACCCTTTTCGTGTGTACATCACATTTGGCCAACTCTCCAACACCGCCACCCTGCTCGATAAAACAACCCGCAATGCAGAGGAATGTTGATCATCATGGTCTATCAACTCGTAACGCCGCCAAGATGCACTCTAAACTCAACATTAAATTCTTGTCACCTCAATTGAAACGGATAGTCTCTATCAAAATTTAGCCCCAAGATATCGCCTCTACTTGGGTACTGATATCCTCATCACCCCAACCTCCAAATTCAAAGCCTCATTTGCGTGTCTATCTGCCTCTTGATTGCCACCTTGAAGAGTATGGGATATCTTGAAATCATCAAAGGATTTCAAGCAATACGAGATCATATCGATATCATGACTTATTTTCCAACTAAGCGAGCTACCATCAATAATTGCATTGACAATCACAAGGGAGTCCCCCTCTAGATGAGGCTTAGTCACCCCTATTATACGAGCCAAAAGTACAACAAAAATAACCGCTTTGGCCTCAGCTTCATTATTTGGACCATTTGGCAACCTTTTCCATCCTTCACCAATTATGACCCCTAGAGAGTTCTTTGCAACACATCCAACACTCAACAGTCCCAGATTACCCTTGGATGCATCGTCGAAATTGATCTTTGTCCATCCATCTTCTGGGGGTGTCCACTCAATCCCTCTCTCCCCAGCATCTACCAGATTAACCCGATCCTGCCCATTAACGAGCGTGCAGAAGAAATGCTTGGATAGTATGGATTGTAGTCGTATCCTTACTGCAACTAACAATATTGGGAGGCCCGTGACTTGGAAATTTATTTGGGAATGTAGAAAACTCATTGTGGAGAACTTATCTTGGTATATTGGGAAAGGAAGAAAGGCCAAATTTTGGCATGATTCTTGGAATGGAGAAATATCCCTAGCTATGGCTGTGAATGACCTAGGCTAGATAGAAAGGATCACTAGCAATAATAGAATGTATGTGGTGGAATATGTTAAGCAATCCATGAAAGGGAAAGGTTTTGATTGGGATTGGGACTTGATTAATCATCTTTCAATACCAATTACAAAAAAGACGTTTTTCTAGAACTACTAAGGTAGAGAAGAATTGCACTTTGTTCAGATGAGGATGAAATAATGTGTTTCATGCTTAAAATCATCATGTTGAATAGGAAATAAGAACAATCATAAAATCCTTAACTATTAAGGCAAATTCAAACACAAATCAATGAAATAAGATGCATGAATGAAAGAATTAAACAATTAACATAATTGAAAACCGCCTCAATTGCATTGTAGCTTCTCTTCTCCAATTTGTGTGGTAGGTGGCTCTCAAGTGTTGCATTGGGATTTCCTACATAGATTAGACACAATAATTTTGAAGGCTATGATTCTAGCTTGAATTGAAAAATTGATCTTGTATTTATAGATTTTTGAATATGACGAGGTGAGAAAATGAACTGAAGTGTTGATTGATACTTCACTGATTTTGATTGATTAGTTAGGTGAATTGGTTGATCTGTTAACAAGATAGATTGATTTGTTAACTCATTTGATTAATCAGAGGACTGGATAGATTAGGGAGATGACTGAATAGATTAGCCAGTTGACTAGATTTAGTGGGGAGAAGACTAAAATGATTGATTAGTCAAAAAAGGTGATTTGGAGTGAAAAGGGGAGATTGGAGAGTTAATTGATTTGATGAACCAGTCATGATTTTCAACATGTGCTGTAGGAGATGAAATTGAAATTCATTTTCATTTTTATTTTTATTTTTATTTGGATTTTTGAATGCTAAAATGCACATGAGATTTATTTGAAATTCATTGAAATGCAGATTTGGTGAAATGTGAATTTGAGAAAATGAAATTAGATGGAATTAGTTGAAATTCGAATTTAGGGAATTGGAGGAATACGTTAATTAATTAAATAATTTAAATGAAATTAGTTAATCATTAGAAATAAAATTAATTAAATAATATTTGAAATTAGTTAATCATTAGAAATGCACATGAGATTTATTGAAATTAGAAAGAATTAGATGGAATTAGTTGAAATTCGAATTTAGGGAATTGGAGGAATAAGTTAATTAATTAAATAATTTAAATGAAATTAGTTAAACATTAGAAATAAAATTAATTAAATAATATTTGAAATTAGTTAATCATTAGAAATGCACATGAGATTTATTGAAATTAGAAAGAATTAAATAAATAATATTTGAAAGGGGGTTAAATGATTAATTAAATAATGGATAGAAGTTGGATAATTAGTAATGATTGAAACTGATGATAGAGTTAGTTTAGACGACAATTAGCTTAATTAAATAATTAAAGAATTATTTAACTAATAAGACGATAAATTCGTACATGATTGACGAGACATTTTTAGATGTGTACAACATGGACCACATAAAAATTTGGGAACTACTCTGTTAGGATTAGATACAAACTATAAGTGACTATGAGGGAGAAAAAATATTGGCCATTTGTTTTATGTTGGCACAAAGCTATTCTTCCTAAGGAAGGAGCCTTTTTGTGGACCCCTCTTCATGGTAGGATATTAACTAGGGATAAACTAAGATTGATTGGGATAAAAGGTCCGAATTGCTGCCCATTGTGCTATTTAGATGGAGAAAGTATTGACCATCTATTACTGTGGTGCCCATTCTCCATTCAATATTGGGAGTGGTTGTTAGTATAATTGGATTGGAATACTACGATGCAATCATCATTACAATCTTTTCTTATCAGTTGACCATGTTTCAATAAAAAGTCTATGTGGGGTAGCATTTGGATCATTGCCCCTTCAATAGTGGTGTGGTAGATATGGAAGGAAAGAAATAAGCAGATTTTCACTGATAAAGCTGCGAAGGTTGAGGAAATCACCAAGAAAATTGAAAGGGGTAAATGTGAAATGGCAAATACAGTGTTGAAAAACATGAGAATTCTAAATTTCACAACCTAGGATAATAATATTAAAAAAAATTGGGAAGGTTTGAAGCCTATAAATAATATCATTTGAACTAAGACAAAGATTAGAGGAGAGGCGAAATGGACTGTGCTAGCAAATAATCAACTCAAGTTAAATTTTGATTGTGTTGCAAAAGGGAACCCTGGTAAATCAGGGATAGGATACATTATTAGAAACAATAAGGGGGATTGTATCAGAGCTATAGAAATGAGCATTGGTTAGGCTTCGAATAATGAGGCCAAACTAATGGCATTTTTGAAGGGGCTAGATTTACTCTTAGAATTACAGTTAAAAGAAATTGAAGTTGAAGGAGATTCCTAGTTGAGCATAAAAGCTGTTAGCAAAGGTTACATCCATAATTAGAAGTTGAAATCTCCAATGTCTTAAATTAATAGTAAAATTGAGGAGTTTAGTAGTATCCATATTTCCCATGTCTATAGAGAAGCTAAAAAAGTTGCATATTTTCTTGCCATCGTGGTACTAAAATGTTGGATGGAGAAATCAAAATTGGAAATGAGGATAGTTGGCTAGAGCTCAAAAAGGTAACATACAAAGATAAGGACTTCATTTCCCCTATTCCTAGGGACGAAATTGGGTAAGTATCTTCATTTCCCCTATTCCTAGGGACAAAATTGGGTAAGTATTTGAAATTATTGTTTGAAGGTTGGCAAACACTCGTGGCATATGTCCAGTTAAGCCTAGGGAAAGCAATGTTATGAGTGTCTCTAAATTGATAAGACCTGAGTATGAAAATATAGAAGAGAATGATTCAAAATTTATTTCAATGATGGTAGATCAATTTCACTTCTTGCCAAAGGTAGAGGAAAATAAGGTTTCATGCTTCCTTTGAAATTCATTATCTTCTCGGACACTTCAGTAGCCATAAGTGACACAAACAAGATTTGGGAAAGGAAAATATAGGAGAAAATTTTAGGGTAAGATTGCATATCTAACTATCTCAGGAAAACAAGATTCTTTAACAAATTTTTTCTATTAGGGACGACACCATACTAGCTATATAACTATTTCTCTCCCCCATTGTTTATCTGCATGAAGAAATATGGAAAATTCTTTTGGTGTTAAAAAACATTGTGCTACGCAGAGGGAGGTTCAAGAGGTCCTTGAGGAGTAGATTGCCTGTTTGTTCCAAATGGGAAATGATGACAAAATAATGATAATAATCAAAATTTTGGGAGCTGATTTTTGGGCGAATGACCATGTTCATGACGACACCATTTATGAATGCCTATTCGATCCTATTATTCAGATCCTGGGCTATGACATTAGTGCCTATGGTATTGTTGATCAAACTATTCACGAGAAAAATGTAGAAGGTGTCAAGGTTGCATTGGGTGCTCTTGAGCTAGTGCCAAAATTAGTAATCATGTTGGGATACTTTGACCTAAATGCAAAAAAGAAGACCAAGATGAACAAATCCTGTAAACTCTTCAAATATGGAGTAGGCTAGAAATATAAGCTAGATGAGTTAGAGGCCTTCATGAATGATAATGTGGATTTTCTTTTGATAGAAATTGTTGAAAGGTTGAAATAAATTGGAATGGGGATAGGGTATCTGTACCACTAAAATTCCCCTCAGGCTATGTAATCTCTTTTCTGATATTAATATAATGGGAGCTGCCCCCTATTGGAAATACTTACCTATTAAAAAAAAACAATCCCAATGATAGCACGAAATCAAAGCATCAACTTTCTCAAGCCAAGCCATGGCGCTTTGAGAAACCAATCCATGATTCCTTGAGTAGCTATATTAGACTCTAACATGAAGTTTTCAGTGCCATAAATAACAAGCTTATAATACTTCTCTTCCATAAAGACATCTAGAGTTTGTTCCTAAATTCCTTTTGTTGTTTCTTAATTCTTATTTTATATGTACTTGAGAAAATGTAATGCGTGTTGATTCACCTATAGTACAAATGAAATACTTGTGATGGAACCTACTTGTAGGGGTAGCTATGGATAATTTTTAAATTTATTTTTGATTAAAGGGTCAAATAGGTTTTGAGGGGACCCAAAACCCTCTAAATTAGTGAGAATCTAAAACCCATAAACAAAGTGCTGCAAAAAAATACAACAAAGACTAACAACAACCAACCAACAACCATACATCAATAACTAGGCATCAAAGATTTGGCTGAAACATCCATAAGGCGTAAGCCATTCAACAAGAGACCTTAGACGTACAAAGACAAAGGGTTTTGCTAGGCTCCCATAACTTGAAACATGGGTTTTACAAGGTTCCCATAATATGTGGCAAACAAGAAAAGCATAAAGAAGAATAACCTTTTAATCTTCACTTTCCTTTAATTTAGAAGCATGAAACCTATAGTTTTCCCAAGTTCCAACTCTAAAGGAGTAGCAGGAGCAAAACAAAAGGCACTGATAGGACAAAGGGTAGCTACAACCCCCTTACCGCAAATCACAACTTCTCCTATCTCAACCTCAAAAGGAAATAAATCCACCTCTATAGGAAGAGTGGAAGAAGAACCAACACCCAATTGTAGGACATCAAAATAACCTGCCAACCCTTTCTCCACCTCAATAGGAGAAAAAATGGTGATATATAAGAACAACGAGGGAACCTCCTTACAACATCTTCAAAAGAAAAGAGCAAGGTAATTTTAAAATTATATATAATAAAACTTAACAAAAATACTAACAATTTGGTTGGTTATCATGCATATCTAGGTGTTATTTGTTTCACTTCTCTTTGCCTCTAATTGAAACAATATAAAATTTTTTGATTTCGATTTGGTTGATTTGGGGATGTCACTATGTATGGGACAACTTCATTTTTAATTCTAGGATAATGAAGGTTTAATCTACTGATATTAGATGGGAAGCAATGAGATGGAGAAGAAAGCAGAGGATTATGACAATGCCAAGACTGTGGCCCCTAAATAGAAGATTGCATGTTCCAACTTGCACAACTATTTTAATTTATAATTTTTTTTATCTAATTCTGTTAATTATAATGTCCGCCAAAATACCCTAGAGAAAATACCTAATCTAACTAACAAATAGAGCTAAACTTTTTTTAAAACATCTACTAATGCAACATAAATAACTATCATTACTCAATATCATAGATTAACATCTACATGTATGCATCGAACATCATGAACATAACCATATTCATAGCATCATACAATGCAAGCTGAAATAACAACATATAAAATTATCTCTTATTGCTTATGTAGACACCTAAAAATGTCTCATTGATCATGTGCTAATTATTCCTCTAATTGATTAAATAATTCTTTAATTCTTTAATTAAGTTAATTAGTCTTATTTTTCTAATTTCATATTTCCTCATCATCTTACTAATTATTCTATTTCTTGTTCTATCATCATTTAATCATTTAACCAATTTTTGATGTTAATTAAATATTTATTATTTAATTAATTCTGATTAATTCCCTAATTTAAATAATCTTTATTATTTAAATAAATTCAATTTCAATTTCTATCTCTCTGATCAACTAATCATTCAACCCTCTTCTAAATATTAATTAAATATTTATTATTTAATTAATTATGATTTAATCCTTTAAATTAAACAGTCTTTATTATTTAATTAAATTCCATTTCTAAATAATTAAATACTTTCTTTAAATTATTTAATTAACTAATTATTTCTTTTAATTTCATTAATTCTTCCATTTCCAAATAATTAAATAGTTTCTTTAAATTATTTAATTAACTAATTTTTTCTTTTAATTTCATTAATTCTTCCATTTCTAAATAATTAAATAGTTTCTTTAAATTATTTAATTAACTAATTAATTCTTCAATTCCAAATCCCCAAATTTTAATTTCATTTAATTTTATTAATTCTTTTAATTTCATTTAATTTCACATTCTTCTAATTTCTTCCAAATTCAAATATATGTGTATGATTTCAAAAATCAAATTGAAAATCAAAAATCAAATTGAAAATCAAAGTCAAATTCTAAATATATTCAAATACTAAATTGAATTAAATTGAATTATTTGAATTAAAATCTCATGCAAAGATTAAATTCAAAATCTAAGTCAAAGTGCAAGCACATGCTAAATTAATTAATTAATTAAATCATTTATCTCTCCAGTCTCTATTTCCATCTTCTAGTTCTCTTAGGTCATCTTCTTTATTTCCTCCAATCATTCTTTTTTCTTCCTTCAGTTAGCTTTTTCTCAATCAGTTAACTCAATTAATCTATTCAATCTATTCTGTTTCACCTCCAAGTCATTAGTTCAACTATCAATCAACATGTGAGCTCACTTGAGTTCTACCTCTTGATCAATCTATTCCACCTTTCAATCAATCTTCTCCAAAAATCTATAAATTGAGCATTCCATCTCCATTATCAACAATCACAAACTTTGAA
The DNA here is from genome assembly GCF_030272615.1 of Cryptomeria japonica. Lineage (NCBI taxonomy): Eukaryota > Viridiplantae > Streptophyta > Pinopsida > Cupressales > Cupressaceae > Cryptomeria > Cryptomeria japonica. The sequence goes on from NC_081410.1 coordinate 128,347,310, forward strand.
TCTTTGTGTCACTTGCAGGTTACCAGCGCAATATCTGAGAGCCATCATACCACAGAGAAGAGAAGAGCAATGGAAGTTATACACAACCACGAAATAGGGAGTTTTTAATTGATTTGATTTATAAACCCTGTTTTGATGTTATTGTGTTATTTCATTGTTCGTTTGTTAGAATTCTTTCATTAGATAGGGATTCATGATTTCCCTTTGATTCTAATTGATATTTTATAAGACGATTTTTACATGCACACAACTTACATTCATCTATTCATTCATTCTCTAGGGTATCTAAATATCACTACTTAAACAATTCGAACACATAAACACATCTACATCTAACGTATTATATACACATAGTACAATAATTTCTAGTCAATTACTTTCTTATTAACCATGAGAATTACTAACATCATATTCATATTAAAAAATGTTTCACTATCCTTTTGGTTCATTTTCACACCAAAACCTAAATCATTTCATTCTTTAATTATAGATCTAACTAACCATATTATACAAAAGACTAGATCATTTCCTTAGGAATCACATTACATCTCATCAAGATAAATATATACATAACCATATGCAAAGTCTACATAGCAAGTACTAGTTTCCTCTCCACATAAGATTACTTATAACAAGATTATCTCATAACACCATTCCCTACAATAAACATACACACGGCTAACCATTTCTAATCTTATTCCAATATAGATCCCAATCTCTTTTCTACAAAACTAACATTCTTACAACATGAACCATACAATGAATATAACATCTTATTCCATTAAAAGAACATAGTTTCAACTATTACATCATCATGTCCTATTACATAAGATTATAAGGTACAAGAGTACATAATCTCTTTCACATCTATATATCATCATGATACAATATACTATCTCAAATATATAGAAATCAGCTCCACAACTATCCACATAGTGAAGAATCATAAAATCCATATCCATGCATGCAACCATCCAATGAAGACCATCCCAATGGAAGAAGGAATCAAACCATGCGACCATGTGGAACCAAAAAGGAACCACCCCCTATGCTAGGAGATGACATGGGGTTCCAACTTACACTCAAGACCTAGGATAACACTTAACAACCAAGGGACACAACATGACTCCCACAAAGACAACAATCAAGAATACAATAACCAAAACACATTAAAAAGGCTAATCATAAATCAATAAACTCCAAGAGGCATAATAAAAAATCAAGGCATAAGGATAATGGAAACATGTAGGGAAGAGTGTCATCACATGCTAGCCTCATGCAGAATCCGTCTCAACCTTTGAGCTAAACAAGGGAGATCGGTTTACTGCACCAACAATCTTCCCAATCTTAAATCCTAAAACAACCTCCCTGAGATTCTCCATTGGGGAACAAACTCAAATTAATTATCTTGACTAAGTGAATCCTAATTACCCAAACCACAAATCAATTTACTACAATTATCACTTGAAATTACAAAGGAAAAATCTTCACGTGGTTCATTGGTTGGTCTAGACCCTAGCAGTCTATTGCTCATGACCCTAGTCCACACATGCAAGAGTCCACTCTCCCTAATAATGGACCAAGACCTTAGGGTGATACATAAACCACAAAGAACATCACAACAACACCATGAAGGTTCTCTAAAGACATAAATACAATCACAACATCACTGATACAAACTGAAGCATAATATGATCATACACCCATATGCAAACAAGAGCCTTCACCAAATCAATACAAAAATGGACTAAGGAAAATACATGGGATAAAAAAGGTAATCCAAAAGCAATACCAATCCTCAACAGTGAGGCATAAACATCCTTATGGAGTTGTCAAAATATATCCCTCAACAAAAAGGCTTTCATCCTCTTGCTAGAGATAAGCATCATATATGCACAAAACTCAATGGTAAGGAACAAATCATCCTACTAGATTAAAAAAAAACCATGAAAGGATCAATATCAAATCAAACCAACTCTAAGAACATCAACAGTAAGCACAGAAGCGTCTGGTACAAACCCCATATCCAAAAAAATGACCAAATTGAGAAAATACTGACAAAACTGACAAATAGGGCATATTAGTGCATAAAAGGACTAGTCTGGCATAACCATATGCTAGATTAGTGCATTTGGGGCAAACATTAGCGCATCGATGGAAAAATTGAGCACATTCTATTCGGAGAGTAAAAATGACATAAACAAAAGGTATAAAGTGATGGTCACGCTCAATCTTGCATATAGGCTCATAAAATGATCACATAACACTCCCAGAAGGTGCGGGAGGACAATATAAGGTTTAAAAAACACAAAAATATAAAAATAAGATCACACATATAGGATTTGACATCAATTCTCTGCATCTCATTCACAAAACCAATCACAAACTGCACATAATTATTCCATACTCACACAACAACTCAGGGAGATGTAAAAGAAAATAATGAGGTATAAAATAACAATGCAAAGGAATTATAAAGGCCAAAAAGACCACAAGTAAGGGGAAACTAAAATTCATAAACAAATATTGTAGACATATATACTCCCGATAACACTCTATTTCTAGAATTGCCTTCCTGAATTACCAATAACACTCACATACATATTTATATTTGCATTAATAATTTCCCTAGCCCAAGAATGAAATCTTAAAGCACTAAATCTTCCCCACAAATAAGATTTGAACAAACACATTGCAAACAATCTTTTTTAGATTAGAATGCAGAGGGAGAAACCAAAAATCCAACCTAGAAATCGTAACCAAGCAAGAAATCAGCTTGATGAAGAGAAAATAAAATCCCAGAAATGCAGCCACACAATCTTCAGATTCAATCAACAAATCTTCAACAATCCAAACTTCAATCAAGAATCAAAACCTTCAGTCAAAATTTGTAGAGATGCGAACCATGACAATGCATGACAAAAACCAATAAATAGAAAAATTAATCAAAAACAATAGGAATATATCGGCCAATCAAAATATTCTATAAAACTATATATTATACCTACAATACATAATATTGAGGCAAATAATATTTAACAATATTATTTACTTACCTCCCCACAACTCAGCCAATAGGGTAAAAGGGTAGGTAGGTTAAACAATATGTCGATATACCATATACTAGCAAAGGTTAACATATTTAATAATAATAATGAAACCCCCAATAAATAATTATATAAATAAATTAAATAGATTAAATCCAAATATAAATAAAATCCAATCAAATATAAAATCAAACTAACATAAACAATAAATAATTAATAAATAACGGATAAGCAATAAATCAATAAAATAAATAAATCAAACCCAATAAACATTAATCAAGCAATATAGATAAATATAAATAATTATCCAAATAATAAGTAAATAATCAAACTATGAAATAAATCAAGTATAGTATTAATACTATATTAATCAAATATTAATTAAATATTAATCACATACTCACAAAACCTCAAGCAACCTGACATAGGGCCGAACATCAACAAAAGACTCTAACCACCAACTTGTTCCAAGACATAGACTGACAAGGTAGACAACTTAAGCCTAGATTATGAAGAGGGAAACACATGCCATCTCCAACAACTTGCCATTGCGATAAAGAAACACTCAGACCTGTGAGACCAAGTGACGTCAATGCAATCTATTACCTACAATCTTGCATCCACCACTAAACGTGATACAACACATATACATCATAAATGGTCAAGTGATAGAGAATCACAATGTCATATCATTCTCAGAATGTGTGGTATGTAATCGTCCCTATAGTGAAGACACTGGAAGAGAATCATAATCATCATAGCATCAACTCAGTCATCATAATCACAGAGTAGGATTAGCGTAATCATAATGTCATCAAACCCATAAGTAATATGATCCATCGTTATTTAATGAGCACATATAAACCATCAAATATAGGTCCATCATCAATATAGTCTAAGGTGTATGAAACATCCACATAAGTCATCAAATAGCATATGTCCACATAAGGTATCTAGAATCATCAATATAGAAATAGAGTCAAAACCATGAATCAAAACATCATATAAGAATCCATATATGTCTATCGATGCATAAAACAAAATGTGAGTTTAGGAGGGACACTATATCCTCCCCCCTTTTCCTAGGCTTAATAGTGGAAGCCTGAGAACAAATAGGGGTAAAGATCTCTCATCCACACAACATCCTCCCAAGTCGCTGATGAATCATCACTTAGGTCACATTGGACCCTTACCCACTCTATGTCTTGACCCTTGAGGGTTAGCCCTTGACACAGAGGAATACACACAGGATCCAGAGAAAGCTGTCCGTCCTCTACCTACAATACATTCCAATCCAAAACATGTGATACATCAGGATGTTAAGGTCTCAAAAAAAACACATGAAACACATCATGGATACAAGACAAGTTGGGTGGCAAGGCAAGGCAATACGCTACAGGTACAATCCTTTGTAAAATCTTAAATGGTCCAATAAATTAAGGCGCCAACTTAAAGCCTTTTCCATAACGGATAGGACTCTTTCGCAGATGCACTCTCAAAAACACCTTGTCTCCCATCGAAAAATTGCCTATCCAGGTGATGAACATTTGCATATTTCTTCATCCTATCTTGTGTTGCTATCAAATGGTCTCTAATATGTGCTACATGCTGCTCCATGTCCTGCAACATCCTTGAATGAAGAAGCACTCTGTCCTCAGAACGATCCCAACTCAAGGGTGTCTGACATGGTCGACCATACAATGTATGAAAAGGGGACATGCCAATCAAGCTATGATAGCCATTATTATAGGCAAACTCCACCAAATGAATAATATACTCCCATCTAGACTATTGATCAATGACATACATCCACAACATATCCTCCAACACCTGATTAACCCTCTCAGTTTGACCATCTGTCTCGGGATGGTACACTGAATTAAATTTCAACTAAGCTCCTAAACCATGCTAAAGGGAAGTCCATTATGCTAAAGTGAACAATGAATCATGATATGATGTAATCCATCGAGGGATATTGCTCCTCAAATCTACAGTGAGAGTCATCATTGAAACCTCATGTCTCTTGTGACTCAAAGCATCTGCTACCACATTCTCCTTGCTCTGAATGTATCTCACCTCAAAATCATACTCACACAAGAACTCCATCCAACATCGCTACCTAGCATTCAAGTTCAGCTGCGTGAAAATGTACTATAAAATACGATGGTTGTTGTGCAAATCAAACCGATTCCCAAGAACGAAATGTCTCCATCTAACCAAAGCATGCACAACTTCCACTAACTCTAAAACATGAGTAGGGTAATTCAACTCATGATCTTTGAGCTTACGTGACTCATATGCTATCACTTTACTATCCTATATCAGAGCTGCTCCAAGAACCTCCAAAGACGCATCTGTGCACACCACAAAACCACCCAAAGGAGTTGGCACTGGTAGAATAGTTGCACTCATCAGACACTCCTTGAGGATCTGAAAAGCTATCTTGCACTGATTTGACCATACAAACTTCTTCCCTTTCCTTTGAAGAGAAGTGATAGGATGAGAAATCCTCGAGAAATCCTAAAAAAAATGTGATAATAACTTGCAAGACCCATGAAACTACGAACCTCACCCACATTAGTGGGTGCTGGCCAATCCATAATAGACTGGATCTTAGAGGGATCCACTGTGTTACCCTCTCTTGATATGAATCTAAAATATGTCTAGAAGAACTCGCACTTCGCCAAATTGGTGTACAACTGATTCTTCCAAAGGCATTGCAAAACCTGTCTCATATGCTCCTCATGCTCCTCTAATGATCTCAAATAAACTGATATATCATCCAAGAATACAAGCACAAACTTATCGGGATACGTCCTGAAAACTCCAATCATCAAGCTCATAAAAACTGATGGAGCATTAGTGAGACCAAAAGGTACCACTTTAAACTTGTAATGTCCATATCTAGTGTGGAACGCTATATGATGAATATTTGCCTCATGAATCCTCAACTGGTGATATTCAGACTTAAGGTCTATCTTGGAGAAGATATTTGCATCCTTTATCTGATCAAACATGTCATCAATCCTCAACAAAGGATATCAGTTCTCCACCATCACCTTATTTAGCCGTCTATAATCAATACACAACATAAGATCCATCTTTCGTCTTCATAAACAAGATAGGCACACCCCATGGAGAGACACTGGGGTGAATGAATCCTTTAGCCAACAAATCCTCCAACTACAATCTCAACTCAACTTCTGAGTAGTCATCTGACAAGGAGCCTTAGATATAGGCTCTGCACCTGGAACCAAATCTATTTGAAAATCAATGTCACACTTCGACAGTATACCCGAAATCTTGCTAGGGAAAACATCCAAAAACTCCTGGAGGATGGGATAACAATGAAAGAGATCATTACAATTCTCTCCCTCATCCAAGTCATTCATCCTCACTATAAACAACTAAAAACCTTGCGGCACACATCTATTCAACTATATAGCGGAAATCATGCGAAGAGAAATAGGTCGTTGCACACCCACAATCTCCACATTCTTTCCACTATCATCGAGACGCTGCACTCTCTTGCCACATCAATCGATACTAGCCCAATGAGCCTCAAGCCAATTGATGCCTAGCACAACACCATAGGAACCCAAAGAGAGAACACGAAGATCCACTGAGGTGGTACAAACTCCCAAATCCAACACACAAATGTGCTCAAAGGAATCAACTGCCACCTTGGACCCCGTAGCCAACTCAACCTGCTACCTATCACCTTTCTTTGCCACAACAAGCCCACATCGCTCTACTACTAAAGGAGAAATGAAATAATCTGAAGCACCTAAATCAAAAATCAATGAGCAAGAGATACCAGATATCTCACTTGTAGTCTCAACAATTGTAGCCCGTTTCTTAGCCTAACGGTTATCAACTGCTGTAAATACACAATGGGATCTCCCTACATCACCTATTGTAGGCTCATAAATAGCTGGTCTTTGAACAAACATCTATGTGGATCTCTGAGGCAATGAGCTACAAAGTGACCCTATTGTCCACAAGTGAAGCAACTCCCTCTACTAAATCCTTGGGTAGCTGAAGGTGCACTGGATTGCTAAACACTACCTCTACTAGGCTGCTGCTGAGAACTTTGAGTTGGCTGGGAAGGATATGAATTATTATCACGTTGCCTACTATGATCTCTATCTAGCTGTGATCTAGCACCATGAGAAAAACCTTGACTCCATGCAAACTTCTTCCAAGACCGCTATCTATTGTTAAAAGTCGAAGGATGACTCCTAGCACGTCCTGAAACCTGTGACTGAGCACCTCTCACAACTGATCCTAAGGTCGAAGCACTAATAGTATTCACTCCTAGTGTGCCTCCCAATGCCAAAGACAAATTCTCCTCCATTAGATGTGCCTTCTCCATCACTACCTCCATGGACTTGGGCTCAAAACCCGAACACCACCACTGATGCAGTCATTAAGACCTATAACAAAATGTTGCACAAGCATCACATCATCCTCTGCTATCCCAACATACTGCTTAAGTTCAAAGAACTTATGCTCATACTGATCAATTGTCATGTTTTGCTACCTCAAATAATGGAAATCATCAGCCCTACGTTGTCTCCAAAGGTCTGACAAGAAATGGGCATGGAAATGCTCGAGGAACAACTCCCAAGAAAATGTTGCAAGGTCCAAATAAAGCTTCTGCTCCTCCATACGCCACCAAGTAGAAGAAAAATCCCAAAGATGCATAATCGCACACCTAGCCTTGGTGTTACTTCCATATGAATGCATAGAAAAACATCTACCCAAACCCAATAACCAAGTCTCTTCTTGCAAGACACTACCAGAACCATTGAAAGTAGGGGGGCGGGATCTCAAGTGGTCTCTCATATGACTAGGTAAAAATGCATCCTAATCCACAACAACATCTATTCTCCTATGAGGCAAACATGATCGCTCTCTCTCCTGACGACTTGAATGATGAGACTCCTCCTATTGATTCTCCTCCTGTCTCGGTCCTAAGCAACCAAGAAGATCCTGAAGAACATTAACCATCTGTGGAATCACATCACCACCTTGTTGCTCCTACTCATACTCCTCATAGTGTGACTCTTCAAAAACCTTAGGATGAGGATTCCATTGAGTACCCATACGACCACCATGGCCATGACCTCTACCTCTAGCAAGCATCTTGTCTAACCAAGACACAAAAGAAACTATAAGTTACAAGCGAGGGAAACAAAAGCAAGAAAATAACAAGTAGGAATAAACTGCCAGACTACCCCGTGCTAGTGCTAATACACACAATGGGCTCATGTGAAACCAGAGTACCTAGTGTATGAACATGGGCTTTGATACCATATGTAATGCCTGCCAAAATACCCTAGAGAAAATAACTAATCTAACTAACAAATAGAGCTATTTTTTTTAAAACATCTACTAATGCAACATAAATAAATATCATTACTCAAGATCATAGATTAACATCTACATGTATGCATTGAACATCATGAATATAACTATATTCATAGCATCATATAACACAAGTGAAAATAAAAACATAGAAACTTATCTCTTATTGCTTACAGTCATCTATTCATTCATTCCCTAGGGTATCTCAACGTCGGTACTTAAACAATTATAACACATAAACACATCTCCATCTAACATATCTGTACCGTCCTAAAATTGTGACACTTGCAATTTCGACCGCATTTGGGTCTTCACGATGGCGACGCAACACTGAACCTGAATGGAGACCTCGAAACTTGTTCATGACATCAAAAACTGCATTTTTCAGCACCCTGGCCTGATCCTCCTTGCACCCCGCTGTTCCTGGAGGTGGGACCATGGCGCCCAGCGCCCTGGTCCTTGGCCCTATTTTGGGGCCTCGGGTCTTTATGATTGCAAATTGGAAAATAATCTTTCCTGGTCGGCTTAAGGTCGGAAAAATCAGTCTATCAACCCTAATTGGCAAGTATATAAACTACATTTCCTCTCCCATTTTGGGTAGATGAAAAGAGGAAGGACATATGTGTACAAGAGGCGGAAGTGATATTCAAACATTCAAGCATTCAAGCATTCCTTCAAGCAATTGATCATTCTAAGTCTCCATTCAAGGCTAAATGTTGCATTCAAGACAAGGATTCAACCATTGAAGAGGAGATCACATACAACATACAACATACAACAACATTTACACCTTCGCATGTTGTAGGTACGCGGCTGTAATTGAAGATCTGGAATCCTTGTGCAGAGACGAACAGATCCCCCTTCGTTTCGCGGATTTTTTGAAGGACCGTGTGCACGCCGGGCGCCATCGTCCCGTCAACTTTTGCTCAAATTTGCAGGACAACACCGTCTCGACATTTTACTGCTAATTCCAGGTCCGCAGCTTCATCTTATATCCCTATCTCAGTTTATAAGTGAATCTTTCTCACTTTCTATGCATTCCTAGCTTAATCCTTCTATCTACATTCTTTACAAAAGAGGGTAGCCTTGCTGTCATAACCCTTGAAACTCATCTAGAATCCAATCTTGCATTGTGTGGGATTGGATCTTGTGGGTTTCAACCCCTCTTTTGAATGTAAAGTCTCCCCTAAGTGAAAACCGTCAACCCTAGTGACCTCCTTCCCCTCTCTTCGGAGTGGTGGGGGGAACACTTGGGGTTCGCTCGTGATTTTTCGCTTTACATTTTGGTGAACCTGACGTGAACATCCTTTCTTATTATTCATGGTTAGCTCTGAAAATTGGATGCCTTGATTACATTTCCATGTTTGATATTTTGCAAAGTTTAGAGGTTAATTGCATAAAAACCCTAAATTTTCTTTTTAGTAATTAAGCTTGTGAAATGTCTAATTGTTAATGCTTATTTCAGATCTACCCTTCTATTGCAAATTATCAAATCATATCTGTGTTTTAATTTTGAAAATTAAGTGGTTAAGTGTCAAAACCCTAATTTTTAAAAACCCTCTTGATTCAACCTTTGACCGACAATTTCACTGATCAAAACATCTTCAAATCAGCTGCAACTTTGGATTCCACAACAAAATCATAATATCTTTCATCCCTGAAAATTTGGAAAAAAGTTGCGAGGACCGTGTGCACCCCGAGCGCCTTCGTCCTCGACATTTTTTTCAAAATTTCGGGAGTTAGATCTTACTGTATTTTTTTGCTAAAATTCAGAATTTTGGCTGATTTCATCAATTCTAACACTTTCAAAATTAAAGTCAAAGTTGGTCTAGTGATTGCTTGGATTAAGGCTTCTAATCATTCAAAAATTGTTGAAATTGAAATTTCGTGGCAAAATTGTGTTCTTATTGTCCTAAATCTGAAAAGTGTGTTGGCATTCATTCGAAATTTCAGTGCTTTATTTAAATTCTTGCAATTTGTGACTTTTGAAATTAAGTGTTTAATTACACCAACTTTGATTTCCGCTTTCAAAATTGAATTTTGCGTGAAATTGAGTCAACTTTTAAAATTCAAAGCTTGCATTGCTCTTAGTATTCCCTCTAAAATCATAAAATTCAAAATTTCAGTTTCCCTCTCTTTTTCAAAATTCAAATTTTGCATTTTTCAACAATCTTGGTAGGGTTCAATTTTGAGATTGCAACTTTAATTTGGCCTATCTACAAATCGTAAAATCACTCAATTTTTTCAGACTAGCTTTAAAATCATCATAACTTTCATCCCTGCAAATTTCGAAAAAAGTTGCGAGGACCATGTGCACTCCGAGCGCCACGGTCCCTGACATTTTTTCCGAAATTTCGAGAGATTGTCGTGATTGCATTTAACAGCTTAAATCTAGGAGATTGGCTGATTTTATTGAAATTTGCTACCTCTAAAATTCAAAATCTTCTCTCCCTCTCTAGTGCATGAGTTTTACAACAATAAGCCCTACTTACACTATTCCCGTTAGACGAAGCCGTAGATTTAAGTCTTTCCAAGGTTTAATTATTGAGGAGATGGAACCTAATTTGAATAGCCTTTTTAACGAGGACACGGGTAATTCCTCTAATCCTCTTAATGATGAAGAAGCTCTCCATGAGGTTTCTGTAGAACAACTTTCGAAATTGGATAACCAATTTGACGATTTTCGACAATGGATGTCTCAAGAGTATCTCGATAGTCAAGCTCTTCCTTTAATTGAGGGTCTAAAACATATGCTTCAAAGTGATAAGAATGGAATTGATATTTTGCGTGGTATTGCACACATTGTGGATTCAAATGTGATGCCTATGAAGAGTTGTGCCGAAACTTTAGGTTATACACAACCTCCCACTCAAGTCAATCATTCTATTCCTTTGACAACTTCTATTGCTAGCATACCTACCTTTACATCAAACATAATGACTACTTCAATACAAGACATTCCACCTATGATCACCAATCATGGGGGCAATCCTTCCTCTTCAATTAACCCTCTTCCTTCATTCAATCCGACTTCTTCATTCATTCCTTCAATGAGTGTTCCTATTACATCACCACAAATGAACATGACGCAAGGGGGGAATTCATTTAACCATTCCATTCCTCCTTGTAGTGTTCCTCCTTTCCAATCATCTCCTATGACTAACTATCATAGTGTCTCGCCACCTTACTCTCAATCAATACCTTCTTTCAATAACACAATACCTCCATCACAATCTAACACATCTAATATGAACTCTTCGACTGAAGCGACCATTAACAACCTTGCACAAACTGTCTCTTCTTTACAACAACAAATTGCCTCTATGAATCAATCTAAGTTTAGTGTGCCCACATTTGATGTTGCGAGCCCACTTTCTCTTGACATTGTTCAAGCTATTCCCCCTAAACATGTTGAAATCCCGCATTTGGAGCTTTATAATGGTAAAGGTGATCCTCTAACACATGTTAAGTCTTTTCAAACAATATGTACCGATTTTGCTTATGACCAAAGGTTGCTTGCAAAACTGTTTACTAGAACATTAAGAGATAAAGCCCTACAATGGTATTGCTCGTTGCCTTCTTATTCTATTACTTCTTTCGAACAACTTGCAAATGCTTTTATTCAACAATTTCAAAACAATATAAATCCTAAAGTTACTTTGATTGATTTAATGCATTGTAAACAAGGTGTTAAAGAAAAAGTGACTGATTTCATTGGTAGATATAAGCATTTGTATGCTCAAATTTCTTTTCCAGTGCTTGACAATGATATTCAAAGAATCTTTATTTCTAATTTACAAAAAGATATTCGAGACAAACTTCTGTTTTCTAAGTTTACTTCTTTCCAACAGTTGTGTGCAACTCTTCACAATTATCAACTGACTGTGAGTCAAATGGAACAAGCAAATCCTATGGCTCCGAGTGATAAGGGTGATAGTAGTCAACAACCATTTGGGAAGTTTAAACCGAACAGAGAGTCCATTAAATTTAATGAAAACATCATCAACAACAATGTGAATGTAGCATCAGGTGTGCCTCCTATTTCTAAGTTTTTCAAGAAAGAAAGAAAGTTTACTCCTTTGAATGAATCATTGCATAGTATTATGAACAAGTTATTGGAACAAAATGTGCTTACTCTTCCTCCTATAAGGCAAATCGATCCTACAAAGATTAATTCACCCTATTTTGATAACAAATCTTTTTGTCAATTTCATCGTCAACCTGGGCATGATACTGAAAAATGTTTTGCTTTAAAGGGTAAAATTCAAGAGTTGATTGATAATAATACTATCTCTGTTTCGGGAGTGAATGTTAAAGGCAACACATCTGTAGCTCCTCCTAACCAAAATCTTTAGATTTTTACTGATCCATTACCTTCTCATACCTCTAATGCGATTGAGGCTAATGATTCCTCTTTTTCATCTGATGGTCTTGTGTCTATGACTCCAAATGTGATTAACTTTGTAGGGCAGCAAGAAAACCCTAAAGAACCTTCCATCACATTTGATTCTAGTGAAACTATCAGGGCACCTGATGGTCCTTTATACATAGTTGCAAAAGTCAAAAATACACCTTGCCGTGGAGTGCTTATTGATCCTTCGTGCATGGTTAATGTTATTACTGAAGAATTTCTTTTTACTTTGCAATTGAATCAAGTGATCTATGACAAAACAGATGTGATTGTGAAATTATTTGATGCATTTTCTTCTCCTGCAATTGGTTCTATTACATTACCTATTGAGGTCCATAACAAATCCCTTGATGTGAACTTTGCTATTATTCCTTCATCCGAACAATTTCGTGTGAAGCTAGGCTATCCTTGGCTATCTTCCATGAAAGCTATTGCTTCTCCTATTCACAAGTGTTTGAAATTTCCCCATAATGCTGAAGTTGTTACTGTCAATCATAGTCTCTTTAAACCAGTTGAAAGAACTTCTAGCGTTCCTATTGATTATTTTTGGCCTAAACAATTCCAATCTCTTCCTCCGCGAAGTGATCATCTTTTCAAATCTTATCAGAAGTGGAAAACAGATATGATCCTATCTCTAAGTGAACCTAGAACACCCAAACTTGATATTCCTATCATTCTTGAGAAGGAAGTTCTTCCTTTGAAAGATAAAACTAATGTCTTTCCTCAAGAAGATTCCCAACCCATTCCTATGGATGTGACTATGTCTATGTCTAATAAACTTTCTAAAAGTAGACCTATACCTCCTCGTCATGATGGACTTGGTCTCCTTCCTAAACCAAATATTCCTCCTTTATACGGAGCAGTTCCTCCTCCTTCTTTTTATAGAGAGAAGATACCTTCCTCTTCTCCTATTATCCAGCCTAAGAGACCACAACCTAAACACCCAAGTGATAAGGATGAGAACATTCCTCCTCCTCAATATTCTCCACTTCCTACTAAGACTAGATGAAATCGTCCTGCACGTGAACGCCGACGAAAGCGTCGTCTTAGAGCTCAGGCAGCTGCTTCTCAAACTTTGCAATCTCCAAAAACACCTTCAACAAGCATTATTCCATTTTCTCTAAAATCTCCTAAACATAAGATACATGATGGTCTTGATCCTGTGCGAGTTAAAGATCCTATTTTTATAAATCTTGATGATGATATAGATGAAAATGTTATTCATGATGAAAATGTTACTTCTCTTGCTTCTGATAGTGAATATGAATATGTTGATGTTGATAACCATCTATCTAACGAATTTTCTAAAGCACTTATCCTAGCTCCTAGACAAGAACAACGTGGCTTGGAACATGAACATAGCCCTTGTTTGGATTTTGTGATAGCTCCATCTGCTGTGTTGAATGTTCCTCCTCTAGCGTGTTTCCTGCCTTCCTGAAATATTGATCAGCAAGATCAGGGGGTAGATGATGTGCTAGACTAGTTTCATTAGCATAGCAGATTCTCTCCTCCTCTCTTTTGTTACTTCTTCTATGTGTTATTCTCATTCTTCTATTGGTTGTCCTTAGTGTTGTCTACTTGAGGACGATGCAAAGCATTGAGATCTCTTTTGGTCTCTCTCATGTTGACTCAAAAGACACGTGTTCCCTTCTTCTAGGTGACCTTCCTTGATTGGGGAATGAAGAACAATTATGCATACATACATATGATATACATGACTTATCATACAGCATACTGACCCCGAGGAAAGCGAAGTCACCTTGTGCTTCGTGTTTTGTGTCTATTATCCTTGGGTTTATCTCACACTTGGGGGCTAAATCTTTGTGATAACGTGCTCCTTTCCCTTCTTATTTCTTATGTGTATCACTACCTTAAAGAAATCACCCCCGTTGAGGCATGTGCGATCGCTTTAACGTAGGGGGGCATACACCCCGTCTATCCCTTCAGGATACTTGAAAATTTCTTGGCGAACTTGGCTTTGCCCTGAAAATTTTTGGTATTTCTCTTGCATGACTCATAGTGAGGGAACCTTACTACTGACAGTCATGGTACTCCCTCGTGATCTTCCCTTTTACTTTGTAATCAAAGTCGTAAGATCCTTAGTCCACTGGGGGCTTGGTGTGTCTTGCCTCCTTGATGTGGTGAAAGTCTTTCAATGTTGTTTCCTTGTACTTTACCGGAAGTATGAGCGTACGCTTATACTCCCGCTAAAGTGGGGGCTAAATGTAGCGTCCTAAAATTGCGACACTTGCAATTTCAACCGCATTTGGGTCTTCACGATGGCGACGCAACACTGAACCTGAATGGAGACCCCGAAACTTGTTCATGACATCAAAAACTGCATTTTTCAGCACCTTGGCCTGATCCTCCTTGCACCCCGCTGTTCCTGGAGGTGGGACCATGGCGCCCAGCGCCCTGGTCCCTGGCCCTATTTTGGGCCCGGTCTCTTTTGGGGCCTCGGGTCTTTATGATTGCAAATTGGAAAATAATCTTTCTTGGTCGGCCTAAGGTCGGAAAAATCAGTCTATCAACCCTAATTGGCAAGTATATAAACTACATTTCCTCTCCCATTTTGGGTAGATGAAAAGAGGAAGGACATATGTGTACAAGAGGCGGAAGCGATATTCAAGCATTCAAGCATTCAAGCATTCAAGCATTCCTTCAAGCAATTGATCGTTCTAAGTCTCCATTCAAGGCTAAGTGTTGCATTCAAGACAAGGATTCAACCATTGAAGAGGAGATCACATACAACATACAACATACAACATACAACAACATTTACACCTTCGCATGTTGCAGGTACGCGGCTGTAATTGAAGATCTGGAATCCTTGTGCAGAGACGAATAGATCCCCCTTCATTTCGCGGATTTTTCGGAGGACCGTGTGCACGCTGGGCGCCATTGTCCCGTCAACTTTCACTCAAATTTGCAGGACAACACCGTCTCAACATTTTACTGCTAATTCCAGGTCCGCAACTTCATCCTATATCCCTATCTCAGTTTATAAGTGAATCTTTCTCACTTTCTATGCATTCCTAGCTTAATCCTTCTATCTACATTCTTTACAAAAGAGGGTAGCCTTGCTGTCATAACCCTTGAAACTCATCTAGAATCCAATCTTGCATTGTGTGGGATTGGATCTTGTGGGTTTCAACCCCTCTTTTGAATGTAAAGTCTCCCCTAAGTGAAAACCGTCAACCCTAGTGACCTCCTTCCCCTCTCTTCGGAGTGGTGGGGGGAACACTTAGGGTTCGCTCGTGATTTTCTGCTTTACAATATCATATACACATAGTAAAATCATTTCAGAGTGGTGAGCTATAGGGTGAACAACCACCAGAGAGATAGTAGCAAGCTCCTAAGTAGCAAGCATTAAAGTAGTGAATTACTTTTTTATTAACCACGAGAATCACTGACATCATATGTATATTCAAACATGTTTCACTATCCTTTTAGTTCATTTTCACACCAAAACCTAAACTATTTCATTCTTTCATTATAGATCAAACTAACCATCTTCTATAATAATACTAGATCATTTCCTTAGGAATCACTGTAATGCCTCACCATGAGGCCCAAAGGACTTAAACAAAATAAACAACAATAAAAATGCAAATAATTTTTTTTGGAGCTAAAGATTTCTATCTTACAGAATAAGACTAAACCACAAAGGAATAAATTCACGTTCTCTATACACATACTACATGCAATGCATATCTTTACCTTAATCCACACTTATTCTCTATCTTGATCTGTCAAATAACTAAATCGTATGAACTACCTAAAGCTTTTATGCAAAAAGGTATTCTACCTATTAACTCTCTTTACATGAGATCCTGAATGCAACACAAGCATTTTATGTCTTTAACACATAATTAATCATACATTCCTTAATAAAATCCATAAATTATTCATTAATAAACATAGATACTTCTATTTAATGTCAAATATATCATTTAGTAGCATCTTTATGAATTCTTATATCTAGATAAAGAGAAGAGGGAGATAATTTGATAGTCAAGCAATTCATTCATATGCACGTAAACCAACAAAATCACACAAATATGATTAAATTTTCCTATACATATCACCTTTAAGGTACTACACTTCATTACACTTCCTATTTAAAAGCTTGCAATTTAACCTATCATGAATTTTCATAAAATTAGAGATGCAGCTAGAGGTCTTAATTCCAAGATGAGATCTATACGGATGGACTTTTCTTACCTACAACACCCCTTGCATATACACTCACTACTCATAATTGTTACACTTACATCCTTAACTATCATTTTTTCATTGAATATCAAAATACAAGAAGAAGAGGGAAGAGAGAACTATTAGTTAACTAATATATGATAATGTATACACATCAAACATGTCCTTCTCTTACACATCCTATTTATGCAAAGTCTATTTCATTCATCGAATACAAACACATTATCGTGCTATTTATAACAAGGGCATTCATTAAGTTAACCATCCAAAATACACATAAGGAAATCTGTAGATAAAATTCTTACAATTCCCTCCTACCCCATGGAGTTTTCTCTACAAATGTATTTTAGTGGTTATGGGGGTTTTCAAGGAAATTTGGGGGAAAAATTTGTTGAAGAAGAAATTTGTGAAGGAGCGTGATAGATTTTGTTGAAGCTTCTGGATTTGTGTGCCTTGCCGAGGATCTCTTGGGAAATTTTAGCTTCCTCCTTAGTATTGTTTTCTTAAAAGCGAATAAGGTAGGTTTCTAATCCTCTTATTCCTATGCATGTTAAAATTTTGTCTTAATTTGAATAAAATCAGTTTGATTCTTTTTTTTAAAAATTGAAACGAGAAAATGTAATGGATTGTCTGTTAAATGGGGTTTTTGGGTTTTGGTTCTTCTTGCATCCTGATCATGATAGTTCATGAGGAGATTGAAGACTCACTTTGTGATGCAAATTTAGTACTCACTTCATTATTGTAATTTGGGAGATTATATCCTTATGAATACCTTATATTGTAACAATGATCATATGTATATTCTTATGGCAATGTATTATGAATCATGTACCTTGTTAAGGACAGTGTAATCTTATTTGTTAAGTTCCTTATTTCTTTGTATGTGCAGTTATGCTATCCTTGAGTAACATCGTTGTGGGGCCTTGAGGACTTTTGCTAGTTAGTATTTGTACATCTTTTCCTTATCATGTGGTTAAGATCTTCTTAGGATTATTTATATGCATATGTTTTCATAAGAACTTAAGTAATCTTCATTTACTTTGCAATCGATCAAATATAATGAAAGCAAATTTGTAGGATTGGTTTACAATATTTATGAAATAATATAATGTCAGTAAATTGAGTTAATGGATTAATGGAATCAATGTTGATTTGGAACTATTTGATGTCTAAGTGTTACTATGGTCCCTTTCGTAGATTTGAATGAACTTTTTTGTATTTTGCATAATGAGACCTTGCTTTTGCTTTTGGATCTTAACTTTGTTGGCATTGTGATTGTCATTGATGTCAACTGGTATAGGATGGTTACTGGTATAAGAGATGTTTGTGCAGTACTATTATTGTTGCATACTTAATGAGATGTCTTTGATATTCACCGATAAGTGAGGAAATGTCTTTCAGCACAAAGACCTTTGGAGTCATTGGTACACAAGTTAGTGTTGACTTGTGCAAGGACTACAAGCTGGTAAGTGATATGCTAACAGTGCATTGTTTCCAACTGACAAGTGAGTTAGTGTAGAAGTGTCAACCGACAACCAGTATGCTGAAGGATTTTTGGACAAGAAACAACAAGACTCCCCACCAAATAAGGAAGCAATCACCATAAGAAGTAGTTGACATGATGATGCAGTCACTGAAGTTTAGTAGTCTTATGCATGACCAAAGCTCTCTAGACAAACAAGTGATCAGTCTGCTTAGTGATCAGTGACCAGTGACAGAAGATAGCAGAGTTACACTGGTGAACCAGTGATACAGGTTGAAGGATGATACCCACCTGGAATCTTGGAGCAGTGACTGATAAGCTGGATGCGATGACCAAAGGTGAGTTAGTCATGGCGAGATATCATCAAACAAACAGATACTGAAGTCTACAACAATTAAAAACTAGTTAAGGTGAGATTTGTGTGGATTTTTTGGTTCGCATTAAAAAGACAGAACACGACCCAAAGGTTGGTTGAATTATGAATTTTAGAGGCATTCAAGGATGAGTTATTGGAGAGATTGATGGAGAACGTGCAGACAGAGTGCGAGAACATTTGGAAAGATTCAAATTTCAAATCTACCGAGTGTTAGGTGTAAACTGATTGAGGAATCAATGGGCATGTATTGGTGAAATATGGTATAAAGGTTTTTGGCGAAAACTAAAATAATTGATCAAAAAACTTGCAAAGTGCAAATCCTGTGAGAGGCGATCCAAAGGATAGAGTGTAAAGGTAGAGTAAAGAGTGAGGAAGTGCTAAGTGATTTAGCAGAGCCGAGGGTATGAGCAGAGAACCGGTAGAGTGTAGAGCCGAGGGTATGAGCAGAGAACCGGTAGAGTGTAGAGCCGAGGGTATGAGCAGAGAACCGGTAGAGTGCAGAGCCAAGGGTATGAGTAGAGAACCAGTGTAGTGTAGAGCAGACACAATCGATGCAGATAGAGTATGAGATTCATTGTGATCTGATCAAGCTATCAACAACTATTCCAATAGATCAACTTCCTATTTCTTTCTAACCATTGCAACTCAAAATCCCTTAATTGGGTGGACTTTAACAGGTCCCTTTGTAAAATCCCTTAATCGGGTGACATCTTAATTGATGATCCTAAGTCCTTTAACAAGGCTACCTCTAATAGGGTAAAGGCACTAACAGGCCTTAAATAAAATCCCTTAACTGGGTGGCACCTAACAGTGTCGTTGTAATCTCCTAATAGGGATGGTTCCTTACAAGGCGTGCTCCAGAAGAGTACAAATTTTGTGAGCATCAACTCACATATTGGTTTTCTCCCATTTGGGTTTCCACAAGATAATTATTGGTGTTATTGTGTATCTTTTCATGCATGCTTGTTCTCCTGCAATAACTGTTTGTATTGATGAATATTAAGTTAGTGCATACTTGAGTAAAAGTTTTTTAATTCTGTATAACTGGTAGGTAACTGATTCACCCCCCCCTCTCAGTCACCGGTAGGGACCAACAAACTTTCCTTGTGGGGATACTTAGATGTGTGGTTTTATGTGTTTGAATTCCAGAGGCTTAGGGAGGGAGTTTATGGATTCTTTATTGCATAGTCATGCTTCTCTTTGATGATAATAGTTCAAGCCTTGTATGATTTTGAAGCGGGATGGTATTTCCTAGCCTACTTTGGATACTCCCTATATGTTACCTTATTCTAGCAAGAGAGTCAAGCCTTGCTATGGTATTTTTTTGCTTTACCATATTGTGATATCCGATTTGATCCTTGATGTTGCTTGGATTCCTAGGTGCAATCTTGGTGGAGTGGCTTTCATTGGGGGTTGGTACCCAAAGTGGTAGCCAGGGTAACTCAATGAGAGTTTTTTAATCAAGTGAAAACCTAATTAATGAACTTGGGCAGGTAGTTAGTTCACATTAATAAAGATTAATTTGATGCCTCTCTTATGCTCAAATTCTTGTTTAGGTTTGGGGTAAGGAGAGAAGGCCTGGAATGGCATCCACCCATCTTGTCCATTTGAAAGGTTGGTGTGGTCCACTAGTTTTTGTATGGAGGCCAGGGGTCCGGGGTCAGGAGAGGTCACCAGGGTAACCGAGGATGGGGGCCGGGGCATAGTGAAGACCTACCAAGGTAACTCATGACAACCTAGTGATGACACTCTTCCCTATTGCATACCTAGTGGTAACTTATGTCTTTTATCCTCCCATGGATTGCTTGGGCCTCTGGAAGTTGGTTTCTATTCATATGAGTTCCCATGATCTTGTCTTGTGGGTCTCTTGTGATTGTATCCTTGAGAGCCCATGTTCAAACACTAAGATCTCTGGATTATATTGTGCCCTTAGTCTGGTTGGTCTTTCTATCATATGATTGTCCTTCTGGAGTATCCTTAGGAATAATGTTAGGACCTTGTAAGTCTTGGGTGTTTTATGCTCCGCGTCTCCATCTTGAAGATCCTCTTTGAGTACATGTGCATTCACTTCTTTCTCTTACCATTTTGATTTAATTGTATGGTTTAACTTTTAATAACAAAAAAAATAAAATCGCATTTTATTGTTGTTAATTTTATTTAAGTCCTCTGGGCTTCATAGAGGGGCATTACAATCAATTTACATCTCATCAAGATAAACATATATGTAACCATATGCAAATTCTATACAACAAGTACTAGTTTACTTTCCACATAAGATTACTTATAACAAGATTATCTCATAACACAATTCCCTGCAATAAACATACATATGGCTAACCATTTCAAATCTTATTCCAATATAGATCCCAATATATTTTCTACGTAACTAGCATTCTTACAACATGAACTATTTAATTAATACATCTTATTCCATTAAAATAACATAGTTTCAACTATTACTTCATCATGTCCTATTACATAAGATTACAAGGTACAAGAGTACACAATCTCTTACACATCTATATTTCATCATGATACAATATAATATCTCAAATACATAGAAATTATCTCCACAACTATCTGCATAGTGAAGAATCATAGAATCCACATTGACACACACAACCATCTAATAAAAAACATTCCAATGGAAGAAGGAATCAAACCACTTGACAATGTGGAACCAAAAAGGAACCACCCTCCATGCTAGGAGATGACATGGGGTTCCAACTCACACTCAAGATCTATGTTGACACCCAACAAGAAAGGGACACAACATGACACCAACAAAGACAACAATCAAGAATACAATAACCAAAACATGTTACAAGGCTAATCATAAATCGATACTCCCATAGGAATAATCAACAATCCGGGCATATGGATAATGGACACATGTAGGGAAGAGTGTCATCACATGCTAGCCTCGTGGAATCCATCTCAACCTTGGAGCAAAACAAGGGAGATTGATTTATGTCACCAACAGTCTTCCCAATCTTAAATCCCAAAACAACCTCCTTGGGACTCTCCATTGGGGCACAAACTCAAATTCATTATCTTGATTAAGTGAATCCTAATTACCCAACCCACCAATGAATTTATTAAAGTTATCACTTGTAGTTACAAAGGAAAACTCTTCATGTGGTTCCTTGGCTGGTCTAAACCCTAGCAGTCTATTGCTCATGAGCTTGATCCACACATGCAAGAGCCCACTCCCCCTAATCATGTACCAAGACCTTAGGGTGATACATAAAGCACAAATACCATCACAACAACATCATGAAGGCTCTCTAAAGACATAAATACAATCACAACATCTTTGATACAAGCTGAAGCATAATATGAATCAGACACCCAAATGGAAACAAGAGCCTTCACCAAATCAATACAAAAATGGACCAAGGATAATAGTAAGGCATAAACATCCCATCGGAGTTCTCAAAATATATCTCTCAACAACAAGGCTTTCATCCTCTTGCTGGAGATAAGCATCACATATGCACAACCCTCAACGATAAGGTGCAAATCATACTATTGGAGCCATAAAAAACCATGAAAGGATAAATATAAAATAAAACCAACTCTTATAACATCAACAATAAGTACACAAGCCTTTTGTACAAGTCCCATATCCAGAAAAATGACCAAATTGAGCAAATACTGATAAAATTGACAAACAAGGAAGATTAACACATAAAAGGACTAATTTGGCACATCCATATGCCATATTAGTACGTCTGGGGAAAACATTAGTGCATCTATGGAAAAATTTAGCGCATTCAGTTCAGAGAGCAAAAATGACATAAATGGAAGGTAGAAAGTGACGATCATGCTCAATCTTGCATATAGGCTCATAAAATGATCGCATAACACTCCAAAAGGTGCAGGAGGACAATATAAGGTTAAAAAAATACGAAAAAATAACAATAAGATCAAATATGTAGGATTTGACATCAATTCCCTGCACCTCATTCACAAAACCAATCACAAATTGCACATAATTACTTCATACTCACACAAAAGCTTAGGGAGATGTAAAAGAACATAATGAGGTATAAAATAACAATGCAAAGGCATTATAAAGGCCAACAAGACCACAAGGAACAAGAAACTCAAATTCATAAAGAAAGATTGCAGACATATATACTCTCAATAACACTCTATTTCTAGAATTGCCTTCTTGAATTACCAATAACACTCACATACATATTTATATTTGCATTAATCATTTCCCCAACCCGAGAATGAAATCTTAAAGCACTAAATCTTTCCCACAAACAATATTTCAACAAACACATTGAAATCAATATTTTTAGATTAGAATGCAGAGGGAGAAATCGAAACTCCAACCTAGAAATCACAACCAAGGCAAGAAATCAGATTGATGATGTAGTAACCCACTCCACATAACCCAAGAATTTTTGACTATTTTTTTATTTTTTATATTTATTTATTTAATCATTTGTGTTTCATTCAATCACATACTCTGGGCATCTATCCAATTGGATTAAACATTCATCCATTCAGGATGAGCATCTAACCATACGGGTTAGGCATCTATTCATACGGGACAAGAGGTTTCATCTATCGAATACGGGATAGGCATCTACCCAAATGGGGTAGGCATCTATCCAACTTGGGATAGGAGGTGCTCTGGCCAGATAATTAGACTCATCGGGACCATCCGAGTCCCAAGTCACTCACTAAGAACTACACTCCTCCAATAGGAGTGCATCGAGGTCACCGTCCTTAGGAGCAAATAAAAATAACATAATGCAAGCTTGAATTCCACCTCAGAATTTGGCCTAAAGTCTTGGGAAGTCAAGCGAATCCATACGGGATTCCTTCCGAGTATGCGTTAAATCTCTTTTTCCTTATTTCCCTTAACTTTAAATTAGGAGACTTCGCAAACCATCTTCTTGCCTTAACCAAAATCCTAGACCCCATCCCCAAACACTTGAGTACTAGGGACAACTCCATCCCTAGATTGCCCACATACCCGTTTCGGCATGGGATCAACACGTAAATTATATAGTTCTATTTTCTAATCTATGGTTTAATGTAAGCTGTTTTGGATAATAATAAATCTTCAATTATAAACTAATTTAAATAAATCAAATTTACATTAATAAATTTTAATAATAAAAATCAAAGTTTACAACATATAGCAATAAATTTAAAGAAACAATTTCTTTAAATTTTTTTGTTGATTTTCTTTCCTTTTAAAAATAACTTCCACACACACACACGCACGCACACACACACACACACACACACACACACACACACACACACACACACACACACACACACACACACATTTTAACTTTATATGTTTGGCTCTAGAATTAGCTTTCTAACGATATCTCATTTGCATGATTTTGACTTCGTATGTTCAAGTTATGGCAAAAAATCAACTCCATGTCAATTAGAGATTGGAAGGATTGAAGGGTTTATGAAATTGAGACTTTCTAAAAATGAAAACTTCCTAAAAATATAAGCTTTAAAAAAATAAAAGATTTCCAAAAATAGAAACTTTTCAAAAATAGAAACTTTTCAAAAACAAAATTTTTTGAAAATGGAAAGCAACTTCCAATTGAGCTCGATATGCATAGAAAAATAACCCAAGGTTGAATCCCTCAAGCATGTGGACAAGAATTCAACAGATTTGAAGCTTGGATACCATGTAGGAGCAAAGATTGCAGTCTGATACCATGTAGAAATGGATGATACAACCAAATGAGCCAAGAATCATCTACAAGAAAAACATCCATCACACAAAAGAGGAGAAGCCATGATTGAAGCTATGCAACCTTGAGAGAAAATTGATCCAAAGAGGAATCTGATAATTATATTAACCTATAATAAAATTGGATAGTTACAATGAATGAATGACTTGCTTTTATAGAGAGCAAAAAATGCCCTAATCCTAAAAATAGTAGAACTAAAAAAAAAGAATGAGAAGCTAAATAAAGAACAACTACAACTAAACTAAAGTGAAGCTAATATTATTCTAATTAAATAAAAGATAAAAAGAACCTAAGTTTAGCTTAAGTGAATAAAGTAATCAAAGAACCTAATTAATAAATAATTAGATAATTGTCCTTATTAATCCAACAATACATATTATTAAGATCAAGAGTGAGAAAATCCATAGTAATAAGGTTGCATAATTCTTATCTAATGAAATACTTTAGATACAAACTTCCTCAATTTCAAATAAAAATAGCCTCTTGAAAACCAAGTTAGTTTTTCTCTTCAAGCCATCTCGATTTTCATGTATTAATTTATATTAAATCCAAAAATTAGATCATTCTTCTAACTAACTGCATACATTATCAAGACTAGAAATGAGCAGACCCATATTATATAATCCTTACCTTATGAAATACTTTAGATACAAACTTCCTCAATTTCTTCATTGATAGCGACATTTCCAATAACTCTAAAACCATGTAATCAACATTAAAATTTAATTCTTCTTGTCCCATTTAAAAATGAAAAAAGAAAAGAAAAAAGAAATAAGAATAAATGAGAAGATTAGAAGAGTCAAATAAATTTTCACTTCAAAATATAACATGCATCAACATTGTTCTAACTAATTGCATACATCATCAAGATTAGAAATGAGTAAATCAACATTAGGTTGGTCACATAATCCTTATCTTATGGAATACTTTAGATACAAACTCCCTCAATTTCTTGATTGATAGTGACCTTTTCAATAAATTTAAAACCATATAATCAAAATCAACAATTAAAAGCAATTTATATAGAGGAAACTTCCATCCCCTTTCCTTTTAATAAAAAATAAATAAAAAAATTAAGAGAATTTGCTGCATTTCTTGTCAACATTAGAAATGAACAAATCCATATTAAGAAGGATGCATAATCCTTATCTTATGAAATACTTTAGATACAAACTTCTTGAATCTCTTGATTAATAATGATGTTTCAAAACACTCTAAAATCATATAATTAACATCATTAATTAAGGGAAGAGTACCAATAACCAGTATAGTTCCAATAACTATTCACTCTTTGTCCACCCAACCCCCCAATTACTAATGATAACTAAAAGCCCATTAATAAATTTCACATACCAATAGCCGCTCACTTTTTAGCATTTTTGGACCATAATTGGCCCATTTGTGCACTACTATTGAGGCATTTGTGCATGACTAATGAGTCATTTGTACATAAGTATTGGCAATTTGAAGTGCATAGTTATTGGGGCATCTTTAAGTTGGCATTGGGCGACACTTTGAAATGTGTACTTTTTGACCTTTGTGCACAAAATGGATCCCCTAACATGTGTTGTTACTATCTAGAGGCCAAAACAAGTCACTTAGAAAGAGAACCAAAAAAAATCATTGAAACCTGATGAACCATTTGAGATTTGTGGGTGTATGGAGTTAGCTATAACGACTACTAGTATACTTCGCCTAAACTATCATAATACTTTAAGACCCTTTAAATAGGAAAAACCTCCTCTCCCTCCCCAAACCGTTGAAAGCCATGTAGTTTTTGCTACCTGATACAGAAGCATGAGAACCTCTTTGGCTAAGAGTCAAGGACTGAGGGGTATCCATTCCGCCAAAATCATCTGGAGCACAATCCGAGCCTCATCCCTTTTTGACGGCTCCTAGCCTTGCACTCACCAAGGCTTGATCCATGGTAGGCTCATTAAGAACCTTTCAACTTCATGAGCGGGGAGGGGTATCCATTCTGCCAAAATCGTCTGAGGCACTATCCGAACCTCCTCCCTTTTTAACGTTAGAACCTTGAACTCACCAAGACTTGATTCTTGGTAGGCTCATTAAGAACCTTTCAACTTCATGAACAACCAAAAACCCATCCACATAATATTTCAATCCCAATTCCCATGTATTAATTTACTATTATTTGAATGTGGAAAGTTAATTATAAATGCTTATACACTCTGGAATGACATCATCTCTCAAATTGTTGACTTCCTCGAATACTACTGATTCGATCTGCTCGTGTAGGTATAACCAAGGAACTAAGCAGGGGAGGTGAAGATCCATTTATTAAAAAGTTCAAAAATAATGTCAGATCCATTTAAAAAAAAAAAAGGAAATAATATCAGATCCATATTAAAAAAGAAGAAGTATCAGATCTTTGTACTTTCAAGTGTATCTGTACGGCATACAGCTGATGCATTGCTTTGCTGGTATAATACCTTTGGCTGGAGGGTGGAGTAAAATTAAATTAAATTAAAACAAAACGTTAAAAAAAAAAGAATTTCGTGGGGGAGGAAATTCTGGTAATGCTGACGTCACGCCCGAGAGCAAAACCAGGATGTGGAGGAAACCGGGGCCCACCACTAGCACGACCCCTTGACCTAAATATGACGGCCAACCACTAGCCGTCAAGAGGCAAAACTTTCGTGGCCCGCCCCCCTTCGTCATGCATACGTCAGCGTGGAGTCCAGCAGGAATGGTGTGGCGATCCCATCACGATGACGTCGCGAATCAAGTCCACCGTCAACGGGAGCGTCACGACCGACGTCACGGCCCGACGATTGTGACGGTAGAATGAGCCGCGAACGTGCGCGGGCCCCACCACCAAACCCCGGATTGACGCACCGACTTGACGCTTCTCGTTCCACCTTTTTTTCGTATTTTGACGGCCACCCCATTTTTTCCTCCTCCTTCTTCCTAACGGTTCACACTTCACGCTCACCCAGCCGTGACTGACGGGCTGAACACAACGACCCAATCACCAATATCCGGACCGACCGGGCCGGGCTGGGCCGATCTTTTTATTTGCAATCCGACAACGTATAAACAATAAAGAATCGCGCATGAGAATTCTCATTGAGCTTCAGCAAATTCTTGGCTTTCTTGGGCGTCCTTGTTGGGATTCTTGGTAGAGGATTCAAAACTGGTAGATGATACAAAACAGTAAAGAATCAAGGAATTCTTGACCTTGTAGGGGATACACCACAACAACAAAAAAATCAAGGAATTCTTGAGCTTGTAGGGGATATACAACAGTAAAAAAAAAAAAAATCAAGGAGAATCAAGGAATTCTTGAGCTTGGGTTTTTTGGATTTGGTTTTCAGGATACAAGGCAATAAAGAATCAAGGAATTCTTGTTGAGCTTGATCAAATTCTTGATTTCCTTCAGCTTGAACAGATTCTTGATTCTTGGGTATCTTTTTTGGGTTTCTTGATTTCATTTTCTTTCTCAATACAAAATAATAAGGAATCAAGGAATTCTTAAGCTTGAGCTTGAGCAAATTCTTAGTTTCTTGGGCACCCTTCTTCGGCTTCTTGGTCTTCTTTCTCACAATACAAAGCAATAAAGATCAATGAATTCTTGAGCTTGAACAAATTCTTAGTTTCTTGGGCACCCTTCTTCTTCGGCTTCTTGGTTTTCCTTCTCACAATACAAAGCGATAAAGATCAAGGAAGGAATTCTTGAGCTGCAACAAATTCTTAGTTTCTTGGGCACCCTTTCTTTGGCTTCTTGATTATTGAAGATCAAGGAATTCTTGAGCTTGAACAAATTCTTGGTTTGATTTCTTGGGCGCTCTTCTTGAGCTTCTTAGTTTTCTTTCTCAAGATAAAAAATTGTTGAGCTTGGGCATCATTCTTTCTCAAGATATAAAGCAATAAAGAATCAATGAATTCTTGAGCTTGAGCAAATTTGAGCAAATTCGAGCAAATTCTTGATTTCGTGGGCACCCTCCTTGGACTTCCCTTCTTGGGTTTGTTGGTTTGAGCAGTAAAGAATCAAGGAATTCAATTCTTGAGATTGAGCAAATTCTTGGTTTTCTTCATTTGATTTTGTGGGCACCCTACTTGGACATCCCTTCTTGGGTTTGTTGGTTTAAGCAGTAAGGAATCAAGGATTTCAATTCTTGAGCTTGATCAAGTACTTGGTTTTCCTCATTGTCTTGGGCGTCTTCATTTTCTTGGAGAAGTTCTCGAACTTCAGCGAATTCTAGGCTTTCTTGATTTTCTTGGGCTTCTCGGACTTCTTGGTTACCGGTCGGGACAGTAGAATTCAGGTGTGGGTGAGATGCAGGGGCTGCAATACAAGGCCGGGTCGGCGGGTTTGGGAGGTGCGGCGTGCAAGCGACCGGCGCGGGCGGTAGGGGCGTTGCAGGCGGCGGCAGCGGAGACAAGTCCGGTGGAGAGAGTGCAGAGGTTGGCGGCGGATAACGCAGTTCTGGTGTTCAGCAGAACGTCGTGTTGCATGTGTCATGTTGTGAAGAGGCTCTTTTGTAGTTTGGGTGTCAATCCGGCGGTTTGTGAGTTGGATGAGGAAGAAGGTGGGGCAGAGATGGAGAAGGTTTTGGTGCGGGTGGTGGGGAAAAACCAGGCCTTGCCTGCTGTTTTCATTGGGGGGAATTTGGTGGGTGGGCTTGATCGTCTCATGGCAGCTCATATTGGTGGTGAGCTTGTGCCCATGTTGAAGCAGGCTGGTGCCCTTTGGCTCTGAAGATTAATGGAGTTTCGATGACAATTTTGTTGGTCTTTTTGGGCCGGCTTGAGTTTGAGTTTGAGTTGATCTCAATTTTGGGTTCTGTGAATCTTGATGTAGGAAGGAAGAGAGAGTTTTATGTAATTAAATACTGACCTAATTCGCTAGCCACCAATGAATGAATGAATGTTTACGTGTATTAAGTTTTGGAATTAATAAGAATTGTTGTGTTTATAAGTTGTAATGGAGGGGGGAAAGTGGGGATTTTTGTTTGGGTTTTGGTCTTCTCTTTTGTCTTGCAATTGGAGATCCTTGATGTTAGAGTTTGAATTGGTTGTGATATATAGATGAAAGAATGAAAGAATCAGTTAGTTTAATGAACCAGTCTTCTTGAAAAAGATTTCAATACTTTAATGAATCAGTCTTCTTGAAAAACATCTTACAATCTGCTCACATTTGTTGTTAACTGGCTTTCCCATCGGATCGATTTTATCTAAGATTTTTGTTTTGACGATTACAAATCCCCAGTTGTTCAGTAAAAGTTTTACTAATTCTTAATGGGCTTCAACTTGTATCGAAAACAGTAGTAGCAATATGCCCGCAAGCTCAATTCATCTCAAATTGCTGTAACAACGTCAACCCATTTCCAATGCACTACGCCATTGCTGACAACGTTTTGGTTAATTAATTCTCAGTCAATAAAGAATAGTGAAGCGTATAAGAATAGTGTTCTTTTTTGTAAAAAAAATTCATACTTCTCTATTATTAACAAACAATACTTTTATCTACTATTTTGTTTAAAATTTTAAATGTTATTAATATAAAAAAAAATTCACAATCTAATTCAGAAACAATAACTTTATCAGTACCTTTTCTTTTATTTAAACTTCTATAACTTTCTATTATTCTCATGATAGATCATGGAATGTGATTCAAATTGTTTTTGATAAAAAAACAGCCAAAATGTGTGATTCAAATTGTTGATACAAAAGACTCTTACACAATCTAATCCAAAAGCAACACCTTTATCTAGTATCTTTTCTTTTATTTAAACTTCTATAACTTTCTATTATTCTTACGATAGATCAAGGAATGTGATTCAAATTGTTGATACAAAAACTTCCACACAAAAAAAACATTCTTATCTAATGTCTTCTCTTTTATTTTAATTCTCATTTCTCTATTATCTTGAAGATAGATTATGAAATGTGATCCGAAACATTGATAAAAAAACCTCTGACACAATCATATCTACAAACAACCACCATCAACACCCTTATCTAATATCTTTTCTTTTAATTTAATGCATATTTCTCTATCCGAAACATTGATTAAAAAAATTCTGACACAATCTAACCTAAAAACAACAACAATCAACACCCTTATCGCAAGACATCTGGACATCTATAAATTATAGAATAGACAGGTCATTCAAATTTGATTTCATTTCTTCCATTTGTTAAATAGAGTGGATGGATTCCTGCCTGGACATGATAATTGCAGGAGGAGGCGTATTTTAAACGTTTGTAGCGTTTGAATTGCCGTACTACGTGCTGGTTTTCCCACATTCCATGGATAAATCGGAGAAATATTATTTTAATCTTGTTTCTTTTTTACAGAGATTTTGATTTTGATGATGGAGTCTTTATTTTGTTTTGTTTGTTTAATTGAGAAGCAAGGTATATTTATTATGATGCATGTTTTACCTCACCTCATAGTTGATGTAACATGATATTTATCCTTGCTTGCTGATGTACTACTTTGGATTCTCTGAATAGAGAATTACTTACTTCGCATTATTGAAAGTGGGAAAAAGTCTTCGACATAAAGTGTTCTAATTGAGTGATCTTATCACGCAATCATGAATTCTATATTTTAAAAAGCATGGTGTAACTTCTCTTTTCAAAAATGGCATCACCTCCAACTTAGGCCACATATGAAACCAATGCATTTGAAATCAATTTAGAATATAATATAATTAGGAAAGAAGATTTATTGTTAAAAAAATTAGTTTGTCTGGTCATCTAAATCAAAAGATACGTCTAGATTACATAGTAGAGTTCCTTATAAAAATAATTTTAGTAAAGATTCTCTTTCAATTTCTTTTTTATTAAAATATTAGAGCTTTTTCTTCTTAAAAAAACGTATTTTCGAATCTAATTTTAATCTAAATAGTAAAGAAACTTTCATTTTTTTTTTATTTGTTTGATTTAGATATACTATTTTTAAATAGTTTTTAATGTAATGACAAGTGTCTAAGAGATATGATTTTTGTTAAAAGTTTGTATATAATTCAAATTAATTATGTCTTATTTTTACTCTTAAAGACCAATTCTGATCCCCTCTTTTCATTTTCTATTGAGGTTATGACCCAAGTTGTTTGTGCGATTTGTCAAACAAAAAACCCAAGAATTTCATATTTCAAATTCAAATTTGGGTTGACTTAAGTCTAACTACTAGGTTTTATATACCAACTCGAGGTGAAACATTTCACTTGCCACCGTTGAAGTTGTATTTGAAGAATAAATGTAATTTATTTTACATATTTGATTCTCAAATATCTTGCAAATATTTAGAACATTATGATATAAATCCCTAAAATCCACTCCTAAATTTTTTTAAGGGAAGACTCGTGGTTAAAAAATACATTGTATCACGCACATCAAGTTCACCTCTAGTGAGCCTCAACTAGAATAAACACACTTTTCCATAAGAGGTATATTTTAATTATTTAATAATAATTTTTTAGATGCACTACATGCATCTTTGAGCATAGTGAGAACTAACCTTCTTTTGTAAAACTCCATATGTCCTTTAGCCAAAAGTTTGATTAGCTGATTTACTACATCTAGAGTTATACATTTTTCAAGTGTCACTTAATCAAATGAAACCTATGTAGGAATCAAATTTTATTTGATTGACTCATTTTCAATGCATGACTAAGTGTCACTTGGCCAAGCACATCATCTTGCATTTTATAAGTGATACTCAAATGTACCATTGTGAATTTCATAACACACCCCATTTGATAGTTTTATTGCATGAAATTTGATTACATCCAATCGATAACAATTAGGTTACAACATATCGACACACAGGCATGCTAGAATAGGTCACACCGGGACCTTGAATCAAAAGATCCATCTTCTAGGCACAATCTATCTCTGATTGATTCTAATTGATCTTCATTTGATTGCATTATAAAGCATGATTACAAATATATATATATATATATATATCCAAAGGATCCAATCGGCCCAAAAGGATCAAAACCTGAAGAACAAGACCTAACGTGCAAAATGAACAAGGTCGGCCTCCGCCAAGAGATTCCTCTGGAAAATCCAAAGGATGAAATGTAGAAGGTTGGCCACACACCAAGAAACATCGAGATCAATGTCCGAGGCTCTGCAAGCTTTGGAATGGGTTCTGGTAGATCACCAAAATAGGTCTCAGGCAACCGGTAACAAGAAACTATCATGGAAACCGGTAGGATATCTTGCTAGAAAGTGATCCAAATGAGATGTGGTTTGAAAGTAAGAAAGATGATCAAGTCTTCAAGTAAAATCCAACTCCACAGGATCCGATGAGCCAAAACTATGACACACAGAAAGGAACACTGAAACTGCAATTAGAAAACAAAACAAAAAATAAAATGTTTTTGGTTGATGCAAGATTGTTGTGAACCGAGTATGCTCCTGCATCAGACATTCGGGGTTAATGAAAAAGTGAGCCTCTCACTTTGCTGGGGTCAGAGGGAAACTAAGGCGGTCTACCTCTGCCTGAGAAATCCAAGATGAATCTTCAACTGGTCTGCTCTTCCACTTCACAAGATATTCTTTGTATTGACTGTTTCGGGTACTACGTCCAATCCTACTATCCAAAATCTCTTCAATCTGATTTGATTCCTTCTAGGGCAATTGTTTCTCAAGGTCTGCAACACTGTCCTCACTGAATTCTGGTTCATGGTACTCATGAAGATTTGCAATGTTGAATATAGGTGAAATACTTAGACTATCTGGTAGCCCTACTTCATATGCATTTCCAGAACTGAACTTCCTCAAAATCTTACAGGGTCCAAACTTCTTCATCTTCAACTTATTATAAGTTCCAACTAGGAATATCTCTTTTCTTAAATATACCATCACTTCATCGCCAACTTCAAATTCCTTATGTCTCCTCTTCTCATCTGCCTTCTCTTTGTATTTGCTATTCATGTCTTCCAAATGATGTTTAACCTGAATATGCAATGCTGCCATGTGATCTGCAAATTATTCTGCTTCTGAAATTTTTCGGTCTTCACTGCTAATGTCTCTCAATTCGGCTATTCCTCTAGGATGCACTCTAGTAACAATATCAAAAGGTGTTTTTCCGATACTTCTATTCACTAAATTGTTATAGGAAAACTCTGCTTGTGCAAGGATCAAATCCCAACTTCCGATTTTATCTCCCACTAAACATCTCAACAAGTTTCCCAAATCCGGTTAACTACTTCTGTCTGTCCATCAGTCCGTGGATGAAAAGTAGAACTGAACTTCAAATCCGTCTTCATCTTCTTCCAAAGTGTTCTAAAAAACAACCAACAAACTTAGTGTCTTTGTCTGAAATTATGCTCTTAGGTAATCCATGCAATCTCACCACTTCCTTGAAAAATAGGTCTGCTACATGCAATGCATCTGATGTCTTCTTACAAGGTATGAAATGAGCCATCTTTGAAAATCTATCCACAACCACAATTATAGAATCATTCCCTCTCGGTGTCTTAGGTAATCCAAGTACAAAATCCATGCTTATATCCTCCCAAGGTTTTACTGGTACCATCAAAGGTTTATATAATCCCACATTCAGACTACTACCTTTTGCAACTTGACAAACTCTACAACTCTGCACATATCTCTTAACATCCTTATGAATCTGGGGCCAAAAGTGTTGCTCACTCACCAATGCAACTGTTTTATCAATGCCAAAATGTCCAGCTAAACCTCCACTATGTTTCTCTTTGATTAGGTTCTCTCTCATGGAACTCTTAAGTATGCATAACTGAACTCCCTTAAATAACATCCCAACCTGAATGAAATAATCCAACCATTTGCTCCTATCAACCATAACCAATTCTCTACATGATTTCCAAGGTTTTGCAAAATCCGGGTCTTCATCATACAAGGTCTTCAAATCTTCAAAACCTAATACTGTCACTCTCATCTCTATCAGAAAATTCCTTCTCCTACTCAATGCATTAGCAACTTTGTTAGATTTCCCACTTCTATGCTTCAACACAAAGGTGTAACTCTATAAGAATTCTACCCATCTCATATGTCTCTGATTCAACTTACTCTGACTGCTCAAATACCGCAAAACTTGATGATCTGTATACAACACAAACTCCTTAGGCAACAAGTAATGTCTCCATTTCTTCAAGGCTTGATCATAAACTGAATATCTCTTCTGGGCATCATTCAATTTCTCACTGAAATATGCTACTGCTCTCGCTTCTTGACTCAAAACTGCTTCTATTGCTGTTCCACTTGCATCACAATCCACTTGAAATACCTTATTGAAATCCGGTAAAGCCAACACAGGCTGCTCAGTCACTTTGTGCTTCAACAATTCAAAAATTTTGTTTGCTCTGGTGGTCCACTTGAATTCCTTTCGATCCCCTCTCATGGTCTCAGTCATAGGGTTACAAACTGAATTGAAATTTTTGATAAACTTCCTATAAAAACTAGCCAATCCATGAAATGATCTTACCTCTCCAATGCTTTCCGGTGTAGGCCACTCAACAATGGCTTTCACTTTCTCAGGGTCCATCTTCAAACCATCCTTAGATATCACAAAGCCCAAATAGACTAACTCATCCTTCATGAAAGTGCACTTCTTGATATTGATCAACAACTTTTCTTCTCTCAACCTCTGTAAAACTTGTCTTAACTGCAACAAATGCTCCTCTTTTATTCTATTGAAAATCAGAATGTCATCCAAATACTCAATAACAAACTTACCCAAGAATTTCTTTACTACCTCATTCATCAGCCTCATTAAAGTGCTCAGTGCATTAGTTAATCCAAAAGGCATCACCAACCATTTATATAGTCCTTCATTTGTCTTAAATGTTGTCTTCCACTCATCACCTTCTCTGACCCTGATTTGATGATATCCACTCTTCAAATGTATCTTTGTAAAGTATTCTGCTCCACTCAAACAATCCATTATGTCATCCATCCTAGGAAAAGGAAACGGGTATTTCACTGTGATCTTGTTTATTGCTCTTGAATCAGTACACATCCTCCATTCTCCATTCTTCTTAGGTACTAATACTGTTGGTATTGCACAAGGGCTCAGACTTTCCCTGATCAAACCTTTCTTCAACAACTCCTGCACTTGTCTATTCAGTTCTTCATTTTTTGGCGGTGTCAACCGGTGTGCAGCTTTGTTAGGCAAACTAGCTACGGGAACCAAGTCCATGCAATGACTAATACTTCTAACAGGTGGCAATTTATCAGGTACATTATCTGAAATGATGTCCTTATATTCTATCAGCAAATCTCTTATCTCCATCGAGTGTTCTCCTTTCGATTCTGGTCTCTCATTCTTTATAGAAATTAAGGTAAAACACACATTCTCATGTCTCTGTCCATCCATGAATTTCCTTCCATCTACTAAATAGATTTTGGTATTTGTACAGAATTCACTCTTCGAAGGTTCCTCCAAAGGTAAAAAGGTTTGCTTCATCCCATTGGCCACAATAGTGTATGAATTCTTCCTCCCATCATGTATTGCCTGTCTATCAAATTGCCAAGGCCTTCCTAATAAAAGATGACAAATATCCATAGGCATAATATCACACAAAACTTCATCATGATAATTCCCAATTTTCAATTTTACTAAACACTATTCACTTACTAACAACTTATGTTCATCCTAAATCCATGCTATTTGATAAGGCTTAGGGTGTTTCAATCTCTCCAATTTCAATTTATTCACCATCTCTTCTGAAACAAGATTATCTGAACTACCACTATCAATAACAACTTTACAACACTTACCAGATACCTTACATCTAGTCTTGAACAGGTTCTTCCTCTGCAAGGGTTCTTCATCTCCTCCGATATGACACAAAGCTCTCCTCATCATCAACAGTTCTCCATCTTTAAGTTTATTGTGATCCCGTGGGGTTTTCTTCGACTACTATTGTTCTTCTGGTAGCCTCTATCTTCTTACATTCAAATGCACAGTGTCCTTCTCCTCCACATTTAAAGGAGTTTCCTCTAACGCCCTCTTGTCTTGTCTTCCAAAGTTCTCATTCCAGTAACCATCCGATTCTCTCCTCCGGTAGAAATTTCTATCATCCTTCCGGTATGAATTACCTTCCTTTCTCACTTCCTTGTCCTTGTTATGATCTATACTGGTTCCTCTTCCTCCTTGAAATCTTCCTCCGGTAAACCTTCCACCTCTACCTCTCTATCTCTGCTCATTTCTTTTGTTCAATTTCTCTTAAGCCTTTATTGCATACTGGTAAGCCTCTTCAACACTCTCCAATTTGATCATACTGAGTTCATCTTGTATAGACATCCGCAATCCGTTCAAATATCTTGCAATTTATTCAACTTCATCATTAACATGTCCGGATCTGATGTTCAACTTGTAAAATGCTTCAATGTACTCCTTCACACTAGATTCTTTTTGTCTCAGATTTTGCAACTTCCAAAACAAATCCACTTGATAATTCGCTAGGACAAACTTTGATTTTAACTTAGCAATCATCCTATCCCATGTCTTAATCTTTTCTTTACCTCTTCTTTGCCTATCAACTTGTAGGTGCTCCCACCAAAGAGATGCATGACCTTTCAAC
The DNA here is from genome assembly GCF_030272615.1 of Cryptomeria japonica. Taxonomy (NCBI): domain Eukaryota; kingdom Viridiplantae; phylum Streptophyta; class Pinopsida; order Cupressales; family Cupressaceae; genus Cryptomeria; species Cryptomeria japonica. The sequence continues at coordinate 128,384,510 of NC_081410.1, forward strand.
CAATACAGGCATATTTCACCTTCCTCTCTTGTGCAGTGTTTTCAAAATCAAAATACTTCTCCGTCTCCGAGATCCAATACATCAATTCATCCGAATCTAACTTTCCATCGTATTTCGGTGGGGTAAAATGAGGTTTAGTGTTCGCCCTACTCAAAACCCTTAAAATAATTTCTTCATTCGGGTCAACTACCGGTAGGTTCACTTATTCTTCTAGGGCTTCTTCTCCTTCATCTTCGCTTACATCTTCAATATGTTGGCCTCTTCTCTGGGCTGTCTCGATAGCTTCTAACCAGGTCGTCTTGACAGCTTCTAACCGGGCTACTATTCCTCGCAACATCTCCATCACAACAAGGTCTACATTCCCACACGCTCCACCATTCCTATTTCCTCTTTGCACCATTGATTCACGCTATTCCTTTGTAATTGCAGGTCGGATTCACAATCTGCCACCCTACAACAAAATTCAGGACACGCAACCTCCGGAATGAAACTTCGCTCTGATACCACTTGAAGCAGTCACCGGTGAGGAGGGACCTCAAGGAGATCAGTCCAGATTGGTCATCAAGAGTAAACACAACGGAAACACACAAAAATGATGGAGGCAATGCAAAACTGATAGTTTTATTGCATGAAATTTTATTACATCCAACCGGTAACAACTGGGTTACAACATACCAACACACAAGCCTGGTAGAATAGGTCACATCGGGACCTTGAATCAAAAGATCTATCTTCTATGCACAGTCTATCTCTGATTGATTCTAATTGATCTTCAATTGATTGCATTCTAAAGCATGATTATAAATATATATATTGATCCAAAGGATCCAGTCGGCCCAAAAGGATCAAAACCCAAAGAACAAGACCTAACGTGCAAAATGAACAAGGTTTGCCTCCGCCAAGAGATTCCTCTAGAAAATCCAAAGGATGAAACATAGAAGGTTGGCCACACGCCAAGAAACATTGAGATCAATGTCCAAGGCTCCGCAAACTTCGGAATGGGTTCCGGTAGATCACTAGAATAGGTCTCAGGCAACCGGTAACAAAGGAACAACCGGTAACAAGAAACTGTCATGGAAACCGACAGCGATATCTTGCCGGAAAGTGATCCAAATGAGATGCGGTTTGAAAGCAAGAAAGATGATCAAGTCTTCAAGTAGAATCCAGCTCCATGGGATCCGGTAAGCCAAAATCGAGACACACATAAAGGAACACTAAAACTGCAAACAAAAAACAAAACAAAAAAGAAAATGTTTTTGGTTGATGCAAGATTGCTGTGAACCGGGGATGCTCCTGCATCAAAATATGTGGACCCCCTTTTCTTTTTTTTCTTTTGATTGGTTTATGGTTCATTCAATCGCTTCACTACATGCTATAAAAAATTACTTGTGTTCACCTAAGGTCAATTATCAAGGCAATTTACTATCTAAAAATTGAGTGTTTCTCATCCTAAGATCTTACATATTACCAAAAATGGTCATGTTATTGCAGTTCATCCTATCATCCACATGTTTGAGGGATTGAATGTTTGTAGAATGTCTAGAACTCATATTTCTTGTCTCTTTCCACTTTTTGCAAGATCTCATTTGTATGATTTTAATCAAATTTTAAGGGTTTACAAAACTTTTCCTTATATCAAGACAACTTAATGTAAAATTTGAGAAATCTTATTATGCATTGGAATCTTCATGACTCTTCGCCTCAACCTTTTATAAAAATATATATTAACAATGAAAAAAATACAAAAAATATTTAAAAATTATATTTTACCAAAAAAAAAAATACAAAAAATATTTAAAAATTATATTTTACCAAAAAAATAAAATTCAAACACATGTTTTATTTTTCTCATTTAATTGATCCTAATTTTCCACACTAAATCCTTTTATCTTCCTCCAAAAGTTTGTGAGAACCCTTTACAACATTGAATATTCACCTTTTTTAAAGATTTAATTGCTTATACTTTGTCAACAAAAGTTATTTGTTCCTATGATGAGGTTTGTGGAAACTCATTAGAATGTGGGATATTCAATTATGTTTTCTCCATAGCATGCCCAGATGGACCTTCATTTCCTGCATCTAGATGAACTTACCTTTACAAAAATCCCTTCTAAATTTTGAACTTTGCAAAAGTTGACTATTTTGTCGAATCTTCACGTTATCATGTTTGATTACTAATGCTTTGTCTGCAAATATAATATTAAAACGTCATGAATGATGGAAGCTATTAAAGAAATAGTCTATGGGATATGTATCTGTGTTTTATATCTTGCATGACTATCCTTTCCCAGCAAAAATGAAAAGTTATAGATTGCTGAGTCCTTGCTCTGATAATATAATAGAATTATAAGGACCATAATAATTATTGTAAATCGTGCTTCAACTATGATGATTCGATGTCTTAGCCTCTCATAGTTTTACCTATGGATATTTCTGATTGTTCCACAAGACATAAGAATAGGCTTGCAAAAGTTCACCTATGGATACTTCTGACTGTTCCACAAGCAAGATTTAAGCTGTATGATGACATTTATCAATGCTCCTCCTTATATTTGGGCTCTTAAATTCTCTTAGCAATGGTTTAAGAAATCTTTCAATCATGCCGTCTCACTATTTCTTCCTACATTGATTCCTTAGCTAATTACCTAAGAATTGTGACTCTTGCAACATTCACATTTCAACTGGACTATCATGATGAAAGCCCAATAAATTATTTATTGTCATATTTTAATAGATTGTTGGAAAGTCTCTAAGTCTAATTGTTATCATGGATGAATCATTGCCATGCCCCGTCAAAATAAAAATAAAAGGGCCTTAGTAACTTGTTAATAAACTTTGGGACCCACCTTAGCTTGTCAGAAATTGTCCACCAATTAAATATTTAATGAAAACCAATTTCCTTTCTCCTTAAGCGAATGCGATTACGAAAACATGTCATCAACAAACAACCCACAAAGGATGTCAGGAATATGTCAAGTTTTGTATTTAGGAAGACTTAGGAGCTCAGTGATTACGTTATTTAAGACAACAATAACAACTTTGAAGGCTTCTTCAAAGAAGTGCTTAAATTAGGATTAGTTAAGATCATAAAAATGACAAAATTGTTGTAAAAAATAGACATAAAGTAAGCGACTCTATTAAGAGATTAGGGAGTAGTTAAAATGGCGTGATCTCATCAATTTTGTTAATTAAAGGATATAATCAATCAAGTGGTGCAATTTGTATAAGGTTGTGAAGGGTGCAAACAAACATTAAAAGACAACAATATATGAAGGGGTGCACTTTGGCTTTGAAGGATAAATTAAATAAAATTTAACTTTTCAAATGAAGAGGTATGTTTATGATAAGACATGTCTTATTCAAGAGAGGTCTTATATCAAAGGAATGCATCCTTTCTTGAAAGGGTATATGGTAAATATAAGACCATATCGAGATGAATGATTGAGGTCAAGAAGAAAAAAAAGGAAAAAAGAGGATCTTAGAGATAGGTGTAGGGGTCTAAATGTGTAATGTATAACCATTATAATACACAACAAGAGATCAAATAAATTAGATTTGGCATTGCATAAGATATTATACAACAATTCATTTCAATACTACACTCTGCTACAAGTTCTTTATATATGGCATAGTGGATATTGTATATAAATATGTCTGTGCACTATGATTAATAACATTTACATTGTTGATTAGGGTTGTTTAACATAGCACAATGAATATCAATTATATTTTCTCATTACCGATTCATGATTGTAGCATCCTAAATTGTACTTCCTTACAATTTTGTCCTCATTTGGGCCCTCACCTTGGCGTTTATGTCTCGAGGCTTGATCGGAGACCTGATTCTGCTCATACCATGCATATTTGTCATATTTTTTACCCCTGCACTTTATTTCCCCCTTTATTCTGGTGCTTGATTGGTCAGGACTAGGGCGCTAGCGCCCTGATCCCCTTAGGCTGTAGCGCCCAACGCCCTGGTCCTCCCAATGAGGACCCATTTGTGGGCCCCTTAATGGTCATAAGATTTGGGCAGGAATCCCGACCCCATGTCGACATGTTTAAAAAGATCCATTTTTTTGCCCCTTAATGGTCATAAGATTTGGGCGGGAATCTTGACCCCGTGTTGGCTCATGTTGGAAAATTAAGTTGATTTTCGATGGGAAAGTATAAAATGAGGTCTAGCCCTCTCATTTTGATATACAATTCATATTCAACAATTATATTGATCAATCAAGCATTCAAGTCAAGTGAGCAAGCAATCAGTCTTCTTTTAAGCATTGGAGCAGAGATAAGGTCAAGATTCAAGCATTGGAGTTGACATTCATTATTTATGTTATTGAAGACTTCATGAAACCCTAATTCCGTGTGGAGAGAAACAAAAATTCACAAGGAGGTATAGCATTTGTGTTTTCAACATCTCCCTTCAAAAGGAGAACATTTCCATTACTGCAATTTGGTGCAGTCACAACAGGAGTAAGTCCTCAAAGAGAACAATCCAGATCATGCAACAAATGAATCAAAACAAAAACAAATCAATGCAATGAAGGCAATGTAAAATCAAACTTTTATTATATCAAGGAATTCAAATACAAATTGGTTGGCAACATGCAGGCTTACAAATTCGGCACACATGCCTAATTACATACATGCTCAAAACACAATATCCAGGCTCAAGCAAGAATGCAAGACAACTCTGGACCTCCTCACCTACTGATTGATCTTCTATGTGTCTAACTGCTTGATTACATTTATTTATATGATATACATAGCTCAAGGATGATCTGCATCGGTCCAAGATGAAAACAATTGTTGATGAAGAAGATGTAACATGTAAAACAACAAGGTTGGCCTCTACCAAAGAAATCCTTCTAGAAACAACATAGAATGATGTGCGGACCCGAAGGAAGGTCGCCCACAAGCCAAGGAACATTGGAAGAAACAAATTTAGGCTCCACAAGCTACATAAATGATCCACAAGATTCTCCATTAGTAGCCAAGTCCAAGCAGTTTCGGTGCTTTGAGCTAGAAAAATATCTTAGATTCCAGAAGCGATAACTTGTCAGAAAAATATCCAAATGTCCCACAGACATAGGATAAGGTAGATGAACATATCCACAAGAAAAATATAGCTCCATAAGATCCGGTGAGGAAATGCAACAAAATGCAGAAAGAAATGCTGAAACTGCAAAATAGAAAGCAAAACAAGAAGAAAATGTTTTTGGTTGATGCAAGATTGCCAAGAACCAGGGATGCTCCTGCATCACAATTCAATCATATGTCATTTCTATTTCAAGGTTTTAGCATCATAAAATTGTGACCTTGCAATTTTCGACCACATTTGGGTCTTCACATTGGCGAATGAATCTCTAAGGCTGATTGGAGACCCGAGACATGCTCACATCTTTTGAAACTTACATTTCCTCACATCTTGCACTCTCTTTTGCTACTCTCTGTCCTAAATTAGGGCAAGAAAGGGGCATGATGCCCCTATCCTCCTAGGACAAGGGTGTGGCGCCCCTGTCCTTGCCCTATTTTGGGCCCCCTTTGCATTTATCCTTCATTGGGATTTTCAATTTTGAAGCGAGAAAACTTTCCCTATGTCGGCCTATAACAAAAATCAGTCAATTAACCCTAATTGACGAATATATAAGGCATTTCATCCTCCTATTTGCATAAGTCAATGAGTTCAATAAGTCAAGAAGCAAAAATCAAGTGCATAAGTGAAATCAAGCATTCAAGCATTTAAGCATTCAAGTTTCCTTTCAAGTATTGAGCATCTCAAGTCTCCTTTCAAGGCTAGGTATTGCATTCAAGTCAAGGATTCAACCGTTGAAGTGGAGATCACTCTTGACATTCAATTCTGCATATCCTTTCAAACAACTCTATCAACATTTCAATTGTACCCTCTCTTGAGGGGAATTCTATTTCAGTCATTTACTTTCATTTACTTGCAAGTACTTCTCATCATTTGGTTAATTCCAAAACCGGGGTTTGACCTGAAGGCAAACCCCCAATCCCAACAACATTTCCTCTCTTTTATGTATGTAAGTTGTAGGTGCACAACTGTATTTGCAGATTTGGACTTCACTTTCAGGGACGAAAAACCCTTTTCAGGGCGTAGATTTTTCGGAGGACCTGTGCACTTTCAACACGGTCCTGACAACTTTCACTCAAATTTGCAGCGGAGCTTCGTCTTGACCTTTTACTGCTAATTCCAGGTGCCCAACTTCATCCCGCAATTCTATCTCAAGTTATAAACATTTCTTTGTCGCATTTACACTTAGTATTAAATCACATAATTCAACTTATCCATTCTAAAAGAGGGGTTACCTTCACTTTCCAAATTCATTGTCAATTCACTTAGCATTCAATCTCTTTCTATTGAGATTGGATCTAGTGAATTCTCCCCCCTCTTTTAAATGTAAAGGGCGTGAGAGGTCGAAGGGCATCTTTTGTGAAACTTTCTCTCTTTCTCTTGAGGAGAGAAAAGCTTTCCTCTTGATTTCTACATCACCCTTTTCACCCATTACAAAGGTTAATTCCTAAACTGGGGTTTGAATTAGGAAAACCCTAGTTTCCAACCTATTTACCTTCTCTAGTGTGTGTAGGATTAGGTACAGAGCTACGATCTTTAGAATTGGCTTTATTTACATCGACAAATCAATTCCCCATTGGAGTACAAAAAGTGCAGAGGACTAGAGCGACCGTCACTACGGTCCCAACAAATCAGGATATCCTTCTGGGAATAGGTCTGAATACTCTTACAATATTCAGATCCATGTTTATGGTTCAATTCGGTCACAGTAGCTTATTGTACATCAATTCCAACACATTTACCCTAATTTCAGTATTTTTACAATTCAACTTAAAAGAGGGCAATCCAATCCAATAGAATTCTCAGCCCTTATTCTTGTTGGTTTGTGGCTAGATCTATTGGGTTTACCTTCCCTTTTCAATGTGTTGGCCCCCAAGCAAAAGTTAGTGGTTTTCATCCTTCTATGGTGAAAACCCTAATTTTTTACCATCACAATGATATGTTGATGCTTATGACTGGTTATTATATGTAAAACACATACATAATACTAAATTATTTTTGTATTCTAAATGATTATTAAAGATATCCATGATAAAAAAATGAGGAATTACAAGTAGGGGAATGGTGTTGGGGTCACCTTCTAGGCACACCACCTCATTGTATAAGACTGAGGAGTCCCATGAGGCCAAAGGGGTATAGAAGGTGTTCCCTTTGGGCCTATGAAGGATAGAATTTCTAGACACCCTATTGTGATGGCTCTCATGCTCTCTATCATGGTGAATCACTTGTGAATGAATGTGTTAATCACGTTAATTATGAATGAAAATAGTCTCAAAAAACTATTCAGCTGTGCTCAGATAGAAATGTTTTATTGGAATCATGTTCAAATCTTTAAGATGCTTATGCACACTATATTTCAAATTAAGTGAATTACCAAGTCAAAATTTATGACCTATGAAAATACTTGCACGACCTTTGGAGAGTATCTATTGAAAACAATAATTAAATACATAACTTTTTATAGACATCACATAGGCATAATTGATTGACCCCTAGAATAATTGTAAAGGCATCTTTTCTTTCGTAATTCTTGAGGGCTCATATCTCCAAGTATAGATCTTTATTTAGGAGTGAACAACTCACATGGAGTGAAAAACTAGGAGAGTGTGCAATAAGTGATTCCAAATATAATTGTAACCACCACCATTGTGCCCCACCTTATTTATGAATGCATATGAAAACTAATGCTAACATTATCAAAGAATATTAACTATAATCTATTTTACAATTACACCCTAGGAATCTAAGGATACTTTCCAAGAGTGATGGAGATACATAGGATTGCAAGGTAAATGACACTTTAATCCTAAATTTACACTAAACCTTGTTCTAAAGGATGGAAATTGACTCTCACTAAAGGAAACTGATTTCCTTTGATATTATTTTCACCAATTATTCTATGATTAATAAGAAGGTTTAAGTCTATTTAAAATTATAACAATTGTTATTTTCTATAAATATGGTTTTTAAATGAAAATATAACACTAACTAACTAAGATAATCAAGTGGTGCTCCCTTTTGGGTAGGTCTAGACCAATCACTATATTGAAGCTATGGTGGTTGACATTGGGTTGAAGCTTGCTCAATCCAATGGTTTTACAAAAACTTGGTTGGAGGAGGACTCTTTGAATATCATCCAATGCCTCCAGAATTATTTCAAACCTAGTTGGTCAATTGAAGCTTTGATCTTAGAATCCCATAATATTATCAATTCTTTTGATGAATTTTATATTTCACATATTTGCCATGAGGGTAATAAGTTAGTAGACTTGTTTGCTAAAGTTGGCATGTTTAGGCAATTGAGATAGAAATGGGACTCCCACTGTTGGCAATTGACACTCATCTGGTGACTTTCGGTAGTTTCTTATTGGTCTAGGGTTGTCATTGATGGAAACTCTTCTTGGAGATTCTATTTGACGGTCATGATCTCTCTTATCTAGAAACAAGAGTTAACCGGTAAGCAATTAGCTGGTAATTTAGGGCTATCTCAGTAATGTTTTGGTCCAGAAATATTTCTGATGATTGTGGTAATTTTGGTGGTCAATTTTGTGTTCTCAGTGAATGGGAAGATCCTTAGGAAGTGTGTGATCATACTCTTTTGGTCTGGTGCTATGTTTTGTTAAAGATTGAAGCCGACTTGAAGCTACACATTACACTTCTTGAAGCCAACTTGAAGGAGATTAATTTTGTTAAGATCAGATATATAAGATCGAATTGGTGATTAGCTTTTGGTGTAATACAATTGTGGCAATCAGTTTTGATGTGATTGAGAACAGTTTCACATGCGCATTTGGTTCACAGATAATTTGGTAGCTGATTGAGATAGAAATAGGGTATTTGTAGGGCAAGGACAGTCAGAGATCTAGTGCTTAACCACAAATCATTCATGCATTGTTAGATGCTACTTCAGAGTTCATTTTATTGCATTTCCTAATTGTAATCAAATTGTAAGTCAATGAGACTTCCCTGAAGGTTGTAGCCTTTTGGGTCATTGTATTTCCCTTTCCGGGTTTCCACGTAAAAATTCCAGCATTGTGGATCTGTGGTTTATTTATTGCTTGTTTATGTTCTTTTCTATTATGCATTGCTAATCAGTGGATAAAGAATAAGTGTATGGATTTGAGATCACTTATCCCCCCCCCCCCCCTCTCAGTGATCCTTGATTCTAACACCCACAACCCCCTTTCCTTGGAAGCTTCTAATATCATCTACCATGATTTTCAATATAGTTGTATGTGAGTTTTCTTACATTGTTATTATGACATGTAATAATTCCTCACACTTTTTGGGTTATTTTTGTGTTATTATCTTCTTGGTGTTGTAGTGTAGAGTGTTTTTTGTGGCTTTTCTTTGGTGGGCCTTCGAAAATGAGAATTGGGACTAGGGTAATTTATGGTTGCTACAGTATTGGAGAATGAGTGGGGACATGAATTGTGTGGAGCCAGGCTCCTACAAAGGTTTTAAGTGGAAAAATATTTCATGACAAATTATTGAGAGGGGTGGGTTGGTGACCTACATTTAGAGGCTTCATGGACATGATCCTTAGGTTTCCAACAAGTTTGTTCAAGATTGGAAGAATCTCTCCCTTATGGTATATGGAAAGGAAATTTTGATCTCTAAGGAATTCATCTCCCATGTCTTTGGGATTTTGATGAATGGTGTTAAAGTGTTCAAAGATAGGTAAGGGGTGGATGCTACAATTTCTCAATTTCTTAAAGGCAAGGAGAATGACAAACTTGGTAAGAAAACACTAAGGGGCTATGATAGGTCTTCTATCAATCCCATCTAGGATGATGTTGTAGATAATTTAATATAGTATACCACCCTTGATGGTAAGTACACAATATATGACATCCATTTTATTCTATTTAATCATTTCAAACACAAAATGTTGCTTTTCTTTCCTTTTTTTTTGCTATCCCTAGAGAAAGGGGTTAAAGACCATACGAAGAATTCTAAATTTCCTATTCTACACGAGGGGATAATTATGTTAATAATATAATATGTTATAGAATCCTCACCTAGAATTTCTAAGAAATCGCCTAAGAAAATTAAGAAACATATCCTTGTGAGGGTTCATTTTTCAGATTTGCCTATCGACACAAAGGATATGGAGATGGAGGATGAGGATTATGAGCAATAATGGGTGGAGTTAGAGGAGGATATCTCTATTCATATGTTTTTTCCCCCTCCTCTTGAGGCTAGTAAGGGTAAGAAGAAGAACTCTTGTAAGAGAAGGGAGCAGTCCCATACTTCCTAGAGTGATGGCTTGCATACTAGAGACATTTGAATATGCTGGTGAAAAGGTATCCCCCCATGGTGGAACAAATTAAGGTTGTTTAGGGTAAGAAGACAAAAATAGGGGATGTTCAATTAAGAGATAGTTCCAAAGGTAAAGCAAAGGTGGGTGACCATATGGGTGAGACTTCTTCTTTCCTTGGTAATTTGAGGAAGGGGCTAGGCACCACTGAGGTTGATAATACACAAACTCCTAACAATTTGCTGCAAAGGTAGGGTAATGTGCATACTGGTCTTTCAAAGTATTTATCATATCTTCATTCCAACGAGAAGAGGCTTGTGATGTCCTTGGCTTAGTGTTGGAAGGTTTATCTAGACAATTCAAGCTGGTGAAATTCTTTCTTGAAATTGATTAAATTAAGGTAAAAATTAGAGCCTTGAACATGAATATTATTAACATTACAAATGAGAATGTGAGGTATTCTCCTTCCTCTAATGAGTTGAAAGATATTAAGTCTTCAATGGATGTGAAATATCTCATTTTAATATTGATTATGCTAACAATATAAAAGTTTTTGAGAAGAAGTTGAAGGAGGTCAACCAAAATCTTGAGACGATTTGCCAATTTAGTCACACCTTGAGATGATTTGCCAATTTAGTCAATGCTCCATCCATAATAGCATGAAGGGAATTAGGATCCTGACCAATAAATTGTATGAGCTTAGAGAAGATCATGTGGTGGATACATTTAGAACTAAGACTCAAGATGAAGGCAAGTGCATGAAAGGCAAGGGAAAATATGCAGCTCTTAGTGAATAAATTGGGCCTCCTAGTTCTTGCACTAGGGGCAACAGAAAGAAGTCCTAGGACAAGAAAAAAATATTTTTGGAATTTCTAATTTGTAGAAGAAGTTTCTTGATCAAGAAATGGAGGTTGCTAGTGTCTTGAATAATTTTCATTAAGTCTAGTTGTTATCTTTGTTTTTGTTGTGTTTTGGTAGTCTGTTTGTTATTTGTTGGTTTTTGATGGTTTGGCTCTATCTTTGTGACAACATTTTGTAAATAGGGTTTTAGGTCCCTTCAAAACCTATTTTATCCTATAATAAAATATTAAGATACTTAAAGGAAAAAAATTGGTTAAAAAAATATTAACAAAAAAATTATTACAACTTTTTAATAATAGAAATAAAAATTATAAATAACTAGGAACTACGAGTTAAAAGGAGGAAGTCACCATTTAGCATGTTAGTCTATTGCATGGACATTCATGCATTACATTGTCATCTATATTAATCGAGTATGGAAAGCCTCCAAAATTCATGAAAATTTATCTTACCTATTCACTTAATCTGCAAAACCTAAAATAAAAAAATGCAAAGAATAAAATTAATAACAAAATTAACAAGATTTAAATGTATAATATGAATGAATTTATAAATAAGAAAACATTTGAGGACCTCTCATTGTTTGAGTTCTCTCAAAATATCTACAAGCACAAAGAAAAAGGAAAAATGTTTAAGGCTATTGAGATTTTCTTGAGTTAAATCCCTATTTTGGTATTTCTACTTCCACGATAGCTAAGATTCTAAGTGAATCTAGAAATAAGATCACTGTCTGAATGTGAGATTGATAGGATGTGATAATACCAAGGTGGTTATGGACATAATGAAATAAATGCTTAAACAATAAAAAAATATTACTCAAAAAGTCTTTAGGAAGCAAAGAATAAGAAGATAGTTGAAAAGAATGTCATGAGAGTGTTGTAGAAATATCGAGTGTCTGAATTTCGAGATTGATAGGATGTGATAATACCAAGGTGGTTATGGACATAATGAAATAAACACTTACACTAAAAAAATATTACTCAAAAAGTCTTGAGGAAGCAAAGAATAAAAAGATAGTTGAAAAGAATATCTGAGAGTGTTGTAGAAATATTGAGAGTTTTATTAGAGATACCAAGGGGAGAGATAATCAAAATGAGAAGAGGAGTTAAAAAATGCTATTGACAAGCCATTTAGATTAATCTCAATCCATTTTGATTGACATGGGAAGGTGACAAGTGAAAAGTTATTATAAAAAATAACTAAACAAAAATATCATGGGACGCTAGTGTGGCACATGGATGTTTGTGCAATGTGCTAGTGTATAGATAACTTATGCTTGAAAATGATGAGTCTAAAAAATAATAAGGGTAAAACAAAAGGCTATGGTAAAAGGGGGCCACAATAAATAAGAAATAAGCACCTTTTGAAGGAGAAATGTTATACACAGGTTGAAATGAACCTATCAAAATACTAAGGGAATGGACACCAAAGAGGACACTGAATATAGCGTAAAGTTCTAAGGGTGTATAATTTTTGATTTTTTAATTACATACATCCAATTTAAAGTGAAAAACTATCCAAAAACTCTTAGAAAACACCATTGCATGTATAACCTTCTTACACACTCCACTAACGAAATAACTTGCATACCTAAATCATTCAATTTACTTACATAAAGTATGTTCTATGCCAAGATATGATATGTAATACAATATTGACCCCCTTTTCAATCATCTACAAGGATTCTAATAAGAAACGTTCCACATCCAACAATAATTAGATGATAATCATGTCTAAGGTACACCTTCTTACCATTTAACTATTCGTATTTTGTAAATCAACCTCTATGCAAAGTCATGAGAAAAGATGCACTAGATTCAATTAACCACACACCTTTTGATGTATGTGTAAAACCAAGGCCATGACAAAGGAATCACCATAATCATAGGATTACTTCTTAAACTCATCATTAGAATCTCTCTTTTCTTTTTTCTCTACCTTCTTATAGACTCTTAAAAAATGGCTAGGCTTTTAATGAACCAGAATGGTCCTTTAATCAAATCTATATATTTTTAGATATTTGCACAATTTCTTAGATTATTAAAAGTTAGAGAAAAATTCAATCTTATCATAGAATTCATATATCTTTGGAAGATAAATTCATTAAGCAACATTACTCATCATTTAAATAGTAAAACATAACATATATCTTTACAAATATACACATATGTTTACATTTTAAATAATGTGAACCTTTACAATACACCAATTTAAATAAAAAACATCATCACTTATACACATGAAGTAAAATCCTTCAAAATTTTATAATTTCAAATAGAAACATAAATTTTGTCTCTAATAATCCAATTCTATAGAATCTCAACTACAAGAGGGAGATAATCACCTAAATGCTTTCCCTCGAACTAAAAAATAGTGGTCCCATTCACACCTTACTACTAGAAGTGACCCTACCCTTCATAAAATGAAAATATAGGGAAACTACAAGAACATCATGCCATCTGAGAATTAGTGTTGTGTGATAATATAAAAACCTATCTTACAACTCTAGATACCCTCTAACTAAGTATGATATATCTAATTGTAGACACCTAAAATTAATTTAATTAATTTAAGCTCGCCAAAATAATTAATTGACTTAATTGTATCATCCTTAATCTTCTCAGTGATTAGTTAAATCTAATTTAATTAATTCTATCACTATTGTCCAATAATTAATTTATCAAATAAATTAATTATTCCCCTATTCTTCTAAAGTCCCCTCCAATAATTATTTCCTCTAAACTCACTCAGTTAATTAATTCTAATTAATTAACCTAGTCATGTGATTCCTACAAATCACTTTTCCTAATCCTACTCAACCTAATTAATCCTTGTATAATCTCTCATAATTATGCTTATCATTATCCCTCAATTTTTAATTTCCACCCATGTCACATCAACATTGAGTCTCTCAAAGAAATTCAAATTTCTTTGAACCCCTCAATGCATCCTTATTTTGGAATTTTTAATTCCTCATATTTGAAATTCAAACTTCTCCCCCTTTTCCCAAGGAATTTTATATTCCTGTTTATTTTCCCAAGGCACCCTTGATCCATGCCTTCTATCTCAAATCAATCTCAACCCTTCATGATCAAATCAATCTTGGCCCTCCATTGGCCTCCTCCAATCTATAAACTGGAGCCTCTTCTCCTCACAAATCATCCACTTCTCATGCATTGTCATGCTGCCTATTTCTCCTTGATCCAAATCATCATCTTCTATGGAATTCTTATGTTGCTCTTTTCTCCTCTCATCATCTTCTAATCATCCCTCTTTCATGTCCTCATAATCCTCCATTATCAAATCCTTCTATCCATCATCCAAAATCTAATTGAGTAATCCACTTACCTTGTTGAGCATTTGGAGAGCATTCCACATGCATTAAGAAGGAGCCCATCCAATCAAGTTGAAGAGAGGCACTATTCAACTTCACTGAAGGCTCAATCCAAGGGAGAGGTAAAATAGCAAAGGTATAAATGATCTTTTAATGTTTTAGTGTTTTCTTGCTCATTTCATTGTGTTTTTGATCATTTAACCTTTCATTCCATTTCCCCTCTTCACTAATTAATTTGTATCTTTAGACACAATGAATTGATGATATAAGTAGTGATCTTGCATTAATTTAGCCAAATATTTAACAATAATAATCACATATTGACAATTGGATATTCACAATTTTGTTCCATGCAATAGTTTTCAAACAAAATATGGTAATCTTCAAATCTCCCAATATTGTAGATTTATACTAAAATCATGAAGCAAAGGAAAAGAGACTATTTTCTCTTTTACCCTAGTTTGGTATCCATTATATTTGAATGCACAAAATTTACAAATATACAAGAAATATATTACGATTATTTACATTGCAACTTTCTACCATCATAAACAACATGTCATTCTCACATAGAAATAACATAAGTTTTCGTAAGTATTTACTCACATTTAAATATTCACATTAATTGTATATGTGTATATATGTATGTATATATATGTATGTACACATATATATACATATACATATACATATACATATACATATACATATACATATACATATACATATACATATACATATACATATGTACATATACATATACATATACATATACATATACATATGCACACACACACATATGTATACATATTGTTGGCATTGTGATACTGTTTTGTATGACCGATAAATGGTATGGTTGACATTGTTGGCAACATCATCTCCTTAGTCTTCACAGTCCATTGGCAGTGAGTAGACTGGCTAAGCAAGTGAGTAGACCGACAAGCAGTGAGTAGACCAACAAGCAGTGAGTAGACTGACAAGCAGTGAGTAGACTAGCAAATAGTAAGAAGATCGAGCAGTGGTGAGTAGATCGACACATAAGAGGTTCATCGGCTAAGAAAAGAATAGACCGGTATACAAGAGGAAATTGGCTAGACAGGTTTTGATCGATACACCAGAAGAATCAGTAACCGACAGACTGGTAACGTTCAGTTACATCCAGCTAAATTGAGAGTCTTCTCCAATCAACCAACAGACTTATCGACATGTTCGACTATATTGACAGAGATTCTTGCATGGTTTCAGAGGCGTAATTTAAGGCCTGACAACGGAATTTTGAAAGGTATGTTTTGGAGGGAAAGTTGGTGATAGACTAAAGGGTCTATATATACACATATCTCATTCTTTAGATGGTTGTTGTCAAGGTGAATGAAGATAATGTGAAAGTGGTCACAGGGGGAGTTTAAGAGAATGCAGAGATGAATGACAAAAGACCGGCATAGTGGAGTTTCATAGAGTGGTGACTCAAGTGACAAAGGACCGACAGTGTGATATTCAAGGATTAGGAAATTGATAGAAGGCAGAGTTGATAGTGCATTTAGGAAATCAGAGTTGTGTAGAACAGACACAACCGATGTAGATCTAGTGTGATTCTTCAGTGTGATCTGACTAGGCTAATGAGTAGTAGTTTTAGCAGATCATCCATCTGTTGCTTTCTAACAACTGCAACATAAATCCCTTAACTGGATGGACTTTAACAGGTCCCATTATAAAAATCCCTTAATTGGGTGACATCTTGATTGATGTTCTAAGTCCTTTAATATGGTAAAGGCACTAACCGACCTTGTTCAAAATCTCTTAATCGGGTGGCACCTAACAGTGTCTTTGTAATCTCCTAACAGGGATGGCTCTTAATCGGGAGTACTCCAAAAGAGTACAAATTTTGTGAGTTCCTACTCACACCGTGGTTTTCTCCCTTTTGAGTTTCCACAAGATAAATCTATGTGTCATTGTGTGTCTTTTCATGTATGCTTAATCTTCTGCAGTAAATGTTTACATTGGTGAATGGTAAATTAGTTCAAACTTAAAGTAAAAGTTTCAATTGATTAAGACCGGTAAAGTATCGATTCACCCCTCCCCTCTCAGTACTGGTTGAGACTAACACATATATATACATATACATATACACACATATATATGTACATGTATACATACACAAACACACACACATATAATGTATACACACATATAAAATCATTCAAACTCTTCTTCGAAAGAAGATAATATTCAACATCATAAATATGAATTAATATTACTTCAATTTGAACTATAATGCACAAGCATAAGACATCTAAAAAATTTCCCCTAAGGTTTTTCAACGTTGTTACTAATCTAAACTTACTACACTTGAAGAATTAAAACTAAACAAAGATAACAATGATACATATATGAGCATATTCTAAAATAACAACTAAAGAAACCGATTAAAACAAATTACTGAACCATACAATTACATTGCAGAATATAAATACTTTCTAAAACTACATTCATTGAAAACCATTAACGACTGTTCATCATAACATACAAGTAATGAATAACGAACATGAACACATTTAGTTTTAGGGTCAATGTTTCCATTTACTGTCATAGAAACCTACCAACTAAATCGCATATCACTGACATCATAAATATATCATAGATACATCATTATTACATCATTTTCCATGTAGGAATATCCATAGATATTTACATCTAATAAACATAAGTACAACATAATAAATGCATAAAATCTCTACCTGACTCACTGGGTTGACCAAAACAAAGAGTAGCAATCTGGAACAAGAACGAAGCCAATCCACGCATAGACAGGTTCAAAATCCCTAATGGAAGAGGGTAACTACCACCTGACCATGTGAAACACAAAGGATCACCCCCCGTGCTAGGAGATAACTAAAGAGCACAAATGGACACTGAGAGGGGGGTGAATCATTGTAATATAAAAATTCTAATCTATGTGTGCAACTACTAAAACTGTAAAATCAATTAAGAATACACACACACACATAAATAAAACCACAACACAAGATTTATGAGAAAAACTTAATGTGGGAAAAACCTCGGTGATAATAGCTACTGGAGTCTACTACTCCAATCTAGCCTCACAATAAAGTTACTTTTTACAATGTGTTTAGGGCACCAACATAAGGAGCACCAAACCCTGATGATTTTTGAGCACCAACTCAAGGTGCACCGACCCCTAACTTTAAAGCACCAAATCAAGGAGCACCTACCCTTTCTCTGAGCACCCACCGAGAGAGATACAATGATATTGTTTTACATGCAATTATAAAATCTTATTACAAATGTGTTTTGTAACACATACAAATTTCTCACACCTGAGAATGGATTTTTCTACCTACTGATGTCCTTTCTCTTCTTCCTTTGTTTGATTGTCTTCTTCTCTTTGCCTCTACTTCTCCTTATCTCTACTTCACCTTTTCTGAGTATTCTCACTTCTCTCAGTTCTCTATATTTTTTTTTCTTTTATAGCTTCTACCTCTTTTCTTGGTGGCAAATTTTTTTTCTACGCTACTACACAGTAGATTCCAGATGAAAATTTTATTTCCACCTCTATCTTTGTCTCAACAACGACACCCACCACTATCAAATCTCATCAAATATTTTGCATGATTCAATTGGATTTGTACACCTAAGATTTTCCCTCCAAAGCTAAAATCCAAATATAAAATTCAATTCAGTTGTCTTGGAGATTTCTACTGTAGGTGATTTTATTCTCTGTTCTGAGTACGTTCTCATATTGGCCACCTGTATTAAATGCATCCTTTCTATCTTCATATCATTCTCTATACTTAGATTACTAAGTTTAGTAATCTTCCTCTACTCGAAGAGATATGATTTTCTTCCTTGAGCCACACGGATAGATTGCAATGCAATCGCCATTAATGCATTCTCCATCCTCCTGTTATGATAGATTCAATCACAACTACCTCCATTAGAGATATCTTCAGTTGGTAGTCGACAACAAACTCTGGCAACAGATGAGTCAAATTCTCATTCTCTTGTGTGCACTCAGCAAGCACCACGTCATCAAAATTGATGTTCAAATTAATCGGTCAACCCTTGGTCAATTTCCACGTTGATTGTCATCATTACCGACATGCAAATTGTGTGTCACAATCTTCACATTAGGCACTCAAGATGCTTAGTCAGCATCAATCAGCTACAGTCAACCAACAATGTGGACTATCGGGCTATGCGAAACCATCAAACTCCATACTGTGACTAAATTTTGTGTTATGCACATCACATATATGTCTGCAGGATGGCGAAAGCCACTAACATCTTTCTCTTTGTTAGCCTATATCATCACTCTCAAACCTCTTTTACCTGTGCTGGTTGGTGGGATGTATCAACCATCCTACTTCCTGAAGCCCTGCAGACTCCTTTTTGTCTACGCTTCCCAGCTGCGAGATGGTGGGAAACATCTCTTACCATTGTTCTTCTCATCCCACAGGATGCCTTCACTACACTTTTTTATAGCTGTGGGATAGCGGGGGCCTTGGTCTTCTTCATTCTCCTTACCCCGCATGTCAGTATCTTTCCTTTCTTTGTGACCACGGGATAGAGAGACACACAATTCTTCCTTGATCTTCTATCCAACAAGACTATTTCTCCTAGGTCTTCTTTGGTGTAGGATAGCAGGGGAAATATATCCCTTCTCCTTATGTTACCTCGCATTATCATTTCTTCTCACATTTTGACAACGTGGGATAGCGGGGAGCCTCTATCCTTCCATCTATTTCTTATCCCACAGGACCAATTTTCTTTGGTCATTAGTGGTGTGGGATAGTGGGGAGCTTCATGCTTCAATGTTGTGTTATCTCGTGAGATACTTTTGTTGCGGTCCATCTTGCTATAGGATGGCGGGAGTGACCTCTTACATTTGTTCTCGTTAGCCCGCATGGTTATATCACCCTGACCTTCTACGGTGCGACGTACCGGGATACACCATTTGCCTCCAACTTTATTATCCCGCAAGGTCTCTTTCCTTTAATTGAACACGTAGTGGGATCCCACATGCATACATTATCATCTTGATGGACCAATGCACAGTTGCTAGCTGGACGTCAAAGCACACAAGGAGGGCCCACTCAATGAAAAGTGCTTATCACCAAGACACGACGATCACTGCACGAAGACAAATTCTATCCCTATAGTAATGAAGCCTAATGAAGCAAGAAGATGGTCTTGCCGAATCGTCATTGTACAACGAAATAAATACAACATCATTGAGACAAAAGCCTTGTCTCACTGAAAAAACTGCCATCGAAGGGAAAAATCCCTTTTGCAACCTACATCATTATTATAGTATAACATGACATGTTATGCACGACTACATAACTTGCGTGCTATATGCTCATCACTTGATCTTTGTAATGCCACTCTGATCCTCTCTGCACCTTTTTCCTCTGACTATTGACATCAACGACAATCTAATACCAACAACCTCCCCCTTTGGAATTGATGTCAACCCACAGAACATTTGACCATTTCTCCCCCTTTGACAACAATGAGAAAGGGCCTGACAAAGACATAAATGATAGCCTGCTGGCAATAATCATTCTCCCCCTTTGACCATCACTATATGCACACAAATGGATTGTTTGGACCATTGGAAGGTTACATGAACCATTATTAGAATATAAAAAAGCAGTGCTACTATTTCTTTAAAAAAAATTCAAATCCCCCCCAGTGAATAGGCAGGTGGTTCAAGGATGAAAATGATGGAACAATAGGCCCCCCTTGAACCAATGACTCTCAGTAACTTATTAATTTCTACATGAAGGAGGAAAAACCCTCAATTTAATCCTGAGATATTCATATGTATCCTTAGGTAGGGGTTTGGTGAAAATGTTTGCAACTTGTTCTTCTGTTGGAACATATTCTAGCTTGACCTCCTTATCAGCTACCTTCTCTCTCAGAAAATGATATTTGATTGCTATGTGTTTGGTCCTTGAGTGCATGACTATATTATTTGATATGTTGATTTCACTTGAGTTGTCACATGTTATGGGAATAGGATCTGTAAACTCTACTTGAATGTCCTTGAGAGTCTGCTTCATCCACATAATTTGAGAACAACAAGTAGTAGCTGAAATATACTCAACTTTAGCAATTGATAATGAAATAGACTCTTGTTTCTTGCTATGCCATGACACCAACCTATCTCCAAGGAATAAAGATCCACCACTGGTGCTCTTCCTATCATCTACACATCCTGCCCAATCTACATCAGTATAGGCTTGCAAAGTGAAGTCTCCTTTCTTTGGGTAGCATAAACCATAAGTAAGCGTCCCCTGCAGATACTTGAATATCCTCCTAACAACATTGACATGTGATTGCTAAGGAGATTCTTGAAATATTTCCACCATACACACAACTTGAATTATATCAGGCCTTGAGGTTGTAATATACAATAGACTTCCAATCATTGAACTATACACAGTTTGATCTACACTAGGTGACTCATCATATTTACTTAGCTTGCATCCAATCACCATGGGGGTACCAACCAGTTTGCTATCCTCTATCTAAAACTTCTTCAACCTGTCTTTAGCATACTTGGTTTGTGATATAAAAATACCCTTATTTTGCTGTGATATTTGAAAACCAAGAAAATATGATAACTCTCCAATCATGGACATCTTGAACTTAGACTGCATTTGATCAACAAATTCCTTACATAGGATATATGTATTCCCTCCAAAAATGATGTCATCTACACATAAAAAAAATATGATCATGTGATCACCATCCACCTTAATATATAAGTTGCTATCAAAATTTCCCTTTCTAAAACCTTGCTGATGGAGGTAATTATCCAATCTTGAATACCATGCTCTAGGTGCATGTTTCAAACCATATGGTGCCTTTTTCAATCTGCATACAAAGTTTTCATCCTCATGAAGCTGAAAACCTTTAGGTTGCTAAATGTAGACCTCTTCTTCAAGATTTCCATTCAAGAATGAAAATTTGACATCCATTTGATATACTTTGTATCCTTTATAGGCTGAGAATGCCAAGAACTTTCTTATAGCTTCAAGCCTTTCCACAAGAGCAAAGGTCTCTTCAAAATCTATGCTCTCTACTTGAGCATACCCCTTGCATACTAATCTCTCTTTTACCTTCTTCATTCATTTTATTCCTGTAAACCCATTTAGTACCAATAACATTCTTGTTAGCTGGTCTAGGAACCAATTCCCAAGTCTTGATCTTCTCTATCTGTTGTAACTCTTCTTTCATAGCCTTTATCCACTTGTCACTTTTGTTTGCCTCATCATATGTCCTGGGTTCTATCTTTATCATAAGGAAGGAATTTACTTGTTCATTGATCCTTGCTCTCCTTCTTGTTTCCACACCCTAATTCTTGTTCCCTATAATCCGATCCTCAGGGTGATTCTTTTGCACATATTTGTTTGGGTTTTTTTTTTGTGATTCTTCTTCATGGTCACTTTCAGATTTATCTTCTTCTTCACTGTGTAATTATTCAATCTTATTTATTGTGGTCTTTTTATCTTTATGTAGATGATGCAGGAGCATCCCCGATTCATAACAATCTTGCATAAACCAAAAACATTTTCCTTTATGTTTTTCTTTCTGTTTGTAGTTTCAGTTTTCATTTCTGTGTGTCTCGGTTTTGGCTCACCAGATCCTATGGAGTTGGATTCTACTTGAATACTTGATCATCTTTCTTTCTTTCAGACTGCATCACATTTGGATCACTTTCTGGCAAGATATCACTATCGGTTTCCATGACAGTTTCTTGTTACCGGTTGTTCCTTTGTTATCGGTTGCCTGAGACCTATTTTGGTGATCTACCGGAACCCATTCTGAAGCTTGCAGAGCCTTGGGTGTTGATTTCAATGTTCCTTGGCATGTGGCCAACCTTTTCCCATGATCTACGTTTCATCCTTTGGATTTTCCAGAGGAATCTCTTGGCGGAGGCTGACCTTGTTATTTTCATGATAGGTCCTGTTCTTCGAGTTTTGATCCCTTTTGGGCCAACTGGATCCTTTGGATCATTATATATATTTGTAATTATACTTTAGAATGTAATCAATTAGAGAATCAAATAGCTAGACTGTGCATAGAAGATAGATCTTTTGATTCAAGGTCTCAGTTGTGACCTATTCTACCAGGCTTGTGTGCCGGTATGTTGTAACTCGGTTGTTACCAGTTGGATGTAATCAAATTTGATGTAATAAAACTATCTGTTTTAAATTACCTCCATCATATTTGTGTGTTTCTGCTGTGTTTACTCTTGCTGACCGGTCTGAATTGATCTCTTTGAGGTCCCTCCTCACCGGTGACTACTTCAAGTGGTATTAGAGCGAAGTTTCATTCCAGAGGCTGTGTGTCCTGAATTTTGTTGTAGGGTGGCAGATTGCAGATCCAACCTACAATTGCAGAGGACTAGCATGAATTGATGGTGCGAAGAGGAACTAGGAATGGTAGAGCACATGGGAATGCAAACCCTGTTGTGATGGAGAATTTGCGAGGAATAGCAACCCGGTTAGAAGCCGTGGAGACAACCCAGAGAAGAGGTTGACATATTGAAGATGTAAGTGAAGATGAAGGAGAAGAAGCCCCGATAAAACAAGTAAACCTATTAGTAGTTGATCCAGATGAAGAAAAGTTTCTAAGGGGTTTGAGTAGGGCGAACACTAAACCTCATTAAACCCCACCAGAATATGATGGGAAGTTAGATTCGGATGAATTGATGGATTGGATCTCGTAGATGGAGAAGTATTTCAATTTTGAAAACACTGCAGAAGAGAGGAAGGTGAAATATGCCCATACCCGGTTGAAAGGTCATGCATCTCTTTGGTGGGAGCATTTACAAGTTGATAGACAAAGAAGAGGTAAAGAAAAGATTAAGACATGGGAGAAGATGACTGCTAAGTTGAAATCAAAGTTTATGCCGATGAATTATCAAGTGGATTTGTTCTGAAAGTTGCAAAATCCGAGACAAAAGGAATCTAGTGTGAAGGAGTACACCGAAGCATTTTACAAGTTGAACATTAGATCCAGACATGTTGATGATGAAGTTGAAAAAATTGCAAGATATTTGAATGGATTGTGGATGTCTATACAAGATGAACTCAGTAAGATCAAATTGGAGAGTGTTGAAGAGGCTTACCAGTATGCACTAAAGGCTAAAGAGAAATTAAACAAAAGACATGAGTAGAGACAAAGAGGTAGATGTGGAAGGTTTACTAGAGGAAGATTTCAAGGAGGAAGAGGATATACTAGAGGAAGAGGAACCGGTACAGATCAAAACAAGGACAAGGAAGTGAGTAAAGAAGGTGATTCATACTGGAAGGATGATAGAAATTTCTACTAGAGGAGAGAATTGGATGGTTACCGGAATGAGAACTTTGGAAGACAAGACAATAGGACATTCAGAGGAACCTGCTTTAAGTGTGGAGGAGAAGGACACCATGCATTTGAGTTTAAGAAGACATAGGCTACTAGAAGAGCATAAGTGGTAGAAGAAAACACCACCAGATCTGACAATAAACCAAAAGATGGAGAATTGTTGATGATGAGGAGAGATTTGTGTCATACCAGAGGAGATGAAGAGCCGTTGTAGAGGAAGAATCTGTTCAAGACCAGATGTAAGGTATTTGATAAGTGTTGTAAAGTTGTTATTGGTAGTGGTAGTTTAGATAATCTTATTTAAGAAGAGATGGTGAATAAGTTGAAATTGGAGAGATTGAAACACCCTAAGCCTTATCAAATAGCATTGATTCAAGATGAACATAAGTTGTTAGTAAGTGAATAGTGTTTGGTAAAATAAAAAATTGGGAATTATCATGATGAAGTTTTGTGTGATATTATGCCTATGGATATTTATCATCTTTCATTGGATAGACCTTGGTAGTTTGATAGACTGACAATACATGATGGGAGGAAGAATACATACACTATTGTGGCCAATGGGATGAAGCAAACCTTGTTACCTTTGGAGGAACCTTTGAAGAATGGAGTTTGTATGAATGCCAATATATTTTTAGTAGATGGAAGGAATATGGATGGACTGAGACATGAGAATGTGTGTTTTCCCTTAATTCCTAAGAAGACTGAGAACCCAGAACCAGAAGGAGAGCACCCAGAAGAGATTGTTAATGTTTGTAGCTTCAGTCGAATGATCATTTAGAATACATATAATATATTGATTAATAATAATATATTATTATGTTATATTATTATTAATCATATAAAATTTAATATTCAATATTAATCTATTATATTATTCTAAATTAATAATCGATTGATGAAACATTATAATATTGATTAAATTATCATAATTAAAGGAGAGACATGTCCGTTCAAGGACATGCCTCTCCAAAGGAATATATACAGTATAATGTTATTCAATTTGAGAACACATAGAATTCCAAGAATGCAAGTATCAAATTGAATCAGATATATACATTAAAAGACATCCAATAAAACCTGGGAAAATCAACATGGTATTAGAGCTCAGGCCTGTGAAGTTTAATTTGGAGGTTGGAGAGGGTTGGAGAATTCAGTTTTTTCTAGAATTTTCAGTCTAAAATATGCCATTGTACGACCCTTGGCTGGCCTCAAAATGAGGACTATAATCTATGGATGGAAAGATCTGTGTTTCTAGTTTTAATATGTTTATCTCATCAAATTTGATTTAGTTTTGTGCAAGATATGACGACTTTGGTGCAGGTCACTTGAAACCCTACCTAGGGTTAGCAGTTTTGGGAAAAATATCATAACTTTTGTTTTAACCATTGGATCTGGTTATAATTTGGAGGAAATGTTTGTAATTAGATTTTCTAACATCTCATTGAAGAGATTGAATAAATTTGGCAAATTGCAAAAGTTATTAACGACCGTGTGTGGCAGATCATAATGAAAGTGTTGATCAAAATTATGAAAATGTTCTACATCATTCAAAGGGAATTGTGATGAGAGATGATTCATGCGTGATATTTTTTATATGGGCTCACCTTATGAAAGGAAATTTTTTAAACTTAAGATAAGTATTCCATGTTTTATTAAGGGACATGAATTGTTGAGTTTGTAATTTATGCTATAATATTGGCTAGTAAAATCTTGTATGCTTCTATCATTGGTATTTCTGTTCGAGATAATTTATGAGCTATTTGTAATCTCTCTCTGACATACCTTCAGGACGAAAGCACAATAAAATTGAATTAAAGGGAGAAATAAATTGATGCTTATAAATGAATTGTTGATTGAGACCAGATGCAGAGGGAGTCTGACATTTCAAAAGAGAACAAGAGGTTGATACAAGAACTTGAGCTTTAGAGGGAGCAGATGGTTCAGTCAAATTGTGACAATTTCGATCATAGTGATTGAGAGGGATTTTCAATATTGAAGGTGAAACACTTATGAGGTAAAACTTGATTCAATTGATTATTATACTAATGAAATCATTTAATGCCTTATGGGCCCTGTGTAAATCATAAGGAAGTGACGACTTCCAAATGATTTCCACTTGCATTTTTGAGGTTATTGGAAGGTGACGATCCTACAATAAATTGAGCTTGTGGATAGAATCGCTGACAAAGGCAATCCACATGAGAGCTCATGGATAGAATCACCGACTGAGGCAATCCACGTAAGAGCTTGTGGATAGAATTGCCGACTGAGGCAATCTACGTGAGAGCTCATGGATAGAATCATTGACTGAGGCAATCCACTTAAGAGCTTGTGGATAGAATCACTGACTGAGGAAATCCATGTGAGAGATCATGGATAGAATCACTGACTGAGGCAATCCACTTAAGAGCTTGTGGATAGAATCGCTGATTGAGGCAATCCATGTGAGAGCTCATGGATAGAATCATCGACTGAGGCAATCCACGTAAGAGCTTGTGGATAGAATCGCTGACTGAGGCAATCCACGTGAGAGCTCATGGATAGAATCACCGACTGAGGCAATCCATGTGAGAGCTCATGGATAGAATTGCCGACTGAGGAAATCCACTTAAGTGCTTGTGGATAGAATTGCCGACTGAGGCAATCCATGTGAGAGCTCATGGATAGAATCGTCGATTGAGGCAATCCACGTAAGAGCTTGTGGATAGAATCGTTGACTGAGGCAATCCATGTGAGAGCTCATGGATAGAATCATCGACTGAGGCAATCCACGTAAGAGCTCATGAATAGAATCGTCGACTGAGGCAATCCACACAAGAGCTTGTGAATAGAATCGCCGACGGAGGCAAATTCACACCTTGAGACTATGGTTCCCTATGATGAGCATCATATGGTTGATGCAAATACTCCCAATATCATGAGATGATATTTTTGAGCTATGGTGAATATCATGTGCCTTGATATTCTTTTTTATACCATACTTCCTGATATCATAGCGAGATAATATTCTCTATTCCATAATTAATCTAGACTTAATGCATTTACATTGATTTTATCTTCCCTATCTAAGAGGGAGTGTTAATTATGTTTTGTGTAACTATGGTGAGGACCATAAGTGTTGACATGGGAGATCACTACACATTCTGTCTGATCATCCTCCCTAGCTAAGATGGAGTGTTAATGTTTGTAGCTTTAGTCGAATGATCATTTAGAATACATATAATATATGTTGATTAATAATAATATATTATTATGTTATATTATTATATTATTATTAATCATATAAAATTTAATATTCAATTTTAATCTATTATATTATTCTAAATTAATAATTGATTGATGAAACATTATAATATTGATTAAATTATTATAATTAAAGGAGAGACATGTCCGTTCAAGGACATGCCTCTCCAAAGGAATATATATATATATATATATATATATATATATATATATATATATATATATATATATATATAGTATAATGTTATTCAATTTGAGAACACATAGATTTCCAAGAATGCAAGTATCAGATTGAATCAGATATATACATTAAAATACCTCCAATAAAACCTGAGAAAATCAACATAGATAAGAAATTTGTTGACAGAATATGAGGACATCATTTCAGATAATGTACCTGATGGATTGCCACCTGTAAGAAGTATTAGTCATTGCATGGTCTTGGTTCCTACAACTAGTTTGCCTAACAAATTTGCACACCGGTTGATGCCGACATAGAATGAAGAATTGAATAGACAAGTGCAGGAGTTGTTTAAGAAAGGTTTGATCAGGGAGAGTCTGAGCCCTTGTGTAGTACCAACTATATTAGCACCTAAGAAGAATGAAGAGTGGAGAATGTGTATCGATTCAAGAGAAATAAACAAGATCACAATGAAATACCGGTTTCCTTTGCCTAGGATGGATGACATAATGGACTGCTTGAGTGGAGAAAAATACTTTACAAAGATAGATTCGAAGAGTGGATATCATTAGAGAAGGTGATGAGTGGAAGACAACATTTAAGACAAATGAAGGACTATATGAATGGTTGGTGATGCCTTCTGGATTGACTAATGCACCGAGTACTTTCATGAGGCTGATGAATGAGGTATTGAAGAAATTCTTGGGTAAGTTTGTTATTGTGTATTTAGATGACATTCTGATTTTCAGTAAAACAAAAGAGGAGCATTTGTTGTAGTTAAGACAAGTTTTGCAGAGGTTGCGAGAAGAAAAGTTGTTGATCAATATCAAGAAGTGTACTTTCATGAAGGACGAGTTAGTCTATTTAGGATTTGTGATATCTGAGGATGGTTTGAAGATGGATCTTGAGAAAGTGAAAGCCATTGTTGGGTGGTATACACCAGAAAGCATTGGGGAGGTAAGAACATTTCATGGATTGGCTAGTTTTTACTAGAAGTTTATCAGGAAATTTTAGTTCAGTTTGTAACCCTATGTCTGAGACCATGAGAGGAGATCAGAAGGAATTCAAGTAGACCACCAAAGAAAACAAAAGTTTTGCATTGTGGAAGCAGAAAGTGACGGAGCAGCTCTTGTTAGCTTTACTAGATTTCAATAAAGTATTTCAAGTGGATTGTGATGCAAGTGGAACAACAATAGGATAAGTCTTGAGTCAAGAAGGGAGATTAGTAGCCTATTTCAATGATAAATTGAATGATGCTCGGAAGAGATATTCAGTGTATGATCAGGAATTTTATGCCATAGTTCAAGCCTTGAAGAAATGGAGACACTACTTGTTGACTAAGGAGTTTGTGTTGTATGTAGATCATCAAGCTTTGCAATATTTGAATAGTCAGAGTAAGTTGAATCAGAGACATATGAGATGGGTAGAATTCTTGCAGAGTTACACCTTTGTGTTAAAGCATAGAAGTGGAAAATCTAACAAAGTTGCTGATGCATTGAGTAGGAGAAGGAATTTGATAATAGAGATGAGAGTGACAGTATTGGGTTTTGAAGATTTGAAGACCTTGTATGATGAAGACCTGGATTTTGCATAACCTTGGAAAGCATGAAGAGAACCGGTTATGGTTGATAGGAACAAATGATTGGATTATTTCTTTCAGGATGGGGTGTTATTCAGGGGAGTTCAATTGTGCATACCTAAGAGTTCCATGAGAGAGAACCTGATAAAAGAGAAACACAGTGGAGGACTAGATGGACATTTTGGCATTGACAAAACATTTGCATTGGTAAGTGAACAGTAGTTTTGGCCCCAGATTCATAAAAATGTTAAGAGATATATGTAGAGTTGTGAAGTTTGTCAAGTTGCAAAGGGTAGTAGTCAAAATGTGGGACTGTATAAACCTTTGACAGTACCGGTAAGACCTTGGGAGGATATAAGCATGGATTTTGTACTTGGATTGCCTAAGACACTGAGAGGGAATGATTCTATATTTGTGGTAGTGTATAGATTTTTGAAGATGACTCATTTCATACGTTGTAAGAAGACATCAGATGGATTACATGTAGCAGACCTATTTTTCAAGGAAGTGGTGAGATTGCATGTATTACCTAAGAGCATAGTTTTAGAAAGAGACACTTAGTTTGTTGGCTATTTTTGGAGAACACTTTGGAAGAAGATGAAGACAAATTTGAAGTTCAGTTCTACTTTTCATCCACATACTGATGGACAGACAAAATTTATTGACTGGAGTTTGGGAAATTTGTTGAGATGTTTAGTGGGAGATAAAACCGGAAGTTGGGATTTGATCCTTGCACAAGCAGATTTTGCCTACAAAAATTCAATGAATAGAAGTACCAAAAAACACCTTTTGAGATTGTTACTGGAGTGCACCCTAGAGGAATATCAAAATTGAGAGACATTAGCAGTGAAGAGCGTAAGAGTTCAGAAGCAGGAGATTTTGCAGATCACATGGAAGCATTGCATATTCGAGTTAAACAACATTTGGAAGACATGAACAACAAATATAAGGAGAAGGAAGATGAGAAGAGGAGACATAAGAAATTTGAAATTGGTGATGAAGTGATGGTATATCTGAGAAAAGAGAGATTCCCGGTTGGAACTTATAATAAGTTGCAGATGAAGAAGTTTGGACCTTGTAAGATCTTGAGGAAGTTCAGTTCTGGAAATGCATATAAAGTGGAGCTACCAGATAGTCTAAGTATTTCAACTATATTCAACATTGAAGATCTTCAGGAGTACTATGAACTAGAATCCAGTGAGGACAGTGTTGTAGTCTTGGAGGAAAAATTGGCCCAGAAGGAACCAGATCAGGTTGAAGAGATTTTGGACAGTAGGATTGGGTGTAGTACCCGGAACAGTCAGTATAAGGAATATCTTGTGAAGTGGAAGGGTAGACCAGTTGAAGATTCATCTTGGATTTCTCAAGAAGAGGTAGACTGCCTTGGTTTCCCTCTAACCCCAACAAAGTGAGAGGATCACTTTTTTTCACTATCCCTGGATGTCTGATGCAGGAGCATCCCCGATTCACAACAATCTTGCATCAATCAAAAACATTTTCCTTATGTTTTGCTTTCTGTTTGCAGTTTTCATTTTCCTTTCTATGTGTCTTAGTTTTGGCTCACCAGATCTCGTGGAATTGGATTCTACTTGAAGACTTGATCATCTTTCTTTCTTTTAGACCGCATCACATTTGGATCACTTTCTGACAAGATATTGCTACCGGTTTCCATGACAGTTTCTTGTTACCGGTTTCCTGAGACCTATTTTGGTGATCTACCAGAACCCATTCCAAAGCTTGCAGAGCCTTGAGTGTTGATTTCAATGTTCCTTGGCATGTGGCCGATCTTTTCCTGTGATTTATATTTCATCCTTTGGATTTTCTGGAGGAATCTATTGGTGGAGGTTGACCATGTTATTTTCATGATAGGTCTTATTTTTTGGGTTTTGATCCCTTTTGGGCCGACTAGATCCTTTGGAATGATAAATATATTTGTAATTATTCTATAGAACATAATCAGTTAGAATCAATTAGAGAATTAGATAGCTAGACTGTGTATAGAAGATAGATCTTTCGATTCAAGGTCCCAGTTGTGACCTATTCTACTAGGCTTGTGTGTCAGTATGTTGTAACCCGGTTGTTACTAGTTGGATGTAATTGAATTTCATGAAATAAAACTATCTTTTTTGCGTTGCCTCCATCATATCTATGTGTTTCCATTGTGTTTACTCTTGCTGACCAGTCCAGATTAATCTCTTTGAGGTCCCTACTCATCGGTGACTGCTTCAGTATATCTTCATCAATTCTCACATGCACACTCTCAACCATCTTCTTTAGCCTCTTGTTAAAATATTTGTAGGCCTTGTTGTGAGTTGAGTATCCCAAGAAAATACCTTCATCACATCTTGATTCAAATCTTCTAAGTCCATCTTCATCTCTTTGGATAAAACATTTACAACCAAACACCTTGAAGTACTTGACTGAAGGTTTCCTGTCATATCATAATTCATAAGGAGTCATTCTACTATTTACTCTTAGTTGCACCCTATTTAGTGTGTATACAATAGTATGGATATCCTCTTTCCAATAAACATCAGACATATTTGCTTCATTCAACATTGTTCTTGCCATATCTTTGACTATTCTATTCTTCCTCTCCACAACACCATTTTGTTGTGATGTCCTAGGGGCTGGATATTTCCATCTAATTCCATGTCTTTCATAGTAATCCTGAAACTCATTTGATGTAAATTCTCCTCCATAGTCTAATCTTAAACACTTTAGTTTGTATCCACTCTCCTTCTCAACCAATTTCCTAAAGATCTTGAATCTCTCAAAGGCTTATGACTCGTCGTACATGAAAGTGACCCATGTCATCCTTGAAAAATCATCTATGAGCAACACGAAATATCTTTCTCCACTTAGTGCTCTTGTCCTTGTAGGCTTGCATAAGTCAGTATGCACAAGCTCAAGAAGCCTTGTAGTTGAATACTCTTTTGTCTTAAAGATGACCTTTGATTGCTTGCCACTTTGACACTCTTCACAGATGGTATTGGCAAGTTTGACAATCTAAGGAATGTGCCTAAATATCCTTTCTTACTTACCTTAACAAGGTTGTCAAATTTTATGTGACCTATTCTCCTATGCCACAACCAAGTCTCATCAACTTGCCCCATCATGCATTGAGACTCAAAACACTCCTTAAGGTTGTATACATTACCATATATCCTTTTCCCTTCAGCAACAAGCTATCCATTACTTTCCTTTATGATCTCACATCCTTTGGAGTCAAAGGTGAATTTGTATCCCTTGTCACACATTTGGCTCACACTTAGCAAATTATGTTTCAGATCCTCAACATAATAAACATCATGAGATTTTAGCTTATCATTAATGTTCAATGTACCTTTGCCTTTGATTTTGATCGATGAATTATCTCCAAACCTCATTGAACCACCATTCTAATATTCAAGTTTAATAAATTTCTTCTTGTCTCCAGTCATGTGATTGGAGCAAACACTGTTTACTACCCACAAGTTTTTCCTTTCTCCATGTAAGGCATTTTGTACAATCAATCTTGACTCACTTTTTTTTTTATCTTTCTCTGCCCAAACTTGTTTGGTCTCTTTCTTCTTTTCTTCTGTCCCATTTTGTTCTTGTCTTGCATTTGGTTCAGATGTTGACGTTGTCTTCTTTTGCTTAGAAGTCCTATCGTTACAATGTTTTGCAATGTGGCCCAAGTTTTGACAATGATAGCATTTCACATTCATATTGAATGATGAATTTGAAAAACTATTGTATGATTAAGATATATTTCTTCTACATTCATAACTCCTGTGACCATACCCATTACAATGGTAACAAATGACATTCCTATCCCTAAGTGCAAAAAATGGATTTCTACTTTCAAAACTGGTAGGAGACCTATGCATTAGCCTACAATGAGTAATTATATGACCATATTTATTACATTTGTAGCAATAGTCATGGAATTGGGGTACGTACCAATCATTATTGAAGTTATTCCTCATTTGTCTCCTTGGAGTAGCATAGTTTTGT
The DNA here is from genome assembly GCF_030272615.1 of Cryptomeria japonica. NCBI lineage: Eukaryota > Viridiplantae > Streptophyta > Pinopsida > Cupressales > Cupressaceae > Cryptomeria > Cryptomeria japonica. The sequence goes on from NC_081410.1 coordinate 128,417,464, forward strand.
CTTCTCGAGTTCTTCCTTCTTGTATCTGTTACTTTTGTGAAGCCTTCATCATCAACCTTGGTTTTTATTTTAGTGTTAGCATGTTTATTCTTTTTTGTAGCAGCATATGTCTTCTTTTCAGTGGGCTTGTTGACTGTGAATGTTTGTTTAATTTCACTATCACTTGAGGTGGTGAAGAGTATCTCCTTGTTGGATGAATTTTTATTGTTGGAACCTCGTCCCTTCTCAAGTCAACTCCATTGATATCCTTGTTGTGTTTCTGCTTATTCAATATTTTTTCCAATGCTTCAATGCTCCCACCATACTTAATCCTCATCTTAAGTTCATCTTTACGCTTCTCAAGTTCCTTTCTGAGATTTACAATTTCTTCCTCCATCTTTCGACACTCCTTTTCCTTCTCCTCTAAATCTGATTTTGTTACTTCATACATCCTTTTGTCTTATTCCAACTGGATTCTGAAGTCGGAAATTGTTGTCTTTGACTCCTGAAGAGATTTGTTTAGCAACTCTTGTTCTTCAGCAACAACAAACCTATATTTTGTGTACTCTTTTCTCACCTTTCTAAGTTCTTCCAGAGCACTTACAAGTTCACCCTCTAGGTCTACTTTGGCTTTAGCTTCTTCCTCTTTATCACTAGTAGTTTGCTCATCATCTAGTTCTCCTTGTTCCATAAAGATATTAACCTCTCTTTCATCTTCACTACAATCCCCATCAATGACACTCTCTTCATCCATGGCATCATCTTCAAAAGTATAAAGACTATTGTTTTTCTTCCTAAAGCTCCTTCTCCTTGGCTTGCAGGGTTTCTTAATTTTATCCTTACCAAAGGATTTTTTGTTTTGCTTCTCATCTCCATCTTTATCACCATAGGGAAACTTAGAAGAAAAATGTCCTATTTTACCACAGTTGAAACACTTGAAGGGAAGCTTGCATGAACCTTTTTTGAGTTTTCTCAAAAAATTAGCTACAACAGTATTATAATCTTCATCATCTTCTTCATGAGAAGCTTCTCCTTTTCCTTTCTTAATTGAGTTGAAAGCAACCTCTCTCTTTGATGTTTCTCCATTTATTGTTCTCATCTCATAGGTTGATAGAGATCCAAATAGTTCATCCTTGGACAACGTCTTTAAGTCCTTAACTTCTTCAATATCAAAAACTTTAGTGTCATACCTTGTGGTTAATGATCTCAGAACCTTTTTGACAATCACTTCATCTGAGACATTCTCTCTGAGTACTCTTTTAGCACTTACTATCTCATCCACTCTTTGCAGACAGTCAGCTATCTTCTCGTCTTCTTTCACTTTTAGACTTTCGAATTGAGCTCTTAGATTTTGTGGTTTTGCTTCTTTCACTTTGGGATCTCTTTCATATATACTTTGTAGCTTATCCAATGTTGCTTTTGCTGAAGTGCAGTGCATGACTTTGATAAACTCTGTATCAGATAGACCACTTAAAATTGTGTTCTTAGCTTTTGCACTATTCTCATATTCCCGTTTAGCATCGGGATTAGTAGGAGTGGATGGAACTATATATCCATTCTTTATTGACATCCAAACATCAAACCCAAGGGAAGACATGTATGTATGCATTCTTCTACTCCAGAAGGCATAGTTTGTGCCATCAAACATAGATACTTAAGAAGAAGATTCATTTCTTACCATTGTGTTCAAAAGATAGGATCTACCCAAGCTAGAGGAAGCTTTACAGTAAGGGAACCTATTTCTTTGATACCAATTAAAGAACACAAATGAACACTGAGAGGGGGGTGAATCAGTGTATTATAAAATACTAATCTATGTGTGCAACTACTAAAACAAAAAATCAATTAAGAACACACACACACATATAAATCAAACCACAACCCCAGATTTATGAGGAATGTGGGAAAAACCTTGGTGAGAATAGTTGTTGGAGTCTACTGCTCCAATCTAGCCTCACAATAAAGTTAGTTTACAATGTGTTTAGGGTACCAACCCAAGGAGCACCAACCCTTGATGATTTTTGAGTACCAACTCAAGGAGAACCGACCCCTAACTTTAGAGTACCAACTCAATGAGAACCTACCCTTTCTCTAAGCACCCGCTCAGAGAGATACAATGATATTAAGGTTTATAATGCAATGATACCTTGTTACAAATGTGTTTTGTAACACTTATAAATTTCTCACACCTAAGAATGATTTTTTCTTCTTGCTAATGTTCTTTCTCTTATTCCTCTATTTGATTATCTTCTTCTCTCTGCCTCTACTTCTCCTTATCTCTACTTCACCTTTTCTGAGTATTCTCACTTCTCTCAGTTCTCTATATTTTTTTCTTATGTATCTTTAACCTCTTTTCTTGGTGGCAATTTTTTTCTATGCTACTACACAGTAGACTCTAGATGAAAATTTTATTTCCATCTCTATCTCTGTCTCGACAAACACAACTACCATTGTCAAATCTCATCAAATCTATTGCATGATTCAATTGGCTTTGTACACCTAAGATTTTCCCTCCAAATCTGAAATCCAAATATAAAATTCAATTTTGTTGTCTTGGAGATTTCTATTGCAAGTGGTTTTGTTCTCTGTCCTAAGTACGTTCTTAGATTCTCCACCTATATTAAATGCATCCTTTCTGTTTTCAGATCATTCTCTATACTTAGATTACTAAGTTTAGTAATCTTCCTCTACCCGAAGAGATCTAGTATTCTTCCTTGTGCCACATAGATAGCATGCAACACAATCACCATTAATGCATTCTCCATCCTCCTATTCTGATAGATTCAATCACAACTACTCCATTAAAGAAATCTTCAGTTGGTAGTCGACAACAAACTCTGGCAACAAAATGAATCAGATTCTCATTCCCCTATGTGCACTCAACAAGAACCACATCATCAAAATGACGTTCAAATCAATCGGTCAACCCTTGGTCAACTACCACATTGATTATCATCTTTACCGACATGAAAATTGTGCATCACAATCTTCACATTTGGCATTCAAGATGCTCGATCAACATTGATCAAATCGACGTGGACTATCAAGCTGCATAGAACCATTGAACACCATACTATGACTAACTTTCATATTATGCACATTGCAAATATGTCTGTGGGATGGCGGGAGCCACTAACATCTTTCTCTTCATTAGCCTGCATCATCACCCTCAAACCCCTTTTACCTGTGCAGGCTGGCACGATGTATCAACCATCCTACTTCTTGATGCCTCACAAACTCCTTTTTGTCTACGTTTTCCAACCGTGGGATTTTGGGAAACACCTCCTACCATTGTTCTTCTCATCTCGCAAGATTCCTTCACTACATTTTTTACAGCTACAAAATAGCTGGGGTCTTGGTCTTCTTCGTTCTCCTTACCCCGCATGTCAGCATATTTCCTTTCTCTCTGACCGCGGGATAACGAGACACACAATTCTTCCTTGATCTTCTTATCCTGGAAGACTATTTCTCCTAGGTCTTCTTGTTGGTACTCTGGTATGGTTTTGTCATCGATGTCAACACCTACTAAAACACTAGCACTTTGGTGATCTAGCAACATTCACCGACAAGCAAGTAACTATTGCACAGTTACTAGTATATGGTTCACCGACAAGATATAATGTTCACCGGACTTGGAATGATATGGAAAACACTTGGTAATGTGAAAGACATTGTGTGGACACTTTGTTTTGAAGAATTAATCATTGGTATATTCATATTTGCATATTTGCCTTTACCGGCAAATAGGTCCAGGGTTACCTAGGGTTACACCGGTAGGTTTATCTTTTCCAGATCAACATGGAATGCTATGGAGATGATTTAATATTGGTGTAAATGAATTAAGCCGATATATTTAATCGGTTATTGCATCAGATATTATATTGTTTGTAAAATGTTTTATTGTAATATCTTATAGAGCCGACCTACTAAAATTGGTCTTAGGTTATGGTATAAATGTAAGATCTTATTTGGAAGATCGAATGTGGAATACGAAAAAGAATTGTGTGAAGGTATATGCAAGATTAAGCAGAGGTATACACGAAGACATCATTTGAAGGCGAAGCTAGGTTTTTATGAAAGCATATCAACATTACACCGGTACTGAATCCAGCATATGAAGATGCTATTCTGTGTAGTACATTCTTATTGGATTTAACCATCCAACTGTAGTCATTGTGACTCCCATATTTGTGAGTGAGTAGTGAGCTCTAGGCTATTGGCTTTTCTGCATGTGCAGACCCCATTTATGTACACTTACTATCTGCAGTAGTATCATCTGATTGTGGGTAAGGTTTCCCACCATGGTTTTTCCCCTTACAGGGTTTCCACGTACAAATATTGGTGTTATGTGTTGTGGATGACTTTATGTTTATGTTTCATGCATTAATCTTTACCGGTATAGCAATTTACTGTTAACACTGTCTACCGACACACTTAACTGGTTTACCGGCATTAAGCATTAAGTTGGTTAAGTGGTTTTTGGTTTGAATTTATTAGAAAATTGATTCACCCCCCCACTCTCAGTTGTCTCTGGGACCTAACAATTGGTATCAGAGCTTAGTCCTCTTTTGCAGAAGTTTAACAACTTGAGGAGATCCAATGTCTACTAATTATTTCAGGAAGGACAGTCCTAAACTTGATGGAACCAACTATGGGATATGGAAGATCAGGATGGAGACACATCTAAATTGCATTGGTAAAGACATCTGGGAAGTTATAAAGAATGTTTATATTGCTGTTGGAGCTGGTCAGATTGCTCCAACTACCTTAGCTAAAGATGAGGAGAATGATTGCAAAGCAAGAGAAGCACTTTTGAGCGCATTATCAGATCAACAAATCATGGGATTATCAGATAGGTCTACTGCTAAAGCTATTTGGGATCATTTGGAAACACTGCATGAAGGAGATTCCACACTCAAGATTGCAAAACTTGAAAGATTCCGAGTCAGGTATGAACATCTGAAAATGGAAGAAGATGAAAGGATTTATGCTTTTATGGAAAGAGTAAATGAAATTGTTTTGGGTATTAAATGTTGTGGAGGAACCTTAAGTGAGGATGAACTTGTTTCAAAAATCCTAAGAGGATTTCCACCGGCATATAAAATGAAGGTTACTGCTATAAATGAGTTGAGAACAATGCCTAATACATCAGTAACTAGTGATACATTGATTGGAAAACTTTCAGCCTTTGAAATTGAGGAATTTGGTCCTGTTGCTACTGTAAAAATAGATTTGGCCTTTAAAGCATCAACATCATCTGCTCCATCATTTGACAAATCAGATTGGAAAGCCTTCTATGCAAGAGAACTTGAAGAAACTAGGAAGGAAAATGAAGAGCTTGAAGAACTTGAAGCACTATTTGCAAGGAAAATGCCAAAAGGTCCAGTTGGAAGTAAGTATGAAGGTAAAACACCCTTTAAATGTTTCAACTGCAATAAGATTGGTCATATGGCTTCGAGATGCCCTGATAGACATGCTAGACTAAGAGAAGAAGCTAGAAGAACATACAAGCCTAATCCTGAATATCAGAAATATAGATTTAAGAAGAACAAAGACAAATCTTATTACATTGCTGATGAAGGAGTGACTGATGATTCTGATGAGGATCCAATAGACAATGGATGGGTTTTTGTTGCTAAAATAGAAGATCGACCGACACCTACTGCTCAACTGGTAGAACAAGCCCTAGCAGCTAAAGTTGAAGTAAAGGATGAATGGATCATTGACTCAGGATGTTCACATCATATGACAAGAGACAAAGGTAAATTCTTGAACTTTCAAGAATACAATGGAGGTTTAGTAAGATTTGGAGATGACAAAGCCTGTTCAATCAAAGGTAAGGGTACAATATCTCTTGATGGTAAGCATAACACTGACAATGTCTACTATGTTGAAGGATTAAAGCATAATCTTTTAAGTGTTGGTCAATTGGTTGAGAAGGGATTTCAGTTACAATTTAAAAATGGAAAATGCAAAATCATGAATAGAATTGGTTTGGAAATTGCAACCGGTAATCAGACTAGAGGTAATATCTTTCATTTGAATAACAGTGAAAAGGCATGCTTGATTGCTCATATAGATGAAAGTTGGTTATGGCATAAGAGACTCTGTCATGTAAACTTTGATTGCATGGTGAAGATCAGTACTTCTAAGGCAGTTAGAGATCTACCTAAAATTGTGAAACCTCAGAATACAATTTGCAAGGAATGTCAATTTGGAAAACAAGTTAGAGCTAGTTTCAAAAGTATTCCAGAAAAATCCAATAATGCTCTTGATTTGATTCACACTGATTTATGTGGTCCAACTAGAACTAAAATCTTACAAGGTGATAGATATTTTATGCTAATTATTGATGATTATTCTAGAATGTGTTGGGTCACTTTTCTCAGAGAAAAATTAGAAGCACTTGGAAAGTTCAAACTGTTCAAAGCAATGGTTGAAAATGAAACCGGTAAGAAAATCAAATGTTTAAGATCAGACCAAGGAGGTGAATTCACATCTAAGGACTTTAATACATTCTGTGAAGTGAACGGAATTAGAAGACAGTTATCAGCACCTCAGACACCACAACAAAATGGAGTTGTTGAAAGGAAAAACAAAACTATCTTGGATGCAGTAAGAAGTATGTTATCTGAAGCAGATTTACCACATATATATTGGAGAGAAGCAGTTAGCACAACTGTCTATACATTCAACAAAGTTCACATCAAAGGTGAAACCGGTAAGACCCCTCATGAACTATGGTTTGGTAATACTCCTACTCTTAAGTATTTCAAAATTTTTGGAAGTAAATTTTATATTAGAAGAGATGAGTATATTGGAAAATTTGATCCTAGAAGTAATGAAAGAATATTTCTTGGTTATTCATCTAAGAGCAAGGCATATAGATGTTTTAATAAGAGATTGCAGAAAATTGTTGAGAGTACAAATGTAAAGATTGATGAACAATTCAGAGGAACTTCAAGGTATATAGACTCCGAACCAGCAACATAAATTGTGACAAATGAACCTACACTAAATCCATCAGTACAGAATGAAGATCCAGTTACCCCGGTACCATCAGAGGATTCCACAGTAATTGAAGAACAACATCAAACTAAGATACCCCAGTATGTAAGATTGAATCATTCTGAAGATCATATAATTGGAAGAAAATTTAAAGGAGTTATGACAAGAGGAAGATTGGCAAATGAAGAGGTATGTATTATTTCTCAAATTGAACCATCATCTATCAATGAGGCATGTGAAGATAAATTTTGGATTAAAGCTATGGAAGAAGAATTAGTACAAATTGAGAAAAATAATACTTAGACATTAGTTCCCCGACCTAAAGATAAAAATGTAATTGGAACCAAATGGGTATTCAGAAACAAACTTAATGAAGATGGTAAGGTTGTTAGAAATAAAGCAAGACTAGTGTGTAAGGGATATTCTCAGAAAGAAGGAGTTGATTACAATGAAACCTTTGCACCGGTAGCTAGAATTGAGGCAGTCAGATTATTCTTGGCTTTTGTAGCTCACAAGAGCTACAAAGTTTATCAAATGGATATTAAATGTGCATTCTTGAATGAAGATCTTGAAGAGGAAGTCTATATTGAACAACTTGATGGATTTTCTTTAATAGATGACAATGATATGGTTTGCAGGCTAAGAAAAGCTCTGTATGGATTGAAACAAGCCCCAAGAGCTTGGTATGCAAGGTTGGATAAGTATCTTTTAAAGATTGGTTTTACTAAAGGAAATGCAGACAATAATTTATATTACAAAATAACTAATGATGATATCTTGATTATAAAAGTATTCGTTGATGATATAATATTTGGAGGAGAAGATGGATTATGTAAGGAATTCTCTATTAAAATGCAACAAGAATTTGAAATGTCTATGATTGGAGAAATAAAATTCTTGTTAGGATTGCAGATTTCACAAACTGATAAAGGTATATTTTTGAGTCAATCCAAGTACCTAAAAGAGTTACTAAAGAAGTTTGGGATGGAGAAATCTAAACGGGTAAGCACACCTATGACTATAAATGACAAATTATCTCAAAGAGATGAATCTACACCTGTTAATCCAACTAGATACAAATCTATGATAGGAGGTTTACTGTATTTGACACAAACCAGGCCTGATATTATGAATGCAGTATGTATTGTTTATAGATTTCAAAGTAATCCTAAGGAAAATCATGAATCAACAGTAAAAAGGATTTTCCGATACTTACAAGGCACTGCAAATCTTGGATTATGGTATCCTAGAGATGGAAATTTTGATCTATGTGCATACATAGATGCAAATTGGGCAGGAGATGTGGATGATAGAAAAAGCACCACCGACGGAGCATTCTTTCTTGGAAAGAGATTAGTTTCTTGGTTGAGTAAGAAACATAGTTGTACATCTTTATCAACAATAGAATCAGAATATGTTGCAACAGCAACTAACTGTACACAGGTACTATGGCTTAAACAAATGTTGAAAGACATAAAGGTAAAATGCAAGGAACCTATTACTATATATTGTGATAACACTGCAGCAATTGATATATCTAAGAATCCGGTATTACATTCTAAAACAAAACATGTTTCTATCAAACTGAATTTTCTAAGGGAAAAAGTTGAAGAAAAAGAGATAAAACTGGTTTATGTGAATACTAAAGAACAACTTGCAGATATTTTCATAAAACCTTTGCCTAAGGAGACTTTTGAATATCTCAGAGATCAGCTTGGAGTCATACCACCACCGGTAGAGACTTAGACAGTTGATGATTATCATCAACCGATAGAATTGAAAGACAAATATTTTACTCCGGTCTTTGATGAGGAAGCTACTTCTCAGGGGGAGTAGTTGGTATATTGAATTGATTGGTATTTTGTATATGAACTTTGGCATTTGATGTCAAAGGGGGAGAGATATCTATGGAAAAACAAATTATCTTTTAAGGAGAGATTGGTAGAGAAATTGATATTGAAAATCCTTGGATAAACACATGTTGCTCCTAGGGGGAGAGATTGTTGTTTAAGGGAGATTGTTGGTTTTTGGTATTTGGCACTTTGAGAGTTTTTCCATCTTGTGTTGCCATCAATGCCAAAGGGGGAGATTGTTGGTATTTTGTTATGGTTTTGTCATTGATGTCAACACCTACTAAAACACTAGCATTTTGGTGATCTAGCAACATTCACCGGCAAGCAAGTAACTATTGCACAGTTACTGGTATATGGTTCACTGGCAGGATATAATGTTCACCGACACTTGGAATGATATGGAAAACACTTGGTAATGTCGAAGACATCATGTGGACACTTTGTTTTGAAGAATTAATCATTGGTATATTCATATTTTCATATTTTCCTTTACCGACAAATAGGTCCAAGGTTACCTAGGGTTACACCGGTAGATTTATCTTTTCTAGATCAGCATGGCACACTATGTAGATGATTTAATATTGGTGTAAATGCATTAAGCCGACATGTTTAATCGGTTATTGCATCAAATATTATATTATTTGTAAAATGTTTTATTGTAATATCTTGTAGAGCCGACCTACTAAAATTGGTCTTAGGTTATGGTATAAATGTAAGATCTTATTTGTAAGATTGAATGTGGAATGCGAAAAAAGAATTGTGTGAAGGTATATGCAAGATTAAGCAGAGGTATACATGAATACATCATTTGAAAGTGAAGCTAGGTTTTTATGAAAGCATATCAACATTACACCGGTACTGAATCCAACATATGAAGATGCTATTCTGTGTAGTACATTCTTATTGGATTTAACCATCCAACTGTAATCAATGTGACTCCCATATTTGTGATTGAGCAGTGAGCTCTAGGTTGTTGGCCTTTTTGCATGTGCAGACCCCATTTATGTACACTTACTATTTGTAGTAGTATCATCTGATTGTGGGTAAGGTTTCCCACCGTGGTTTTTCGCCTTACAGGGTTTCCACATACAAATATTGGTGTTATGTGTTGTGGATGACTTTATGTTTATGTTTCATGCATTAATCTTTACCGGTATAGCAATTTACTGTTAACACTTTCTACCGACACACGTAACTGGTTTACCGGTATTAAGCATTAAGTTGGTTAAGTGGTTTTTGGTTTGAATTTATTAGACAACTGATTCACCCCCCCCCCTTCTTAGTTTTCTCTGGGACCTAACACTTCTTCGGTGTGGGATAGCGAGGGACATATCTCCCTTCTCTTTATATTACCCTGCACGACCATCGCTTCTCACATTTTGATGATGTGAGATAGCGGGGAGCCTTTATCCTTCCATCTATTTCTTATCCCACAGGATCAATTTGCTTTGGTCATCAGTGGTGCAGGATGGCGAGGAGCCTTATGCTTCATTGTTGTGTTATCTCACGAGATATTTTTTTGTGGTTCATCTTGGTTTGGGATAGCAGGAGTGACCTCTTACCTTTGTCCTTGTTAGCCCACACGGTTATACCACCCCGGCCTTCTATGGTGCAGGGTAGCGGGATACGCCATTTGGCTCTGACTTTGTTATCCCACAAGGTCTCTTTCCTTCACTCGAAAACATTGTGGGATCACACATGCATACATTATCATCTTGATGGACCAATGCATAGTTGCCACATGGACGTCAAAGCGCATGAGGAGGGCCCACTCAATACAAATTGTTTGTCACCAAGACATGGTTATCACTACATCGAAGATGAATTTTGTTGGTATAGCAATGAAGCCTAATGAAGCAAGAAGATGGTCTTGCCGAATCGTCATCTTACACCGAAATGCATACAACGTTGTTGAGACAGAAGCCTTGTCTCACCGAGAAACTATCATCGAAGGGATTTTTCCCTTCTACAACTTACATCTTTTGTATAGTATAACACGACGTGTTATGTATGACTGCATAAATTGCATGTTATGGGCTGATCACTTGCTCTCTATAATGACAATTCGATCCTCTCTACACCTTTGTCCTCTGACTATTGACATCAATGGAAATCTAATGGAAACAATAACATAAGGCCCTCAAGCACACAAACAAGTAAATACAACACATAGTCCAAACACACATCAACTAGGTAGAAAAACAATTAGATACACATAGATAAAACTCCAATCAGGAATACTCCAGAGGCTACAAACACTTGGCAAGACACTAGTGCTCATGAGGGGAGAGTGTCATCACATAGCTTGATATGGGTTATCCTGGCAGGTCTCCATAGGCCCCGACCCCCATCCTAGGTTATCTTGGCAACCTCTCCTGACTCTCGACCCCCATTCAAGTCTCATGCAAAATTAACATACTTTTGAAGTGGACAAGGTAGTTGATCACGCCATTCTAGGCCTTCTGGTGCAGGAGCACCTACCTATGAAGAAATGAACCAAGAACAAGATGATTTTCTATTAACCTAGAAGGAATGTAATAAGACCCTATGGGTCCTTTTTGTAATTCAATGTCCTAGGAGTGTGACAAGTTTGTTCATGTTTGGGTCAAATTGTCATTTAGGGTCTTATAGAGAAAATTGAGTCAATAAGGGTCACAGTGGTCTAAACTGAGGGATCAAGTGTTATTTTTGATGTTTTAGAATCAAATGTAATCATTTTGAGGGATGATGATAGTCAAGAATCCAAGTTGGTTGAATAATGCAAAAATTGTCATATTGTCAATTTGTTGTCATGACAATTTTGCACCTTTTTTTGTAAGTTATGATTTTCCAACGGTCAGTTTAGTTTGAAAAATAGTTGGAGGAGGTTGTGGTCATTTGGGAGACACCTTTAAAGGTCCCAAACACCAAATGATGTAATTTGGTTGATTTGGAAAGGAAATTGAAGCATCAAGAACTGTTGGAAACTTAGGAAACCATCTAATTTTTGTTAATTGCATAATAAAGGTGGATTGGAAAGAATGCTCATGGAATAGTTCCTGTAACTAGATCATTTTACCTTTGTTTTTCATTTGGTATGAAGTATTGAAGTGATCGCTTCCCCATTCTACAAGCAAATCTCTATTGGGTAGCATAAAACCCTCAAACCCCTAGGGTTTGACTACAATAATGGGTTTTGGCCTATCAGTCCTTAATTGAACACTCTGCCATTATAGGAGATGATAAACCACTATATCATATGTCAGTTCCAAAATCCATTAAGAGGACACAACAGGGCGAAGAGGATGGAGAACTAACCCTAGGTCTGACATCTCTATGTGACAGACCGATTTGATGAGTGTAGTGCGTGAGAATTGAGTGGTAGAGCACTAGAAAGGGGTTTGAATGTGGTAGAATAATTTGGAGGTTTACATAACATTTAATGGTCATGATATTCACCAATCAAGAGAACCAAACCAGTTTGTGAAAGGCGTTTAGTCAAATAGGTCTAATACCTCTATTAGGTCTGTTAGTGAAGTATTGGTTGGGCTATTTGCAAGTTGGTCCGATACCAAAAACTGAGATATTGTTGAGAACTCCCAAAAGGGTATCTAAAAATATAATTTGTTTGCCTATATCCTTAGGGTGTGAAAAGTTATCACCCAATTCCTTCAGATGGAGGCCTAATGGCAACCGGTTCTGTTTGTGGGCAAGTGAAACAAAATTGGTGTTCCGATGGGTCTAAACCTTGAAATCCTATTTCATTTGTGTTAAGGTAATGTGAGAACACCCCTCCAAGGGTTATTGTATGGGATTGGTCAAGTGGGCCTTTCAAACCCCTAAAGCCTAGTAGTAGCCCACTCATGTATGCAAGGGTGTGTGTAGTCACACAGAACTTGAGAAGTGTTGGTTGTTTGTAAGTGGACATAGTGGAGCCTTTGGGTCTTCCAAGGTGTTGTTTAGTGTCATTGAACCATTGCTTGAATTGGTGTTGTTTAAGGATCTTTGTAATTAGGGATTTTGGTTGAGTTTGTGAGCCTTAGAGGTTGGTTGGTTCAAGGCTATCCTTCCAGTCTGTTGCCTCCTCATCACCTTCCCACCTCATTTTGAGCCTAAATGGGCACTCAAGCCATGAGTGGTACACAATTAATCTTATTTAATGTGTTTATCTACCCAACCCCCTAATACATTAATTAGGTTATCACTTATTAAGAAAAACTTCCAATGGGTTATCCTTGTGGCCACTTTGGGCCTTGAACCCCACTTGGAATCCACTTCCCCTCATGACATTAAGCTTACCCAAATCCAACCATCTTCAAAAAAAAAAACAAATAATGGGATCCAACCAAATCCTGAACAACATCTCATCTCAACCACATAAACATCAAATACTATAGCTTCCAACAAGAGCACAACATGGCTCAATCCCATAAGAAGAGTAATGTTATAATACCAAGAGATTGATAAGCCACCATATCCATCAATAAGTAAAGCCCATGCAGAAATAAGAACATAACATTACTATCGATAAAGACAAAGCTCAAAGACAAATCTCTAGAGCCTCAAAGACATACGAGCCAAAACAACATAAAAGACATAAAACCCTGACACTTGTTGGATTAGGGGACAATAACATTAAAGGTCAAGGGTTTGGTTTAATTAAACATCAAAACAATTACAAAGTCAATAATATTCACATCAAGGCATAATGTAACTATGGCCAATTAACTTCTCAAAAAGCTCAAATACAAAAACCACCATTACACTAAGCCACATTCATCCTCTACTCAAGTATAGCACACAAGAGAAAACCAAGATGACTATTACAACACAACTCACATTTAAAAAACCATTGATGGAAAATGACGAGTGGTAACATAAAAACAAACATCATAACTATAGCATCCTCCTAAAAATTATTACAAGTTTATTTTCATTAAACCCATAAGTTTATCTTAATAAATACATTTAAGACACATATAGCACACACATTCCCATTTAGAAACATTATTCCAACACAATTATCTAATAGATAATTTTGACCAAAAATACCCAATAACCCAATACTTGAAAATTTTCATCATATTAATTCACAAAAGTTCAAATAGCATTTTATACCAAACACACACACACACACAAAATAAAAATAATAATAAAAAAATTTATTATCAAATACCATATTAATAAAATAAAATAATAATAAAAATGCTTTTTTTTAAAAGTTTCTTATATTTTGGAGGCATCCACCACCGTGGAGCTCCCCACGATGGTGGTGGAGTTACCCACCACCATGGGTGACTCTCACCACTTTGGGTGCCCACAGTTGGTGGAGCTACCCACCGCCGTGGGTACCCCACGGTACTACACAACCAAACTAAATAAAAAAAAATAAAAAAATACAAAACTAAAATTTAAAACCCAAATTAATAAAATTATAAATTGAAAATCCCCCAAAACACAATTTTTTTAACTTTAAACAAAATTTATATTTTCTCAAAAATAAATTCACAATTACAAATTTGCGAATTAAAATTCATAGAATTTAAAATGATAAATGAAAATTAAAATTAAAATCCATATTTCAATTACAACCTTAAACTAAAGACACCCATATTAAATCTCAAAATTTATAACTTAAGACAATTGAATTTAAGAATTCACAGACATCAAATCAATAACCAAACATAAATAAAAAAAAAAATTATAAGTCCAAAAAACAGATTTAAATTTTTTCCAGACAACGGATTGGGAAGAAAAATTGTTAATTTAAAAACCTCGACATAGATCATAATTAAAATTTGTATTTGAAGTTTCCAGATACCAAATTAAACACAAAACTAAATTTCCAATGCAATCCCAAAATAAACAATCCAAATTTTCGAGAAAACTTTAACAGATAGATTCATACAATTTTCATTAAAAGCAAACTTTTTATCTTTTCAAAACCTTTGAAAGAATTTACACAGACAAAATGGGGTTTAATCCCTACCTCTATTCGTAATCCTAGAAGGCAAGTGCAGAGGCAAACTTTGAATCCCCAAAATCCACAACTTCACAACCTAGAATACAACAATTCCAGGCAATCACAAAGCAAACCCAAAACTGCAAAAAAATGTCCAAAACCATCCTCTCCAAAATTTCCCCCAAAAGCAAGAATTGAACGACCATCCTGCTTTTGGAATTTTTTTTAGAGTAATAAACTGTTTTATCCAAACTTCTTCACGAGAATGGAAACCCCCCCCCAAAAAATAAAAATAAATCACGCCCTTCCAAAAGTTCCAAAATAAACATTTCTAAAATTTTAAAAAGATTAATTTAAATTTCATTAAATTTATTTAATGATTTTGTTTATTCCAACAATTAAATAGCAACTTAATTAATAAATCATTAAAACTTTAATTTTAATTTATTTAAATAAAACATTAATATTAATTAATTTATTAAAATCATTAATATTAATTTATTAATTAATTATAAAGGTATTAATATTCCAATACATGTGTACACACACACATACACATATATTTTATTTTCAATACACATAAGAAAGAGTAATTAATTAAACTCATACCAAATATAAATAACACCTTATAGTAAATTAATAATTAAAAATCTACCAACGCGGTAAAACAATAAATCCATACACGACACATAAGCAAACACATACACATCATACCAAGGACATCATATTATTGCCAATGTGGCATTCCGTTTAGGTTGACACTAAACAAAGGACACTACTCTAATACCGAGCAAGGCTAAGGGTATGAACATCAGGCCTTATGCTATCTTCCACAACTTCCATTAGGATTATGTAGGCATGCTCAAACTTGAGAACCAAGTTGAGTCAATGCCTTGTACTCAAAACCCTACATAACACCAAGGAAAGAACATATACAAATAACATACATATAACCAACAATTACACACACACACACACCAGTGAAGGGGAATCATGAATTTTTTTGTCTCTCCGAAGTGACTGACGAAAGATCATCCCCTCACACCCCAAATAGAATCAAACACATAACATGAAATCCACACATGATACATCTCGTAAGTTAAGTAGGTATGTCAGTCCATGGGTCAGTACACATAAATAAAATCTTACATCTAATCATCCATATAGATAAAAAGCATAACCAACATATGTCAAATCAAAATATCAGAAAATATCTCAATCAAGAGGAATTCAATCATCAATAAGGAAGTCAAAAGCACACATAAGATTCATTAGAATCTAACATAGCTATCATAAGAATGATTCCTGGAGGGGCATTACAAACCGTCATACACATGTATGAGAATATGCCAATTTCAATGCCCTCATTTGCATGCAAAGGGTAAAATTAACATGCAATCAGTCTCATGCATGCAACACCCTTTCATGCATGAGTGCCAACATCTAATAATGGATAATTATCATATATTCCTCCTTAAATTTCTCTTACACCATCATAATTCATCATACATTATCACATCATAAAATCCTATCATAAAATTTATCATATGCTGACACCTAGCACTAAAATAACTACATACTATATTGTCCACCAAGTGGGACACCTATACTCATATTACAATCATTTACAAGTAGGATGCCACCTCATTGGTTGGTTCCCCCTAAATGACATGACATTAGACTGCATTAAAAGCTAATACTTACAAAATTTGAGACACCTTAATACCAACACTAAGTTGAATGGATTTGAAACGACATAGTTGTAATATTATACAATGTGACAGTCAAAACATATTGAAAACTTCAATAACATGTATTTTCGTTGCAAGTTTGGGTGGAGTGAGTTGTTGTTGTGTTTTCATTGATGTCAACATGCTTTGGTTGTCATTAGTGTCTGGTTGGTATAGTTGATGTTGAGTTTCTTGTGTAGTTGTGCTGAGAGATTTGCTCCACATATCTTCTATATTGTACATCTATTCATGTGGCTTGTATATGTTGTTAAGAAGTGTGTAGAGATTCTAGATTTGGGGTTTGGTGCTTTGGATTCCAGTGCTAAAGATGTTGTGCTTACTAGTGTGTGATAGTGTTTGACAATGTTTTCGTGTGAAATGCATGCTCAACATTTCTCTGTGTTATGGTTTCTGGTGTTGCGATTTTGGAGATAAGTTGGTAATTTCCTTAGCTTCATTCTATTTAGTTTGCATGAGTTCTTGGGCTTTGGAAGCATGGTTTCAAAGTTAGATGGTGTTTACTCTAGGTTTGGCTGACCTCGGGTGTTTACACTTCACATTATTTCTCTGATGATTATAGATCATTGTATAATGTGTATTATGTTTATTTTGGTCTTAGTTAAGACACACTGTGGTCCACTTTACATTCTTTTCCACCACGGGAATGTTTAGTACCAACCTAATTTGAGTTGTGTTGGGTTAAGATGCTTAGCCGACCTTGGGAGGTTTTGCATATGCGAGGATGATATAAATAGAGGATAATTTGTTGAGGATGAGATGAGAGAATGGGTGTTGTGTATGGAATGTGAAATGGAAAGGAAGTGAATCGTGGCATATGTGTATGTAATGAAGATGTGTGAAAGAGGATCTATCTCCTAGATTGTTTGAGTTGGTGACAAGTGATGTTTGAATTGGTGAAACATGTTGTGCAGTGTGGAATTTCATGTGTTAGATATCGAAAGAAGTGAGCCAAAGGTATCTATAGATCTTACGATTGCAAAAGTATATTAATGGTGCATATTTCTCTTTTATCCTTCTTCATTTGGGAAGTGAGCCCTCCAGCAATGAGCCTTTATTTTTTTCTTTTGTTCTTTCTTTCTTTCAAGTAGTGAGTTCTATGGCAGTGACCCTTTCTTTGTAAAAATCAACCTTATGATGTCACCCTAATAGGTGTTCATATGTCGAGAATAACATTCTCTATGATTTTTCCCTTAATAGGGTTTTACACGTCAAATCTAATGTTTCATTGTCTTATACTTTTCATGTTATTTCATGCTCATATATTTCTATAGATTAAGTGATAAAGATAAGTTATCGTGGATCTGATTTTAATGAAAATATTTCTATGTGGTGTGCAAAATTGATTCGCCCCCCCCTCCCCCCCCCCCACTCAGTTGTCTTGTGCATAAGAACATTCAACAATTGGTATAAGAGCTTTGGTTTCTTGGAAGAGAGGTTAACTACTTAAGTAGATCTTGATGGTGCACAAACTGACACTCCCTATGTTTGATGGATTTGACTATGCTTTCTAGAAAGTGAAGATGCAAGGTTACTTGATATCTCTTGGCTATGAAGTTTGGAAGTATGTTATACAAAAGTACGCCAAATTGTCGATTGGGGTGAACACTGTGGATGAGATCAAGGAATTTGAAGATAATGAAAAGCCAAGGTTTACTATCTTTAGTGCTCTTTCTAATACTAAATTAACATAAATTTTAACTTTGGAATCTGCTCCTGAGGTTTGGAATAAATTAGAAAAGACTTATGAAGGAGATAATAAAGTCAAACAAGATAAGTTGTAAATGCTAAAACTAAATATGAATGCTTACAAATGGATGAAGAAGACAATACAACCAACTACCTATTGAACATAAATGATGTTGTAAATGAGATCAAAGGTCTTGGAGGTAACTTGTTGGAAGATGAAGTTGTGGAAAGGTACTCAGAACTCTTACTAAATCCTATAGCTTTAAGGTTTCAGCAATAGAAGAATCACAAGATAAGAATAAGTATACTAGAGTATACATGTATAGCTCATTACTTTCTTTTGAGATGAGAGAATTTGGTACTACTAGTGAAAGAACATAACATGTAAGGATACTAAATCAACGAAAAATGAGGAATTTGACAAAGAGAACTTTGATAAGATTGAGGCCAACTTTGTGAGAAGAATGAAGAAAGGAACCAGAAAGTACAAAGGTAAATTGCCCTTTAAATATTTTAGCTGTGGAAAGATAGGTCATTATGCTTCTAGATGTCTTAACATAATTGAAAATCAGAAGAATAAGGAAACCAAAGGAAAGTTCAATAGGAAGGATTATCATGTTAGAGAAGATGCAAATATTTTTGATGATGAATTTGATTATGAAGAAGATAGTGAAAGTTTGTTCTTGGTGGTAAAGGGAGAGTCTTGTTCTGCTAACCTTGAAAAAATTATGAAGGAAAAATCTTTGGAAGATGTTGCTAAAGCAAAAGGTATTGTTGTATTTTCTTTTCATGCTAGAAGAGATAAAAGATGAATGTATTATTTATAGTGGATGTTCAAATCATATGATTGGTGACAAGAGTAAGTTTGTAAATATTGAAAAATTTGATGGAGGTGTTGTTAGATTTGGAGATGATCAGATGGCTAGGATAGTTGGAATTAGTTCTACCAGTTTTGATGGAAAACATAACATTGACGCTGTTTTCTATGTTAAAGGATTAAATCACAATCTCTTCAATGTTGGTCAAATATGTGGAAATGGATATAATCTTGTTTTTCAGGATGATGGGTGTGAGATCAGAAAAAGGTCAAGAACTATGATTGCAACAAGAAAAAGGACAAATGGAAATGTTATCAGTTGAGGATAGTTGCTTGATATTGCCTAATGGCACAAATTAATGAGAGTTGGTTATGGTACTAGAGGATATGCCACATTAATTTTGATAATCCAATGAGGATTAGTTCAATTCAACCTGTGAGAGATTTGTTGAAGTTTACAAAGACTGCTAATGCTTTCTGCAAATAATGTCAAGTTGGAAAACAAACAAGGAGAACTTTTAAAGTTAAGGAAAAATATTCTACTAGATTGTTAGAATTAGTGCACATTGATATTTATGGTTCGACCAAAACAAGAAGTCAATAAGGTGACAGGTGTTTCGTGCTCTTAATTGATGATTACTCTAGAATGACGGGTTATTTTCTTAAAAGAAAAACATGAAGCTCTAGAAAAGTTCAAGAAATTCAAGGCCATGGTTGAAAATGAGATAGAAAGAAAAATCAAATGTTTGAGGTCTCACAAAGATGGAGAGTTTTCTTTTTATGAGTTCAATACTTTTTATGAGAATCATAGGATAGGGAGAAATTTGTCTGCATCTAGAATGCCACGACAAGATGGTGTGGTTGAGAGGATGAATAGAAACATTCAAGAGCCAGCTAAAAAAATGATGAATGAGGAAAGTCTATTGAAAATGTACTGGAAAGAATAAATACATACTGCGATATACACACTTAATAGAATACAAATTAGAAGACAAAAATAGAGGTGTTATCACAAGAAGTAAAGCTACTAAAGAACAAGTGAACTTATGGTTAATTTCTGAGAGAGAGATGAAGATAATAAAAGAAGCTTGTAGTGATCAACATTGGACGAAAGCTATAAAAGAAGAATTGGAGCAAATTGAGAAGAATTAGACTTCGAAACTTGTCCGAAGAACAGTTGACAATAATGTGATAGGAACTAAATGGGTGTTTTAGAACAAACTAGATTAAGACAGACACATAGTACAAATTAAGGTAAGACTTGTGTGTAAAGGCTACTCACAAGTAGAAGACATAGATTTTGAGGAAACTTATGCTCCTATGGTAAAAATTAAAGCTATAAGAATGTTTATGGTTTTTGAGGAACATAAGGTTTTCAAGGTTTATCAGATGGATGTGAAGTCCACATTTTTGAATGGAGAATTGAAAGAAGTGTATATAGAACAATTAGAAGGATTGAAGCTATCAGACACTTTGGATATGCTTTGTAAATTGAGAAAGGTGTTGTATAGATTGAAGCAAGCTCACAGAGCTTGGTATGCAAGGTTTGATAGGTATTTGCTAAAACAAGAATTTTAAAAAGGTGTTGCTGATAGTAATCTCTATTTTAAGATTGAGGAAAATGTTATCTTGATTGTAGTTGTTTATGTGGATGATATAATCTTTGGAGGAAATGATAATATGTGCAAGAAGTTTTTTGATGAGATGCAAGAAGAGTTTGAAGTGTTTATGATTGGGAAAATGAATTTCTTTCTTGGTTTACAACTTAGAAGGGTGATGGTATCTTAATTTCTTAATATAAGTATGTTAAGGAAATGTTGAAGAAGTTTGGAATGAAAAATGATAAACTTGTATGTACTCCTATGGCTAGTGTTGAATCTCCAAAGATTTATGAGAGAAAGTACAGACCAATGATTGGAGGATTATTGTACCTAACTGCTACTAGATTGGATATCATGCATGTTGTTTATCTTGTAGCTAGATTCCAACAAGATCCTAGAGAGGCACATGCCACTGTTGTGAAAATAATTTTTAGATACTTAAAAGGAACAAAATAGTATGGATTGTGGTATCTGAGAATATTTAACTTCACTCTTATTGCTTATATCAATGTAGATTGGACTTGTTGTGTGGATGGCAAGAAATGTACAAGTGGGGGTGGATTTTTCCTTGGATCCCAGTTGGTTGCTTGGTTGAGTAAGAAAGAAGATTCAATATTTCTGTCTATTGCTAAAGCTAAATATATTACTACTACAACTTGTTGTATGCAAGTATTGTGGATGAAACAAAATCCAAAAGATATTAGAATATTATTTGATGAGCCAATTTCTATCTTTGGTGAGAATACCAGCACAATAAATATTTCTAAGAATCTAGTATTGCATTCAAGAACGAAACATATTTCAATTTGGTATCACTTCTTGAGGGAGAAAGTTTTGGAGAACGAGGTGAAGCTTGATTATGTACCTGCACAAAAACAGATTGGTGATATCTTTACTAAAGCACTCTCTAAGGATACTTTTGAATATCTCTGGGAGAAATTGGGGGTTTTTACCCCTCCTTTTCTAAATTAAATGTAGATATAGATGTGTATTAGTAGTGGATGTATGGAATGTGTTCTAGACATTGATGTGTGTC
Organism: Cryptomeria japonica; assembly: GCF_030272615.1. Classification (NCBI taxonomy): domain Eukaryota; kingdom Viridiplantae; phylum Streptophyta; class Pinopsida; order Cupressales; family Cupressaceae; genus Cryptomeria; species Cryptomeria japonica. The sequence continues at coordinate 128,439,136 of NC_081410.1, forward strand.
CTCAGTTCGATTGGTTCATGATTTGGATGTCCACAATCAAATCTTTCATGTTGACATTTAGTTATGATGTTGTTCTTGAGCTCTGGTGATGAGATGGTGATGATTCTGGTAATTTGAGTTATTGCAGTTGTTGTACAATTCTCATTGCTTGTGAATATCTCTAGATCATGTTCTATGTGTTCTTGTGGTCGACATTTATTATTGTGTGTGTTATTGAATATTTTCTTTGTTTGGTGATGTTTTTCATGTTATGCAACATTCTTGGTGGTTGTACCATGTTGCGGATGATCAAGGCGTAATTGTTGGAGGTGTTACATGTTTGTGGTGTTGATTTAGATCCAGGCTATGTCTTAGCCGACATTGTTTTGGTTTTCATATGTTGTTTTAGCATGTGAGGTTATTATTTTGTAATTTGTATTGAGGATTTAGCCGACCTTGAAATATAGGTTGATGTCTTGTATAAATAAATGCAATAAACATGTAAAATGTATGTCTGTGATCTTTGAGTGAATATATGATCAAGTTGTATGTGCAAACAAGTGATTTAATCTTTCAGAAGTGTGAAGGAGAGAAGAGAAGTGTTGCAGAACAAATTGTGTGCTTAACCAAAAATGTATCCAGGCATATGGAGATGCTATTTTCACAGTTCATGTAATCTGGATTGTTGTCCAAATGCTTTTGTAACTCAGTGAGACTTCTTGTAAGGTAGTGAGCCTTCCCTTAAGGTTGTATCATTTCTGGGTTTCTTGTTTGAGTAGTGAGCTCTAGGCAGTGTGCCTGAATGCATGTGCATTCCCCATCGTAATATTTCATTTACTCCTAATAGGATATTATCTCATTATGGGTAGGTTCCCAGCATGGTTTTTCCCTTAACTGGGTTTTCTGTTGGAGTTGAGAAAATACAACACCACAGAAGCCCAAATGATCTCTGCAAGCTAAAAAACCTGTTACAAGGAGAAGCAAGGAAGCAAATCACAGAAGAAAGAAATACATAGAAAATATGCTCAAAAAGATGAGAGCTCAATATTCAAAAAATGTGTAAATGTAATAATCCTTCTTCTTTTTACAATGAAAAGAATGAACTCAACCTTTAATAGGTCATGAAACCCTAAAAGGGAAAACCTAGGTTTGCACGTAATAATTAATAAAAGAATTAATTATTATGCACCTAAAGTTAGCTTAAGTGTAAAAGAGATAAAGGGAACTTAAATAATTAAACAAATATTATTTTATTAATCAAGTAAATACCCGAATACTTTAATACCCCCCCTTAAGCTAGACTTAGGGAGAAGCTAAAACCTAGAACAGCTATTGAAAGCAAGAAAGATGGGTCCCGACAACAAGGCCTGATTAGGTACCCAAATACAATGAAATCTCTATGAACTAGAGAAATAAAGAAAACCATGTGGGAAAAAAACTCTACTCAAAAAAGAGATGGAAAAGAAAACCACTGAAGCATGAAGAACCTGCAAACACTATAGAAGAGAAACTGCTAATCTGGAGAACCTCCACTGAAATAGAGCATGACTAGGTAGAGAAGACTGTAATCTGTATGAGTGCCCTCAAATGACACTACTCAAATCAGAAGGCAAACAAGGCAAATGACTGAAATCGAAGATACAGATGGCATGAAAACACCAAAGCCTGAAGAGATGATCAATCAAACCATGAAAGCATTAGAACCAATAGGACAAACCTCCCCATAATGTTGAAGAGGGAGAGGGAGAGGTACACTGAAAAGAACGGCCAACAAGAACTGCATGACGAAGAACTAGGAACATCAAAGGTGCTGAGAAAAGTGCATGGTGTCATGGAAAGAAAACTCACTTGACACACATCATGAGGTGAATGTCGTGGAAGGAACTCTCACCAGACAAAGGAAGATGACAAACAACAGGCAAACATCAACCCCCTCGTGGCACTTTATAAGTAGTGCATGTACAACAAGGCACAAGATATGCATGATCCCAGGTAAACAATGCATGATGGCACTTTATCTCAGTGCATTTTCATAAATACAATGCTAAAATGATAAGAAGACTAGAAATAGAAAGGAGAACCAAAATAGAGACATCATACCTAGAGAAGAGATCCCGGGACCTGAAACAACCAAGATATCCACCAGAGTGTTGAAAAGCAAAAAATTGAATAAAATATGCATGGAGTAGAATATAGAAATAAAACTCATATGGATGGAAAGTACACAGAACACGCTTTCCAAAAATATAAATTTTTCAAAAAACGGAGTTCGGATGCTCATTCTACGTCCCCTGGAGTGCAAAAAAGAGACCTCACTTTGACTAGAAAAAAACATAGTCAAATAGAAAAAATGGAAAAAATTACCAATAAGAAGAGGTCCGGCTCGGAACCAGCTTTCTGATGCCTATTGGTTTTCAAAAAAATGACTCTGTATGCCCAAGATATGACCAAAACATCAAACCCCCCTTCAAAACAAGAGGAAGGGGTAGTCTGGTGGTTGAACGGGCAGAGGTGGCCAGTGGGTGGCACTCCGGTGGTGGGATGGTGGCCGGGCGGTTTCCTACGGTAAGAGCTAGGCGGCGGCAGTAGGAGTCGATGGGGCTGGGAGGTGGCCAGAGCTGCTGGTGGAGTGAAGGAGATGGGCTGAGCGGAGCGGTTGCTGCTGGGGCTGAGCACGGGCGACAAGGCCGGGAAGGCGGGGTATCCGGGAAGCTACGACCGACAGACTATGAGCGGTGGGGCAGCCAGGAAGTGGCGACTATAGGGAGGTGCTGGCGGGGGCTGGGGGCAGGAGGCTGGTGATGGTGGGAGTTGGAGGGCCGGAAGCTGGGGCCGGGGGCCAAGGCCAGCAGGGGGCCGAACTGACAGGGTCGGTACCCTCCGAAAACAAACCCCAAAATTTTTTATTTTTTTTAACAAAAAAAACAACCTTTGCCTTTTTGATTTTTTTTTCAAAAAATCAAATTTCGGCTTGCATGCCGTAAAAAGGCTTTTTTTTTTTGAATTTTTTTCTCGAACTGTGTGCCAAGGTCATACGACCTGGATCTGGAGAAAAATACTCCCAGAGGCTCAGGAACCAAAACAAGGCAAATTTTATATGACTATAGGGGTTTTAGGGCCTTCTGAGCATGATAGTGAGGTTCGTTTAGGCCTAAAGTGCTCAGAAAAAGGCCAATCCCTAAGTACATAATTTTTTTTTTGAAACCCCAGAGCCGCTTCCAATACAAAAATTCTCAAAACAAGAACAGGTAGCTGTAGATCTGATGCTCTGATACCATGTTGGAGTTGAGAAAATACAACACCATAGGAGCCCAAATAATCTCTGCAAGCTGAAAAACCTGTTACAAGGAGAAGCAAGGAAGCAAATCACAGTAGAGATAAATACACAGAAAATATGCTCAAAAAGATGAGAGCTCAATATTCACAAAATGTGTAAATGTACTAATCCTTTTTCTTTTTACAATGAAAAGAATGAAATTAACCTTTAATAGGTCAAGAAACCCTAAAAGGGAAAACCTAGGTTTACACATAATAATTAATAAAAGAATTAATTATTATGCTCCTAAAGTTAGCTTAAGTGTAAAAGAGATAAAGGGAACTTAAATAATTAAACAAATATTGTTTAATTAATCAAGTAAATACCCGAATACTCTAACATTTTCCACATAAAAAATCTTGGTGTTATGTGTGATATTGATGTGGTGTTCTTTTCATGATTTAATTGTTAATTGTCATATTTGATTTGTGGTTTAAGTTGTAGAAAGTTTTTGTGCAAACTGATTCACCCCCCTCTCAGTTTGTTGCCTGTTGCCAATATTTTCTTCCTTTTATCCCCATAAAAAGTTCCCTATTCATTCTCTCTGATTCTCTTCATGTCACCCCCATATAACATTCCTCACAAGGTTATCTCCACTCTCCATTAGTCCACTTTGCAAAAAGTAAATTTCCACCCTTCCCTTCACTATTCACTTAGTAGAGTTAAACCATTTGAGGCACTTCCAAATTAATTTCAAGTGTTGAATTATTAATTTCCACCTTCCATGATGTCAACCAAATCACATTCAATATCACACACAAACGTGCATATTAATTCGAGACCAAAAAAGTGTGAATATATGTATGTATATCGGTGAGTATGTATGTATTTACATTTGTGTATATATTTATATAATGTTTATATTCACACACACACAAACACACTTATCATCCTTCTATATTATATAGGAAAAATTTCATTCCTTAAATTCAATAGCATTTACAATTTTTATTAATAAAAAATATGTATAAAGAAATTCATATCTGCATTATATATGATTTTTAGACACATATTTAACTAAGAAAGGATATTACGAATACCAAGAATGTGGCTTTTGATAGAAAACACATTTTCAAAAATAATTATTCTTTTTCAATATAAACACAAACCACAATCACAAAATGTATATTCGAGAACTTTCATCAATTTTTATTAGGTGCATGTGTGTGTTCTCATAATACTAATGGACCTAGTTTTTCCTTTTGGATCTTGTTGCCTCTCTTTGGTGATACTCTACCTCTCAATCCTGAAGGGTAAGAACAATCTCTTGCATCCACCTCATCAAGTAGAAAAGGGTAGTGAGTCTAATAACATATAGAAGGATCAACTTTATCATTAAAACATATTGTATAACATTACTTTTCCTTTCTATAAAATCTAGTTGTTGGATTTTTGTCATTGATGAAGGAGAATGTTGTATAGGCTACCGATTGTCATTGATGACAACATACATTTGTTGACTTATACTATTGCTACTTCACTAATATGGTGAATTTTTTCATCGTGTTTTGCTTCACAGTTGCAGTTATGTGTTTGCAGTTTGGGTAGTATAATCATGAATATCAGATGTACCTATATTCTAGTTTGTACATGTTATGGATCTTCAGAAGGTGAGATACATGGTTCAACAGTTCAGTTTGTCAGTTTCTCTATTTCTTTGGAACAAAATAGTTTGTTTGGACATCCACATTTCATTTGTTGATTGTTTTTTGGTCCTACTTTTTTAGGACACGATTAAGCATTGTGGATAATGCATGTATCTAGTTGGCATTAACTTTTGTTATATGTTTGGCCAACTTATGTAAGTGAAATGTATGAAATATATTATGGTAGCATGTAAGGTATTTTCTTTGTAAAACATGTATGTCCGACTTGAGATATGGATAAGTGTGTGTGTGTGTGTGTGTGTGTGTGTGTGTGTGTGTGTGTGTGTGTGTGTCTATATGTTTATATGTATGTATGCATATATATGTATATGTATGTATGTATACATACATACATACATACATACATACATACATACATACATATACACACACATATATATGTATATGTATGTATGTTTGTGTATGTATATATATGTATGTATGTATGTATGTACACATACATACATACATACATACATACATACATACATACGTATATGTGTGTGTGTGTACACACACACACACATATATTTATAGATATGCATGTATGTATGTATGTATGTATATACATATATGTCTATATATATACATATATGTCTATATATATACATGTATGTGTATATATGTATATTGTATATGTATATGTGTGTGTATATATGTGTGTATATGTGTGTATATACATACATACACACACACAAATATATGTATCTATGTATGTGTGTATGTATGTATGTATACACACACACATATATGTATACGTATGCATGTATGTATGTATGTATGTTTGTATATATGTATATATGTGTGTGCGTGTATATGTGTGTGTGTGTGTGTGTGTGTGTGTGTGTGTGTGTGTGTGTGTGTGTGTGTGTGTGTGTGTGTGTGTGTGTGTGCACATGTATGTGATGCATTCCTTCGATGAAAGAGAAGAGAAGAAACACAGACAAATTGCAAGATACAAATATAGAAGTGTGATATAATGGTCAAATGTGGTATATGATTGTAGCAGAGCAAGTGAAGTGTGTGAAGTCTTTCTACTAAGCTTAATTGGAATTATATTCCATGCATATGCAAAATGCAACCATAACAGTTCATTTTCTCTACTTGTTTAATTTTGGGCAATAAGCCCTTTGGTAGTGAGCTTTCATCTTTTGATAGTGAGCCTTGCAGTGAGCATTTTGTAATATTCTATAACTAGTTATATTATATTGAGAGTTAACCCTCTTCATGGTTTTTCACACAAAAATCTAGTGTTCTCTTGTGTATGTTGTTGTGGATGGTATCTCTACCTTTTCTATTTACTTGATCACTCATTTCTTTCAATTGCATGCTAATTGATGTGAATTTGCAAAGTGATAATAAAATTGTTTTAGGATTTAGGGAATATTGATTCATCCCCCTCCCCTCTCAGTATTCTGACTGTTCAACAATTGGTATCATAGCATAGTCCCTTTTTTAAATTAACCACTTGAGGGAGATTTTATTGGTTGAACAAATGTCTCTTGAATTAAGTGTTGAAGAAACTCTTATGGATGGAGAATTGTTGACAGCTTATGAATATATTGATAATATGGAAAGTGATAAAAAGATTTGAAATAAAATATTAAAGAAGCAAATGAATGCATCAGAAAACTAAGGGAAACGATCAAAAAGTTCAAAGAAAGATATAAAGAGGTTAAAAACGAATTGAAGCAATAAAATTAAACAATTTTTGATCTGAAGTTACAAGTTGAGGAAAGTAAGAAAATTGAGGAATGTCTGAATGCCTTAATCAAACACAAGAGTGAAGAATGTGCAAGACTGGAACTTGAAGTTGTAACCTTGAGATCTGAAGATAAATTCAAGGAAAGTTCTAAGAGACTTGATGAAATGATGGTTATGCGGAAATATTTGGAAGATAAAAGTGGATTAGGTTTTGAAGCTGGTGAAAGTTCAAATCAAAGGACTGAAGATATGGGCAAGATGAAGAAGGCTAAATTTGAACAATGCACTGAAGAAGAAAACAAAGGAAAGCAACGTTAGAATCAAAGAAGTTATGCAAGGAAACCTCCTATTAGACAACCTAATGCTCAAAGGTACTCTTCATTCAATAGATATTGTTTCTCATATATTAAATTTGGACATCAAGCTTTAGAATGTAGAAATAGATTGAATCAAAATGTTCAGTGTTTTACTTGCAAGAGATTTGGTCATAAGGCTAGTAATTGTAGAAATCAAATTATGGATGGAAGTAATAGATTATTTTATGGTTATTGTCAGTTATGCAATGGTTATGAGCATAGGGCTAATCAATGTAGATCTAGAATGAATACAAGAAATTCAAAACAAAGGAATATCAAGTGCTTTAGTTGCAATAAAATTGAGCACATTGCTAAAGCATGCAGGAGCGTGAATATAAAGAAAGACAATTCAATAAAAATGAATGAACTGATAAAGAAGATTGATGTAGAAGAGGTGAGGAGTGAAATGAAAAATATTTGGAGAAAAAAGGAAGTAGATTTGATAGAAAGTATTGCTGCATCTGGCTCTACGAAGATCCCCTCTGAAAACTAGTCTAGAAACTTTGTCTCAGGGGGAGATATAATGAATATTCTTTTTCCCCTACCAAAGAAGTTGATGCTATTGTCACAACATGTTTATATGGTGAGTAAATTGATGTGCTTGAACTCTTGATGAAGACTACGACAAAAACCATTGATATTTAATTGAATGCAAAGGTTCAAAAAGTGTAGATGTATACAAAGGTAAATATGTTTAGCAACTTTTTGGTGATATGATGGTTTTGGTAGCAAAACCCTAGGTTATTCAACAAAATACTTAAAGTTATTTTATGTTCATTTTGTTATTGGTGAATTGACAAATTTGAGGAGTGGAAAGAAGTATTCGAGCTAAATTCCTATCAAGAGAGCTAAGGTATTTACAAATTATATCTCATGGATTCTAGCAAGTTTGTTAGTTGTGAAGATGATTCTTGACCTAAATTTAAGAGATTTATGAAAGTTGACAAGAGATGTTGCAGTTGGTTCATTTTTCTCACTACCAACTAGGGTGGTATGTCTTGAATATATCTACAAGTTTATTGATGTATATATTGAGGAGTAAGACTGTGAAAATAAAGAATTTTGAAGATTCTCATTCCAAAGAAAATTTACAGTTGATCATCAAGTTAGGGCACAAGGGTTTGAATATTTGGAGTGAATTTTGGATGATAATTGATGAAGAATTGATCAATATTATGTTGAGTAGAATTCATGATGACTACATTTGGCTAGATAAATCATATCAAATTATAAAGGAATCTCTAAAGGTTGTTACTAATCTTTGTTAAGATGTAATCGTACTTGTGAAGAAGATAGTAAGAAACAAGGAAGTCAAAGCATTGACAGGGTTGACTACAAATCAAAGATCTCTACAGATTGATACCATTACAAACCCTTTGGTAAGATATGTTCCTATGGGTATTACCTATAAGATTTACCTTCAAAACAAAGAAGGCTCTACATTTTCTATTGCAGTATATGTTGCTTATCATATGGCTAAGATAGGATTGAACTTTGATTTATGTGAATTATTGAGACAATAAGTTTTGAGCAATATCAAGTGACAAAGAATGATGGTTATCATTTTCATTTCAGATTATTGATTGTATTCCTGGTATCTTAGTTTTTAAATTCATTACCAATGCATAATAATTTTGTTTGGGATGAGAACTTACCTACAGGAAAATAAATCAAAAGATATTTGGATAATTTGAATGACAAAGATAGAGCCTGCAAAGAGTATTTTTATGAACTTTAGAAGAACTTGATTTCAATATTTAGGATTCCGGAAAGATATGTTGAGATATATAGGGATAAAATTACCTTCTTAGTTGATATTAATCACTGCTTCATGAAAGTTGTGTTGCCTTAAAAGTTATGGTTAACAAAATTTGGATATGAAATTAGTGCTAAGGAATGTGTGATGTATGCAAATAAGATTCTTAAACTTCAGGTAGATCTCAGTGAAGATACGTTTGATACTTATGAAGAACTCATTGGATCAGATGTTACTGAATAGATGGATCTGAAAGGATCTTCCTCTAAAAAACAAAAGAAGCAAAAAATCTATTGAGATCCCATCTCTAATTTCAAAGAAGAGGAAGTCAGACAAAAAATAAAAAACGGAGATTATTAGCATTTACGATGTTGAAACTGTTGAAACCGAAGTGAAGCATAAGGAGATAGTCATAGAAAAAGAATAAATGCAGAAGGAACCCTCAGGTTCTTTTGATGAAGACCCCTTTGAAGTTGTTAAAGTGATGAAAATGCTTGAGGAACCTGATGATGAATACTAAGAGGGGGGGGGGGGTGAATTAGTATACCAAAAAACACTACACTTAAACACTTAAACAGTCTAAAGATAAACTGGTAAAACAGTTTAACAGACAGACCGGTTATCACACATGCAAACCAAAATGCAAATAAAGAATTCACCCACAAAAGAAATACAACCATAACACAAGATATTTGACGTGGAAACCCAAATGGGAAAAACCACGGTGAGATGGAACTCACAAGTCACTATCTGCAGAATAGAAACCAGATTGGTTAAGGTCTTACAATGTTCTTCACCAGAACAGATCTTGTTAGGAATCTCAATCTCTGTTAGGAGATAAGTCCAATCAAGGACTACCTTGCTAGAGGATTTTAGATTCACAGAGGTGAACCACCTTGTTAGAGGATTGTACAAAGGCTACTCTGAGCCTACCTGGTTAAGGGCTACAGACTTGTCAAAGAGGTGAGTAATCAACAAGTGTTTGATCTAGCTGGTAGCACAGACTGCTTGGTTAGATCCTTGGTAGCTCGTTCCTAATGCACTCCTGCATTACTTCAGTCTTCTACACATTCATATTCTTTCCAACTCCTCAATCACCTTAAACCCTAGCAACAACATAAACTTTCACTATATCCACATCAACAACCTAAAACCTTAGACATGATGTCCTTATAAAGGAATCTGATTTCATGTCGGTCCAATAGGATTACATTTCAATTTCCTAGGTTCAATGAAAATAGACATACTCAGTAACACGACACAAAAATCACCGCCAGTATTTCGGCACCGTCAAACAATCGGTGGATTCGTAACTCATCACAAAATGTTGGTTGGTAACTCATCATAGAGTATTACCAGTTCATACAAAATACCGGTTGCCGATTTATAAAATATGAAGACTGGTAAGAATGTGTTATGCCGCTTTGCTCCCTCGTACCGCTTGAGATCTACGAACCGCTTGGGGTCGACATGCCGCTTCAGACCGGGAAACACATTCTGCAAAACATCAATAGTCTAAAGACTATAATACAACCTACCTACAACATACCGATTGGAACAAATACCGGTTGTGCTCTAACTCATACATATAAAGAGGATCTTAATGCAAGTGTGTGTCCATCAATGACAATCACAACATGAACATCAAAAATGCCAACAATCTCCCCCTTTGGCATTGATGGCAACACTTAGGAAAATAAAATTTTGACATCTAAGTGTTTTACAACAAAAACATGCCATTAGCAAAATTTCTCCCCCTAAGCATATACACTATCCCTTAATCAATACAATGTATAGCAATTTTGCATACAGAGCATAAACATTGAGATATCAGAGCATATAGCATATATCAAAGCATATAGCAGAATTTTAAGTACCAGATACTTCTCCCCTATACTTCTCCAAAATAGAATACTTCTCCCCCTTTGCCAACAATGACAAAGTACCGCTAAACAACCCTGTTTCCATTTGATATATAAAAATAATAAAAGTTTATGACAATAAGGAATAGTACTTGTCAAAAATAGATTTATAGTCCTGCAAGAATTGCTTCATTGATAGAGACTAGGACTCAAGTAGGGAGGTGGCCACTTCTTTCTCTGTTTGCATCCGGGAGACCTATTCTTCCATGGCATCAACTATGCTCATCTCCTATGTAACTGTCAAGGCATCCAGATTCAGATAACACTTCTGAAGAATTTGCAGACATGGAAGTAAAACTAGTTGAAGCTCCTGCAAATCTCTAGACCGTGTGCTGATCTCTTGCTCCATTTTCACAGACTGGATATGAAACCGGTGAACGGTTTGCCCATAAGTTGCAAAGGAATCATAAGGTGGCTTGAATGTGCTCAAGTAAGACTGTAAGTCTGTTTGAAGCTTTTGCTTCTAAGCTAGCACATCATCATAGAATAGATGGGGTTGGCAGATTTTGCTAAGTAGCAGATTTCCCTCATCCAAAGCGTCCCTTATATCCTTCTTCTTCTTCTCTTCTTCTTCTTTCTTCTTCTTTTCCTCTTCATCTTTCTTCTTTTTCTCTTCGTCCTTCTTCTTCTGCTTCTCTTCATCCTTTTTCCTCTGCTTTGCCTCTTCCTTTGCCGCTTCCTGTCTGTCCTTGGCTTGCTTATTAGCCAGTTTAGCCTGTTGCTTCTGTCTTGTTGCCTCAGATGGTGTTTCCTGAGTATCATCCTCAACGTCCAGAGCATCAACATTAATGGTGTCGAATGGTTCAATGACTGGATTGCCTTCATCGTAAAATACCTCATTCGGTTTGGATATAGTCAGTTCTTCTTCTGCTTGTCGGTTGGCCAGACGTGCTTTGTGAGTCTGGATAGTGGTTTGCATAAACAAATGGGTGTCTTTTTTGACATCAGCAACTCTACCTTCTAATAGCTAGAGTCTTCTTTTTCTAGTGAAGAAGAGTCCTTTATTTAGATCAGTAACATCATATAATTCAGAATTTGACAGGTCGGGAAAGTATTGTGCAAAAACCTTCTCTCTAATTTCCTGTTCTTTCTCTATGGCAATGCGCCATCTATTATCTAATGACATATATAAAGAATCCGGTATCTGAGACTTAATCTCTGAGGGTGACCGGTCATTACTACACAGATACTGAATTATTTCCTTTTCAACCACTTCCTTTTCATCCTCATTGAAGTCATCAAAACACTCAATTAAATCATTTAACACTTTTCTCCTAATATTCTTTATTGTTCTTTGACAATGTGTCAAAGGTTTATAGGAGGAGATATCTATATTTACCGGTGCAGATGATGCCGGTTTATTCTTGTTCTTCTTCTTTGCTTGACATGTTTTCTTTGTCTTTTCCTCATACACAGTTTCCTCTGAGTCTGGAGAGGTGTACCTTGTCTTCCTCTTTCTCTGGAACACTTTAGTCAGTGCAGCTTCTGGTTTCTTCTTAGCTGGTGACCACTTGGTCACTCTTGGAGTTGCAGTAGTAACCGGTGCTGATGCTGCAGACACTGCCTTTTCCTTCTTCACTGCCGGTTCTTTCTTTTTCATTGCTGGTGGTTCCTCAGCCAATGCTATCCTCTCTAGGTAGGTGTCGGTTCTCTTCACCTTAGGATCAAGCGGTGAGGCAATAAGGGTAGAGGCATACCCTTCCAGCATGTCGTACATCACCTCATAGCCCATTGGCTCCACTTCTTCCTGTCTAGGCTCAACAACCTCCATTATGCATTGATCCACCTTGATGGTGAAACAGATGTCATCTTCATATTTCTTGATGATATCACCTGAGATCCTCATCCTTTGGCTCATTTTTCATTTGAACTCATCAAAATACTTGTTCAAAACTTCAGGATAATTGGTTCCCACTGCTTGCAAACTTTCCTTTATCTGTTTGGTAACCGGTTGGTCCGCAGACCACTAAATGTCTCCCACTCCTGGGAAGTATCCTTGAAAGTAAAAGAACAACCCAACCAATAGTTGTCCAAACTTGAACCTCAGTGCATTATCTTGTTTGATTGATTTCAGGTTCAATAGGAGTTGCCTCTGCATACCGGTGCATAGGTCAAATGATGCATCCTCCTTTATCATCCGGTAAGTGATCATCCTTGATTGAATTGACTATCATGCCACGTGAGTCACTCACTGAACCAGTGAGCTTGGACATTTCAGTTTTGCTAACCGTCCTTAGGGCTGGTACTTCCCCTGTATTGTAGAAACTGGTGACTGCATGAATTGTCTGTGACATGATATCATGCATCCTCTCTAGGTACATTTTGTCATCATGGACTCTGCTCAAAATGATCCTTATATGATCCTTTGTAAAGTCTTCCAGGAAGTATACAACATTATGGAGTTTCTTCTTCTCCAAGATACTATACTCCGGTTTGATTTTCTTATCCTTTCCACAAAACAGACCTAGTTGGGAGTGGATGGCTAGAGACCCTAGGTCTTTAATCTTGCAATCTATGTAGTCAGAAATTCCCTCTTCTACTATCACTCCAGTTGAAACTTGTGATAGGGCATTATACTTTGACTTCCGTTGAATAAAACTTTCAGACTCAATAGATGCACTAGAACTGGTATGAGATGCAGAAGCCATTGTAGAAATTTTAAGAACTCGAGAAATACCTTTTAAAACACATGAATTTAGGGCTTTCTGATTCTCCTTCACTCCTCACTTCATCGGTAGTTGAATCACCGCTGTGTTCTCCACTTGACCATTTTCTATTTGAATTTGAATCTCCTTCACGATTTCTCAATTTCTCCAAATTTTTGCTCAAATCGCCTTTTCGTCGCTCTGCTCTTTGAAAAAATTTTCTTCGCTCAAAAACTGATAGTGAGAAATGATTTCAAAAATGCTTTTAAACATAGTCCTCACCTACCATCATTAATGCTCCTCCATTAGGGCATAAACCCTAATTTGCCTTTTTACCATTACCGGTCTTCTGCCAAGCGACAGGTATCACATATCGGTTAAGGTCTTTTGCCGGTATAAACCGGGGGTTCGAAAACATTTTTCCATTTGTTCCCCCTAAGCCTTTTGAAGCTTAGTTTGCCAGTTCTAATATTTCCACACTAGGTGCAGAAACCGGTTCCTCTTCCAACATTACTGGTTTCCTCTTCTAGGTTTTGTTCATGTCCGCTTGAACTATTTCAACATCAATTCCTCCTTTCAGAGTGACCGGTATATCATCAGATATACTCTTTCTGCTTCTGCAGAATCTTGCAATGTGACCTGATTTGTTGCAATGATAGCAAATCATTCTAGGTTCTCTCCAAGGTCCATTGTTCATGTTTCCATTCTTCCTTTTGCATGTAGCAGCAGTGTGACCATGACCATGACAAATCCAATAGTTTTCTCTCCATCCAGTTGCCGGTTGATAGCCACTGTTACCTGACTGATGGTTATAAGCATTAAACCGGTTGGGGTTCCGGTTCACAAAAGATTCTAGACCAGCTCCTTGGGTCCTCTGAGGATATCTTCCAGTGTTGTTCATGACAGACCTGCATTCAGATGCTCTATGCCCAAACTTGTTGCATGCATAACAATGACCATTGAACTTATTGGATCTAGGTACATTGTCAATAAAGTAAGGAAAATTATTGTAGGCTTTTCTCCTACATACATTGGCAATGTGTCCTTTTTTAAGACAGTTAAAGCAAATAGGTTTGAATTTTTGCGTACCTTTTCCTTTGAATGCCGATTGCTTCTTTGATGCTTCAGCATTTATACCAAAGGTCTCACCTTCCTCATGATCGGAATAGCCAAGTCCATCAATATTCTTGACCGGTTTGGCAGATTCAAGCTTTTGCTCTAGCTTGACAGTGCTCTTGTTGAACTTAGCAAGTACTTCCTTTGACTCAGAGAGTTCTTTGGAAATAGCAGCATTTGTTTCCATTAGGTTTTCATTCTCAAAGATGGCACTGTTCAGTTCACCATGCATGTCATCATTTTCCACTTTGCTAGCATGGAGTTGAGCAGTTAGGGCACTGACCTCTTGTTTCAGCTTGGAGATCTCATGATCTCTTTCTTTCACCAGATCTCCAGCTTTCCTCCAGTTCTCAAGCTCTTGACACATCTAGATAGTTAGTCCTTCCAACTCCTTTCTCAGGTTGGAGTTTGATTCATTCAACTTATTTACTTTTGCAATTAGGGCTTCCATGTCTGCTTCATCTGCAGAACTATTTTTAGATAGCTACATCAACTTTTCTGCATGTTCTCTCCTTTTGCTCGAGATGCCTTGTATTTGACCATAAGATCATCATAGGCCTGCTCAGACTGAGTGAGCCGTAGAGTAAGTTCCCTCAAGGTGTATTCCCCCATATCTCTTTCCAAGTGGTTAAACTTATAGAAAGGTAGGCTCTGATACCAATTGATGAATACTAAGAGGGGGGGGTGAATTAGTATACCGAAAAACACTGCACTTAAACACTTAAACAGTCTAAAGATAAACCGGTAAAACAGTTTAACAGACAGACCAGTTATCACACATGCAAACCAAAATACAAATAAAGCATTCACCCACAAAAGAAATACAACCATAACACAAGATATTTGAAGTGGAAACCCAAATGGGAAAAACCACGATGAGATGGAACTCACAAGTCACTATCTGCAGAATAGAAACCAGACCGATTAAGGTCATACAATGTTCTTCACCAGAACAGATCTTGTTAGGAATCTCAATCTATGTTAGGAGATAAGTTCGATCAAGGACTACCTTGCTAGAGGATTTTAGATTCACAGAGGTGAACCACCTTGTTAGAGGATTTTACAAAGGCTACTCTGAGCCTACCTGGTTAAGGGCTACAGACTTGTCAAAGAGGTGAGTAATCAACAAGTGTTTGATCTAGCTGGTAGCACAGACTGCTTGGTTAGATCCTTGGTAGCTCGTTCCTAATGCACTCCTGCATTACTTCAGTCTTCTACACATTCATATTCTTTCCAACTCCTCAATCACCTTAAACCCTAGCAACAACATAAACTTTCGCTATATCTACATCAACAACCTAAAACCCTAGACATGATGTCCTTATAAAGGAATCTGATTTCATGTCAGTCCAATAGGATTACATTTCAATTTCCTAGGTTCAATGAATCTAGACATACTCAGTAACACGACACAAAAAGCATCGCCAGTGTGTCGACACCGTCAAACAATCAGTGGATTGGTAACTCATCACAAAATGCTGGTTGGTAACTCATCACAGAGTATTACCGGTTCATACAAAATACCGGTTGCCGGTTTATAAAATATGAAGACTGGTAAGAATGTGTTATGCCGCTTTGCTCCCTCATACTGCTTGAGATCCACGAACTGCTTGGGGTCGACATGCCACTTCAGACCAGGAAACACATTATGCAAAACATCAATAGTCTAAAGACTATAATACAACATACCTACAACATACCGGTTGGAACAAATACCGGTTGTGCTCTAACTCATACATATAAAGAGGATCTTAATGCAAGTGTGTGTCCATCAATGACAATCACAACATGAACATCAAAAATGCCAACACCTGATGGAATAAATAAAGTTGGAGATGTATGGTTATCACAACCATCTTATGAAAAAGATAGAATTAGAGAAGCTTTGATTACTCACTTGCTTCAAAGCAATATTGTTCTTGGTTCTATCAAAAAATTTCTCCCAGATGTTTTATTTGAACAATTTAGTGGACAATTAGCCCTGAAAGCCATTGAAAAAGGATAACCAGATCTTGAAGATAAAGTGAAGAGATCTATGAGTAGAAAATGTATTGCCACACAAAATTGATTGAAAGTATAAAGGACACGAGGAAATGTGTGAGTGTTGTTGTCAGTGTTTACAAATATTGTGTCAGGTGGCCAGCTATTGCAACAAACCACAAAGCAAAGATTGACTCCCTAGAGTCTGAGATAAACAAATTTGTAGAATCCTTCAACATTTTCAAAGATAAAAATGGTATACTAAGAAGTAAGATTAATTCATTGGAGTTGAAATTATCATTGGTGTAGAGACAAAGAGATGATTTTTTCACCAAATTCTGGACTATCAAAGAAATTATTGAAACTAGAATGGATCAATTTACTCTTCTACTAGAAGATGTAGAGAAAGATGAGTTGAATTTACTCATGCTAGATGATTTGATTGGTGCTATTGACTTGCTTGTACAGTGCAATTTTAAGTGCACAATGTTAACATCTACTACTTGGAACTCAAAGAAAAGTATAAGGATATTTTCTCACAAAAAGGTAATTAAGACTTTTTTTTTTGTATTATTATTGTTAAGATGTGTGAAGGTATATTTTTTATACCCTTTGTCCTTGATGGAAAAGGGGGAGATAATGTGGAGTAGGGAGATAATGTGCTTTTTGGAGAGTAAGTAGAATGGGGGAGAAATGGTGATTAAAGGGAGAGTAACTAATGGAAAAGGATTGTATGGCATAAGGGGAGATTAGTAGAAAATAATATTTTTAAAAATAATTTTGAAGAAATTTTTTTTAAGCGAGTAATTTTTTTTTTTCTGCATGTTGCCATCAATGACAAAGGGGGAGATTGTTGGAGTTTTATCATTGATGACGGAGAATGTTGTATAAACTACTGGTTGTCATTGATGTCAACATATTTCTGTTTCAACTTATATTGTTACTGCTCTAGTGATCCGATGACTTTTTTCATCATGTTTTGCTCCGTAGTTGCAAATATGGATTTGTGGTTTGGGTAGTATAATCATGAATATTAGATGTACCTATATTCTAGTTTATACATGTTATAGATCTTCGAAAGGTGAGATAAACAGTTCGACAATTCAGTCTGTCAATTTCTTTGTTTCTCCAAAATAGAACAATTTGTCTAGACATCTGCATTTCATCACTTAATTATTTTTGGTCGAGACATGATTAAGCATTGTGGATAGTGTGTGTATTCCATTTGGTATTAAATTTTGTTATTAAGGCATGTGTGGCCAACTTGAGATATGGATCGATATATATATATATATATATATATATATATATATATATATATATATATATATATATATATATATATATATATATATATATATATATATATATATATATATATATATAATATGTGATGTATTCCTTCGATGAAATATAAGAGTAGAAACATAGACAGATTGCAAGATACATATATAGAAGTGCGACATAATGGTCATATGTCATTTATGATTGAAACAGAGTGAATGAAGTGGGTGAAGTTTGTCTACTAAGCTTAATTGGAACTATATTCCATGCATATGTAAGATGAAACTATAGTAATTCATTTTTGTTTACTTGTTCTATTTTAGGCAGTAAGCCCTTTGGTAGTGAGCCTTCATCTTTCTTAGGCAGTGAGCCTTGCAGTGAGAATTTTTTAATATTTTATAACTATTTATATTATATTAAGAGTTAACCCTCTCCATGGTTTTTCTCCTAATGGGTTTCCATGTAAAAATTTGGTGTTCTCTTGTGTATGTTGTTGTGGATGGTATCTCTACTTTTGTTGTTTACTTGATCACTCATTTCTTTCAGTTTCATACTAATTGATGTGAATATACAAAGTGATAATAAGATTGTTTTAGGGTTTACAGAATACTGATTCATGCCCCCCTCCTAGTATTCCAACCGTTCAAGACTAGTTCTATACTAGCATCAATTCAAACTATATGCGACTAATATAAAATTGATTTATCAAAATATTCTTTATTTTCCATGATTCAAGTATATATGATAATAATTGAAATGCAAAAATAACTAATTCATATTTCCTATGAGTTATGTCACCCTTGGTCCATTATCATTTGCAAAAATTTCATGAAGAGAAATAATTTCCAAATTAATCACACACAACCAAAACCTAATGGGGTTTTCTAAAGTTTAATTGAATGAATGCTAGTTCATTAAGAATTTATCTTTTTAGGCTATCAATCCAATGGGTATTACATGCCCCTTTAATTTAAACTTCCAAAGGACCCTTATTTTCGGTGATTTATAGGGACGGTGCCAGAAATGCCATTGTTGCAACTTTTTTAGGCGTTAAGTGTAGTAGTTCAACATGATGGATTTACCCGTAAGAGTGACCCAGAGGCACTATAGATACTGAACATTGCTAAGTTTTTTGTTTCATCTCCTCTTGTTTAGTTATTTATCTAAGAATTTAACTATATATATTCATGAAATCTTAAGTAAATCATTATTATTAAAATTGTAAAATGATTCTAATTACTTGTAAGTACTAATTGCTTTGAAAAATGAAACTAATATAATGATAAAGCTTGTAAGAAAATATAAATATTCAATTTTTCGAAAGGAAAACTATCTAATGATTGACTTGAAAAGGATGCTAGTCATCTCCAACACTTAATTTTCTTGATAGTAACACTAATTATTTGAAAGTACCATTTTCTTAAATGAAAAATAAATTAATAATAGATCTTGAAAATGAATTTAATTATAAGTATACTGAATTGATTACATGGGATGAAATCAATTAATTAAATAATAAAACTTGAAAGTAAACCCATAGTACTATTTTCTTCAAAAAGGAATTGAATCTAAATACTTCAAAGACACTAATTGCACCAAGAATGAATCTTTAGTAGTAAATCTAATACTTCTAAAATACTAAATATTTTGAAGGAAAAATTAAAGTTGTAGAGTACTAATTATTTTAAATAAGATCTATTTAATTTTAAAACTTTAACCCTAACCATGAACCAAAATCTACCATAAACCTAACACTAAACCAAATTGAGCCCTAACCCTAAACCTAACTAAATAATAAATCAAAATTTACCCCAACCCTAACACTAATCCTAATCAAATCAAATTGAACCATAACACAAAATCACTTTGGACCTTAATCCTATATAAAGTTCAACCCTAACCCTAACACTACACCAAATTGAACCCTAGCACTAATTCAAATGGAACCCTAAGACAAATTATATTTGAAATCAAATTCAAACTTAACCTATACCATATTGAGCCCAAACCCTAAATCAAATTAAACCCAAATCTTTAGGTCATGGAGAATTCTATTGAAGATATAGAAATAATCACCTTGAAAACCAAACATTGAACCAAATTGAAGTATAACCTTAGCCCTTAACCAACACGGATAATCTGGCTCAAATTTAAAACAAGTCTAACAAGGAATTGTGCCGATACAATTAATAACATTGTTTAAAAGGGAAACCAACAATTAATAAGCTACTACCCTTGAAAATTATTACTAAATGCTTGAAGGTTTATTTAAATTTAACTAGTACTATTTTCTTTAAATGAATCAACTAGTTGAGATTAGTTCAACTAAGCTTGAATTGCTCAAGAGAATTAGTTAATTCTAATATTAACTTATTTTTTTAGAGAGAGATAAATATTATTTGTTCTAATAGAATTTTTCAATCTTTTTAACTACAATTGTGAACATTGTATGACTAATAAAAATTTAACTATAAAAAACTTATGAAAATTGATGATTTCTTTCTTTTTTTTTTGTCACACATACTTAAAATACTTCGAAATAGAATGAATAAATCAATATTATTTGAATAAATCAATATTATTTGTTTGAATAATAAAACCCATTCCCAAAGTAATTACCTAATAGTTTGAAATATATGAATAGTTTATCCAATTATTTTGGATAGAAAATAATTATTTAATGAATCAAAATACTCCAAATACACTATTGAAAGGAGAATAAAAATTTAGAAATGAATCTAATGTTGAATGAAGAAAAAGAAATTATTAATTACTAATTTCTTAAAGGGAAAGCTAAATACTATTGCAAAAAAAGATAAGCACTTAAAACTGATGTTAAGTGTTTTGAAATGAAATCAAAATATTTTGGACTAAATAGAACTAATTTTGAAAGTTAAGCTAAATTATGCTTGGATATAGTCTAATCTCTTAGATCATTTTCAGAATAAGTATAATTATCAAATTTTTGTTATCAAAGAATTAAGCATTTATTTAGTCATCATAGTGATAATTAATCTTAAGAAGAGTATAAGAAGTTAATACCGTAAATTCCATTATATCTTTAATTTTATAATCTATTTATAAAATAATGTCTAAAACCTTTTACTTGGAGTATAACATCTATTTCAAATAATTACTTATTAACATTATTTTAAACACATAAATTAATTTAATCCATCCATCTTTCAAGTTGTTATATGTAATATAATTATTCCAATAGAATTTATCTTCCACCTTCAAGGTTTTTAAATGGGAATAAAATCAATACTTCATCTATTTTCTTTTTGCTAATTTAATAGCTGGATTGGGCTAGCTCCCTTTTATATTATCCAAAAAAAAGTCTTACATCTATTGAACATCAACATATATCAACCTTTATCCATCATCCATGGCTTTGCATTTGGTCATTACCTTACTATCTTTTGCATATATCTATATCCAAACCTATAGATTAAGAAATTCCATTTTATCTAACAAAAAGTGGAACCATATTATCTTCCTATTCAAACCTATACAATATGTATTTCTACTCTATCTAGAAAAATGTGGAATCATATAACAAAAACTACATAAAGACCTTACAGTCAATTATTTATCTTCTTCTTCATATCAAACCAGAGCTATCACCTGAGCCTATGCAACCATAGGGTAGTCCACTCCACAGGTCTGGTGAGCTGGTCCCCTAGCTATTTCTTTCACATCACGAAAAATCATTTTCCACCCATTCCTCACCATCTGCTAGTAAAGAAATATCTTCCTCCTTCATCGTTGGCTCTCCATCCTCAGCCACCGAGCCTTCCTCTCTCATGTATGACCACATAAAATCTTCCTTAGGGAATTCCACCACATGGGTAAGGTGTTGCAAAAATAGAACACTTTGCACCATACTTCCCCATCTCGATTCCAATAAATCCATCTCTAGAGACATGATAATGGGAAACTGTTGGCACACCCCCTTCTCCATTATTCATGAGATAATAATGTTGAGGCAATGAAAACTTTAATTCCTCATCAACATTGTCAAGGACTGCAACAATATCCCCCAGGAAAGTATGTTTAAACAACAATTGATAGAGTTTCTTTAACTTGGCCTTTGACACTCCTAAATGCAGCCATATTGCCAAAAACATAGCACATCTATCTAAGCTCACCCGATGGCGGTGGTATGCCATCAGAAAATCCTACCCCCAAATTTTTTTTGCATCATGCAAAACTAGTGGGTGCCTTGATTTAAGCACTGCTATCAACCTTTTATTGGTCACCTCTCCTTGAAAGGCCATCTACCTTTTGGTAGATTCTAGCAACACAGGTGTGTCCATCTCCTATTCTGCTTCCACCCCACCACTCAACTTTGAATTTAAATAACGGGTCATATCCTTTTGCAATGAATATTAATGGACGAAGGCCAATTGTTTTCATAATTGCTTTCACACCCCCATGATATTTGTATCCTTCACCTTGTGTGAATACAAGTTACCTTATAAAACCTATCCTTTGGCTTGATGAATCATCAACGTTCTCAATATTCATGCCACCATAAGTGTACATTAATTCCCACTTCCCACATACCAAGGAATTTACATTAATAAAACTACATGCTATTCAAATTGCATCACTTTTCATATGAGCCTTTAATTTGAAATACCATAAATCCCATGTAACTGTACAACTCATATTTTGACCATGAATGTTAATGATTCTATTGCCAACTTGGCAAGCCCATCAGGTTTGTCATTACCTTCCCAGTATATGTGATAGATTTTAAACCCTTCCAACTCATCTATATGCTTTTTTATGGGTGTCAACCATC
The DNA here is from genome assembly GCF_030272615.1 of Cryptomeria japonica. Taxonomy (NCBI): domain Eukaryota; kingdom Viridiplantae; phylum Streptophyta; class Pinopsida; order Cupressales; family Cupressaceae; genus Cryptomeria; species Cryptomeria japonica. The sequence continues at coordinate 128,461,650 of NC_081410.1, forward strand.
TGCCTAAATTCTAAATCGGGGCTCGATTTTGGTGAATTGCTTTGATTGAGATCAATGAGTCACCCTCAAGGTGAATCTTCATGATCCTGAATTCCTTCCCCAATTCTAATCCCATTAATGTTTCTCTCAACTCTTCTATGTTATTTGTCGAGATCCCAATATGCTTGGACCTTTCTATAATTGTAATGCCTGATTCATTCCTAGCCACACTTCTTATTCCACTGGGCCCAAGATTTCCTCTAAAAGCCCCATCATAATTAATCTTTATCCAACTTGATTATGGAGCTTCCCACTTTACATTTTCACACATATTTTTGATATCATTTGGGTCCCTATTTCCAAATATGGATAGGTTTATTAAACCTTTTAACATTTTCATCATACCATCACCCCAGTTGGTATAAATACTTGTTTTCAAAGACTTATTCCTTGCTGCCATATTCACCAATTCTACAATAGATGCCTCCATTTTGCAGATAATCTATATTTTGGGCATGGAAGTATCTTGGAATACCATTCTATTACATTCCTTCCATAGTTCCCAAATGATTATAGAAGGAATCACCTGCCACAAGCTATCAAAAATTTCTTTATTTATCCCCATTGGGCACATAATAAACCAAGATTTCATACAATATGCAATGGGACATTGCAGATTCAATTTATTTATAGAATATTTCCAACAAGATTCCAGAAAAGGGCAATGAAAAAGGAGATGATCAACATTTTCCTCCTTATTTTTGCACAAATATCACCTGCCTGGATCAGAGATAGCCAGCTTCACCACTCTATCTTGGTTCAAAATATGGTTTTGCAAAGCCAACCAAGAAAAGGCTCCCAATTTAGTAAGAAATCCTTTCCCCATAGTAGATTTTTTGGCTATTCTAAATCATCTAGGATTGCCTCTTTGATTTTATATCCTAGTTCAACCTTATATTCCTCAGTTGGAGATGCACACCATCGAATAACATCCTCTCTATTTGAAATTGAAAAACATCTATCATGTAAAATTTTCAAAAGAGAATCTTTTTGGTCTCGTGGGACATTTAAATCATACATTGACTTCCATCTCCATATTACAATCCTCTGATATTTTATGATATCTCCATAATTATGAACTTTCCTTCCCCAAGGTCTACTAGTCTCCCTTTTGATGTCCAATAGATTGTCATATTTTCTTAGGGGCGGATATCCTTCCCAAGAATCTTCCCAAAAGGAATCTTGTTGTCCATTCCTAATCTCCCATGTTATATTTTTTGTAATGATTTCTTAACAATCCAATAGATAGTTCCAAATTATCGATCCTCTAGGGGGGTTGCATGTGTTGAGGATTTGAATGGGAGCATCAAAGTCTAGATATTTTTTCCTTAGGATTCTAACCCATTTTTTTATTACCCTTGGCATACATGAACCAAACCAATTTGGATCCCATGGCTAGATTCATGATATTAAGTTGCTTCAATATTGCATCTCCTGCTAACTTTGGTTTACATATCTTTTCCCATAAAAGTAGAGGGAATCTATCAATATCATTAGACCCATTCTAGAATAATCTTTGCATTATGTAAATCGGGATATTATCCATTGCCTTGGGGATTTTCATACAAGACATAGAGTATACATGGATGGTTGAAAGGACTGCTTTCAACATGAGAATTCTGCCTACAAAGGATAGCTACTTACCTTTCCACATTTCAATTTTCTTCTTATAAATATTAATCAAACTTTCCCAATAATATTTTTTGTTAATACCAACAAATAAAGGCATACCAAGAAATCTACCTAGAAAGTTTGTAACTTTTAAATCCAAGCAATCTCCACTTGCAACCTAGGTTGAGCATTAAAGAAATAGACCTTTGATTTCCTCCAATCAACACTTTGACTTGAGGCTTTGCTGTAGTCACCATGAATATTTTTTATCACAACCGCTTCAACTCTACAAGCATTCCCAAAAAGAATGGTATCACCAACAAATTGCTGATGTGTTACATTATCAATCCTTGGTGCTACCATAATACCCTTCCATCTGCCATCATCCCTGGCTTGAGAAATGTTTCTCCCAAGAACCTCAACCATTATGATAAAGAGGAAGGGAGATAATGGATCTCCTTGTTGAATCAAAGAAACCTTGTGCCACCCCATTAACCAAGACAAAGAATTTTGGAGATATTATGCAACTCCTAATCCAATCAATCCATTTATTATCAAAAACAAATCTCCAAAGAACTAAAAGTAGGAATTGTCTATCTACTAAATCATAAGCTTTCAAAATATCTATCTTAATGATCATGCTTGGGGACTTAGTCTTCTTGGCTGAGTGTATAGTTTCATGAACCATAATGATACCTTCCACTATTGAGCACCTAAGTGAAAATCCACTCAGCTCCTTCAAAATGATTTTATGCAATACTTTTTTCAGCCTATTGGCAATAACTTTTGTGATGATTTATATATGATATGTTGCATAGTGTTATAGGTCTGAAATCTCCCATACATATAGCATCTTTATTTTTTGGATTAATACAAGAAAGGTATGATTTAGAGCTCCAATCATGATGGTATTTCTTCTGGATTCTTCAACAAATTTATGTAAGTCTTCCCCAACAATCTTCTAGAAGGATTGATAAAAGTTGGTTGGTAATCCATCTAGGCTAGGCGCTTTATCTGACACTAATTGGAAAGTGGCACTTCTGACCTCCTCCAAAGTTATATTCTCGTATAATTCTACATTATTTGTCTCAGTGATGACCTCAGGTATATTGCTCAAAAGCTCCTCTCTTTCCCTATCATGAATTTGAGTTCTCCTATTTGGAATTCCTAAAAATAATTCATTGCCTCCTAATTTGCTTCCTCAATTGATTGGGTCAAGGATCCATATTCCTTTTTGACTTCCACTATGATTTTTTTTCATCTATTGACAACAACCAACTTGTGAAAAAATAGTATCTTTATCACCTTCCTTCAACCAAATCTCTCTTGACCTCTCACCAAGATTTCATCCAGTTCTAGTTTCAGCTTTTTTTTCTTCCTCAAACTCTTCTATATTCATTCCTTGATTAATGATTTTATCATTAAGGACCTCCATCTCCTTAACAATCTTATTCTTCTCATAAAAAATGTTTCAAATTGTTCTTTATTCCAATCTTTCAGTTTATTATTGATATGGGCAATCTTCTTGCTAAACAAATACATCTTAGAGTGATTCCCAATTTTGACTTCTTTCCACCAAATTTGGACTAGCTCCCCCAAGGATGCATCTCTAAGCCACATATTCTAAAATTTGAACGGACTCCTACCTTTTGGAACCTTCGGCTTAATTTTCATTTGCACTGGGTAATGGTATAACCCCGTGAATGGAAGAATTTCAGCTTCAAAGGTGTGCATAACATTATCCCATTCCCCCAAGAGAAGGAACTGGTCTAATCCTTTTGCTATGCTTGTGAAGTCTTTCCTTCTATTTGTCCAAGTAAATTTCTCAGTTTTGGTGGAGATATGCCTTATATTGTTGGAATCCACAAATTCTTGAAAATTTAATTGATCTTTGGAAATATTATGAAATCCCCATTGTTTCTCTGTATTATCCAATTTTTCATTAAAATCCCCTCCAATTATCCCCATCCTTTCATTTGTTTGGGATGACTATTGTGTGATTTATTCTCATAAACTCCTTTTAGCCAAAGTGGCTATGGGACCATATACATTAATAACCAAAAAACTAAAATTTTATAAAAACTTTTACAATTTACTGCTATCCAATTTTGTTTGTTTGTTAATAATGTACATGAAATAGTAAGAGGATTTGACACCATACCAATGCCTCTTGAGGATTCAGTCGATTCTACAAACAAACCTTCCCATTGCTTCCAATTCCTCAGTCTAGTTTGATATTCTACCTTATTCCATTTTGTTTCTTGAAATAAAAATAAATCATCTCTATTTGAATCTATTTGATGCCTAACTAGACACAATTTTCTAAGGGCATCAAGGCCCCTAGCATTCCATGTAAGAATCCACATTTGTCAACAGGAGGGGGTATCCCCTTCCCACTTCTGAGTTTCATTTACCCCTCTGCTTTGGCTGCCATTTCCAACTTCTCCTTATTTTTTTTTGCCCCTCTTCTCAGTTTATATTTGATATTTGGCTTTTTCATTTTAGACTGAGTTTGCTTAATACCACATTCCATCATAATATCACTTTGTGTCTCTTCCAAACCTTCTTCTTGTTTAGAGTTTGATTCCAACAATCCTTCCTCTTCTCTTGATGAATCTTGCATAATTTTATCTATGGGGGATGTACAAGGATCAAAGCTTTGATTTAGATTTGAAATTTCCACTATTGAATTAATAGACTCCATTGTATTTTATGTTATCATACCCCGATGTCCTGCTTTTGTTTTACTACCTAAGTCTTCCTTTTTTTCATGGTATAGATTACCCATTTTTTGTTCAATATCTGGTTCATGGTTGTGTTGATTGAAAAGGTTTTGCATATCTTCTTCTTTTTCAAAATTTAGATCTACATCCTCTTCCTATAATTCCCCATCAAGAAACCCTAGGGAAATCAACTAACATTCTAGAAAAAGAGTGAAATATTTTTTTTAAAACTGATAAATGAATATTTTGTAACATTTGAAGGACAAAATTTAATCATTTAATGCATAAGAAGAAGAAAAGTACTAACCTTTCTCCTAAGGTTTCTCAACGTGTTACTAATCTAGGCATACTACATTTGAGGAATTAAAACTAAAAAAAGATAACATGTATACATATAAGAGCATATTACAAAGTAACGACTAAAGAAACCCATTAAAGAAAATTACTAAATCATACAATTACATTGAATAATAAAGATACTTTCTAAAACTACATTCATAGAAATCCAATAATGACAGTTTATTATAACATACAAGTAATGAATAATGAACATGAACTCTTTAAATTTCAAGGTCAATGATTCTATTTACTGACATAGAATCCTATCATCTAAATCTCATATTACTTGCATCAAGTTTACATCATAAATACATCATGGCTCCAACATAATTACATCATTTTCCATGTAGGCATGCCCATGCATATTTACATTTGACAAACATAAGTACAATATAACTAATGCATAAAATATCCATCTAACTCATTGAGCTAACCAAAAATAAGCTTAGCAATCTGAAACAGGAACAAAGCCAATCCATGCATAGACAAGTTCAAAATCCTTGATGGGAGAAAACAACTACCACCTGACCATGTGGATCCAAAAGGTCCTCTCCTTGTGCTAGGAGATAACATAAGGCCCTCAAACACACAAACAAGGACAAACGTAACGTGGTCTAAACACACTTCCACCGGCTAAAGATGCCATCAAGACACACATAGATAAAACTCCAAACAAGAATACTCTAGAGGCTAAAATCACATAGACAGGACACTAGTGCTCACAAGAAGAGAGTGTCATCACATAGACTGATGCAACCTCTCTCGACCCCAACCCCCATTCAAGTCTCATGCAGAACCAACATACCTTTCAAGAGGACAAGGTAGTCAATCACACCATTCTAGGCCTTCCCACCTCATCTTGAGCCTAAACGAGCATTCAAGCCATGATTGGAGCACACTTAATCTTGTTTAATGTGTTTAACTACACAACCCCCTAATTCATTAATTAGGTTATCACCTATTAAGAAAAAAATCTAGTGGGTTATCCTCGTAGCCACTTTGGGCCTCGACCCCCACTTGAAAGCCACTCCCACTTATGATACTAACACTACTCAAATCCAAATCAAGGCAATAGATGAAATACCATCAAATGACCATATAAAAGATCTTGCCAAGTCTTAAAATAACATCTCATCTCAACTACAAAAACATCAATAACAATGACTTCCATCAAAGAGCACCTGATGGATGAGCCTCAACTTCATAAGGAGAGTAATGATAAAAATACCAAGAAGTTGATAAAGCACAAAGTTATCCATATCTGAAGTCCATAAAGAAAATTGAACATAACAATATTGACTAATAACAACACATTGAGTTCCAATGCAAAATTATCTAACACTTGGCCTCATACATCCCCTACACATGAAAAACACACAAGGGATAACACAATCGACATAAACAGGTCAACCCACATTCATAGAACTACGGATACTAACACATAAGCAAGCTTCATAACAAAAGAATTCTCACACAAAAAATGATAAATTAATTTCCATAATACTACAAACATTAAATAATTTAACATTGAAACATGAGAGCACACACATTCCCATTTAAAATACATTAACCCATAATAATCCCAAAATAATTAATTTGATAAATTAAATAATATCCCTTGAACAAGAAAATAAAACAATTATATAATGAAAAATTATTGATTACACCAATATATAAAACTAATGAGCAACAGTATTTGCAGGCTAGACAAATATACATAATATAGGCAAATCGAATTTAAAACATATAATTAATTGGAGATAGGGTGAATTTCACAGTCTGGGCAAACTAAAATTTCCATAGGACGAATTCAATAATAATTGGCATAAAATTTGTTTTAGGCCCAAAATTTAATGTTGGGCCAAATGGAATTCACACTCACAAAACAATACAAAAATAAAATTAATATAATAAAAAAAAATAAAATACTTTTAATGTCTGCAATTTCGACAAACGAATAAAAAAGAGGTGTGGGATGTGGGTTGGACTCCCCATGCTATGGGTGGAAGTCCTCCCCACATCGTGATGGAGTCCTGCCCCCCACACATCGTGGAGAAGGCTCCCCATGGTTGTGAGAGAAGTCTCCTCACAATGTGGAGGAGAAGACTCTCCCCACGGTTGTGGGTTGAGGCTCCCCATATCGTGGGTCGAGCCTCCCCACGTTGTGGGCATAACCCACCACACAAAATAAATAAATAAAAATAAAAAAAAAAATTTAAGAAAAAATAAATTCATAATTTATAATTTATGTATTAAATTCTACAAAAGACACCAAATTCACTAAACAAGATTATTAAGAAAAAATTTAAATTCAATTTACAAGTTGAAAACTTCAGATATCAAATCAAGAATTAAAAGATCTAATTTAAAACCCCGACATCAATCATGATAAAATAAAATTTATATTAAAATCTGCATAATCCATTTTAGACACAGAAAATGAAATACCAATGAAATCTCAAGATAATTGGTCTATAATTCTAGATCATAATCACAAACAATCACAAACAAAATAGGAATTGTAAATTAATTTTTTTTTGTTTAAAACTCTCAAATCCTTTTAAATCACATAATTAAAATTTTCAAATGAAGCCCCAAAATATTCATTCTAAAATACCCAGAAAACAATTTATCGACATATTCAACCAATTTGAACTTTCAAAGATATTTACATAGGAAAAAGGGATTAAACCCCTACCTCTAATTGCGATCTGGTAAAGAACTCGCAGGTGAAAATTCAACTTCCAGCACCCAACACTACTCAGGAAACCAAAAAGAAAAATCCAACCTTCAAATCTTCATCCAAACCCTCTAGAAAATTTCTTTGTTGAGAACTTTCTCCGAAAAATCTATAAAATAAACTACACCCATATTCGGGAAAAATTTCAAAATATAAAAGGGTTTTCCCAAAAATCATCTTAGGAAATGGAAATTTCCCCAAACACTCACGCACACACAGAGATTCAAAAACTTGCCTTTTTTAAAACTTAATTAAATTTATTTCAAAATTCCAATAAATTTAATAAACAATTAAGTTTATTCCATTAACAAAAAGTAACTCAATTATTAATAATTAATGCTTTTATTTAATTTATTTATACAAAACACTATTATTAATTTATTTAAAACCTTAGTATTAATTTCTGAATTAATAATAAAGGTATATTACTTCAATACATTATATAAATATATATACCCACACATATATACATACATATATATATTAATTATTTATTACTCACAAATATAAATAATTAAATAAATTAACCTCAAAATAAACAAAACTTATAATAAATTTACAATTAAATTCTACCAACACATTAAAACAACAAACCCAAACTTAACACCTAAACATACACATACAAAATACCAAAGACATCAGATAAATGCCCATGTGGCATTTTGATTAGGTTGACAAAAGACAAAAGATGTTGCTCTAAAACCAAGCAAGGCAAGGGTATGAATATCAGGCCTTATGCTATCTCCCACAACTTTCATCAGGATTATGTAGGCACGCTCAAACCTGAGAACTGTACCTGCAACCTTGCATCGCTGAGAAGAGAATACGTATGAAAAATACATATAACCAACAATTACACACACCAATGAAGGGGAATCGTGACATTTTGTGTCTCTCTAAAGTGAGTGGTGGAAGATCATCCCCTCCCACCCCATACAGGATCTAACACAATACATCTCATAAGTTAAGCAAATATGTCAGCCCATGGGTCAGTACACATAAATAAAAGCTAACATCTAATCATCCAAAAAGATAAAGTGCATAACCAACATATATCAAATCAAAACATCATAACATATCTCAATCAAGAGGAATTCAATCATCAATAAGGAAGTCAAAAGCACACATGAGATTCGTTAGCATCTTACATAACTATCATAAGAATGATTCCAGGAGGGGCATTACACTTCCATAGCACCATTCCAAGGATTTTTTGATATATCAACCGATTCTACTGATTTGTTCTCAATTTCTTGCTTCTTCTCAACCAAAATTATTTCTAATCCATTAATCACAAGCATCACATTATTATACACAAAATCTTGATTGCATTTCAAATTTTCATGTTGTTTGGATCTACAAGTTTGGCATAGATTCAATGAATCTTCCCTATCTATAACTTGCTTCCAATTGGTATCTCCCATATGAATGTCAATATTCTTTGGAATTGAAATGTCTTCTTTGAGACTAATATTGATTTGGGAATATGTCCCCCAAAACTTATCTTCTATAATTCCTTCCCTCAATACATAGGATCCCAAACTATTGCCAATTTTCACCAGAGTCTCAGTAGACCAATATTTTGCCAAAAAATTGTAAAGCCAAATCCAAATCAAGTTATCACTAACTTTATATTTCCATGGATCAAAGTTAGGGCACCAATGTCTGATATGAACTTTATGTCCATTGATCACACAAGGACTTCTAGCAATAAAGTTCCATTTATCTGTATTATTTTTGAATTCAATTAGAAAAAAACCACTCACCAAATTTCTTATTGTTGTTTCCTCTCCCCATTTTTCTAAACCCCACTTCCTGATCTCGCTAATATTAGGCCAACCATTACCCCATTTAAGAATCACACCAACTTCCTTTATCTTTTCAATATAAATTTGCTCTGAGGGTTTCAAATATTAGTCACTTTATTAGAGGACAAATTAGGGTTTGGAACATTATCAAACTTTTTTCTCTGACGAGTCTTTAAATTGTTTATTTTTAACTCTTCATTGCATTGTGGATCTACCCCATTTTTCGCCTTTATTTCTTCTAAGGTTATTAACTCTCCAATTATATTTTTTCCCTAAATTCCCATATCGCCTTTTCTTATTGAAAAAGTTTCCAATAAAAGTTTTGTTTGTATCTACTTTGGTTTTTCCATCTACTCCTTCCCTAAGAAAATTGATTTCTTTTCAAGTGTCTAAACCAATTCCTATTTCAGTCATTCCAATTCTACGACCTCCAATTCTCTTGCTTTTGAGGATTTAGTTTTGTCATCCTTTGTCTAGGTGCACACTTATCCACCCATCGATCATTTCCATAAACCCATTGTGGGGTATGGTTTGTCTCTACTATGTGTCCTTCTAGAGAATTGTCATTCTGCCATTCTTCTTCCATCATTTTGTCTCCCCATATTTTGCTAGTTTCTCCTTGCTCCTTCACACCTTGGCAGTATTCGTAGAAATCCTTTGATCTTCACCCAAAATCTCCTACCCTCTCCCACCTTTGCTCCCACTTCATCTCATACTAATATCAAGTAGCCATTACCAACTCATATCTATATCAATACTTTATCTTAAACTTCTTGCATTCATAAATTATATTTATTTATTTTTAAAGATAATCCCTTAAACTTTATAAAATTACTTATATTATTTATATATACATAATTATTTTCTTATTTAACTTGTTAAATATTAAATCCATGATAAACAATTATTAAATTATATTTAAATCAATATTATAAATATTTACAAGAATCGTAATAATCTTAATATTGAAAGTGTTAATTATTAATAATAAAATATATTTAAAATAAAATCTAAAACTTACTTTCAATTAAAACTATTAAGTTTCTTTATGTCTAAAATATGCATGGAGCATGTATGACTTGTCATGCATGTTGCACATGCCACAACCACAATTAAATAAATGATATGTCATAATTATATTCTTTTTAATAAATGCTAACAATAAAATATGCTTTTATATATAGATGTAAATTTATATATATATTATATCTTTTTCCCTTTTTCTTTTCTTATTTCTATTTTAAAATTATAATATACTCTTGATATTATTATTATAACTTATTTACTATTTACTTAATACAATATGTTTTCAATTAAATTCTCAAATCAACCATTTTTCCCTCTTTCATCTCAATATTGATATATCAAATAGTATTTAATACTTAAATTTTAATATTTTCATTTAATTATTCACTACAATAATCTAGCTTTATAACAATTATTATTATTATTATTTTAATATACTTTAAAAATCTAATAATTATAATTTCAAATATAGATTTTTACCTATATGATACATATTTGTTATTTATACATATTCTTTTTAAAAAAGAAAATTGAAGGAATACATAAAGCTTCAATAAAATCCTCCACTTTATATGGATTAAAATAAATATGATATCATCATTCTCTTGACTTTTGACATAAATTTTATTATTATTTATATGAGATTAATATTATTTAAAGATACTATTATGTCTATATTATTCATTTTATTTATTTATTTATAAGGATTACTTATATTTATAATAATATTATTATTAAACATTTATTCTTCAATATTTAATGAATCATAACATATTTTGATACATAATAAAATATAAATTATTCAATATATTTATTTAACAAATCATAGAGGAAAATTTTTAGAAAAAAAATAAAGATTTTTTTTTTTCAATAAAAGTGGATTATTCCACTAAACTTTTTTATTAATATTTTTTATTTTTTACATAGGATTCAAAGATCATATCGAAGGAAAGAACCCTGGGAAGAAAACCTCCAATCACGACTCATAAAATAAACCTATAGTATCTAACAGATCAATTTATACAGCCCGCCCAAAACCACATACAAAATGCGGTCACAACACATATAATATCAGTTTTGCAACGAGCCCATATGACAATTTGCTAAAAAAACCCATCAGATAATTTTCAAATGTAGACTCCACAACTACTATCAATGGAAGAAGACAACATTTTCAAAACCCTGTGCCAAATCCCATGAGCCAAAAACCTTCCTGCCAAAAAAGAAAGTATCAAAAAACCTTTGGAAAACCACTATTGTATCAAATACCATGAGCTCAAACTCTCCTCTAGACAACGTACATGAATACTTGAAATGAAAGGGGAAAGCGAGAATAATTATCATCATAAAATTTTACATCAACATTACTCAAGAAAATTACATAACTATTGTTGCAAACCTTCCCATACCCTAGAAGGAATTTCCTCAAAACCCACCTCTCGCTGATTAGCATTGGTATCAATGGCTAAATTTGCCAAATAATCCATACTCTTATTAACTTCTTTGTAACAATGGGATACCAAGAAAGATTCAAACAATTCTAATTTTTGTAAAATGGGATCAAGTATATACTGCAAATTCCAACAATTTGATTTCTTTTTCATAACACATTGAATAATCACCATAGAATCACCTTCAATTATTAAGTCCTTAATTCCCAAAGAGATTGTCATATCCAATCCAAAAGACAAAGCATGAAATTTTGCATAATTGTTAGTTTTAAAACCAATAGCATGACACTTAGCTTGAATAAAATTTGCATTGTGATCATAAATTACCATGCCTACCCCAGCTGACCCAAGGTTACCACGAGAGGCCCCATCAAAATTCAGTTTAAAGTGCCCCTGTGGAGGAGGTTTCCATCTAGTAGAGCATCTCTTACCTATTGCATCATTCTTTTTTAAAATTGAACCATGAGAGGGTAAAACTGGCAGCATCTTCCAAACTCTAGTAACTCTACTATCCCAGTGCGAAAAAGAAGTAAGATTTTCCAAATTCATATAAATAAATGACAAAGCAACCTCAGAGATTGAAGACTCAATTTTTAATAGAACCTCAAACACAGGAGACCTTGTTTTTTTAAATATCATGTTGTTTCTCTCTAGCCAAACATTCCAAATCACAATAGATGGAGATATGATTCAAAGGCATGCATAAAAAGATGAGGCAAACATAAAGGGCCAAGATCTAAAATGGGAAATGAGATCCTTACCAATAACAAAGGATATGTTTAACTTCTCAAATAACCACTACCAACATTCATAAGCATAATCACAATGTAAGAATAGGTGTGAAGAAGATTCCAAATTTTTGTTACAAAGGACACAAGGGAAAAAACTAGTAATACCAAGCCTGCCTAGTCTCATACCTATAAGGACTTTGTCCTGAACTGCCAACCAAGCAAAGGCTCCAACTTTAGGAAGACAAGTCGAATGCCAAAACAACTTATAAGGCCAAGATGATAAATCTTTAGCAACCATAAGAGAGTTGTAACCATCTTTAACCATGTACTTACCAGAAATATTCTTTGTCCAAATAAGTTCATCATCATAATCAGAAAGAAATACAATTCTATCCCCCAAAATCTTCTCAAAATCTAATTTCATACTTTGATCAACATTTAAGAAATCAATCGACTTCCATATAGCTAGCTTAAGGGGTCCGCTAGTCACAATTTCAAAATAATTTGCTACAAAAACACCCCAAAGGGAGGAAAGAACAATGATCAGAGGAGACCAATCCCTAATATTCACCAAAGGTGTGTGTCCATTCCATACTTCATCCCAGAATCTGACCTTTCTACCATTATGAACAATCCATGAGAGATGAGGCAAAATAACTGATCTACATTTATAAAGGAAATTCTAAATAGCAGAACCCAAAGGCAAATTTGAGACTTTTAAAATGTACTCTCTTGGTCCATTATTTAAATATTTGGCAAACATAATCTGTGCCCATAAGGAGCTAGGCTTGTCATATAATTTCCAAACCAACTTAGCACCTAAGGCTAAATTCTGATTCTCCAGACTCTGAATTCCTGTTCCCCCAAGTTCCTTAGGCAAACATACCTTATCCCATGCAACTAAAGGGAGTTTCTTCTTGCCATCTTTATTATTGTTCCAAAAGAAATCTCTAAGAGTATCTTGTAAACTAACAATAGCTTCTTTTGGAGACTTCAAAATAGACATGATATATATGAGAACAACATTCAAAACAAACTTGATGAGAACAATTTTACCTGCCAAAGTTAACCATCTATGATTCCATGAGAAAATTCTTTTAAAAATGACCGAAATAATCTTATCCCAAAAACCAATCTTATCCTGTTTAACAAAGAAAGAAATCCTAAGGTAAGTACATGGAAGATTTCTAGTCTTAAATCCCCAAAAGGATTGCAACCTATGTTGAACCAGTTGTGATATAATAAGGAAATAAATCTTTGATTTATCACCATTCACTTTCTGACCAGAAAATGATGCATAATTAAGTATTATTCCTTTAATCACTTTTGCCTCAACTAATGAAGCATGTCCAAATAACAGAGTATCATCTACAAAGAGACAATGAGAAATACTTTGGGGAATATTCTGAATCCTTATACCTTTCCAAAGCCCCCCCACTTTAGCAGCCCTAATAGCCCAACTAAAGGTTTCAACTAGGAGAATAAACAAAAAGGGAGAAAGGGGATCTCTCTGTCTCAAACCCCTAGAGGAAGTGAAAAAACCACAAGGAGAACCATTAATTAAAATCGAGAATCTTGCAGAAGAAATATATGCATGAATCCATTTGACCCAGGCCTCGGAAAAACCTAACTTCTCATGAATAGCACATAAAGCCCCCCACTCTACTCTATCGTAAGCCTTCATCGTGTCTAGTTTAAGTATCATGGTCAGGGTTCTTTGGGTGGAGATAGAATGCAGCAACTCATGTGCTACAATTGCACCCTCTGTCGTGTCCCTTCCGGGAACAAAACCACCTTGCTCCAATGAAATGATCCTAGGTAGAATTTTTGCCAACCTAAGGGAAATTGCCTTCGTAAATATCTTATACAAAGTGTTACATAAAGCAATGGGGTGGAAGTCAGCAAAAGTCTTAGTATCCTCTTTTTTAGGAATAATTGCAATCATTGTAGTATTAAGTTCTTTTAAAATAGACCTATTTCTCCTAGCTTCCTCGAGAGCCAATAAAACATCATTTCCCACAAAATCCCAACATTTCTGAAAAAATAAAGGAGTAAAACCAACTGGTCTCGGAGCTTTATCCGGATTCATGACAAAGACAAAACTCTTAACTTCTTCTAATGAAAAGGGAGACATCAACATCTTATTGTCTTCCAAAGATACTAAAGGAGGAATATTAGATATAATATCATTGCTGAGATTTCCATTTTCCGAAGATAATAATGACTTAAAAAACCTAACTACCTCTGAAGCAATGTCCTCTGGCTCTATCAATAAATTCTCATTCTGACATTGAATACAAGATATCCTATTCTTAAATATTTTGATCTTAGTTGAAGAATGAAAATTTTTTGTGTTCTTGTCACCATCTGAAAGCCATAACTCTCTAGATGTTTGTCTCCAATAGATTTCCTCTCTAGCTAACACCTCCTCAAGTTGTAATTTTAGTGACTTCAATTCATCAAAAACTTGTGGCACCATACCATGTTGAAGCACATGAGTATTAAGACACTCAATCATATCTTGAATCCTTTGTTTCTCCTGAAAAATGTTCTTAAAATGCAAGATATTTCATTCCCTAATATTCAATTTCAAATAACTTTACTTCTTAGCAATCTGAAACATACGAGACCCAGAACAAAAAGGAGCAAAATTCCACCATTTCATAAGCAGGGGCAAAAAGGAAGAATCCCTAAACCACATGGGCTCAAATTTAAATGGAGACTTAAAAGAAGCCCTATCCTCAATAACTGAAAGGGAAATTGGAAAATAATCAGAACGCGAGACTGGTAGAATAGAGGAAAAGAATTCAAAATCTAAATCAATCCAATTCTCAGATAACAAAAACTGATCTAATCTCTCAGCAATCTGAGAAAAATCTCTTCTCAGGTTTGTCCATGTGAAAAACCCATTCTGAGACTTACAATAAAAAAGGCTCATATCAGAAATGAAATCCCCAAAGTCATCCATAATCCTTTTATTAGGGAAAACACCTCCTTTTTTCTCATCTAAATCAGTGATAGCATTAAAATCACCCCCGAAGATAATAAAGGAACCATGGTTTAAGGGAGAAGAAATCC
Organism: Cryptomeria japonica; assembly: GCF_030272615.1. Taxonomy (NCBI): domain Eukaryota; kingdom Viridiplantae; phylum Streptophyta; class Pinopsida; order Cupressales; family Cupressaceae; genus Cryptomeria; species Cryptomeria japonica. Next base: position 128,477,196 of record NC_081410.1, read on the forward strand.
TCTTTAATTCACCCCATTACTTACTCTTCCCTTGAATTCTTGACGAAGCATAAATGTTAAAAAGCCAAAATTTAACCTTCGAAATCTTGCTTATAACTAAAGCCAACATCCAATTTGTAGCAGATGCCACTAACTGTACCTCAATATTATAATTATTCCAAAGCAGTGCCAAACCTCCTGAAGCACCACAAGCCGGAGAAGAAAGAAAATTCCACCTTCTCCAAGATGAAAAACCAAATCAACAGACTCCTTTGACAATTTTGTTTCTTGCAACATAAAAATATCACACTTAATTAAGTCCATATGGGACTTAATTAAGCATCTCTTGTTAGGAGCATTTAAGCCCCTAGCATTCCAAGAAATAATTCTCATTGTCCTCGAGGGGAGGTTGAAGCTCCCCTCTTCCCATTAATCGGAGAATTTTTGCTTTCCCCAAAGCAACCTTGCAAATTACGTTTCACAACCCCTGATCTTGTCATAGGAGGACTAGTCACAAATCTTTTACTCCTCTTTCTTTTTACACTTACAGGAGTTAGGCATGTTTTCTTAGGCCTACCAAGAGAGACTGAATGCCTCCCTTGCCCACTAGCAGGAGAAAGGGACAAAGTCTTTTGAATTCCAGCATCAATTTCTATTTGATTCTTAAGATTATTTGGAGGCCTACCTCTCCTAGGAGAAACCATCAATGGTAAAAAAACTAGAGTTGTTTGGACAATTGGTAAATTCTTGCATGACTTTGGAGAAGCCAGGATAATTGGATTATCTTGAAAACCCAACTCTGTTGTAGCCAAAACCACAAAAGGGTTAGCAAATGCAGAAATTGGAAGGGTCGAGTTTATACCCCCCAAATCATTCTCAATTGAACAAACAACTCTATCATTAATACCCTCATCCATTTGATGTGCATGATTGTTAAAAATATCATTTACTTGCTGAACCAGATTCTCATCTGGCATAATAACAGGGACAATCTCTGACGGATTACTATTCCCTAAGGAAGGTTCATTAGCCATATTAATTTCAACATTCAGAGGGGAATTATTAGACACCAAATTCTTAATTTCCTGAACTAAAGAAGCATCATTAGGAAAACCTATGCTAGGTACCTGTTTAATAGTTTCCATATCAACCACTGCATTTTTATCTAAATTCACATTCTTTGAAGAATCCAAAACCTTCTTTTGATTGCATGAAGACAATTTGTCGCCCTTACTCTTTGTGTGATTATTTGGCATCTTATGGAAATCTATCATCAATGGATGATCTACTCCATTCATTAGGGGATTACCATCCACTATACCCCCATTATTAGAAAATGTCTTCGATAAAGTCGAAAGTGAGACCGAACCCGAAGTGTGATCATTTGGTTTCCTAGAACTACGACACAATGGATTATTTTCAAGATTAATGTGACATATTTCTACCAATTTATGTGAAGAGACATTTCCACATCCTTCAACCGAAGGTCTCGCCAACAAACTATCTTTATTAAGGGATTTAGGGACAGAGCTGACAACCTGCTGATTTTTTCTTAAAATCCATAAGTAACGAAGCATCCAAAAGTAAAGGAGACTTAAGAAGCTTCGTATCTAATTTCTCAATTGACTGGTGCCAAATACCATCATGAGACTTGATATTACAAGTACGGGGGCAAACATTGTTAGGGTTAATAAGAACACAAATTTTTACCAGAACCTCCCCCTCCACAAAGTCCATTTTAGATGTTAAAAAATTTCCAATAGTATTTACAATTTTCTCAAGAACATCTAGATCCATAAATTCAAAACAAATTTTAGGTAAACCAAACCAGAAAGGAATAAGTTTCGAACTAGACCAAGAAGGAACAAAAAAAGGTTTCCAAGCCGCAATTGAAATTAAATGTTTTCCAAACCAATGATGCGAAGTTATTAATACCTCATCTCTAAAAGAAGGAGAATCAAAGACAATAAGAAAAGCATTCGTAGACAATAATTGAAAATAATGCATATCCCCCATCTTTTCTGCAATTTATGACAAAGCTTTAGCAATCTAATTTGATCACCCCAAATTTCCCCAGAAATAGCATTTGTATGCATACAATTTGCTTTCTTATCGACATAGGAACCCAAAAGATCGATATAAGGGATAGGAGCACAAAACTATGATGAAGAAACCCCCAACAAAATAGGATCAATAGGTATCTTACTTACCTTTTCCGGACTAGCTTCCTTGAGGTTCACATTTACCTTATTTCCCACCTATTGTGAAGAAACATAAACCCTAGCCACAGTCTCCTTATTTTCCAAGCCAACAACCCTAGCAAACGTTCATTGATTTCCTATATCCAAAGACCATTTCCTCGAAAAGCCCTTGAATTACTTCTCAGAATGCATCAAGCATTCCTCTTCATTATTTTTTAAAGAAACTACATGCATTCAAACATATAAATATTTTCAAATAAATTACATGCATTCCAACTTTTAGATGCATTCAAACATCACACATTTAATCTAAAAAAATAGGATTAGATAATCTTACCTAGAATTACAATCTTTTCTTTTTTTGAGCCACTCTACTTCTCATGTTTTGAAATCTTCGAGATTTTTCTCCTTCTACAATTCTTGATAGAATTTTTTTCCCAAAACCATGTTCTAATTATCTCAAATCAATATTCACTCAAGGAAATTTCTTCAATATAAATCTAATATGTAAAGCTTAAACTTCATATCCTCCTACAAAAATCTTGAACAAACTCCAAAAGAAATATCAATATTCTACTCTTCTTCCTTAAAAAATTCTTGACAAAATTCTCATAAAATTTCATCAAAACTAGAACTAATTAACAAAATGAAATCTTTTAGACCAATCCTAGAGAGGGTGTGATATGGGTTAGTCCTCCCAATGGTTGGATGAAAATAAACTTTGACGGGGCTTCAAAGGGTAATCTTGGTATTACAGGATGTGGGGTGGTCCTTAGGGACAAATGGGGAAAATGCAAAATTATAAAATGCATACCTATAGGAAATCAGACAAATCATGTAGCTGAGGCTATGTCGGCATACCATGGGATGGTCCTTGCTAAGGAAGCCAACTACACCAGAGTTGAAGGAGACTCATTGAACATAATCAATTGTTTGAATAAGAAGTTCTTGCCTTCTTGGTCAATAAGTAATGCTATCAAAGTGGCTAAGAAAATTAGTGAGGAATTTGAAATATGTGTTTTCACACATGTGTATAGGGAAGAAAAATCATGCGCTGACTGGGAAGCCAACCTAGCATGCCAAATAGAAGATATCATTACTATTAATGGTGAGAGTGAGCTTGCATGTGAAGTGAAATCTCTGCTCGATCTGGACTGTATCCAGACGAGGCAACGTGGCAATATCAACTATAATTTCTAAATGCCTCTTCCACTTATTTCGAAGCAGGGTTATAACGGAGGTAATGAGCATTTATTTATGTGTCTTTTCATAATTGTTTGGCACGGATTTTGGTTTTTTTTTTAGGGCATCCACAGAAACCAGAGAAGAAGAATTGGAGTTGAGAGAAGGAAATTCAGGGATAGTGAAGGTAAAATGGGAGGAAATAAAAAAAGGTTTGAACCTTCCTCTTGCTCGGAAAGGAGGAAGAATAGGGAAGTGTGGGATATTCTTCAGGAGGGCGTCTGAGTGTGTTTATGGAGAAGCTTAGTGGGAAATATCCTATGGTTACCAAACACTTTATCAAGAATTGGAAGAATGGCAAGATCCTGGTCGGGTCCCAAATGATGACTGTAGATGAGGAGATTATTGCTAAAGCTATGGGGATGATGAAGGAGGGCATGAAATTTTATAGGGACCACAACATATTTGATAAAGCAGTAGACAAATTCCCAGTCACAGATGATGAGAAGAAGAAGATGGTGAAAGTCAACAATTCCTATCATTCCCCAAAATGGATATGCAGGCCATGGAGGTTTATTTTATTTGCTACTATCACCTATATCACTTTGGATGGTAGGTTTACCAGAGCCTATGGACACCACTTTGTTTTGCTCAACCATTTCCACCATGGGGAAAAGGTGAGCTTGCCATATTATCTTGCATGTTACATGGACCATACTATCAAGGAGATACAAAAAGATCCCAAAGGTGACCATGCCCTTCACCTGGGTCTTATGGCTCTTGTTTATAAAGTTCTTAAAGGGAGATGCAATGAAAAACCTATTAAAGGTAAATATGCAAGAGATGAGGACACGGAGAGTGAAGCCAGTGGTTTTAACTTTGATTCAGAGACTGAGAGCGACTCAAAGGAGACTAGTAAAAAAGGGAGGAACAAGGCTAAGAGGAAAAGGATTTTAATGGATTCAGAGATTTCAGAGTTTGACGCAGAATCCTTCAAGGGTAAATTCATTAAAAAAAGAAAGGGAAAGTTATAGGAAGGCAAATTCGAAGGAAGAAGACTAGCAAGGGAAGTAATAAAGATATTAGTCAAATTCTGACTGATTCTGATGACGAGGCAGAGGAGAATAAAAATGACGAGGGATAGGATAAGGAGGGGGAGGAGAATCTGGTTATGAGCAACATTGAGGGTTTGAAAACCCAAGGCCTGCAGAAAGAGGAACATGAGGACAAAAGTGGTAAGCTTAGTGACTATGTTGGTGTAAATGAGACTATAAAGGGTTTCTGTGATATCGTCGATACAATGGTGAAGGACATCGACAACTTGAAGAAAGATATGATGGCTATCAAAAGAGCAACGATTTGCGAGAAACCCCTGTCGGAAAATGTTAAAGAATTGGTAGTTGCAATTAATAATGCGGAAGCCATTGAAAGTATGGTGGGTAAAATTATAGCAACTGAAAAAAAGGTTAAAGAGAGGGAAGAAAATAAGGAGGTGAAAGGGATGGAAACTGCTATGAACAATCTAGATAGCAGAATTGATAGGATCGAACTCATTGTTAAGAAGATTGTAGAATAAAAATTCCAGATCCTCAAAGCATCGATGGATAACATGAACATCTTGATCAATATATTTGAGAACAACACAGAGAAAGATGGTGACAAGGAACATCTGGACAAAAAAGGTCATGAGAAGAGGACCAGAGCCAATACTAGGATCAAGGGCGACATCAAAGGTCGTGAGCTAGAGGAGTTAAAGACCTCGGTGGACAACATTAAGAAAATGGTTGTCCATGTTGAGGATATCATGAAAAATATCTAGCTAGCTCTGTCTTTGTTTTGGCAGTGGTCTCGGTTTCTGTCTTTTTGCTGTCGTTTTGCTTTCCTAAAGCTGTCTTTTTTTGGTTTTTTTATGTAAGATGTATTGAGATCCCCTTTTGATTGGTTGGGATCTTTTTCAATTTTTGAAGTGATCAGGCATGGATTTTCCTAGTTCTTTTGATCTCCTGCTATGTAAAAGGTTCGGGTTCCTTTCAAAAACCTGCTTTTACTTAATCAAAACAAAATGAAATCTCATAAAATCTCCCAAAACACTTATAAATAAATGCAACACCCTTCCAATTAATAGAATTTGAAGTAAAATAATTCTACCACTAGTAAGAGTAATTCTCAAACTAGAGAGATTCTCCAATTAATATTTGTAAGAGAATATGTCATAAAAATGAAATTGTAACTCCCTCCATTTTTATCAAAATTTATTTTTGTAACTCTGATGTCATAAACATACCATGAATAGAGATATATTTTGTCATGGAGTAAATTTGCAACTGACATGTCATAAAATTTGCTAATATAAAATTTATTCCTTCAAAAATAAATAAATATTGTAATCTCCACTTGTTATAGAATATGCTAATAATAAATTTCCTCTTCTAGTATACCATGTGTCGTGGCGTTCCCCTTTTCTCCTACACCATGTGCTTACATAAATTTTAACATAATGTAGAGGACTCTAACAATAGGATATAAAAAAGCTTATCATAATTCTAGAATATTTTTTCTTGGAGTTACCAAGAGATTTGAATCTCTCGTGAAATTTAGATCTAGACTTTTCTTACTTCTTTTCCCTTTTATTTTATTTTCCTTTCTACTTACCATGAATATATGGGACCTCTTTGATTAATTTGGAATCATAACAAGATAGTCCCCTGTGAAATTGACAAAGAATACAATGAAGTCATGTAATGATATTCCTCCCTTCATCTTTACTCTGATGGAGTTAAATTAGGTGACTATTATATTGAAGGAATTCATATAATTATAGACAAACCTACCATCCTCTATGTTGAGGGTATAAGAGTTATTTCTTAGAAAAAGTTTATTAACTAGAGATTTAGCTTGATAATAATCTCTCTAATGATAAAATAATATGTCAAATAGAGTCTATGAGGCCATTTAGTTTTATATCCAACACATCCCAATCATCTTGTGGCATTGTAGAACACTTCGTACTACATTTTTTAACTTGAAGATATTTATCTATGAGTATATTTTCTATTTGAAGTTATAGTACTAAAAAGTATTATAATTTTTTTCCATTTCTTTTTTAGATGCACCTTCCATCTCTTTCTAGTATAAGAACAAACCCTTCTATGCAAACTCCCACTCAAATAAATATTAGTTCAAAAAACTCTCTACCCAACACTGAAATATGAGGTAATTAGCATCTAATACAAAATGAAAGGAAGTGGGGTGTGTAAAAAAAAATCCTAAAATAATCTTATAGAGCATTTTTGTATAAATTTAAGACATTTGTAATTTTAGAAAAGAGACACGTATAATAAATGGTAGTATGAGGGTTTATGTGGGTAAAACTCATTTGAGAGAAAAAGCTCACACTCCAAGAGTAGAACCACTTGTATTATTCATAAAAAATAATGGTTAAAATATAATCAAGGCTATGCCTCTTGGAAGATTATCACTAGCATAAAATTCTAGAATGATTATGGTAGCATAATGATACCTCCAATTTAATTATAGAAACTTCATCTCCAAATAATAATAAATGGGCAAATTTTAAATTTGAAACTATAAATGGTATATGAAAACCTTTTAAAAGTCCAAACAATGTTTGGGTACCCCAAAATGGGTTTAATTCAAATATCTTAATTTGGTTTTGGTCCTCCTAGATATTTTTAACATATTCATCATACTCTTACATTATGATAATCTCATATTTACCTACCAAGACTCGAGTGTCCCAATTTGTCCTTAGTGAATACATTCAAAGATGCTTCATGATAAGTATCTAACATTGTCATAATGCTAGTCAAGATTTTAAATGTAACCCCCTTCTTACATGATCTTATGAATCATAATATTTTTTTTATATAACTCATATGATAATGATGTTATGTACAACACAAGATACTAACTCATGGCCAAAAGATGCCACCTCCATGTAGGACTCCTAACTCATCATGTGAGGAAAAAAGTACACTAAAAACAAATTCCATGTCACCTCTAAATGGAATGGAAATCCTTGCACATAAAGATAAAATACATAAACGATGAAATTGTGAGTGCATGCAAAATTATTGAAACTAAACATTAGGAATGTAGGCTTCCATATGATGCCTCAGGAGTGTGTGTGTGAACATAATATATGCATTTGAAAACATGTTTAAGGATTTGATTCTCGTTATAGCCTCCATTCTTTGTTCAATTTATTTATGCAAGCTCCAAACAAGGGTTTCAATTGTACATAGGCATGCTATAATTCTAAAGATTTGATTCTAAACATTGTCTAGACTCATTACTCATTTTTTCCCTAGAGATTTTGTAAACATCCATAGTGTACTCTCGATAGTAGAATAAATAGCAAACTAAACTAATCACTCTCGTTGAAATTTTTCCTCTTACAAGATTTTTTCACTTGATAAAATTTTCTCTCATTCTTTTTGTGTATATTTTCCTATATTTTTTCTCTAATTCCATATTCTTATATATAACTTCCATCTAATATGAACATGTATAGTTCTAATTATATCCATTAAAATTAAAATAATACAATTTATAAAAAAATTATGAAATTGACAAACCAAAACCTTACATATAACTATTAGAATTTTTTATTATCAATTCATTTCAATATACTACAAATGTAATGTAAATGCATTTTATTTGTCTACAAATACTTCAGAATCTTTAAAGTGTGCATGTGCATTAAGTGTTGCAAATTCCATTTGCTTTTGTATTTTTCCTCTAAGGTCTTCACCTCCATTTGCTTTTGTATTTTTCCTCTAAGGTCTTCACCTTGTACAATATCTTATCTTGTACAGCTCGAATCAAATTAAAGCCCATATAATGTGGAATCTACGCTTACCTTAGTCTTTCAAATTGCATTCATTCATTTGCTCTTTTATTTGTTTGTTTGTGGTATTTTCTTGGTTGTTCACTTTAGTCTTTCAATGTTTAAATTGTTACTTGTCAAATTTCTCCTATTCAATTGACTTGGTTGATAATTTTAGTGAAGACTTTACATATTTTAATATTTTTTTTTTGTACTTTTTATTTTTAATTATTACATTGATGTAAAAAAATGGAGGATTTTTCATCTACAATATCGTTTCAGTTATTTGATACAAGAAATGGTTATCTAGCCTTTAGGATGCACCAATACATAAGTTATGGTGTATGAGGACAATTTATGGATTGGTGCATTCTTGAGGCTGGATAGCCATTTCCTCTCATATGGAACACAAATCTTAGGTTGAAACCTCTTCGTCTAAGAACCAAATACTGAGAGACATTTTATAACGAAAACTAGTGGTTGAGTATAGTTTGAGTTCTTTAACAAAAATTTGATAGTCATTTACATGTCAAAATAATAATATTTAATAATAAACTAATATCTTCAAAAAGAATTAAATCAATATTTCTCAATATTTTTTTTTACGTAATATTTTATTTAGCTTTATATTTGATGTGAAATAAAGATCATCTTTAATGATATCTTATTTTGGACTTGTTGATTTATCAATTTTTTTAGTATGCTAAAAAATGTAAAATGTAATTACAATAAGAAGAGATGAATTATAATGTTATAATTATGTTTGAGGGAAAAAATCTAATCTTAAATTTCACATTCATTTGCATGTTAATTTATTGAAATGTAAGAATAAATATACTGTTAATGATTTCTTATTAAATAAAAACAATTGATACGTGAAATAAAAGGTAACTCTTCAAAATAAATACTATCTTAAATACATATTAAATTAAATTGTTCTTGTGTGTTACTTATCTATTAAATGAACATTTTTATGATATTCAAATGCAAAATAAAATAACTTTTGTTTAATATATTTTTTAAAGCAATATATTGCATTATCATTGAGAAATAATATAGTTCTTAAGTAAAAGTTAAGATAACTAAATTATATATATGTTTTTATCTACTATTTATTTTGTTTATATGTTTGTGTATGTAGTGTAATTAATAAATAATATCTATATAATTATAGTATAGACACCTCAAAAATATTGAGTTATATAGTATAGACATTCAACGTTGATATCTTTGGACATCTTTTAAATAGATGCATTTAAGATATTTATGCTAATACTAGTATTTAAGATATAATATGTGCAACAAGATTAAATTATGTTAAAAAATTATTAAATATATTATATAATAATTTCATAATGTACTTATATAATATTAAGTGTAATTTTTTTTAAAAAGAATGATTTTTTTTTTCTATTTATAGTGTTGAGTATTGTTTTATATATTTGAATAGTAACTTTGTGTTGATCTTTTTGACAATCTATTTCTTTGAATTCAAATTTTATATAAAACATTTAAAACATCACATATTTCCAAAGTAATAAAAAACTATATACAATTATATTACATTTAACTTAATTTTTTTAATTAATATATACATATTATGTATCTTTTTTTGAAAGAAATAAATACACATCTCACATTTGAAAATTTGTTTGCACATATCAATATATTATTGTTTGAACAAAAGACTATACATAAATATGTTAATAATCAAGACTATATAAATATGTTAGTGTGTGTTAAGAAAATAAAGCGCATAAAAATATATATCAATGAGCAACAAATAAAAGCAGAGATACTAGAACACAAACACAACATATTATGTGGTTCATCAATTTCACTACATCCAGGGAAAAAGAAGGCACTTGTGCATCTTTTATTATTCATAGAAAGAAATACACCAATTCTCACACACCATGAAAATATTTCAACCCTCAAGTTTTATAAATCTCATTTGTAAAGTCAAGAGACACTTGGGAATGTGAATAGTTGGGGAAAGTAAAAAGATGTGCTAGTTGACTTCACGACAAAACAATCTCCCACTTGAAGTCCAACCCATGTTGCAAATATCTAAGCTTGGAGATGTCATTTTCTTTTCTAGCATTATTGTTACAATTTAACCAAACCAAGAGAAGCTTTGTAGAACTCTAGCTTCTCTTTTGCGACAACCTTAGTAAATGCATCAATAAGATTCAAAATAGTATGAATCTTTTTTATTAATTTACTCTATTAATGGAAACTCTAAATGAAATGATATCACAACTCTATGTGCTTTGTTCTATTATGGAAGGTTACATTTTTGTTAGATGTATATCACTATTTCTATTTTATACAAAATAAAATCTTGTTGTTTAAGTCAGCTAAAAAATTGTTGCAACCATTATATCAGTATATAAGTCTCAGTGTACATGTATCACATCAATATAAAAACATACGATGTCGATAAACTTGTGTATAATTGTATACATAAAAATAGTGTTATGCATCATTTGATCTACATTCATGTGTCTCTATATAAAAAATATACCTCTATAAAAAACTCTATGAACCATGAATCATGACCTTCCTGGAGCATGGGTCCCTAAGCCTGTGGGCACTAAGGGATCTATATCTCGATGTGGAGGCTACTTGATTGATGTAGAGTAGGATTGAATAGTGGATACACTCCATGTACGTAGTCCTCTCATCTCTCCTCTCATCTCCATGATAGTATTTCTCCAGGCTGCTATCGACATCCTTTCAGACTATAGCTCACCTCAAAGAGTATCCTCTTGTTATTTGGTAGTTCTTAGGTTCTCCTATAGTTGGCACACTCTAGGATAATCATGTTCACTAGTAGAGTCACTTTGTGTAGCCTTGACCTATCTCCAAAGGTCATTGACCTGGCTTTAAAGGTGTTATATTTTAATTTAGTTGTCACTTGTGTTCTTAATGTATGCATTTGATTTTAGGTATGTTATGGATGATTTATGATATACAGTTGATTAGATGCTATCATGATTTAATTGCACATATGTTGTACACATGCTTAATTAAATGTGATGATGATCTAATATGATGTGATGACATAGATGAATGTAAAATGACACATGCTCAATGAACATACTAAATAATAAATTATCATTCTAGCTAATATTGTACAATGAATAATTAATATAAAAAACATAGATATCATGCATAGAAATCAAACACATATATGTCTAAATGCTAACTCAATAAATTAACCATACACATGTATACAACATAACACAATGAAAAGAAGCAATGTGTTGATGAATAAATACCATAACATAATGAACTTAATACCTTAAATTGCATTAAGTATCATACACATGACACATAGAGTGTTTATTTGCAAAACACCGATGCAAGTGCATGACATTCACAAGTTCCTTTAATAGTGTACCATCCATCTCAGATAGACCATAAGCACCAAAACCATAGACTATGTAAAGAACCTAACTAATTAGGGTTACACTTCCCCTTTTGGTTAGGTGACACATTTACATTTCAATACTTCTCATAGAGAATGAGGTCACCTATACTAAAGTGTGAGGAATTTTTTTTTGATTATATAGCCTTGATAAAGATTTTTGTAAGATTGAAGGTGCTCAAGGGCCTTCAATCAATGATTATCAAGTAAATCAAGCTGTTTGAGATGGTTAGTACAGTAAGTGTCATCATCACTAACCCTTTAATGCAAACTCATAAAGAAGGAATTTCCAACCTAGAGGCATGATATCATTAACACCATATATGAGGTTATAGGGCATAGTTCCAGATTAGCCATCCAAACACTCATGTGAGAGGCCCATAATGCATTGGTGAATCAAGTATGTGAATCTTTACCATGCTTATTGACCATCTTACACAAAATTCATTCATCGGTCTTGTTTGAATCTTTGACCATTGGATTGAGGATAGTAAGGTCTAGAAAATTGATGTTGAATAAGAAATTTATCGAGAAATTGCTTCACCTTGTTCTTAAATGAGGTACCATTGTTAGAAACAACAATAGAAGGCAATCCAAAATGAGATTACATTTTTTAGAAGAAAAAGACAAATTGCTTTGATGGTAGTGGATCTCAACAAAATAACCTTGATCCAATTCGTGAAGTAATTAGTAGCAATAATGATGAAGGTATGTCCTTTAGAAGAAGGGGAAGATATCTTTCCAATGATATTGAGAACCCAAGTTTTAAATGGCCAAGGAGAAGCTTGAGTACAAAGTTCCTATGTAGGAGCTCACATGAGATTGCAATGTTGTTGACATTGAGGACATTTCTTGACAAAAGAAAAGGAATTTTCTTACAGAATTTGCTAATAATAACCCAAATTAATTAACTTATGAACTAAGGATTTACCACCAAAATTGATTTAGGAGCATCCTAGGTTGATGAGCGATCTTGCATCAACCAAAAATATATATCTTTAGTTTTGTTCTAAGTTACAACTTTTGTGTTTCTTCTAGTGTTCTCCGGAAGTTGTTCATTTTCTATTGCGGATCAAATCTTTGGCTTCCACACTTGTTCTCATTCCTTATTCCATATTTTCAGTTCATTTGGATCTTTTTTCAGCAAGTTGTCACTTTTCAATTGTTTGTTTCTTGGTTTCCAAAGCAGTTTTGAGCTTAACGGCTAGTTGGAGATTTCTTCTCTTGCGAAGCATTTTCTTGGCTTGCTGATCTAATTGGCACCACACACAATGTTCTCGGGCCCTTGGACAATCTTCCTTTGTGGTCCACACTTCATTTGTGTCCTTGGCAGAGGAGATCTTCACACTTTGGGTTTTACCTATTTTACACATTTTATTTTCCTATCTTGGAGATTGTAATCTTTTGCGGTTGACTTGGATATGTTTTGGATGCTATGTATATTGTTGTATTTGATCCTTTGGGGGATTGCAAAGAAATATGATGATATCAATTCATGATTTGTAATTTAAACACCTCTTGGATGTCCAAATGGATTATATTTTGCAATGTATTCTGTAATAAATCCTGTAAACCTGCATGTTTGCACATAGGTTGCTAGCTAGTTTATGATGAGTCTATGATATTATGGATGTTTGATCTTGCATTTTCTACATTGTCTTGTTTCTTTCATTGTGTTACTCTTGTTGTATGATCCTAATTGTTCTCTTTGAGGGCCCTCCAGACCATGGTTGCGTTAGATGGTATTAGAGCTAGTTGTGAACCTTGAGGCATTCCTTTGGGTGAACAGATCACCGATTTGAGGCAAACTGCAAGTGTGTTCAATAGATCACCGATCAAGAGGAAATTGGAACTTTGTAGTCAAATTGCTAAGTTGAGGTAGTTGCACAAGATCAAAGGAGGATATGTTGTTGAGAAGGATGGACCCTAGAAGGGTAGAGAAGATGATGGAGGATTTCAGAAATGAGATGAGAAATGAGATTTGAAATGTGTTGGGTGGTTTGCAGAGGAATCTAGAATCAGAGGATGAGTATGAAGAGGTAGGGGAAGATCTAGCAGTTGAAGAGGCTAAAGGACTGACAGATGAAGGAGAAGAAATATTTCTTAGAGTGGTGGTGCAAGTAAGTAAAATTCTTAAAGTTGAGGTTTTTAACTTTTTCAGGTACACTGAATTCATAAGACTTGATAGATTACATCAGAGAATTAGAGGACTACTTCAAGTTTGAAGATATTAAGCACAAACTAAGTTGAAAGGGCACATTGCTTTATGGTGGTAAGAGTTGTAAAAAGATAGAGTGGAGAATGGTGAAATGAAAATCACCTGGTGGAGGCAAATGGTTGCAAGATTGAAGGCTAACTTCATTTCGGGAGACTATGAGTTGGAATTATTCAAGAAGTTGTAGAACTTGAAGTAGAAGGACATGAGTGTGAAAGAGTATATTGAGGAATTATACAAGGTGATGATCAAATCCAGACATCAAGAGATGGAAAGGGAGAAGGTGGCTAGATACATAAATGGACTTTGATTTAACATTTAGGATGAGATGAGTATGCTGAAGATTTCCATAGTTGAAGAGGCTTACCAATATTCTCTAAATGCATAAGATAAAGTGGAGAGAAGACAATAGAATAACCCTAGGGGAAGAGAGAGACATGCAGTAGATAGAGGACAGATGAGTGGTAGTATGGAGAAGCAGACTACTGAAGAATAAAAATCTAATTGGAGTATAGAACAAGACCAGAAGACATAAAGAAAAGGAACTAGTGGTAGCGGCAAGGATTTCTTGGGTAAATGTTTCAAGTGTGGAGAAACAAGACATAGATCTTATGAGTTTTCTCAGGGAACTGGTAAAAAAGGAATGTCAAGGAATTTCTGAGCACATGAGGACTAGGAAACTAGAGTTGCAGATGTGAGTATGGTGGAACTAGAGCAAGGAGAATCTCTTGTGTTTAGGAGATTCTTGTAGAGAAGAGAGGAGAACAAACCTACACAAAGGAAGAATCTTTTTTGGACTTTATGAAAATTAGGAGGTAAGTGTTGTAAGGTTATTGTGGATACTAGCATTATTGATAATCCAGTATCTGAGGAGATGGTAGAGAAGCTTGGTTTGAATAAGCTTGAGCATCCTTTTCCTTATAAGGTGAGTTCGTTGAAAGATGATCATGCAAAAGAGGTGAGAGAGCAGTGTTGGGTAAATTTTAATAGTGGACCTTACAAAGATGAAGTCTTGTGTGATGGTGTGTCTATGAATGCTTGTAATATTTTGCTGACTAGACCTTGGCAGTTTGATAGAGGAGCTATCTATGATTTGAGAAAGAACTTGATCACTATTGAGAAGGATGGGCATAAGTTTACTTTGACTTATTTATTGGCATAACTGATGGAGATGATGATGAGATGAGTTGTTGGCATAACTGATGATGATGAGATGTGAAGATGACTAGTAAAGTTAATATGATTAGGTATATAATGTCAATATGGAGACTGTTGATTATGATGATATAGTTAGTTGTTTGATGACTTTACTTGTGTTATCATTGATGGAAACCATGTTTGTTTAGTCATCTAAGTCATCTAGACCTACCGGTATAGCCTAACCGGTAGTGGAACCGGCTAACAACAAGGTAAGAAGGAACAAAGCGATGATCAAAAGACTGGTACAAATGATTGGTGAGGAGTTACATGTTGTGGTTTGGAACATATGTTGACATTGGCATGAGTCTGTGATTGAAACCACATCAATAGATTTGGCGTATTGAGTGAGTTATGTTTGATTGTCATGAACTTTGTAATGTAGAATGAATACCGGTGACATATATTAGACCAGTAATGATTTATGGTTTGGTGGTGGATCTTATCATGTTGATAACTTTGTGATGACATGTCAAAATCCACGTGTAATGATAAGATAGTGTTTGAGCGCTTACAAGGGTTAGATTTCTTGGGAAACAGTGAAGTGATTAGTAGAATGTGACAAGGGTTTGATTGCTTATCAAATCGATGTGCAGTGATCATTCAACAATGTAAATTGTCTATAAATTTATTGTAATGATTTATAATGATCTATAATGTAATCTTGTTGATGTAATTTGGGCTTGTAGTCACCCTAACTATAAAATGTATTTAGGGCTAGTTTGAGAAGGGTTTTAGTGTCGGTGGTTTTGAGGAGAAGGTATTGTCGAACTAGATCAAAGGGTCTACATGCGTGTAGCAGAGTTGAGATGAAAAGGATTTGTACTAGCCAGCAAGGAAGTGCTATGATCAAATCATTTTCCTTGTTGTTCCGTAACAGTTACAACAGATTGGAATCCCTTAACTGGGTAGATCCGAATAGGTCTTATTTGTAAATCCCTTCACTGGGTGGCTCTTTAACTTGTGTTTAAAATCATCTAGCAAGGTTACTCCTAATAGGGTAGAGCACCTAATAGAGATAAGGTGAAATTCCTTGACCAGGTGACTCCTAACAAGGTCTGCTCTTAATTGGGCATATTGTAAAGCTCTTGACTGCGCTAGGCCTTTAATTGGGTGCATTCCAAAAGAGTGCAAATATTTTGTGGGTGCTAATTCCCACTGTGATTCTTCCCATTTGGGTTTCCACGTGAAAAATATTTGTGCTCATGTTGTGATTGCATTGTTGTTATGTGCATTTGATATCTTTATTATGCTTGCATATTGATGAACACTTGAATGAATTGTTTGATAAATTTTCTTAAGGAGATTGTTTGAGTAGTTACCGATACTGGTTTTTGAAGTATTGCAGAATTATTTTATTATTGATTCACCCCCCCCCCTCTTAGTAGTAATCGGATCCTCATAATAATAATTGGTATCAGAGCCCTAGGTCCTCTTTGTGCAGAAGCTTAACCACTTGAGGTAAAGATCCAAGATGATGAAGAAGGAGGGTCCTAAGCTCACAAAGGATAACTATAGAATCTGGAGTGATAGAATGAAGATCTACATCAAAGGAATGGGGGCACAATTCTGGTTGCATGTTGAACATAAGTACATAGCTCCTACTGATACTTTGGCTCCAGATCAACTCAAGGAGTAGTAGGACAATATTCAAGCATTGGAAGCCATTGTAAGTAACTTTATGATTCTAAGTATATTGATGTTCATGGTCTTGAAATAATTTATGAAGTTTGGGAAAATTTGAAGTTGATTTATGGTGGAGATGAGCATGTGCAAAAAGCTAAAGTGGAAAACCTAAGAGGAAAGTTTGATGACATGAAGATGATGGAAGGTGAGAACATCACCCGATATAGACAAAGGATAAAAGAAGTAGTTGGAGGAATCAAAAGTGTTGGAGGAACCATTGCAGAAGATACAGTGGTAAGTAAAATAATTAGAAACTTACTGCTTGCTTATGCTATTAGAGTCTCTGCTATCCAGGAATTGAGGTTAGTTAGCAAAGATAAAGTTACAATTGATTCTTTGATAGGAAATCTTATTGCTTTTGAGTAGAATAGCTTTGATAATAGTGTACCTAAAGAAGAATATGCTTTCAAAGCATCAGTACCTAATGCACCGGCAAGAAAAGGAAAGGATGTATATAGGTCAAGTTATCGTGGCGGTGGTAATGAAGGAATGGATGATAAAATGCAACTTGATGTAATTTGAGGCTTTATTGGCAAAAAGACATCCTAGAGGCACCGGTAAGTTCAAAGGCAAGCTTCCTCTTAAGTGCTTCTCTTGTAACAAAATAGGACATCTTGCTTCTAATTGTCCTAATAGTGATCAGAAGGAAAAATTCAGAAAGTTTAAAGGAAAAGGAAAGAAACAATGCTATGTTTCAGTGGATGAAGGTGTTACCGATGAGGAATATAAGGATGAAGATAATGAGGAGATTGTTTTGGTAGTAGTTAAGGAAGATCTTTTTGACAAAAAATGCTTTAGTATCTCATATTGACGATAGTGATGAGTGGGTGCGCATACCACATGACCGGTGACAAGAACAAGTTCATCTCACTTGAAGAATTCGATGGTGGAGTAGTGAGATTTGGAAACAATACGCCATGCTTGGTAAAAGGTAAAGGTTCAATTTCTTTAAATGGAAAAATTAATGTTGATGATGTATATTGGGTTGAAGGATTGAATCATAACTTGTTGAGTGTTGGTCAACTAAATGATAAAGATTATCATCTTGAGTTCAAGAATGGAGTGTTTAGGATTTTAGGAAGCAAAGGAGAACTGATTGCTACCAGTAAATAGACAAAAGGTAACTTATTCCATATGAATAGTAATGTTAATAGTTGTTTGGTTGCAAAAGTTGAGGACAGTTGTTTGGTTTCAAATGTGATTTGTAAAGAGTGTCAGTTGGATAAGATGACTACTTCCTCTTTTAAGAGCAAGTCATTTTCTTCTGATAATATTTTAGATTTGGTGTACACTGATTTATGTGGTCCTATGAGGACTAGGAGTTTTGAAGGTGACAAGTATTTCATGATATTTGTTGATGATCATTCAAGAATGATGTGGGTTACATTTTTGAAGGAAAATTTTGAAGCTTTTAGCAAGTTTAAGGCATTCAAAGCCTTAGTGGAGAAAGAAATTGGTAAGAACCTAAAGTGTCTGAGATCTGACCAGGATGGAGAATTCACATTAGTTGAATTTATAAAATACTCTAATGAGAATGGAGTCAAGAGACAACTATCTGCACCAAGGACACCACAACAGAATGGGATTGCAAAAAGGAGGAACCGTACCATACTTGAAGCAACAAGAACAATGTTGATAGAAGGAGATGTACCTAAAATGTTTTGGAGAGAAGTAGTTAGTACTGTTGTATACATAATGAACCAGGTATTGGTCATGAAAGGTAGTGATAAAACCCTATGAATTATGGTATGGTCATACTCGTAATGTTAGTTATTTCAAAGTCTTTGGCAGCAGGTGTTACATAAAGAGAGATGAGTATACATGTAATTTTGATTCAAAGAGCGATGAAGGAACTTTCCTTGGTTACTCAACTAAGAGAAAAACATTCAAGTGCTTTAACAAAAGAACCAAGAAGATTGTGGAAAGTTTCAATGTAAAATTTGATGAGTATTCTGATAAATCTGATGATACTAGCAAGTTTGATGCAATAGATGAACAAAAGATAGTGACCATTGAACCGAAAGTTTAGAATGATGCTGAGTAGAACAGTGTGGAGGATACTGCTCAACTGGTAGAAGATGAAGAAGAGGAAGTAGAACAAGAACATAATTATATACTAAAACCAGTTATACCTAGATATGTAAAGTTAAATCACTCTATAGATCAGATAATTGGAGACAAGAATACTGGAGTACAAACAAGAAGAAAGATTAGAGAAAGTTCTTGTTTGATTTCCACAATGGAACCTAATACTGTGAGGGAAGCTCTCAAGAATGATGATTGGATAAATGCTATGAATGAGGAGCCTGATCAAATAGAGAAGAACAACACTTGGTCACTTGTTCCCAGACCAGCTGATAAGAATGTGATTCGTGCTAAGTGGGTGTTCAGGAACAAACTGAATGAAGATGGTGAAGTGGTTAGGAACAAGGCCAGACTAGTTTGCAAAGGATATGCACAAGAAGAAGGTGGGGATTATGGAGAAACCTTTTCACTGGTAGCTATAATTGAAGGGCTTAGGATGCTACTTGCATTTGCAACATTTAAAGGATTCAAGGTTTACCAAATGGATGTTAAGTCTAGGTTTTTGAATGGAATTCTAGAAGAAGACGTTTATATTGAACAACTAGATGGGTTTGCATTGACTGAAGACAAGGACACAGTGTGCAAACTGAATAAAGCTTTATATGGGTTAAAGCAAGCACCAAGGGCATGGTTTGAAATAATCCATTAACACTTGATAAAGATTAGATTTCACAAAACCAGTGAGGACAACAATATTTACTTGAAGATAGAAGGAGAGAAGATATTGATTGTAGAAGTATTTGTAGATGATATCATATTTGGAGGAGATGATGACATGATTTTAACTTTTGCAGAAGAAATGAAAAAGGAGTTTGAAATGTATTTGATAGGTGAGATCAAATTTTTCATTGGTTTACAGGTCCAACAGATGAAATGAGGAATATTTATCAGTAAGTTTAAATATGTGAAGGAGGTATTGAAAACCTTTGGAATGGAAGACTATAAACCAGTTGGAACCCCTATGGTTACAGGTTGCAAATTATCAAAGGAAGATGATTCAGATCCAGTCGATAGATCTAAGTATAGATATATGATTGGAAAACTAAACTATGTTCTTCATGGCAGACCAGACATTGATCATGTAGTTGGTATAGTGGCTAGATGTCAGAAAAGTCCTAAAGAGACTCATATGGTGGTAGTGAAGAGAATTTTAAGATATCTTAGAGGAACTATTGATTATGGATTATGGTATCCATAAAAAGGAAACTTCTCTTTGAAGGTGTTCACAAATGCTGATTGGGAAAGTAATGTAGATGATCAGAGGAGAACAATGGTGCATTATTTCTAGGAGGAAGACTGGTATCCTAGAATAGTAAGAAATAAAGTTGTATTTCTCAGTCTACAATAGAAGCAGAGTATGTGGTTGCATCTATGAACTGTACTCAAGCAATATGGATGAGGCATGTATTGAAAGGATTCAAGGAGACTATGACAGAACCGATGGTCATATATTGTGATAATACGAGTGTAATAAACATTTAAAAGAATCTTGTATTGCATGCTAGAACAAAACATATTGAACTGAAGTATCATTTTCTGAGAAAAAGAGTTTAGGAAAAGAAAGTCGGGATGGATCATGTGTCAAGTGAGTAGCAGTTGGCTGATATCTTTGCTAAGCCAATGCCTAAAGCTACCTTTGAGTATCTCAGAGGTAAGTTAGGTGTCATACACCTACTGAAGGTTAACTAATATGTTGTTGAAGCATCAATCCAGTGGACTTATTGAACATCTTTCACTATGGATTGATGAGATGAGGGCTACTCCTCAGGGGTAGCAACAAAAGATGAATTTGACACTTTGCACCTTTGGCATTGTTGTCAAAGGGGGAGAAGAAAAGAAAAAATGGAGAAGAACAATGATAGGAGGAGAAGATTGGTGAAGAGCAAAAAGAGAAGATCTAATCAAGGAAGTGCAATAGTCATAACAGGAACTCTAACAGTTATGTATGGTGAGCTTTTCTATTTTGCATGATGATATTTTTATGAGCCTTTGTTGTTTCCATCTTGGTGTTGCCATCAATGCCAAAGGGGGAGATTATTGGCATAACTGATGGAGATGATGATGAGATGAGTTGTTGGCATAACTAAAGATGATGAGATGTGAAGATGACCGATAAAGTTAATATGATTAGGTATATGATGTCAAGATAGAGATTGTTGATGATGATGATACATCAAGTTGTTTGATGACTTTATTTGTGTTTTCATTGATATCAACCATGTTTGTTTAGTCATATAAGTAATATAGAGCTACCAATAGTGGAACTAGTTGACAACAAGGTAAGAAGGAATAAAGTGATGATCAAAAGACTAGTATAGATGATTGGTGAGGAGTTAGGTGTTGCGGTTTGGAACATATGTTTATGACATTGGCATGAGTCTTTGATTGAAACCACATCAATAGATTTGGCATATTGAGTGAGTTATGTTTGATTGTCATGAACTCTATGAAGTAGAATGAATACCGGTGATAGATCTTTGATCGGTAATGATTTATGGTTTGGCAGTGGATCTTATCATGTTCATAACTTTGTGATGATGTGTCAGAATCTATGTGTAATGATAAGATAGTGTTTGAGCACGTACAAGGATCATATTTCTTCGGAAACAATGAAGTGCTTTGCAGAATGTGGCAAGGGTTTGATTGCTTATCAAATAGATGTGAGGTGATCATTCAATGATGGAAATTGTCTTGAAATTTGTTGTAATGATCTGTAGTGTAATCTTGTTGATGTAATTTGGGCTTGTAGATGCCCTAACTATAAAATGTATTTAGGGCTAGTTTGAGAAGGGTTTTAGTGTCGATGGTTTTGAGAAGGTATTGCCAAACCAGATTGAAGTGTCTACATTTGTGTAGTAGAGTTGAGCTGAAAAGGATTTGTGCTAGTAAGAAAGGAAGTGTTATGATCGGATCATTTGCCCTATTGTTCCCTAATAGTTACAATGGATTGAAATCCCTTAATCTGGTAGATCCTAACAGGTCTTATTTGTAAATCCTTTCACCGGGTAGTTCATTAACTTGAGTTTAAAATCATCTAGAAAGGTTACTCCTAACAGGGTAGAGCCTAACAAAGCTAATGTGAAATCCCTTGGCTGGGTGACTCCTAACAGGGTCTTCTCTTAATCGGACATATTTTAAAGCTCTTAACCGGGCTAGGCCTTTAATTGGGCTCATTCCAAAAGAGTGCAAATATTTTGTGGGTGCTAATTCTCACCTTGGTTTTTCCCATTTGGGTTTCTACGTGAAAAATCTTTGTGTTCATGTGGTGATTGCATTGTTGTTATGTAAATTTGATATCTTTATTATGCTTGCATATTGATGAACACTTGAATGAATGGTTTGATAAATCTATTTAAGGAGATTTTTTGAGTAGTTACCGGTACTGGTTTTTGAAGTATTGCAGAATTTTTTATGACTAATTCACCCCCCCCTCTCAGTAGTAATTGGATCCTCATAATAACATTATTTGTAGGAGAAGAAGAAGGAAGTGAAGAACTTGAGTCTTGTGAATAATTTTTGTGCTAAGAAGCAGGATGCAAAGGATAGCATGGATTTGAAGAAGGACCTTATGGAAAGGCCTGATAGCAAGGTGGTACCAGATGGCAGTGAAGCTAGAGTTATGGTGGCAAATAAGATGAATTCTGATGGAAGAAATAAATCAGATTGGTAGAAGAAGGGGAGTGGTGGTAAGAGACAGTGTGCAATTATGAAGCAAGAAAATAAAGGAGAAGAGAATAAGTTGGAGAATCTAGGAGAGATATTGGAAGAGGTAAGAAAGAAGAAACTTGCAGACAAAGAAGACATTTGGATAATAAATGAGGATGGGGACTATATCTTGAATCCTTTTCTATTTTCATGAGCTTCCTTTCATGGAACATCTTTTTCTACCTGGGGTATCTGATGTGGGAACATCTCAGGTCGATGAGTGATCTTGATCAACCAAAAATATTTGTCTTTAGTTTTATTCTGTGTTGCATCTTTTGTGTTTCTTTCGACATTCTCCAGAAATTGTTCATTTTTTGTTGCGGATCAGATCTTTGGCTTCCATACTTGTTCTCGTTCCTTATTCCAAATTTTTAATTCATTTGTATCTTTTTTCGGTAATTTGTCACTTCTGGATTGTCTATTTCTTAGTTCTCAAACTAGTTTTGAGCTTAACGACTATTTGGACATTTCTTCTCATGCAGAGTGTTTTCTTGGATTGTAGATCTAATTGGCACCACACACGATGTTCTCAATCCCTTGGACGACCTTCCTTTTTGGTAGGCACTTCATTTGTGTCCTTAGCAAAGGAGATTTTCACACTTTGGGTCTAACCTATTTCACACATTTCATTTTCTTGTCTTGGAGAATGTAATCTTTTGTGGCTGACCCAGATGTGTTTCAAATGCTATATATATTGTTGCATTTTACCCTTTGGGGGAGAGTGAAGAAATATGATGATATCAATTTATGATTTGTAATCTGAATACCTCTTGGTGGTCAGGATGGATTGTATTCTGGAATGTATTATTTAATAAAGTATGTAAGCCTGCATGTGTGCTTGCAGGTTGTCGGCTAGTTTATGATGAATCTATGATATTGCGAATGTTTTATCTTGCATTTTCTATATTTTTGTCTTGTTTCTTCTATTGTGTTACTCTTTCTGCACGATCTAGATTGTTCTCTTTGAGGGCCCTTCGGGCCATGGCTGCATCGAAAATATCAACCCCTAGAGCCTCAATGACCTTCTTGAAGGGAAAGAGATATCTCAGCCTTAGAAAAACATCAAAGAAGAAGACCATTGTAAGATTGTGATAAATTATATTAAATAACATAATGTAATGAGTCAAAATTTTTTGAATCTAGACATGAGTCTTCTTAATATAACCATTAGGAAACCTTCCAAACTTTAGATAGTTGTAGATGTGAGAAAATCATTCCCCCAAATCTATGTGAGCAAACATAAGACTATCAAGTTCAGGTTTATCAAAAACAATAGGAGAATGAAGAACATACACCATAAATGATACTTGTCTGCACTTTTTTCAAGGCATACAAGGGAATCCATGCTTGATAATGCATCCACATGATGATTTTCTTTCTTAGAAATACTATCAATACTATAATAAGAAAAATTATTAAACAAGTTCAAAGCCCAATCTTGATACTGAGATAGCTTATATTGTCTAGTACGATATGCTCCTATGATCTAATTTACAATAAGTTTAGAATCATCGTGAATACAAATTTGTGTGGAGGAAATCATGGCATGCAAGCCAATAATAAGCGATTCATACTGAGTGATGTTATTTGTGCAATGAAACTCAAGTTGAAGGAAAGAGGAAGTAATTTTTCCTTAGGTGTTATTAAAACCACACCTACTTCAAAACCAATTTGACATCTTGATCCATTGAAGTACATTTCTAATATAGGTTCATGGCCAATTGTAAACAAATTCTCATCTGGGAACAAATTCAAGTTAGGAAAGGACTTAGGTGAAAGAGCTTTTGCTAAGTGATTAGTGACAACTTGACCTTTGATTGCTTTATGGGTTACAAAAATAAGGTCAAACTTTGAAAGCAACATCACACCTTCTAGAAAGGTCATACCTATAAAAGAGATGTTTAAGGAGATCATTCTTAACAATCACCCAGGTCTCTGCATGAAGAATATAGTGCCTTAGTTTTTTCATTGCAAAGATGAGAGCAAGGAACTTCTTTTCCATTTTAGATACCAAGTTTTGCATTCGACCATAATTCAACTAATATTCACTATCATTATGTGCCAATAAGGTTGCCAGATCATTAGGCAATGTTGAGATATAAATAAAAAAAGGGTCTATCTTGCATAGATAACATTAATATAGAAGGATTGGCCAAATAGATTTTGATAGAATCAAAAGATTCTAGACACTCATCATCTAGTTTGAAGAACATGTCTTTCTTTGACAAACGTATAAATGGAAGGGTATGATTTGATAATTGAGATAAATCTACGAATCGCCTGAATCTTGCCTTGCAAACTATGAAGCTATGAGATATTTTTAGGTGGAGGCATGTTAAAAATTGCATAAATCTTATTCATATCAACTTCACTTTTGTGATGAGAGACAATAAACCCTAAAAAAAATTTAACACCCACTCCAAAGACACACTTAAGAGGATTCAATGTCATATTATAGAGTTGAAGTATTTTGAAGATAAGATGAAGATTCTTGATATGATCTTGACAAGTCATGAATTTTACCAAGATGTCATTGACATAATCTTCTAGAATATTGTGAATGAAGTCATGAAAGATAAGAGTCATCTCACATTGATAAGTTGATCCAACATTGTTCAATCCAAATAGAATTACTACATAACAAAAAATATTTCGAGGGATTGTGAAGGTTGTCTTATATTGATCTTCTGGGTTAATAAGGATTTGATTGTAACCTAAGAACCCATCCATAAGTAAAACATGCCCTACAATCAAATCAACAATTATTTTAATATTGAAATATAGAAAATCCGTCTTAAGAGAAGCCTTGTTAAGATCATGGAAATAATTGCAAAAATGAATACGATCATCAAGTTTACTAATGGTAACAATATTCGATATCCAAGGTGAGTAGTCAATAGGACAAATAAAACCAACTTTTAGAATATTACCTATCTTAGTCTTGAATAACAAGGAAAATGTAGGATTCACCTTTCAGATCATTTGTTTAATAGGCTTAACATCGAGACATAGGACAATATTATGAACCAATACAAATTCATCAATGTTGACCATATCCTTATATGACAAGGCAAATATATTAAAATAATAACGCAAGAGATCAGAGTGTGATTTAGAAAATTTTAGAGAAAGGAACTTTCCAATCTTAATATTTTTTTTAGAAGATTTTGGATCCATGGTAACATTAGTAGTATCCCCTTTAAGGAGAGTTCTATGGTCTTCAAGATGTAGTGCAAACATGCTTTCATCATCATGAGATAAATAATCCTCATCAAAATTCATAATGGGTTCTCGAAAGTGTGCTTGACTATTGAAATGATAAGGGAATTAGTGCTTATGATGATAAGAAGGGAGGTTAGTAAACAAACCAAACAATTATTCTAGAGATTCCTCTAAAGAGAAAACATCTAAAGAAACTTCATTAGAGTTTGTATTGCTTTCA
Source organism: Cryptomeria japonica (assembly GCF_030272615.1). NCBI lineage: Eukaryota > Viridiplantae > Streptophyta > Pinopsida > Cupressales > Cupressaceae > Cryptomeria > Cryptomeria japonica. Next base: position 128,503,170 of record NC_081410.1, read on the forward strand.
TTATACTCAGGATGAACAAGCTTAAGGGAGAGAGGTTTGGAAAAAATCATGTTGACAGTCAACTATGGTTTTGCCTTAGAGGGCGTGGTGTGATATCTAGTTCTAGTATTAGTGTGATGAGATTCAACCTCTATATGGATCCAAATACCTTTCTCATCAATCCCATGACCCATACCTCCATAGCCATATTTAGAAACAAGATCTTACCTTGACCCATAAATAAAGTCCCTGAGAGGTTGAGATTGGTGGAAGAAATGATCAACATGATAATTATCATGCAACATTATAGATTCATAATCATTTTTCTTATCCATAGTGAACGAGATCTTTGGAATGTTCAAGTGGACTAGATTTACCTTGTATTCACTAATGTAAGATTCAGTGAAACCTAAAGTTCCCCAATCATTGCCTAGACATGCATTTACTTTAGAAGGAGATTAATTAGAGGATAATTTAGTTGGAGATGAATTAGAATTTGAATCAGTAGGGGTAGACTTAGGACATTCTACTTTAAAAGGATCTTGTTTTTCAGAAGACTCTTCTTTTTGACAACTTTTTCTCAATATTCCTTTTTAGGGTAGACCATAGAAGTAGATGTCGACAAATTAGAAGATAGTGATGCAGTTTTAAAAATTAGGTGTAATTGAAGCCTAACCAACTATTACCATTTGACATAGACACATGGTGTCACGCCCTTCCATGTGGCCCAGAGGATTAAAACAAAATAAACAATAAAAAAGAGAATATTTTTTTTTTTAGAGACTACTTTACACATGTATTGTGATATGTACAACAAGATGAATAATGATATACATTAACAAACTAGCAACCATCCTCAAGGCTCCATAATGATGCAACATAAGGTTGAACATCATCTATAACCCAACAAAGAACTATTATACAAATAACAACATTGTTCATTACATTGGTACAAGATACATATTACATTGCTAAAGATTATACATATGAACATTAAATACATTATAATGGATCCTCAAGATACAAATCTTTAAGAGTTCCATGATGGGGTGAATACATGATTCTAGTACAATAATGTTACCTATAAAAAATTTGAACTTTGAAAAGTCGCTCTCCTCCGCTTTTTCTCCTTTTAGCTCTTATCTCGGCCTTTTCAAACTCCTTAACTTTTGTCACGGAGTTCTCAACTTTTAGAACTGCATGATTGACTGACTAGCTTAGGGAAGTTTGTATAACACCACCACCTTTAGGAGGTCAAGCTTGTGGATACTTTCGAAAGAAGTTTGATGGTTATGAAATTGCCCAATCTCCTGACTCTTCGACACTCCTTGTGTTGTGGTGAATGTCCAACTCTCTTGAGAATTCTAAGGACACTTGGTGTATTTATGTCAAGTGGTTTTGGTACCTTGGATAGCAACACGAGTAATGGTACAGATAGGTTTCTCTTGAGTGCTGACATAATTGAATGGGGCTATCAGAATGATAAGAACAACAACTTTTTGTCTCCCCTCCTCCCACCTCGTTGATTTCCATGTCATGCATTATTTTTAGGAAAAAAATCAAGACAAGATTTGTGAAGTACCATCATTAACGGTCTTTAAGCAATCCAAATATGAAAAAAGGTGGCAGCATGCGTTACTTCATTTGATGTTGTCATTCTTATGAAAAAAATCAAAGGTATCCAAAGGAGAAAATTATCGTCATATTTACATGCATTAGAATGGTCTTGTCTCATGATGATGAACTTCCTTTCCATAATACAAAGTTAAATTGGCCAGAGATAGAGAAGGAGGATATAGTCTGAGAGTTATGGTCTTTTGCATGGAAATCACAAATTGATTTCAGTGAAAATAGGAAAATGTCACCCTATTAGATAAGATTGCAGAACAAGATAAGAATTATGAACAATGTCTGCGAGAAGAGATAACGGCAAGAAGAAACCCGAATAATTAACTTCGATAAAATGGTACGCCCAGTTGGAAGAGGTCCCATATTGCAACCTGATGCCAAACCAGTACAGTGGCACATTCTTTTGAGCATGTCTGACTTTTTTCAAGCTATTATTTTTTATTAGGATGAATTCGAAGATATCTTGTTGATCTTGGTCGAAGAAGAAGAAAAAGCATATGAGATCGACATGCGGATTGTAGAGTTGAACTCAGTACCTAATGATGGAGCCTGAAGGTCTTGTAGCCTTACCTGTTGTGAGGCAGTTTATATTTTGTGTTGCTCTTTAGGATTTTTATTTTGAAATGGTCATGATCAAGACCATTAGCTTTAGTAACCATTTCTTGGAAATGGAAAAGACAATAGGGTTATATCTATAAAGAGGTAGATTAGTTAATTTCAAGGGATCTTTTGGGAAAACTTTGTTTTTCTCATTGGAAAAAAAAATTCATGCATGTGATTGTCTGCTATTTTTAATATAGAAGAACTACTGGTGGCTTTTGTATATTCATAAGCTTTTAATTGTGGTGTATGGATGCTTTTTTTTCCTTTGAAATGGATGTTAGTTGGTGAATTTATGTTGAAATGGTGGATGATTTAAATTTTCAGTTGTCATGGAATATTAGCTATGAATGGTATTTCATAGTGGCTTTATTTTAAAATTTGAAAATCTTGAAAATAGTAGTTAGTATTGTGATACCTTTACAAGTTTTCTGGTCAAAAGCTCTTTCCTTATTTACTTTCTGATTAAAAGCATATGAATTGTTGGTCTATTAATTGAAAATCATTAGAAGGTAGCTACCACCTTGTAAAATAAGCAGAGAATCAGTCAGTTCATATTTTGTTGGACTAGTTCAACTATGGTTACATTTGTCATCTCCATGGGCATGAGAATATAGAGTTAGGAGACAAATTTGTTAACCAACAAATAATAACTATCTTCAATCTTTTTACGACCCTCCTCAAACATGCTATGGAAAGAGCCAAACCCATTGAGTGCGAATAGCACTCCACCCTACCATGTGGTACCATAAGGTCCACCCCCCTTGCTAGGAGGTACTAGCCAGACCCACAAGGTGGAAACAAACATACAAGGGTACCATCATGACTCACAAAATAATCGACAAAGCTCTACTTACATGATACTCACAATAGAATCCACAATACAAAACAAACAAGAGGCTCACAAAAGAATCAACAAGATAGATTACACAAGAGGCTCACAAAAAAATATCACAATAGACACGAACATTAAACTACCAACTTCCAGAGGCTCAAAACAAACCAAATGATAAAACATAACATAAAATACCACTAGGCAGCAATAGGAAGAGTGTCATCATTAGGTTGTCATGGGTTACCCTGGTAGGTCTTCACTAGGTCCCAGTCCCCATCCTGGGTTACCTTGGTGACCTCTCCTGACCCCCAACCCACATACATACACTAGTGGACAACACCAACCTTTCATGGAGACAAGATTGGTGGAAGCCATTCCAGGCCCTTCTCTACTTACCCCAAACCTATACAAGCATTTGCGTGCAAAAGAGGCAACAAAATTATCTTTATTAATGTGAACTAACTACCCACCTAAGTTCATTAATTAGGTTATCACTTGATTACAAAACTCCCATTGAGTTACCCAAGCGACCATTTTAGGTCCCGACCCCCAATGAAAGACACCCCCGCTTAACATGTTCCTAGGAATCAAAATTCAACATAGGGTCTACGACATCCAAAAACATCAAAAGTCTAGACCTCACTACCATAGCAAGCTTGACTGGCTTGCTATAAAATGTTTCACCATAAGGAGGTTCAATGCAACATGGATAAAACAACTAGCATAGATGTCATGCAAGACACTTAACTCAATACATTCCATGATGAAAAGAAAACATGCACAAAAGAACTCAAACATTGGCCTAGCCTCTAGATTACAAGGCATTTTAACAACATGACCATGTAGCCCATAATAATGGACAACAATCAAAGCAATTACAATGTCTCACAAGACAAGCATAAATGAATTCAACCTTTAAGTAATACGAAAGAGAACAATTTAACCTCTATACATCCATTAATTCAAAAATCATTAATTTCCAAAATTCCAAATTCAAATCATTATAATTCATTCTATTCCTATTAATTTGTATGATTGAACTAGCATTTCATTATTCGATCATTAATGATAACATTATATATTATTACCGTTTACCATTATGATTAGATCAATAACAAATTTTAAAGAAAAGGTTTCAGATCTCAACGATAAGTATACATACATACATACATACATATATATATATATATATATATATATATATATATATATATATATATATATATATATATATATATATATCCAAAATACAACTATTTACCCATTTTACCAATTAACATATTTTTTTTCAAATAATCAAATTGAAATAATCATAGTAAATCATACTAGCATATTTTTATTTAGATTGAAAGGAAATTTAAACATGCGAGAAGAAAGAACCTGAATTCCCTACCTTTTAAAGCTACCCAAAAAAGAAAACAGAGCAGATGCAATTATTGCAAGGTTCCAAAACAGTGTTCTCCAATCCAGAATATTCAAGCAGTTCTCCCAAAATTCATTTTCCAAGAGCCAAAATTTTCCCCCAATTTCTTCTACCAAAACCCCATAACTAGGAGAGAAAACCATATGTAGAGAAGAGAACCAAAAACTTCACGACAAAAGAACTCCTCCCTTTTCCAAAAAGCCCTCCCATAATAATAACCCTTTTAAAAAAAATGTAACTCCCACCATTATCAACATGCAAGGAATCTAATTAATTAATTGATAAATTTATTTACTTATGTAACTCCCACATTCACATGCAATAATTATTTCTAAAAACAAATAAAATGATAATTATAATATTTAATGGACTAACTCATGAAAATGATAGAATACACCCCAATATAAACTCCTTTTAAAATTAATTCCTAATAACACCATAAAATCCATAATTTATATTGAATTTTCCTTTTAATAAATTATTCATTTACTAATGTAATTAACTAAATAAAATAATGCACATTATCAACTATCTCAATTAATTACCCATTAATATTTAATTTCCTTTAAACTATTAATATTAATATTTTTGCTAATAAAATATCACACTAACACAAGGGTAAGGGACTGGGACTAAACCACTCGGAATACTAACATGACTAACAAGGCTAATGACTAACAAGGGCAAACAAAATGATTCAAGGATACTGTTGGACACAATGGATCACCGAGAGGGGAGTGAATCAGTGATTTAAACACTTTCCCATCAAAGGGATATATCGACGACATATAAAACAAACAATGGGTAGATCGATTACTCAAACAATACAGACTGTGTGAAGGAGGAATAGTTTTTTGGAACAATAATACACACACATAAAAATTGCATCACATAACACTAGATATACGAGGAAAACCCAATGTGGGAAAAACCTCGGTGAGAATAGTTGTTGGAGATCTTCTGTTCCAATCTAGCCTCACAATGAAAAAGATCTAATTATAATTTTAGGGCACCAACCCCTGATTTATGAGCACCAACTCAAAGGGGCTACAACCCCTACACTAAGCACCAACTTAGTGATCAAACTGATAGATTTCAAATACAGTGATGAATCCTTGTTACAAATAAAGTTTTGTAACTCTTATGTACTTTGTTCTACCGGTTTCACCTTTACCGGTCACTTTCACAATCTCTTTTGCTGCTCTCCCTTTTTGTCGGATCTCACACTCTGCTTAACCTTTTCTGCCTCTACTGGATCACACTTAACTTCTACAACATATCCATCGGTTCTAACTCTGTAGGTATTCCTTCCCTCTGTATTCTTCACACACTCCACAGATATGAACACCTTTATTGGTTTCCTTCCTATTCTCTAGTATCACCTACACACATAGTCACTTAGAATTTTCTTGTTTTGACTGCACACTTATCACCCTTCTTCGCACTCTCTCCTATTCAATCAGAGTCTCAAGTAGCCATATTTAAACTTGATCCTTCCCACCAAAACCAATTCAAACTTAAGGTGGTGGGTTTCTTCTTAGTGACCAAATTTGTCTTCAATCCGATCCAATCTTCCTTGGATCGATCACTTGCATTGAGAAAATGAATATGTAAGCGTTTTTCATTTGTCCAATGCATGTATGCTAAAAATAGCAAACCTAACCCTTCTCTTCTGCTTTTATTTTTGTTGACCATATTTAAGATCTAGTTTCTTCTTGTTTGAGGTCATCCTATAATCTAGTTCCATGCTTTGATCATGACACCAACAACTCTCTAATCTTCCTCTATCATTCATTATTCATCGAGCCACAAAACTTCTAATTTTCAATCCGCAAATCAAGGGGGACTTCATTAAATGCTTACCTATCCCTGCAACTACCTTGTCTCGATGATGCAAACACATAGACATCTCCCTTCTTGCCACTTGGCATCCATATGATAGACACATCGACATATGACCCACTCACCAATATAGGGTCAGTTCATACTTGTTCAACCAACAAATCCTTCTACCAATACATACCCTCATCGGTATATCCAACACACTGAACATTTTCTCTTACTAGAAACACCACAGATCAGTAACTCACCTTATCCTCCAGTATACTGCTTCCTTGTGATCGTGTTAACATTCTTCCTCTTCATCACAAACTGGCAGCTAGCCTTCATACATACCGGTTTCATGCGTTGTTGGTATTTACTTAACATGCCAACACACTACTTCATATCACTTCTTACCGGTGATAATGCCAACAAACTCCTACTCACTGGTTGACATCAATGGAAACTCAATGACAATAGATACCTAACTGGGGACTTGTTCCATAGGAATGATGATACCATGGGGTCTGACTATTATCTCCCTTTTTCTACTTTACCATTAGGTTGTAGAGAATGCTCATACCTGAAGATTCAAGTGGAGTCTATGCTTGGTACCTACAACTGCATAAACAAACCGTTGAACATGTGTGTATAAACCATATAACATCACATCGTGAAAAGGGAATGGAAGCAATGTAGCTTTCCCATATAGAGCAGTGTAGATCTTTTCCCCTTCACCCAAAAACATCAGAGAAGCAGTGTACATTAATATGCATCGATAAACACAAATAAATCATAAGTAATCCATCATAATTAACTAACTACTAAACATGGATAACATCTAATAAGAACATCATTATCAACATCATATCAATCCATCATAGAGACATATACATCCTCATTCACAATCATATAAAAACATCAAGAATTACATCACTATGGCAATGAAACAAAATCACAAATTATGAATATCACATAGGAAGCCAAAAGTCATAGACAAACATCACAACCGAAACCAAAATTGACCAACACCAAAATAAGGGTTGAACCACAGAACACAAATCACAAGGTTTGACAAGACAAAAGAGAGAGGGGCACTACATATGGCATCAGGATCAACTTTGATTGTAACTACTTGATTTCTAGAAAAAAACTTAACAAAACTATGAAGGGTAGATAAAACTATTCCTAAAGAATGAAGCCAAGTTCTACCCAAAAGAAGGTTATATGGTAAATGTCCTGGGATGACATATACCAAGGATGGAATAGTAATCGATCCAAACTTTAAAGGCAACCGAATAGTTCCCAAAGTAGTTTTACCAATGTTACCAAAACCATGAATGAATAGAGAATATGTAGCAAGAGAATTTCAATCCACCTTTATTTTAGGTAATAAGTCTAGACAACAAATGTCAGCATTGAGCCGGTATCAACAAGAGTATGCTTAATACCAACACCATTAACATAGACAATTATCATTAATGGATATGTCGAGTTTCTTACTTTCAAAGGTGAGAGTTCATGTGGATAGAATGTAATATTTGACATATCCACACAAGTATGATCCATCAATGCATTCACATCTACAGGCCTAGCAGAAGATGACAACAAAATCTTATAAAGGGCTTCCTGGAGCATAAACTAGTAAACTAGAGAAATTTGAAGTAAATATCATAGTGAGATCTTAGCTAGAGTAACATGAAGTTTCTCAATGAGATCATAATCACTAGGTTACTTATTGCAAGTTTAGTAGATTGAGGAAGATCTAGTTGAGAAGGTGATAAAGAGGTGTTATATTGATCAATGCTTTGCTTATTTTATCATGTGTTTTATGTATGGGCAATAGAGTTATAAGAAGTGTTTCTATATTGAGTAAATCTTGTGAACAAATTAGGATAATTACTTTCAAATGATTTTCCACAAATAGAAAACTTTATTTAGATATGGACTAGCCAAAGTCACATAAATGATAAGTCTCTTAGGCCTTTTAAGGGTAGGAGAGACAATGATAACATTCATGAGCTTTTTGTCCTTCAACCTGGAAGCAGAGTCTAGGTGTGGGTTGTGTTTAGTGGACTTACAAGTAGGAGACACCTCTAGGAAATCATCCAAGGCATCATCCAACATATCAAAGTCATCCTTTGAAAATACCTTATTGAATGCATTGAAACCTTTGACGACGAGATCCAACATAAGGAATTCACGTTGGGTTCACCAAAATGTAGAGGAGGGGATTCACCATCCTCAAGATGATGAGGTTTCAATAGGAAAATATCCCTTGACTACCTCAATTTCATAGCACTCTTGCGAGATAGGGAAAATAAGATAGAAGAAAATAGCTTAAGAATGCTAACTATACTTGCAAACAAAAATTGTTAAATAATTGGGATATACAAAGTGATTAAATATTTTGACTATAGAAATAGAAAGTTTGAGATATGTAGTTTTTACCATTAAATTTGTGAAGCCTCATCCTCGAATGTTGGTACACTATGAGGACGTCTATGCATTGCATTGTAGTCTATATGTGTAATGGTGAAAATTAGGGTCTCACCATAAAATATAATAAAACCACTATTTTTTCCTAATTAACCATTACATTGAAAGTGGAATGGACCTAATAGATCTAGGCTTGATCTCTCTAAGGAAAAATATCTCTGAAATATTGATTAGGTTCCACTTCTGTTAGGGTCTCTTTCTACATTGAATTGTGAAAATGTTGAAATTAGTGTAAATGGGTGAATATTGAAAAGATCAACATAAACAATAAGATACAATCATCATAAAGAGAGACCGACTTGGATCTAGACAAAGATGAAGATTCATATCTACTCCCCAAAATTGAGCTTGAACTATCGGGACTGTGGTAGTGGTCGCCTTGGTCCTAATTTTTTTCTATCAAAAGGGGAAAATTGTTTGGAATATGGGTTTTCCTAGGTCAAACCCCGATTTAGGAATTAACCTTGAATGAAATAATGCAAATAATGAAATAAATATTGGAGACATATAACTTAGATCTACAATTGTTGATGATGATCCTTTGTTCTTTGATTGTAATCACATATGTTGTATGAAATGGCATGGACATGACAAAACCCTAATCACACACAGATGCTTGCATATGAATGATGTAATTTTACTCCACAATGGTTAAATGATGAATATGTAGCCTTCAAGATCTATGAAAATGCTTTATGACGAATGCTTCACGGATGCAAGAGTGCTAGGAAATTGATTACTAGGAGTCTTATATTTGATAGATGAAATTAGGTTGATCAAATGTCTTTATATAGAGGTGTCTAGGTAAATTACTGATTAGGTAGATCTCCAATGGTCATGCAAAGTCATGGGGATAAATTCCCACTGTGGAGATATGACTCCCACACCAATTCAAATTTGGGCCCATTGAGAGGGACCAAGGCACTGGGCATCATGGTGCTTTTGCAAAAGGGACCAAGATAAGGCTGGGGGGGGTGGGGGTACCTCACTAGGGGACCCACCAATGGGTGTTCATGGCATCAAAACTGGAGAATAGGCACAAAACGGACCTAAACAGGTGATGAGGATAGGAAACGCTAAGGTAGGGCACAAACATGAGGTGTAAATTGGCCCGATGATAATTTACAACACTACAATATGTGCAAAGAACAAAAAATGCTATAAATAGCACCAACAAGGTCTTTATGCACCACACACCTATCCACCACCTACACACACTAAGACAAGGAAAATTATTGGTGTTGTATAGGGGTTTGCCTCAATCAAACCCCTATTTTGGTGTTTTCACCTATATGGATAGCCAAATGGATAGATTGGATTAAAAAATAGATTGGATAGTAGAAACAATGTCCACTTAATAGAGGAAAACCCCTATTACTAGAGATAAAATAATAAACAATTAAATGAAAATAGATAATACATGGACTTAGAGATTAATGATCAAGATCATATAACAAAATATAAGATATGAGATAAGAGAGTGTTATACATGAAAGGCCCTCTTGAGATTATAGACGTGATTGTAAGAAAGAAGGCTCGACTACTATGATATTGTGGATATATTTTTCTACAAATTTTCTTTTAAGGAGAGAAGATGGGAGAGAGCTTGAGACCAAATATCGAGATGATTAAAATGAGGGAAAAAGATGATTTTTGTTGCTTGGAATGGGCAAGAATAGAAATTTCAAGCATGCCCACATGAAGGAAACTTGTCGAAAGAGGTTTGATGGAGAATATACCTATTTGAATATAAAATATTTTTGGGATGTTTGTGTAAGGAAATTAAGTAGCATAAAAAATTCCTACCCCATCCTTGAGAGAAGGGTAATGCAATTTTTTTTATAGATCCTTACAACAATTACAAAAACTTAACAAAAATAAACATAAATAACATAAATACCACAACACAATGATTTATGCAGCAAAACCCTTTCAAGAGAAAAACCCCACACTCCATAAGCCACCTAATATATTATTTAGAAATCAACAACAGATTACAATATACTTGTAGAGAAAGTTTCTTATAGGATTATCACTACAAAGATCCATAGGCAACTCAATAGCTATTAGACTCTTCAAATACATCACAATACTTAGCCATAATACAATGCCCTCATAAAATAGGGTTTCCTTCTAGAGAAAAAAAAGCACACAAAATATCCATTGTTAGATCTATGACCTAATGGTAAATGATTAGGATTTACAATTTCAAATTTTAGATAAAAGGTGGCTTTGAGGGTGTTGCCCCCGAAATTGCAAGGGGGGTGCCCTCCCATTGCAATCCCCCATTCTCATTTATCAACAATAACCTTTTATTATTGCAAGGTTGAGTGTAATATCCATCCCATTTTTTCCCCTACTTTACACATTGTTGGCATGGTTTTGGTTAAGATGCATCACTTGGGCGTTCGGATGTGGATCTCTTTGTGATGCTTTGATCTTGTCTAATGCTTCCTTGTTTCTCTATGTGACATGTGTGTTTTATTTATTTCTTTGATACATTTATATGATGGTGATGGTCTAGAAATCTAATGGACTCTATGTAATAATTTATTGTTTCCTTGATATGAGTGTTTCCTATTGTGTACCTAGTTGTGGAACCATTGTGATACTGTCTTTGTTAATCTTGGATGATCCAGTTAATACTGAGAGGGGGGTGAATCAATATTAACACTAATTGAAAAACTAAAACTAAAACTTATCAAACTTTCATCAAATCAAACATAATCCATAATTAGAATCATTTACCAGTTTCAGTAACCTCTGATAATCATCTGCTAAACTGATTTAACAATGTTGCTCATTAGGTGTTCATCCATATGTATAAACTGAAAGAAAATGAAATCAACATATCAAAAACATTCACCATATGAACACCATGTTTTTCATGTGGAAATCCAATAGGGAAAAACCAAAGTGGGAATTGGTACCCACAAGAATTTTGCACTCTTTCAGAATGCACCCTGTTAGGAGCCTAGCTCGATTAGGAGCTTACAATGATGCCCTATTAGGAGAAGAAACTATTAGGATTCACTCGGTTAAGGGATTTAGATGATGAGCCCTATTAGAAGCTTTGACCTGTTAGGATCAACCTCGCAAGAGGATTTAAGACTCTGATGTAGAGCTACCCTATTAGGGGATTTACAATGCAATGCCTATTAGGACCTACCTAGTTAAGGGATTTTGACTACTGCAACTATTAGGGAACAACAGTGAATGATTTGGGTATATCACTTAGTTGTTTTCTTGATCAAACCCAATTCTGCTCTAAATCTGCAACACTCTAACAAATTTCTCACACTCTAGTTCACCTTCACACTCTTCTCAAAATCACTGACACAACAAACATCAACTATACTGACATAAATAACTTTTACAACTAGGTCGACAACTAAACCCTAGATACATCAAGAGTTTACAATACAGATCATCATAGATCATATCATATCATCATTCAAATCATTACAATATTTTACAAGACAATATCAACCATTGAGTGATCGTAACTCATCACAACAACTCGATCTGATACAAAGTCAAACCCTTAGAACACTCTATTAAGCGCTTCATTGATTCCCAAGAAATTCCATCCTCAAATGTGCCAAAACATAAATTTATCCATCTACATAGGTTGTGCCACATCACCTCCAACATTTTAACTTGATGTAGATCACCACCAAACCAAAAATTATTACCGAATAAGAGAATTCTTAACTGGTCCTTAAACCCTAGCAAAAATATATCAAAAATCATAAACATGACTTCCAATTTTCAAAACATGATGCGGTTCCGGTTAGATACATATTACAATGATACAAACTCACATTCCAAACCATAAAACCTCAATGATTACCAATCGCCTGATCTAACCAAAACATTCCTTGTTAACCGGTTAAGGTCCTAATTCCTTGTTTCTTGTTTCTTTACCTATTAACTATTTTTGGTAGACCAAAAAGATATATATGACAAAATAAAACATAGTAAATATCAGTTTCCATCAATGACAATATAGATAACTAATCAAAGTCATCAAGCTAATCAATCTCAATCTCTCCATCACAACTCAACTATATCATCACCATCAGTCCTATACCGATTTAGTCAACATTTTCCATCTGCATCAGTTATGCCAATCATGCCAACATTCTCCCCCTTTGGCATTGATGGAAACACCAACATACTCAACTCATACTTCTTTGCAACTCTTCTTTGCTGCACCTCACTTGCCGGTTCTGATTCATCTCAACATTTCTTCTCCCCCTTTCTAATAGTTTTCTTCTCCCCAATCATATTTCTTCTCTCCCTTTAACAACAATGCCAAAAGTGCATACTGTCTTCATTATCTTTGCAAATCATCTAAGATGATCCCCCTATGGAGTAGTCTGTATCTTATCAATCCATAGCGAAAAATAACCATTGTCCATTGGATTGATGCATCTCTTGAATCCTAGTTCTTCTTGTGTAGGTTTTTGACCCCTAATTTACCTCTAAGGTACTCAAAGGTTGTCTTTGGCAATGATTTAGTGAAAATGTCTACTAGCTGCTCTTTGCTTGTCACATGCTCCATTCTGATTTGCTTCTCCTATACCCTTTCCCTTACAAAATGATATTTCAATTCTATGTGCTTTGTTCTTGCATGTAACACGAGATTTTTTGAAATATTAATTCCACTAGTGTTGTCACAATAAATAGTTATCGGTTCAGACATATCAAATTTAAAACCTTCTAACACATGTCTCATCCAAATTAACTGCGTGCAATTCATTGATGTTGTAACATACTCGGCCTCATCTGTTGACTATGAAACACAAGTTTGCTTCATACTTGTCCAAGTAACCAATCTACCTCCAATAAGAAAAGTTCCACCGGTAGTGCTTTTATGATCATCAGCATTGCCTGCCCAATCTGCATCAGTAAACACATTCAAAGTAACCATTATCTATTGTTCCTTTCAAGTATCAGAATATCCTTTTCACCACTACCAAGTGAGTCTCCTTGGGATCTTTTTGAAATCTAGCAACCAAACCAACAACATGTGCAATATCAGGCCTACTATGAACAACATAATGCAGCTTACCAATCATTGACCTGTATTCTTTCTCATCAACAAAGGGTGAATCATCTTGTTTAGACAATTTACACCTTTTTACCATCAAAGTACCAACTGGTTTACAATCTTCCACGCCAAATGTTTTCAACACTTCATTTACATACTTACTTTGACAAATAAATATTCCAAATACTTCAGCTATCAATACTTTGTCTCCATCAATTTTAATATATATGTTATTGTCCTCATTGGTACATTGGAATCCCATCTTGATAAGGTGTGCATGCATTATTTCATACCAAGCTCTGGGTGCTTTCTTTAATCCATATATTGCCTTATGTAACTTGCAAACCATATCTTTATCCTCAAACAAAGCAAATCCATTTGGTTGTTCTATGTACACTTCTTCCTCAAGGATGCCATTAAGAAAAGCAGATTTAACATACATTTGGTAGACCTTGAATCCTTTAAATGCAGCATAAGTAAGTAGCATTCTTACTCCTTCCAATATTTCTATAGGCGCAAAGGTTTCTCCATTATCTTTTCCTTCTTCTTGTGCATAGCCTTTGCATACCAACCTTGATTTATTCCTCACAACCTTGCCTTCTTCATTCAACTTGCTTCTAAAAACCCATTTAGTGCCAATCACATTCTTGTCTTCCAGTCTACGAACAAGTGACCATGTCTTGTTTTTCTCTATCTGATCCAATTCCTCATTCATAGCATTAATCTAGTCATCATCCTTCAATGCCTCTCTTATTGTTTTAGGCTCAATAGATGAAATCAAACAAGAGTTTTCTCAGATTTCCCTTCTTGTTTGTACACCATTATTTTTATCTCCAATAATTTGGTCTTCTGAATGATTTAGTCTAACATATCTTGGTATTATTTGTTCTGGTGTTGTGCCTTCTTCTTCATATTTTTCATTTTATTCATCTCTTATCTTCATTTACTAGTTGGGCACCTATTTCTACATTGTTATGTTCATCATCCTTCTGCACTTCTGGATCTATAAACACAAGTTTTTCTTCATCTTTCTTAGGTTCAGATATGTTGGTATCATTAGATTTCTTAGAGAGCTCATCAATCTTAACATTTGCACTCTCAATGATTTTCTTAGTTCTCTTGTTATAACATTTGAAAGCCTTACACTTTGTAGAGTAACCAAGAAATAAACCTTCATCACACTTGGCATCAAATTTTCCAGTGAAATCATCACATGTAATGAAACATTTACTCCCAATTTTTTTGAAATAACTTACATTAGGATTTTTTCCATGTCATAACTCATAAGGTGTTTTGTTGTTACCTCTCTTGACAAGTACCCGGTTCTAAGTGTAAATAGTAGTGCTAACTGCTTCTCTCCAAAACACTTTTAGTACTTCACCTTGAATCAACATGGTTCTATCAGCTTCAACAATTATTATATTCATTCTCTCTACTATCCCATTCTGTTGTGGAGTTCTAGGGGCTCACATCTACCTCTTGATTCCATGTTCATCACAGAACTTCACAAACTCGTCAGAAGTAAATTCTCCTCCCTGGTCAAATCTCAAACACTTTAAATTATTCTCGGTTTCATTCTCAACTAAAGCTTTAAATGATTTGAATTTTTTGAATGCCTCAGACTTTTCCCTTAAAAAAGTTACCCACATCATCTTGGAAAAATCATCAATGAAAATCATAAAATATCTATCACCAAAATAACTCTTAGTCCTCATAGGACCACAAAGATCGGTATGAACTAGATCAAGGATATTCTCTGAAGAGAAAGAATTGCTCTTGAAAGATACATAAGTCATCTTTCCCATTTTATAGTCTTTACACAACACATTATCCGGTTTAACAAGTTGGGGAAAACCTCTCACAATACTTGATTTACTAATCTTTATCAAATTGTCAGAATTCACATGACAAAACCTCATGTTATAACCAGTTGTCCTTAACCTTTGCCACCAAACAAATATTCCCATTGGTATTCAGATGAAAAAGATTACCTCTTGTTTACTTTCCAGTAGCAATTGATTCTCCATTACTTCCAAGAATCCTGCACACTCCACTCTTAAATTCAAGAAGATATCCCTTATCATTTAATTGACCAGCACTCAAAAGGTTATGTTTTAATCCATCAGCCCAAAAGACATCATCTGCATTACTCTTTTCATTTAATGAAATTTATCCTTTACCTTTTACCATACAAGGAGAGTTGTTACTGTAGACGTATAAAAATGACCATATTCCTAAATGAATATTTTATGTTCATTTCTATGTTTAATTAAATCCAATTTAATTAAATTATCCGTATTCCTCTATTTAATTAAGTAAATTACTTAATTAAATTCACTATACCATTTAATAGGATAATTCATTTTATTCAATTAAATCCCCTATCCACTTTTTAATTAAATTCAAAATTAATTAAAATAGTTATCCTAAATTAAATAAATCTAATTTATTTAATTGCAACCAAATTAAAATAAAGCAATTTATTTTAAAAACCTATTTTCCCTCACCCACTTGCAAAATCCTACACATCCCACTTGCATCCTAAATCCTATTCCTAATTCTTCTAGAATTCTTCTAAACCTAATCATTTAACCCAAAACCCATCCATTATCCCTTTCCCCAAAATTTGAGGAGGTCACTTCTCAAATTTGCAGTAAAGTCTTCAAAAGGCATTAAAGCCTTTATCCATTCAACAAGCTAACTTGTTGAATACCCCCAAATTTGGAAGGACTCTTACAAATTTATCCCCAAAGTCTTCATAACCATTAATGGTTAAACTCGAATCCTCTTACATGGTTAAAGAATTTCCATAAACTCAACCTCCATGTAACCCAAGGGTCTCATCAAGCATTTATTGCTTTGACCATGGTTATCCTTAAACCTTTGCACAAGAGTTTATCCTTTGGATAAAAGCTTTATCCAATTTGTAATCTTAACCTAACCTTAACACTTAACCCCTGGGGTAACCATGAGGTATTCTCAAGCATTTAATGCTTCCTACCTCTCCCCTCAACCCAGTCTTATGTTGACAATTGTCACCATTTCATTGGTGCCAATTGCAAACATGGATTCCCAACTTTCAAACTCAACCCTTGATTGCCTCTTTCAATCCTAGCCATCCATTGCCCTATTTTTGCTATAAAGAGAGCTCTCATCCCTCCATTTTAAAAGGATCCAAGACTTTAGCATCTCACTTATACTCAAATCCATTCATGTTTTCATATTTTATATGCTCATCATTTAGCTTCTCTTTTAAAATCAGGAATTAATCTAAATATGCTAATTTAAAGTATGTTCCTTATCATATAGCTTAAATCATGAACTAATATAGCATGCTAGGATAGTTTAGTTTACTAACATTGTCATCTTATAGTTAGTTTATTGCATTTGTAGCATCATGCATAGCTTAGGATGCATCTCATATTAAATCAACAAAAAACATCCCTCGTTCTTGCATTTGCCATCCCTAAACCATTTTGCTCAGTGATCTGAGAGCAAAAACATTGGTTTGAGGGACCATGCAAGATAGAGAACCATGGAACCATCCTTGGGAAGCTGAGTTATACTTCATAACTCCATAGCTTGCACCAAGAAGTCCTGTGGGTGTGTAAGCAAGGCTCCATAGAGCTTGGTTTTCCACATTTTGAGTTCTATTGACCCGCTTTTCCCACATACATTTATGGTGCCCACCATGGGGCTCTACCCCATATATCTAATCAGTTTTGAAATATATCCACTTTTGCAGGACCACGGAAAATGAAATCAGCTCATGGGAATCATTCCCTAGTACATATGGTTAACAGCCTAGCGCATCTAGTAGTGCTTCAAATCTATTTATTAGCTCATCAGCATTAAAATTTTTCCTGTAGGTCTCGGCACGGGTGAAAAATAGAACAGCGCTTTCGACACACAGAGTAGCGCATGCCAAAAATAGTATAGCGATTTGAAGACTTATTGTAGCGCATCACGGCTATTATGTAGCATGTACAGTTTGTTTCGTAGCACATCCAAAAATAGGCAGAAATCAAAGTTCCAAAATCTATAATCGGAAACAGGAAAATAGACTTGTTGAAGTCCACCAAACATCTAACATTTTCAACTTGTCTTCTTGCAAGATTCTAACAAAAATTGTTGCAGATGTGAGCTTAAACTTTAAGAATTTAAGATAGTTAGAATTTTCACTGACTTCGTTAAGTTAGTTTAAGAATTGAACTCACTTATTTCCTTTGGGCTATAAAAAGAATCACTAAACCAAACATTTCTTGCTTTCATAGGAGAAAACCTATTTTTGGGCTCTAAAAAGAACAAGACAAACAATCTCTTTTTGCAAAAATAGATCAATAAAAAGAACCTCACCATCCTTTGGTGTTTAAAAGGATTCATCTTCAATTTTTGTGCAAAGGAAAGAACCTCACCTTAAAAGCTCTATTGCAATCAAAGAGGGAAGTAATTCCCCTTTTGCTTACCGATTTTTCTTTTTTGACCAAAATAAACCTTTTTGCTTTGTTGACTCAGTTATTTCCTTAAATTAAATAATCATTGATTTGGGGAAGTAAAATTAACACCATGCTTTTTTGGAGCAACATCTCCAAATAGAGGTTAACAAATCACTGAATTGAAGGCTTAAAAAGAACCTTGTTTGTCTTGTCTCGAAAGTGGAAGGTATAAGCTCTCCCCTTAACTGGGTGATCAAAAAGCCAGACCACTCTTAAAATCTTTCTTTATTTTAAGTAGTACATCCTTTAGCAAGCTTGCCTTCCCGAGGAGTTGGAATCAACTCTTAAAGCCACTTATGGCTAGTGTGAAGGGAATGACCTAAGTGGGAAATGACTTTGATGCCAAGTATTCCAAACCACTATAATCAAAAGTGGAAAGTGACGAAGCTCCTTTTCAATGGTTGTGCGCAACGATTAGCCTTCCCCAAGTATCCTCGAGATACGTAAAGCCTTTGTTCTAAAGGTTGGGAAGCCTCCTGAGGAAGTTTATCACTGACGGCCGAATAGGAAGCTTGATTACAAGCCATAGAAGTAGAAAATTTTAACTAAGTCAATAACCAGACATTTATAACATCATAGTGCAAGGGTGGGGAAGAATCCGCCCCCAAGATTACTCACCATATATCTCCCAAGATAACTACTCAATTGTGAAGTAATTCACTTTGGGTTAATTTTTGGCAAAAGACAAAAAAATGGTCACCCTCTAGGGGGTGACATGACTGTTTGAGCTGACGGAGTATTGAGACTAGTGGGCTATGATGTTATTTATGACCTTTGAATAAAGAGTCTTTCTGAAGTGTGTTTTTTGTATCCAAATCTGTTAAAATATTGAGGATTTGAAGACATCCTCACAGAGCATACAATTTTTGTTAGTTTAAGCAAAAATGGTTGTCTTCTTTGTGTTGTGCTTGCATTTATTACTTTAGAAAATCATCCATCAAAGCTGAAAAACTCGCAATCAAATCCAAAAATTGCAGAAAAACCAACCAAAGGAAAAATCAGGATAGATTAGCGCGTGGGGACAACTCCTTAGCGCGTAGGGTATTTCGGTTAGCACATCCAAACATCAAGTTAGCGCATCTGATCAAAACAGTAGCATTTTATCCCGAGTCCAAAACAATGTTAAACATTTAGCGCATCAGAAAAACAGTCTAGCGTGTTGAAGCATCAGCTTAGCGCGTAGAAACCAAACTTTAGCACATCAGGTTTAACAGTTAGCACGTATCAGGCCCATACTAGTGCATAACCTTTCAAAACAAAGAACAAAATTTTAAATAGTCAAAACTTTTAGCGCGTGTGGTCATTCTTTTAGCGCGTAAGGTAATTTTGGTAGCGCATTTCATCTCTGTTTTAGTGCATGACCAAAAAGCAAAAAGACAAGGGGCAAAATAGTGAGGAATTTTAAAAATTTTGAAAATATTTTCAGAAGCCTCTTTCCATCAACATCATTTTCCATCAAATCAGAGTAACGAAAATGAGACTTTAAAAGCTATTTCTTGAGCTAAATTTGTGTCAAAACAAATGTTGTAAAAATTCGAAACTGATCGCATGATAAAACATATCTATCTTATCATAATTCGGAAACCTCATCACAAGTATCAATAGAATCCTTTACCATCTCACAGATTCCATCTCAAAAAAAACTTGTTTAAAATATTTCAGGTTGTCAAATCAAGTCTCCATATCGGGAGGCTTTTATCCATATCATTTTACACACTTTGTCGTGAAGGGGCATCTAAACCTTCATTTTGATAGAGTAAGATTCAAATTTTCAAAACAAGATCAAACTAAATGCAAACAAATCAAAGGAAACCATTGATCACTCATGCATGACTAATCCCCATATTCTGAGAAGAAAGAATCTTTATCGTAACATCATGTTGAAGAGACAACGACCTAGTTTTTCCAAATTCATCAAGAGAAATAAGTTTTTATACATCAATCATCAACTCTTCAAATCTCATCGAGTATTCCTTCATCACATCAAACGTTATATCCAAAACAAATCCAACAAATTTGACAAAGAGCCTTTAAATACTAGAGCATATTGTCAAAAATCTGCTTTTAATCAAATCATAAACCATGGAGGAAGGATCAATCCGACATTCTTACTCGACGAGTGTATCACTTATAACACAACCCGACCAGAACCACAAACCCCTGAGCAACACATCGAAGAGGATTTTGTCCCCTTCATCACTGAAAGCTTCTACTAAAGTGCCTATTACTCGCTCTCAACAAAACCAACAAAGCAAGACACACACAGAGTCTAGTATGAATCGAAGGTTGTCAAATCCTTTTGAAGGTCCACACCTAGAGGAGACTGAAATTTTTGAGGAGCTTCTTTAGGAATGTCAGGAAAGCGCTTCATTCCAAAAGCTTGTAGAAAGGCTCATGGAAAATGACAAAGAAAAATATTTGCTCATGCTCACAAGTAAAAGAGTAAAACTCCTTGAAAATCTTGACGCAGATGTGTTTAGGACACACCCTCAGCATTACGAATATCAAGAACGACAACAAGAAAGGGAAGCACGAGACCCTGAACAAAACATCCTGGATCAAAACATACCAAACCAACATACACCAATGCAAAACATCACAGATCAAAACATACCAGAGCAACATACACCAAGACAATACCTTCCCGAACAAAACATACCATTCCAAACACCGTTTCAACCCAGGATCAATACAAGGGAAGAACTATTTCCTCGGCAAAATAATGTACCTTTGGCTACCCTTACTCAACAAATGCAAATTTTACAAAGACAAATGCAAGACATGCAACAAGGGACAGCAGTACAATACTCTTTAAATGAAATCTGTCCTTATCCTTTCAACAGGAGATTGCACATGATCCCTTTTCCTCCAAACTCATATGTACCTAAATTTGACAAATACGATGGAAAAAGTGATCCCCATGATCATGTCAGAGAATTCTATACCATGAGTCTTGAGTTTGCTCATGATGACACCTATCTAATGAGGTTATTCCCAAGAAGCTTGGGAGGGCAAACAATGGAATGCTTATCCAAAATTACGCCACCTATCAGATCATTTGATGAATTGGTTAACAAGTTCATAACACAATACTCCTATAACATTGAACATGCTATAACCATGCTAGATGTCTGGAACACTAAACAAAAGAACAACGAAACATTCATGTTATTCCTTCAATGCTGGTGACGTATGGTATCCCGATATCCTCAGGATATTCCCGAAAAGGAGAAAATGGAAATCTTCATCGATAACTTGAATGGTGAAATGAGTTACAGGCTCAAACTCCAATGCATACCATATTTCACTAAATTAATTGAAAATGGCATTCAAGTAGAGGAAGCGTGTGTCAAAAAGGGAACACTCAAATTCTTCAAGGAAGGAACAAACTCATCAAACTACAATAACCAGAACAACAACAACTTGGACAAATCTCGATTCTGGACTCGAAACAAAAACGAAGGCAACAATGAATTGCATGATCCAAAATCTAAGCAACCAATACTTGCATTATCCAGAAATCCTCAGGCTACAAAAAATCCTAAAGGTGCTCATCCAAACACTAAAACCTATGCACCAAACACCAATCAAGGACAAGTCAACACAAACAACACCAACGATACTCAAAGCAAAACCATGAATCCAGGGCTTAACAACAATTCACATGACAACACAAACACATTCCAAAAGCGTGTCTTCACACCACTGAGACAATCACTAGAATCGGCATTCAGAGAACTTATGGCAAACAAGATTCTCTCCTTGCCTGCAATCAGCAACTATGAACCCCAAATCAAACCACCTTGGTGGAATGATTCACACTATTGTGATTTCCATCGTAACAAGGGTCATCAGACGAACGATTGCATGAGATTGAAAAACATTGTGCAAGACATGATTGATCGAGGTGACTTAACGGTAGATGGTCTCAAAACAAATGGTGACCATGGAGCCTTTAAAAATCCTCTTCCGAATTACAACAAAGATGGAGCTTCAACCTCAAATGATACACACGGAGCTCGCATCAACCATATCCACAACAACACCATCAATCACATATCAGCTAAAGATCATTAGGTAAACGTCATCACCATCTGAGATCAGCGTGATCATGAATCTGTTAATGTAACAACCCAAACTCAGAAATATGTCTTAAAAGGACATGCCGCGCCTACAAACACTACACCAAAGGTCCAATATGACTTGGTTAGCCAACTATGCAAAACTCCCACTCAAATATCCATACTAGAACTGCTAAAACTATCACCCAAACACAAAAACATATTGGAACAAGCGTTATTGGAAACCAATGTACCTCAAGATCTGGATGCAGACAGATTTCAAGCAATGGTCACCCATATGATAGGACCTCATAACCTCACCTTCTTAGAGCATGATAATACTTCCTTAAGTCATCTGCATAACACTCCTCTCCATATTGAAGTCATCATTTGTAAATATTGAGTAAAAAGAGTCTTAATAGATGGAGGAGCTGGACTTAATATATGTACTTTAAAGCTTATTCATGCATTAGGCTTCTTAGAAGAGTCTATTGATCCCCATAAGAAGATTACCATAAAGGCATATGATGATGAGGAAAGGTCATCTAAAGGAACCGTGATGTTACCCATTCAAGTTGGACCAGTGCAAAAGGATACTATGTGTCAGGTCTTAGACATAGATCTCACCTACAATATTTTGTTAGGGTGACCCTGGATACATGAAATGCAAGCAGTGCCTTCTACATATCACTAGTGTGTCAAATTTCCTTATGACGGACAAGAGATCTCCATATCTGCTGATCACAACCTCTTTCAAAATTGCAACACAATGGGGGTAGCCCAAGATAGTTTAGTTCCTCATAATAGAGAAAAGCAGAGAGCCTCAACATTAGATCTACAAACAGCAAAGCCCGACTCATGAAGATTTCAAACAGCAAATGCAAATCAAAGACCAAGGTATGGGAGAATACTCTTTGGAACCCCTATGTTTGGCCAAATTACTAACATCACCCAGATCTCATGGATTGCCTACTACATCAACGCATCTGGTAACTTAGCCCATCACCAAATTTGATGGTACATTCATCCAATTGGGCACTCTAGTACATGAATTAGAAGATAAGGACATTCTTTGTTGGTTATACAAAGATAAGGAAGAAGATCATAGAGCAGCTACTCTAGACATTGTTCTACCAACACACCTATATGGAAAAGGATACTTAATCATGCAGCAAATGGGATATGATGGTAAAGGACCTATTGGGAAATGCAAAGAAGGAGTCACTGAACCCATAGATCTTCCTTCATAGCCTAGTAGAGACAAAACAGGACTAGGTTGTAAGATCACTTTCCTACTAAGAAAGCTGCCATGCATAGCTGCAAAACCTCAATGGAAAGCAAAGAAGAAGTACAAAGAAGAATCCTGGCAAGAAGCACTATTTGAGTCAGCAGAAACAATGCGCAAGGCATGGGAATGTCAAGAATAGAAGTTACATTGGGAAAATCTTCTAAGCCACAAGAAGGCCATATCTGCAGCAGTAGCTCATATTCAAACACCACTATCTCAAGAACAAATAAAATCATCTTCGAATAGCGTTATTTCTCCCTGAGGAGGCACAGTCTATGAACAAATACAAAAAGTAGAAGCAGAATCTGACACCGAATCAACAAAAACTATCAAAATGGTATCCATCATCAAAGATTTGTTTTCACCATACAACATACTTGTTCACAGCACTGCTAGAATCTGGGATGATGCCTCAAAGGCCGATTCCAATAAATATGAATGGGGTACCTACTCAGATGCTACTACAGATATCCCTAATAATACTGGCACCATACCCCTTTCTCAGGAAGAGCATAACGCAGAAGATAGACCTCTTGAATTTGGACCACAGAATATCTATGATGTCAAGGAAAGTGAACAAAAGCATTATGAACAAGTCTAAATGGAAGATAATACCATCGAAGACCTCGACGAAATCCTGGACTTCTTTAAAACCAAGACCAATCATGATGAAACCTTTGTCTTGACACTTACAGTAGTAGAACTTGATCCACCGAACGATTCCTTACCACTTGTCTTTCCTGACCTCATTGACTGGGATGAACCTGAAATACATGATATACCAATTTTCCCAGACGATGAGTCTATTATCCACTACCTATGTACCATTAATCCAGAAACAAGCTCTACTAGTGAACAAAGTAATGATATTGGCAAATTAGGGAGTGCCAAGTCTCTCAGTCGCAAAAATGAACCAAGTAAAAGATCTGATGCTGAAAACCTATCAATGGTAGCTCTAGATCACAAAAAAGTAAAAATAAAGGACACATCTGGGGGTGAAAACCTTTTTAAGGCACCTAAAGATGGGAGACTTAACACTCTCCTAGAGAACTTTCATGAGCGATCACCCATATTGATTGAACCCACTCAATCAATCAACATTGGTACCACCGAAGCAGTTAAAAACATACACCTTGCAGAATCTCTGACTAAGGAGGAAAGATCAACATTTATCATTTTCTTTAAAGAAAAGCAAATTAACTTTGCTTGGTCATATGTCAATATGCCTGGAGTAGATCCACACTTAATCATGCATCACTTGTCCATCTCTCTAGGAGTTAAACCAGTAAAACAAAAGCTACAAAAGATGAATCCATAGGTGGCACTCATGGTCAAAAATGAACTGAAGAAACTATTAGACATTGGATTCATCCGACCCATTGACTATGCAAAATGGATTTTCAATATAGTACTAGTCTCAAAATCAGACGGCAGTATCAAAATTTGCACTGATTTTAGAGATGTCAACAAAGCCTATCCAAAAGATGACTTTCCTCTACCTAGTATCGACATAATTGTAGACCTCACAGTGGGCCATGCAATTCTCTCACTAATGGACAGTTTCTCAGGCTATAATCAAATCAAAATAGCCCCAGAAGATCAAGATAAAATCGCGTTCACCTGTCCTTGGGGAACATACTATTGGAATGTTATGCCTTTTGGCTTAAGGAATGCAGGGGCTACTTATCAAAGAGCAAGGACAACAATCTTTCATGACATGATGCACACATTTATGGAAGACTACATGGATGATTTACTAGCTAAATCCTTCACTAGAGTAGAACATCTCGGCATCCTAACAAAGATCTTTGATCGACTGGAAAAATTCCAAGTCAGGCTCAACCCTAAGAAGTGTGTCTTCGGGGTTACATTAGGCAAGTTACTAGGCTACATCGTCTCAGCTAAGGGTATTGAAGTAGATCCAGCAAAGGTACAAGCCATTATGGAAATGCCACCACCAAAGAATATCAATCAACTCAGATCTCTACAAGGATGGCTTCAATCAATCAAGCGATTCATCACTCAATTGCTAGATAAAAGTCTCCCATTTAACCATTTGTTACATAAAAATGTACCATTTAGATGGGAGACCAAGTGTGCAGAATCTTTTTATCAAATCAAATAGTACCTGATGAATCCACCAGTTCTAGTACCACTAGTCGTAGGAAAGCCACTTATCCTATATATCTGAACAACAGATATATCACTGGGGGCACTATTGGCACAAGAAGATCAAAAAGGAAAGGAACAAGCCATCTACTACATTAGTAGGACATTGAATGGCTATGAACTCAACTACACATTCATTGAGAAAGCTTGTCTAACAGTGGTCTTCGCATCTTAGAAATTCTGACATTATATGCTAGCACACACCATTAAGCTAGTAGCAAAAATTGATCCTCTCAAATATCTACTCAGCAAAGCAGCTTTTACTAGACAATTGGCTAAATGGGTCATGATTCTCAGTGAATTCAACATCCAATAAACAGAAAGAAGAGCCATCAAAGGACAAGCAATTGCAGATCAACTAGTTGAAGCACTGCTACCAGGAAAACAAACTATGGAGATTGAATTTCTAGACAAGGACGTTCTTGCTATTTCTACCAAACAATGGACTCTATATTTTGATGGATCCTACACCCAACATGGTTCAAGTGCTGGCATTTTTTTATCACTCCTGAAGGACACACTATACCAAGATCATATAGGCTTATGTTCCCATGCACGAATAATGTGGCTGAGTATGAGGCATTGGTTATAGGCATCAAAATGGCCATAGAATGGAAAATCACAGAGTTAATGGTCTACAGAGATTCATAACTATTCATCAATCAGATCAACAACGACTAGTAAACAAAAGATGACAAGCTACTACCCTACAAATGAATGGTGGATGACTTCAAACAGTATTTTGTACATATCACCTTCGAGCAGATACCAAGGTTGAACAACAAAGCAGTCGATGCCATGGCTACTATCGCTTCATTACTACAAATTCCAAAACAACAGAGTTGTTACAAGTTTTTGGTAGAGCAACTGTTCTCCCCAGCCTATGACCACTCTGAATCCCATGTCGTCTATGCCTTAACTAGCTCGGATCCCCCTTTATATGGAGCAATATATGATTATCTCAAGAAAAACATCTTACCCATTGACCAATCCCGTAACCAGAAACATAATTTTATCTGGCAAGCTTCCCGTTATACCCTTACCACCGATACTTTGTACCATCAAGGTCTAGATGGTACTCTTCTTCGTTGCCTTGATCGTAATGATTCAGATTCTGCTTTACACGAGCTTCACGAAGGTATTTGTGAAACACATTCAAGTGGGACTACTCTTGCTAAAAAGCTTCTAAGGATGGGATACTACTGGCCTACAATGGAGAAAGATTCTTACCACTTCACCAAGAAATGTCCTAAATGCTAGATCCATGGCAATCTGATACACGCACCAACATAGGAACTGCAACCATTTACAACATCCTGGCCCTTTTGTCAGTGGGGGTTGGATTTGGTTGGAAAAATTCATCCTTCATCTTCAAATGGACACAAGTTCATTATAACTGCAACCAAATACTTTACCAAGTGGATAGAAGCAGTCCCAATGACCATAGTGACTGGAAAACAAATTACCTCTTTTATCCTAAACTATCTGATCTGCAGATATGGTATTCCAAGTTCCATTATCACTGATAATGGATGACCTTTCAAAAACCAAGATGTCTGAGAACTATGTGAACAATTCAAAATAAAACATCGATTCTCTACACCATACTACCCACAAGGCAATGGTCAAGCAGAAGCATCCAACAAAACAATACTGAAGATTCTCAAGAAAATAGTAAATGATGCAGGCAAAGATTGGCATATCCAACTCAATCCAGCACTTTGGGCATACAAAACCAGCATCCGTACACCTACAGGAGCAACACCTTTCTCATTGGTCTATGGATCCAAAGCTATTTTACCACTGGAGGTGGAAATTCCGTCTCTCAGAGTCTCTCTAAAAGGCTTAATCCCAGATGAAGAGTATCGGGTCAACCGCTACAAGAACTGGAACTATTAGATGAAAGATGTTAGCATGCTTACACTCATCTCAAAGCATATCAGCAATGCATGTGCAGGAGCTACAATCACAAGGTCATCCCTCGTAACTTCAAAGTTGGTGACCTAGTCCTCAAAGAAAATCCAAGAAATCAACAAGATCAAGAAAAGGAAGGGAAGTTTGAACCTAACTGGTTGGGTCCCTATGTCATCATATTAGTCTATGGATCAGGTGCTTATCAGCTCACAACCTTAGAAGGAGACGTGCTTGAAGAACCAACTAACAACATTCATTTGAAGAAATACTACACTTGAGCAGTCTAATGTACGGAAAAAGCCAAAACAAAAACAAAAACAAATCCAAAAAAAGCAAATAAAAAGGTACAATAAAAACAACTGGTGAAAACCTGGTAATAGGTGCTATTGTGAGAGGATGGGTCCTCTATCTATATCCACATCCTTATCTTCACAGTAAAGCACTATCGGCCATTGCCTGACACTTAGCAAAATATCCATTCAGGACATACTTAGCATAGCCACTATCCTGATCTATCCATATATCCTTTTACCACCTTCCGCCATGGCTTGGAAATCACTGTACATATCACGTCAAGAGGCACACTCTGCTAGAGGCAATAAATCATCAAAACTTGCAACACATTCAAGACATTGAAACTATTTGCAAAACTCAGAAAAAATGCATCCAATGAACAAAGCTAAACTTCATCTCAAAAGCAGCAAAAAAACATCACAAGAAAATACCAAAGGTGGATGATTTTCTGAAGTAATAAATGTTGCATTATAGCATAAAATCTTGACTATTTTTGCATTTTGAACTTTTTAAATTATTGGATTCTCTGCATTTTCTCACTAAAAGCTTCAACGCTAGAGATCATGGGGCAACTCCAATATTTTCTTAGTCTTTTGTCTAGGAAGTGATCATTGGTATTGTGTAAATACTTGTCTTGAGACGTGATTCAAAGCATATCACTGAAGACATGAATCCACTTTGCGCATACAACTGGTTTAATCTTGTCTGTTTATACACAATACACACTCAGATCATCTTGGTTCAATTATACCTTGATGCTTATGCTATCTTGCAAAATCAAACATCATGTAAATTTTTCTTAGGTCATTATGGTTCAATTATACCATTGTGCTTGTATAAATTTTCAACATATCCCAAACAAATCAATGCTCAATGATGACACTTATCTTGAAAGCAAATAACATATGGTTATATCAGGATGGCAAATGTAGAATGAGGATGCTCCAAAAATATAGTTGCATATCATTTTAACATAGTTGCATTATCATTTTACCAGTAGTCACATATCATTTTGCATTAGCATCATATCATTATCATACATCTCATTTTCAAGATACATCTCACAACATATCATTATCATACATTTCATTTTCACAGCATACATCCTACATCATGCATCATATCATCTATCTAAGCATTGCATTATCAATAAGTAAAAAAAAAGACCACATAGAACATGCATCCATATAACACATCACATGATCAAAAGAAAAGGATGCCATATATATATATATATATATATATATATCTCAAAAATACTCAAAATGTATAAAATATGTCATATCTGTGCCCAGTACAAAATAAATACAATGATCAAAATACAACAGAAACAACGTCTCTCAAGTATGACTATCTCCTGATGGAGACGGTCTCGCTCCAGAAGTCCCCACCCCTGGATCTCCAGGACGATCATGTCTCAATGGCCCTGTCACACCTCAGCTCTCTAACCATGACCCAGTCTCTCGAGATCGACTAGATCTTGACTGTGTGAAGCTCTGCACTCGGCGATCCCTAGGTACCGCAACCTTGTAGTGGCAATGGTAGTACTCCACCTCCCAAGCTCTCAAAGAAAGCTCTCTCAGGTGTCTATCATCGAACCACCTACTATTTCCCTCTGCACGCTCGCTGTAAGCTCCTCCGTTCGACCCCGCCGCTCTATCTCCATGTCTCGCTCCATGGTCAGCTGAGCAATCTGCCGCTGATGCATCAATAGCTATTCCTGCAGCTGCTATACCATCATTTGTAGGGTCCTAATCCGTGCATCCTCCACATGAGTAGGGATCCGGACCCGTAGGGGTACCTGTGAAGGGGTATCCTCTCTCCCTCTGCCTGTCCTCGGTGCTGGAGGCAGTAGCACATCCGTCCTCCTCCTCTGAACTAGTTGTGTTGCCTCGTCAGTTCCCCCCACTACAACTAAAACCTCCCCCACCATCCCCTCACCACCTGCTCCAATGGTCAACCCACCTCTCCCTTTGTCCATCACCGCCCGTCTAACTTCTCTCTCCAATCCTCTATCTCCTCTCCTCCCCCGATCTTCTCTCCCTCGTCATCCTCTTCCACCATCTCCATCATCCTCATCATCTCCACCTCCCTCGTCATCATCATCATCAAATGAAGGCCGCATCTCCTTCGGATCTGATATCCTCGCCACTACCCGCACGGTGAACAATCTGGCGAACTCATCTGTCATGCCAGCATCCAAAATCTCTGGGGCATAATCCCATATTTGGCCTGCTAAGCTAACAAACTTCTCTACAGTCATCGCACTATCAATAGTCGGACCCCAATCTAGTATGTCTTGCCTTCGGTGTGCATACAAGCAGGCCCCCTGTGGTATACCTTGCTACCGACCAAACTGCCGCAAAACTCTGGTGACCACGAATCTCTTGATCACGAATGGGGTCCTCTTGATCAGGTATCACGTCATGAAAACATAGGGCATCTCCAGCCCATCCTCTGCCCATACCTCGCACCCTATATATGGTTGCCAAGTGACCGTATCAATGTCGTCCAACACTCGCCTCCAATGCTCCAGTTTGCCCAACTTCCGCTGGACAACTAGACCCCTGTAACCATAGGCATAGGCGCATCCAACGGGCCTATCTCTGTCTACTAATGGCCTGGCTACTGGAATGTGCTCCTAGCACCATACCTGTAGGAGTGTCACGCCAGCTGACAAACTGCAATAACCCAGGTATACCACCTCGTGCAAATCCCTATACAGATGGGCTAGCATAGCTAATCCCCATGCGAACCTGTGACCCTGTGTCACCATATCCTCTAAAACCAGCCCCCATCGCACAGATAGTCCCTTTGACCTGTGGTCGGGACATAGAAAGCCACTTATAAACCCTGCTAGTACTGATGGGAGAGGTGCATAATCCAAGTCCAGGAACTCCTACCAAGGGATCTCATATCCACAAACTATCTCATCCTGGAATATACAGCGAAGTGCCTCTGTCCTGCCCTCCTCTGACTGCTCATAAGGTAGTAGTGAACCTACTACTGGTATGCACAGGATCCTGTAACAGTCCTCTGGCGTGACTGTCATCTCACCCATGGCAAAGTGAAAGGTGTTCGTGTGGCTGTGCCACCTCTCTATGAGCATTGTAAGTAAACCCCGGTTCACAGTGAACCAAGGCATATCCAATAGGGAAGTAAGACCGCATCTCTCAATAATGTCAAGGTCGGCCTGTGCCAACTGTGGTATCAAAGTCCAAAGTCTAGGAAATCACTCGCGAGATTGAACCACTCCCAATCACTCCTGTCAAACAACAAAACAAGTCCAATATCAGTTTCCACATCAAAATAAAGATATCAAAATCAAACTCATATCAAAAACATGAAACAATTTGCTCATCTACATCAAGTTCCACATCATGTCATTCCATATCAACTTGTAAAACAACTCATGTTATCAAAAACCATATCAAAACTTGTAAAACAACTCAAGTCTCCACATCACATAAACTTGTAAAATAACTCAAGTTTCCCACCCATATTAGCTTGTAAAACAACTCAAGTTTCCAACTCATATCAGCTTGTAAAACAAATCAAATTTTCCACCCATATCATCTTGTAACACAAATTAGGCTTCACACATTGAACTTGAAACATAGTGCAAAAACAAATCATGCTTTGCTTAAAACAACACATTAATATCTAATGCATAACTTGAAATATCACAAATAAAAACAAGTTATATTGGACAAACTCACAAAAACCATGACAGCAGACACAACAACGCACAAATTACACCTATCCTAGCAAACCTGGCCTTATCCTATCACTTTTTTTTCTCATTTGCAAAAATCGCCCTATCTCACGAAATTTTTCCCGATGTGCTAAAATAGCTTGCCTACGCACTAAAATCCATCCACGCGCTAAACTATTTTCTGTGTGCGCTATTCTATCCACCCTATGTGCTAAACTAACTCTATGCACTAATTTATCCTACGACTGCGCTACTTATTTACCCCTGTGCGCTAGATCTAATCTATGCACTACTTCCCCCTACACATGCGAGCCTCTAAGTAGCCTATGCGCTAGGTTAAATTGACGTGCTAACCTTTTCACTTTCTGCACTACCCTATGCCACTAATGCGCTAAATCCAATACCATGAGCTAACCTAGAAACCTAAGGCGCTAACCTAGAAAATAGATGCACTACCCTACAAATTCGAACGCACCCAAAATTTAAACCCCCATGCGCTACAACAACTTTCGTATGCGCTAAACTAAGACCCCTATGCGCTAAACCGTGAACCCCGTGTGAAAAATTCCAAAAAACTGACCAAAACGACAAAATAAAAAATCAAGAAAGGGTCAAAAAGGTTGACTTACTGGTGGTCCATATGCGGTAGGTCTCTAATACCTTCGAACGCGCTCAAAACGATGCCTAGAATACAGAATGGGCATTTTGACTTCTCTCCAAAATCTCTTTCTCAAAAGTCAACGATGCACAAATGAATCAAATCAAAACACTTTTCCCCTTTTATAGGAGAAAAATGAAATTAGGGTTAGGGAAATAGGCATGTAATTTGCTCACGGTCTCCCTTATACCCTAAAATGTGTAAATTATCGGGAGATGAATCAATTTAAACCTTTCACATAGCCAAAATCATACACACCAAACACGAATCATCCAATCAAATCAACATTTTCAAAATATTGATTCATCTCCAGAGGGGCCATCACCATCAATTATCGAATCTGGGGCATCACACATCAAATCTGGGGCACGACTTAAAAATCATAAAAAATCATAAACAACATCGATCATAAAATCGCAACGACACACCATTTTCTTTGAAATAACATGTGCACACACGTCATTTCAAAGAGGGGCAAAATGTAGACGTATAAAAATGACCATATTCCTAAATGAATATTTTATGTTCATTTCTATGTTTAATTAAATCCAATTTAATTAAATTATCTGCATTCCTCTATTTAATTAAGTAAATTACTTAATTAAATTCACTATACCATTTAATAGGATAATTCATTTTATTCAATTAAAACCCCTATCCACTTTTTAATTAAATTCAAATTTAACTAAAATAGTTATCCTAACTTAAATAAATCTAATTTATTTAATTGCAACCAAATTAAAATAAAGCAATTTATTTTAAAAACCTATTTTCCCTCACCCACTTGCAAAATCCTACACCTCCCACTTGCATCCTAAATCCTATTCCTAATTCTTCTAGAATTCTTCTAAACCTAATCAATTAACCCAAAACCCATCCATTATCCCTTTCTCCTAAATTTGAGGAGGTCGCTTCTCAAATTTGGAGTAAAGTCTTCAAAAGGCATTAAAGCCTTTATCCATTCAACAAGCTAACTTGTTGAATACCCCCAAATTTGGAAGGACTCTTACAAATTTGTCCCCAAAGTCCTCATAACCATTAATGGTTAAACTCAAACCAACTTACATGGTTAAAGAATTTCCATAAACTCAACCTCCATGTAACCCAAGGGTCTCATCAAGCATTTATTGCTTTGACCATGGTTATCCTTAAACCTTTGCACAAGAGTTTATCCTTTGGGTAAAAGCTTTATCCAATGGGTAATCTTAACCTAACCTTAACCCTTAACCCTTAACCCCTAGGGTAACCATGAGGTCTTCTCAAGCATTTAATGCTTCCTACCTCTCCCCTCAACCTAGTCTTATGTTGACAGTTGTCACCATTTCATTGGTGCCAATTGCAAACATGGATTTCCAACTTTCAAACTCAACCCTTGATTGCCTCTTTCAATCTTGGCCATCCATTGCCCTATTTTCGCTATAAATAGAGCTCTCATCCCTCCATTTTAAAAGGATCCAAGACTTTAGCATCTCACTTATACTCAAATCCATTCAAGCTTTCATATTTTATATGCTCATCATTTAGCTTCTCTT
Source organism: Cryptomeria japonica (assembly GCF_030272615.1). Taxonomy (NCBI): domain Eukaryota; kingdom Viridiplantae; phylum Streptophyta; class Pinopsida; order Cupressales; family Cupressaceae; genus Cryptomeria; species Cryptomeria japonica. Next base: position 128,537,139 of record NC_081410.1, read on the forward strand.
TTAAAATCAGGAATTAATCTAAATATGCTAATTTAGAGTATGTTCCTTATCATATAGCTTAAATCATGAACTAATATAGCATGCTAGGATAGTTTTTTTTACTAACATTGTCATCTTATAGTTAGTTTATTGCATTTGTAGCATCATGCATAGCTTAGGATGCATCTCATATTAAATCAACAAAAAACATCCCTCATTCTTGCATTTGCCATCCCTAAACCATTTTGCTTAGTGATCTGAGAGCAAAAACATTGGTTTGAGGGACCGTGCAAGATACAGAACCATGGAACCATCCTTGGGAAGCTGAGTTATACTTCATAACTCCATAGCTTGCACCATGAAGTCCTATGGGTGTGTGAGCAAGGCTCCATAGAGCTCGGTTTTCCACATTTCGAGTTCTATCGGCCCACTTTTCCCGCATACAGTTACCAAACCTTACAAAACCTCCATCAAACTCTTCAAGAGATATGAACTTACTTTTGTCACCGGTCATGTGGTGTGATCAACCACTATCTATTATCCATTCATCATTTTTATCCATGTGAGACACCAATGCCTTTTCATCAATCAGATCTTCCTTCACAACAACAAACACTATCTCCTCATTGTCATCTTCTTCCACTTCATCATCAGTCACACCTTCATCCACTGCAACATAGCATTGTTTCTTGCTTTTTCCTGTAAATTTCTTGAAATTTTCCTTTTTATCACCATTAGGACAGTTTGCAACAATGTGTCCTATCTTATTGTAGGAAAAACATTTCAGAGGAAGTTTACCTTTGTATTTGTCGGTGCCTCTAGGACATCTTTTAGCCAATAGTGCCTCAAGTTCCATCAGATGATCTTCTTCATCACAATCTCCTTTTCTACCACCATGACTAGACCTGCAGTCATGATTGTGATAAATATCCTTTCCTTTCCTTATCGATGTACCGGTTATAGAAGCTTTAAAAGCATATTCAAATGGTTTAGAAACACTATTATCAAAGCAGTTTAACTCAAATGCAGTCAACTTTCCAATAAGAGAATCAACAGTGACTTTATCTTTAGAATTAGATCTTAATTCTTGAATTGCAGAAACTCTAATAACATATTGTGGTAGGAGAGGTCTAATCATTTTACTAACATCAACATCATCATAAATCTTACCTCCAAAACTCTTAATACCACCTACAATTTCTTTAATCATTTGACCATATTGTGCAATGTTCTCATCATCAACCATTTTCATATCATCAAATTTACCTCTTAACTTTCTTCTTTTGCTCTTTGTACATGTTCATCTCCTCTATAAATCAAATATAATGTCTCCCATACCTCAAACGTAGTTTCTAATCCATGAACATCTATATACTTAGAATCAGATAAAGTACTTACAATTGCTTCAAGTGCCTAGATGTTTTCTTGTTGTTCTTTAAGCTCATCTAGTGTCAAGGGGGTGGTAGTAGGAGAAACATACTTTTTTACCACATGATTCCAATATTGTGAACCCAATCCTCTAATGTATATCTTCATCCGGTCTTTCCATATCCAGTAGTTTTCCTTGGTGAACATAGGATCCTCCATCATCTTTCTTCAGGATCTTTTCCTCTAGTTGTTAAGCTTTCTACACATAGAGGACCAATGTTGTGATACCAATTGTTAATCTTAGAGGATTTGATTAATACTGAGAGAGGGGGGGTCAATCAATATTAACACTACTTGAAAAAATTAAACTTAAACTTATCAAACTTTCATCAAATTAAACATAATCCACCAATAGAATAATTTACTAGTACTGGTAACCTCTAATAATCAACTACCCAACTAATTTAACAATGATGCTCATTAATTATTCATCCATATGCATAAATTGAAAGAAAATGAAATCAGCACATCAAAAAAATTAACCATATGAACACCATGTTTTTCATGTGGAAACCCAATAGGGAAAAACCATGGTGGGAATTGGTACCCACAAGAATTTTGCACTCTTTCGGAATGCACCTTGTTAGGAGCCTAGCCCGGTTAGGAGCTTGTAATGATGCCCTATTAGGAGAAGACCCTATTAGGAGTCACCTGGTTAAGGGATTTAGATGATGAGCCCTGTTAGGAGCTTTGACCTATTAGGATCAACCTCGCAAGAGGATTTAAGATTCTGATGTAGAGCTACCTTGTTAGGGGATTTACAATGCAAGACATGTTAGGACCTACCCGGTTAAGGGATTTTGACTACTTCAACTGTTAGGAAACAAAATTGAATGATCTGGGTATAACACTTAGTTTCTTGCTTGATCAGACCCAATTCTACTCCAAATATGCAACACTTTGACAAATTTCTCACACTCTGGTTCAGCTTCACACTCTTCTCAAAACCATCGACACAACAAACATCAACTATACCGACATAAATAACTTTTATAACTAGGTCAGAAACTAAAGCCTAGATACACCAAGATTTTACAATACAGATCATCATAGATCATATCAGATCATCATTTAGATCATTACAACATTTTACAAGACAATATCAATCGTTGAGTGATCATAACTCATCACAACAACTCGATCCGATACAAAGTCAAACCCTTAGAACACTCTACTAAGCACTTTGCTAATTCCCAAGAAATTTCATCCTCAAACACACTAAAACATCAATTCATCCATCTACGTAGGTTGTACCACGTCACCTCCAACATTTAAACTTGATGTAGATCACCGCCAAACCAAAAATCATTACCGGTTAAGAGAATTCTTTACTGGTTCTTAAACCCTAACAAAAATATTTCAGAAATCATAAACATGACTTTCGGTTGTTAAAAAAGGATGTAGTTCCAGTCAGATACATATTACAATTATACAAAATCACATTCCAAACTGCAAAACCTCAATGATTACCAATCGCCAGATCTAATAAAAAATTCCTCATTTACCAGTTAAGGTCTTAATTCCCAGTTTCCTGTTTCTTTACCGATTAGCTCTTTCTGGTAGACCAAAAAGATATAGATGACAAAATAAAACATAGTAAACATTAGTTGGCTCAATGACAATACAAATAAATGATCAAAGTCATCAAGCCAATCAATCTCAATCTCTTCATCACAACTCAACTATATCATCACCAATAGTCCTATACCGGTTCAGTCAACATTCTCCATCTGCATCAGTTATGCCAATCATGCCAACAATCTTTGCATGCCTACTTAATGGTTGGACCAAGTGATAAACTATATTCATGTTATTTTATTCATTAAAGAGATCAAGAGGTAATTGTTAAAATTGATGTTATAGATGCAATAGTTGTTAATGATAAATTGAATTAATGAGAATATCTTGTTACTAACCTTACTTTTTGAGGTTAGATGTGTTTGTGATCACACTCAATTCATACTTTGATGATACTTAATGATATTAGGGTTTATTATCTATGTTGGATATATGCTTGACACTTTTATGTGTAAGACACTCTATTTGGCATGTGCGTGGACATATACATATTGTTTTATGATGATGAACTACCCATGATGATTTAACATTTAGGACTTATTGATTATTAATGTTATGATTTCCTAACATGTTTGAGATGATGATTCATACTTGAGGACACCTTGATGTTATTGGTTTACGATGTTATTATTATTAGTGTTATTATCATGATGAATTATGATGTGCTAACCTATGTTGTAGGTGATACTATTGGATATGATAGATGGTTACTGATGTTATTTAATAAATATGGGTTTGATGATTAGAATGGATCTTTCTTGTGTTATGTATTGGTAGCTAGGTGTAAAAGGAATGATACCATATCTATCATTTGTGAGAGGCATACGATGTTATGATTCCCCTTCACTAGATTGGAGATGCATTATATATACATATATATGTTGTGCAAGATATTCTATTTTATGTTGAATGTAGGTACTAGACATCGACTCCACCTGGTATAACAAGTCTGAGAGTGTCTTTATTCCCAATGGTGATTATGGAGATAGCATTAAGGCCTAAAATTATTCCTAGCCTTAGACATTGACAATTACCTTATGTTGTCATACCTTATCGGATTGTCATTGAGGCAATATTTGATTACTCTAGCATCAATTGTTTGTGCTATGTTGGGGTTAATTATTTTTTTCATGGTATTTTATATGTATTAAGTTATTAATATAAAATAACCTAAGTGGGATAATCATGTTATTAATTAATTAATTAATTGATTGATTTAATATATTAATGTGCTCCTATATATATATATATAATTAATTGTTTTAATTTTTTAATTGTTATTCGATGGAAGGATAAATTATGAGTTGGAAAATAAATATTAAATATATGTTTATTTTGGGAATTTAAATATTTATTTGTTGGAATTTTGAGTGGGATATTGATTTAATATTCTTGTTTTTATGATTTTTTGGGGGATTTTACATGGTGGAGGATTTTTTTTACTTGATGGGAAAATCTTTCTAGGATTTGGGGAGAGTTGTTTTTTTTTCTATAATGATTTTCAAGAGCTTCTTTTGGGGTTGTAACAAGACTCTGGAGAAATTGTACGAAAATTTTGGAGATGAAATTTACTTGAGAATTCGAACTTGTTGCTGAGTGGGTTTTTCTTTCACTGAAGATTTATTGGATTTATGATTGGAAGTTTTGGATATTAATTCTTCTATTGAATTTGATATATTTTTAATTGATATCTTTTAGTTGTTTGTGGATTGTGTTTGAGTTTCAGTTCTTCATCAATCTGCTTCAACTTTGTTTATCTTTATAGTATTCGAGGTAGGATTTGAAATCCATATTCAATTATCTTTTCATCCTTCTTTGTTGTGTGTTTGGAAAAAAATTTATTGATTGGTTTTGAATGGTATTTAAAGTTATTATGAAATTTTGATTTGATTGTTGAGTATGAACCTTGTATGCATTCTCTTTCCCTATGTATGTAATGTCATTTCTGGAGGGTTTTCAATAATTTGGAAAGGGTTAAATTTTTTTTGGTTTTTGAATGGAATTTTTGATGTATGTGAAGGTTTATTTTTTTGTCTATAATTGTTCTTTTGTTCTAGTTGGGAATTTGCAGTTTCATGTTTGAAACCCCTCTTAATGGAGTTTTAAGAGACTGATTTTTTAATTTTGAATCTTTTAAATTTAATTTCAATTCTTCAAGGTCAATTTTTTAGTTCTCTGAAATGGATATAGGCCCTTCTCTAATGGGTCTTCCCATGTTTTCAATTTTTGGTCCTAGAAGTGTGTCATTTTTTGCTCTCCTATTGACCCCTTCCAACTACATCGGTCTGGATCAACTGCGTAGTTACAAGGCTCAATTTCATAGAAAAATAAGGTCAATTGCAAATAAAATGTGGTAAATTGTGTATCATTAGAGGTCAACTATGCACCAATTGAGTTTTGGGTTTTGGGTAAATTTAGTTTGGTTCTGTTTTGACTCTCGATTTGTCCCAAAGGCTCAATTTGGCCTGGTACCTTGTTAGTCATGAAATTTTGGTCTAATTGGTTTCATTTTGGTTGGATTTGTGTCTTCATTCCCTTTCCTATGTTTGGATATAGAAGAAATCAATGTATTATGCACTAATTTTAGTTTCAGAACTTAACCCTTGTTGATAGAGTTTTATATGGAAAGTCCTATTTCAATTGTGTAATATGAACTTGAAATTGGATTCATGTTTTTTTTTTTTTGGGCAAAAGTGGAAGACCACTAGTATATATCAATATAATAAAGTTTACAAAAACTGGTTCAAAGAGCATACCAGGAGGAAAGATCCAATAAGAAAACCTTTGGTTATAGCTCAATACGAATTGAAAAATAACATCAAATTTGCAATCCTCATAATGATAGTCTAAACAATAATATCACCTATCCTAACTACTCATTGACAAATTACTCAATACAATGCCAAAATTGGCCATTTAGATCTATAATTTGTTTTGAATAGTTGCATAACAATGCCAAAATTGGCCATTAAGATTCTTACAAATTTTGAACAGTTGCATAACAATTTGAGACAAAAATTGAGGAATAGAGACCATTTTATTCCACCATTGCTTCTAGATTTATCTTGTTCTTATCCAGTTGTTCGTGGATCAAATTCATATCACCAACATTTTGGTCTTGAGAAATAGAGGCAAATTCACTACTGACCTATGTAGTTGCAAGCCCTACTGGAATATTTAGGTCCGACATTGAAAACTAATTTTTTTGCGAGATGGGAGGTTGAAGAGGAGGGTCCCTGACAATTGTTTTGTGGTGTCTATCCAATGCCCTCTGAATGTATGTATAATTCTACATTTTGAGTGTATTTTTAATGTTGTCATAGACTAAAAAGAACACATTCTTGTTAAGAAGAAATTAATGCGAGAAGAATCCTCCAACATGTGCCTGCCCCTCCCAAAGGTCATATTTCTGGATTGCAAGTAAAAATTTGTTATATAGCAAGAACACATCTCTAACCACTTTCCCAACAACAATTTCCAACTATGAGAGAGATTGTAATAGATCTAAAGAATTTGAAAGGAAAATTGAAACCAACTATGATATAAAAATAAGTTGTCTTGATTGGGGAAACAATATTGCTTCCCCAATTAATCATTTGATGTTTTTTATAACCTGATAGCTTTGAGTGAAGAAGACCTACTCAAGATGGTCATCTGAGATATGGTCTGCAAAAGTGGATTCATATTGATTCAAGTTATGTTTCTTATATGTTTTGATCTGATTTGGGTAGGATATGGTCAGTAGAGGCCCATTCCTATACCCTCTTGTAAAATATTTTAGTGAGTTGTGCATTCATATGTGGTTTCAAGATGGTATCCCTTATTGGTAGGGACCTATGGAAGTCCTATTTATGATTATATGTTTTATCCATTGGGGATGGATTACTTCTAATCCTGTTATTATGATGCTTATGCTTCCCTCACTTTAACCTTAGTGGTTAGGATAACTATATGCATTAAGGGGGAGTGGCTCTTAATGGGGGTCAGGGCACAAAGTGGCAGCCAGGGTAACTCATTGGAGAGTTGTGTAATACAAGTGATAACCTTAATTAAAACTTTGGGATGGAATTAAACATTAATTAGATAATTTGTGGTTCCCTACCCATGGCCTTAGACATAGGATAGGATTGGGAGGGCATGCTCGCACATGTTGGTGTTGTTTCATTACTCAGAGTGGTATGCCCGCTCATGTCGGCACTAGTTCATTGCATGATCGCCATTCTTGTCTATACGAGAGAATGATCGAAATCCATATGAGCTCTCAAATGGGGGTCAAGGTCTAGTGTTTGGAGAGGGGAAAAATACCAGGGTAACCCATGTTGACACTATGTGATGACACTCTTCCCTTCATGTACTTTAGTATCCTCTCATGTTTGGTTGCCAACCTCTACAGTGTCCTAGTTGTTATTCTGGCTCATATCTTGTGTTCCCTTGAATGTTTCTTTGTGTGATTGTGAGTAGCCCTATTTTTCTCTAACCTTCTTGCTTGTGTGTTTGGGCCCTTGTGTCTATCTCCTAGCACAGAGGGTGGGCCTACGGGTTCCAAATGATTGGGTGGTGTTTCTTTTTCACCCCTTGAGAATATTTATGTGGACTTGCTCGTGTGTGGATGGATGGATCTTTACCATGTACTTTTCAATGTCTTCATATTTTAGTTGCAAGAGGATATACCATTATGTTGTTATTTTTTATGTATCTTCTAGAAGCAAATGTACTTGAAAATATAATTGTAAAATAGTTATAATTGTACTTGATATTGTATTTGGAACGCTCCTTAAGAAAATGGTTCTGTTAGGACTATTATGTTTGATTAACTTGTAAAGATGAAATAACATTTAGGTGAATGGTATTATGTGATGGTTTAAATAATCTTAATTCATGTTGAAAGATTACCTTAGAAATATTTAATTTGGTTCTTAAAATGAATACAGTGATTAATGTATAATGTTAGGCCATGTGCGGTAATGAAAAGATGCTCATTTATTTGGTAATATGAATGTGCCTAAAAATAGATGATTATTGTTTGTTATGTAATGTAGTGAATTAATAACTTACCTTCAATGAATTATCCCTTTGTTATTTAGTTCATGTTTAGATGTGTTGCTAGTAGCGACGTTAGGGAACCCATAGAGGAATATGCTGAACAATATAATAATTTATCATTGTGTTGTGATGAAACATTGTGTAATGTGTTAATTAATTTAGATAGTTTAATGCAATGAAGTTTAAAAAAATAAAAAAAATTGCTACGTCATTCTAGTGTTTAGTTGTAATTCCTCTAGGTTCCTTGGTGGGGCGTTACATTGAGACACTATTTTCCTAACATTTTGCACAACACTCTCGTTTGACCAAATTAATCCCAAATGCAGACTAGGGGCTGCCAATGCTTCATCTTTGAAATTCATGATGTTAGAATGATAAATTCTAATCATGAATTTTGTCATAAATGCACTAGGCTCAATATGTAAGTGCCATGAATGTAAAAGGTGTAATTTGCGACACTACATATCGCTCATTTTTTCTATATTAGCAGTATCTTAAGGTTATTTAAGTGGTATATATAATGGATATATGGGTCTAGAAATGACCCAAATGATATCTATGGTGCTTCACAAGCCTATATCCTACTAATAATTTCTATGCTTGTATTGATTAAATAAACCAAGATTAACTTGTATTGATTATAATGAATTCTCATAAAAGTATAAAGATTACACTATAGATCTAAACCTAGGTAATGATTAAATTAGAGCATGACATTTGTCCTCATTCTATGTAATGAGACAACATTACCTATAATTAGCTTGATATAATAATAAAAAAGGACTCCTAGGTTTAGATTAAGTGTAATAAAGCAATATGGGACCTGAGTAATTAATGATTGATCAATTAATTACTAAGGTGATCTCCTAATTACTCCAACATCCCAATCAACTCAGGGAGGAGCTAAAACCTAATGATGAATGCATGAGTGCATGGATGGGTCCCAACTATAAGGACCAACAAGGACCTATGTACAAACAAATGAAATCTCTTATAATTGAAGAAAAGAAGAAAACCATAAGGAAAAATCTCCTCTACAAAAGAGAGAAAAAATATAATCTCACTACTAAAAGAAGAAAAGAAGGAAGATTCAATGTGACCTCCCAAGGACTACTTCTATAATATAATTACAATGAATGGTTGCCTCATAGTAGAGAGAAAATGAGGATGATAATCCCCTTGATAAAGAAGTAGCTCTTGTGCCAATGATGAATTACCAAAGACAGATCAAGATTTGTTGCCTGCAAATAACATTTCTTCCCTTAGGAAGAAATAGATCCCCTAATTATTAGAGAATTCTTTCCCATAAACTGGAAGAATTAAGAATCTAAATCCAAATGATGTGTGAATTTGAAAATTGGTCAAATAGTTGGGTCCTCCTTAGTATATTCAAGAGTCTTTTTTTGGTCTCTTTAAAAGGAAATGATGTAACCACCAAATCAATTTTTAACTTCATGGTAGCATTCCCAATAGCTATACCAAGGTGTTCCTATGAATTTGTCAAATTACATAGTTAATTCCCTTTATGCTCCTCCTCCACCATTTCACCTCTAATGTAGTACAATTGGGTAATAACCATGTTAAATACATTCAAGTGTTTGGACCGTGGAGCCACCATCTTTCATCTTGAGGGTATATACATTCTTTCTTAGAAAGAATGTTGACTAGATATTTAGTTTGATATAAATGTCTTTATTTCTTCCAAGGAAGTTTTATGGTGGTCTCTTTACAGACATTCAACAATAATGAATTAGTCAAATAGAATATAATGAGACCCTTAGATTTTTTATCTATTTTGTTCAATCTACTCATGATATATAATAGGTTTGGATTTAATACTATAGTTTTTTATCTCTATCCATGCATGTAACTTTCATCTTGAGATTTCAAAGGTCATAGTTCATGCTTGAGAACATGCCATTTTTTTAATTTTAGATGTGCTTCCTTAAACCATTTTGGGAAGATCCCACTAAAACAAATAGTAAAAAGGCCCTTTAGCCAACACCTACAATCCAAGATGATCATACTTTGACACCAAATGAATAAAAGTGAGGTTTATGAAAATACTTTTTGAACTAGTCTTAATGAAGCTTTATGAGAAAATTTAAGATGTTTACAATTATAAAAATGAAAAATGTATATAAACAAACATATCATAACATAGGTGTACATAGGGAGAACTCTTTTAGATGAAAAAACCTAAACTCCAAAACATAAATAAATTTTATCCTAGAAAATATGGTTACAATATAGTCTCAAGGAATGCTCTTTAAAAACTATCACAAACATATACTTTGGAGAAATTTTAGTAGCATAACAATACCTATAAATCAACAATCTAATACCTATATCTCAAGAACATAATAAATATTAAGTAATACAAAAAACCATCAAATGGTAATTATAAAACCATGAGCTAAAACCATCAAATTTTTTTTTAGCTAAATACCTAGTTATAAAACCAACACCTATATCTCAAGATTAGTTCATAGGCTAAATTTGTCATATTCCTTCCTCTTGTCATAAACATGACATAATCCACTCTGTTGGATTGTTGGGGAGATTATTGGATTTGCTTGATTATTTTTTCTTCTAGGATATTTTGTTGTCATTGATGTCAACATATTCCTATGATTTATTCTGGTGAGTTTGGGAAGATTTTTTGATCCAGTTTTGTAGTTTGGTTTTTCTAATTACTGTTTTGCAGAATCTAGTATTTCCTCTGGTATATTTCGGTGTGATCAAATCTTGTTTTGATTCTTTGGGATATTGTATTGGATGGTCTTGTGAATCTTCATTTCAGATGGTTTGTGATTTGATGCTCCGCAAGTTACCTTTCTTCATGATAGTTGTTGATTGGTTGTATTCTTGAGCTTCTAGATGTTGATCAATGAAGATTTGAAAAGTGATGATTGGTGGAACTGTTACAGATGATTATAATGTGCTTGCTAGTGTTTCCTAGTCATTTCCTATTTTCTTTGATAATCTGCATTGATCATTGTGTGAGTTTTAGTGATTTCTATGAACTGGTGATGATTTTCGTGTTATGCAGTATTTCTGGTGGTGTAGCATGTTGCGATTGATCTTGGCATGATTTCTGATGGATGTGATCATTTGGAAATTTGAATTAGGTCCATGCTATGTAATGTAAATCATAATATTGGTCTGGTGGTCAATCTTTGTATCGTGTGATGTAATTTTTGTAATTATAAATTGAGGGTTGAGGGTTTAGCCGACCTTGTTATCAAGGTTGATCATTTGTATATATAGGTGAGATACTTATGTAATTTAGGTGTCAATATTGTGTCTGCACTATTAGAGAGAGGTGAATGTGCAAACAAGAGATTTATCATTCAGTGAAGTCTTGAGGTGAGATCGTGTTGTCGAGAAGACAATTGTGCTTAACTGAAACTGTCATTAGGCATTTGTAGATGCTATAATTGCAATTCATTTCTTTCGGATTATAGTCTAAATCATATTGTAAGTTAGTGAGACTTCCCTGAGGTTTGTATCCTTCTAGGCATATATATCTTTTGTGCAGTGATCTCTATGTAGCATGTGCTTGAATGCATGTGCCTTCCCCATTGTAACATTTTCACATACTACTGCAGAGTACATCATCTTACTGTGGGTAGGTTCCCACCATGGTTTTTCACATCAAAAACCTTGGTGTTGTGTGTTGTGTTGTTAATTTGCTTATCTATCTTTTCTTGTAGGTTATTAGTTATTATTTTTTAGTTTAATTTTATGGATCCCATGAAGACTGATTCACCCCCCCCCCCTCTCAATCTTCCTTCTTGATTGTTGTTAATAATTGGTATCAAAGCTAGATCCTCTGGTAGAAGCTTAATCATTTGAGGAGATCTGGGATGGCAGCTCAAGGTATTATTTTCAAGAAGAACAGTTTGAGGTTTGATGGAAGTAACTACATAGTCTAGAAGAGCTGGATGGAAGTGCATTTGAAATGTATTGGATAGGATTACTAGAGGATTGCTAAGAATGTCTATGTTATTCCTCATAATGGATCGTCTACTCCTCATGAGACTAAGGAAGTTGAATACAAAATCAGAGCAAAGGAAGCATTTCTTAGTGCCCTAACTGATTATGAGATGACTATGTAATGGAACTTCATACTGCACATGAGATCTGGGAGACGCTTGAGATCCTGTATGAAGGTGATAGTTAAGTGAAAGTTGCTAAGTTGCAGAATTTGAAAGGAAAGTATGAGATATTGAAGATGGGAGATTATGAGAATGTACATTCATACATGGCTAAGGTGAATGAGCTTGTCCTTGGTATCAAATGCGTTGGTGGAAAGATTGAGGAAGATGATATTGTTGCTAAGGTGTTGAGATCTTTGCCTTCTGCTTATAAACATAAGGTTGCCGCTGTTGATGAGATCCGAAGTGTGACTACAATAATAAGAGATGTGTTGGTTGGTAAACTTGTTGCAATTGAGCTGAGTGAATTTGGAGAATCACATGGAAAGTCTAAGACAACATTAGAGCATCAACTTCTGTATCCGGTAAGCAGAAATATGATCCTGATGAGTCTAGGATATCCAAATATGAAAGAGAAAGAAGAAAGATATCAGAGCAAGAAAGAGAGCTTGATGAGCTTGAAGCATTTATTGCCCAGACATTACCTAAAGGTGTTGGTAAGTATGATGGAAGTTTCCTTTGAAATTTTTTTCTTGTAATAAGATAGGACATTTTGCTTCTAGATGCCCGGAGAGAATGGATAAGTATGATAGACATGATAAGTTTGATAAGCTTGATAGAAATGATAGATATGAGAGGTACGAAAAGTATGATAAGCCTTATAAGTCTAACCAGAAGTTTAGGAACTAGAAGAATTGTTATTATGTTGTAGATGAAGGTGTTAGAGATGATGAATCAAAAGGAGATGAAACTATTTTTATTGTCATTAAAGAGGATAGACTTTTACTTGGTGATTCTACTAGTTGTTCTATTAAGGAGAGAGCATTGGTTGATAAGGTAGAAGAGAAAGATGAATGGGTGATTGACAACGGTTGTTCACATCATATGACGGATGATAAAAGAAAATTTGTAAGCTTGGAAAGGTATGATGGTGGAATAGTTAGATTTGGAGATGACAAAGCTTGTGTAATATGTGGGAGAGGTTCTATTTCTTTTAATGGTAAGCATAACATTGATGTTCTCTTGTATGTTGAATGTTTGAAGCATAATCTTTTAAGTGTTGGACATATGGTTGATAAGGGTTATGATCTACAATTCAAGGATGGCAAATGCAAGATCCTGAATGCCTCCAATATAGAGATTGCATCTGGGATTAAGACTGAAGTTAACATTTTTCATTTGAATGCTAGTGAGAAAAGTTGTTTGATTGCTAAGATAGATTAAAGTTGGTTGTGTTATAGGAGAATGTGTCATGTAAAATTTGACTCATTGATCAAGATCAGTACTACACAAGTTGTTAGAGATCTGCCTAAGATTGTTAAACCTATAAATTCGGTATGTAAGGAATGTCACTTGGGTAAGCAAACAAGGATTTCTTTCAAGAGTAAACAATATACATCTGATGGACTGCTAGATCTTGTACATACTGACATGTGTGGACCTACAAATGTTAGAAGTGTGTTGGGTGATAGATACTTTATGTTGCTAATTGATGATTATTCTAGGATGATGTCGGTTGTCTTTTTGAAGGAGAAATTAGAAGCATTTGAGAAATTCAAGATATTCAAAGCTAAAGTTGAAACTGAGTCCAGATTGAAGCTGAAGTGTCTGAGATCTGATAGAGGTGGATAATTTTGTCCCATTGAGTTCAATTTATTTTGTGAGATGCATGGAATCAGAAGACAACTATCTGCTCCTAGAACCCCACAGTAGAATGGAGTTGTTGAATGGAAGAATTGTATTGTTTTGGATGTTGCAAGAACCATGTTGATTGAAGGAAATGTTTTGAAGGTCTACTAGAGAGAAGCTATTAGCACTATAGTTTATACATTTAACAAAGTTCATATCAAAGGTGATATTGGTAAGACCCCTTATGAGCTTTGGTTTGGTCATGTTCCTATTGTGAGATATTTCAAAGTTTTTGGTAGAAAATGTTACATCAAGAGAGATGGAGATATTGGAAAGTTTGATGCTAGAAGTGATGAAGGTATCTTTTTGGGATATTCTACAAAGAGAAAAGCCTATCTGTGCTACAATAAGAGACTGAGAAAGATATTTGAAAGAGCAAATGTGAAAGTGGATGAGAACCTTGGGAAGGAGATTAGAGCTTATGATGATGGTCAAAATGTTGTCTTAGCTCCTATTCAGCTTGAAGATCCTAAGCAAAATGATCTGGTAGAGACTGTTAATCTAGATGTTGCTGCTATTGGTGATGATGTGCAGGAACTTGAAGATCTAAACTTTCAGAAAACTCCAAGGTATGTAAGATTGAATCATTCCGAGAATCATATTATTGGTGATAAGAATAAAGGTGTGATGACTAGAAGAAGGTTAGTTGCAGAAGAAGTATGTTTGATTTCTAAAGTTGAACCTAAAGATGTTGTTGAAGCCTGTAAAAATGAAAATTGGGTGATATCTATGGAAGAAGAGTTAGATCAGATTGAAAAGAACAACACTTAGGAGCTTGTGCATAGACCTAAGGATACAAATGTTATTGGTACTAAATGGGTATTCAAAAACAAATTGAATGAAGTCGCTGAAGTAGTTAGAAATAAAGATAGACTAGTTTGGAAAGGATATTCATAGCAAAAATGAATTGATTATGAGGAAACTTTTGCTTTGGTTTCTAGAATTGAATTTGTTAGACAATTGCTTGCTTATGCTTCTTATAACAATTTCAAGGTATATCAGATGGATGTCAAATTTGCATTTTTGAATGGTGATCTAGAGGAAGAAGTTTGCATTGAACAACCTAATGGATTTTCATTCTCGGATGATGGAGACATGGTATGCAAGTTGAAGAAAGAACTTTATGGATTGAAACAAGCTTCTAGAGCCTGGTATGCTAGATTACACAAATATTTGTTGAAATTGCGATTTTGTAAAGGTACCGCTAATAGTAATCTGTACTTTAAAATTGAAAATGACATTATGATTGTTGAATTCTTTGTTGATGACATTATTTTTGGTGGTGATGATGATATGAGTATGAAGTTTTCCAATGATATGCAAAAAGAATTTGAGATGTCTATGATTGTTGAGATGAAATTTTTCTTAGGTTTGTATATTGCACAAATAGAAAAAGGTATATGTTAGTCCCAACCGGTACTGAGAGGGGAGGGGTGAATCAGTACATTATCGATTTTTACTAATTGATACTTTAGCTTTAAATATGAACTAATTAACCATTCACCAATGTACACATTTACTGTAGAAGATTAAGCATACATGAAAAGATACACAAAGGCACACAGATTTATCTCGTGGAAACCCAATAGGGAGAAAACCACAGTGTGAGTAGGAACTCACAAAATTTGTACTCTTCTAGAGTATGCCTAGTGAAGAGCCATCCCTGTTAGGAGATTATAAATACACTGGTTAAGTACCACCCGGTTAAGGGATTTTGATCAAGGAAAATTAGTGCCTTTACCCTGTTAAAGGTAGCCTGGTTAAAGGACTTAGAACACCAATTAAGATGTTACCTAGTTAAGGGATTTATACAATGGGACATGTTAAAGTCCACCCAGTTAAGGGATTTATATTGAAGTCATTTCAAAACAATAGATAAAATGATTAGATACATGAAGCTACACCTTAGCCAGATCAGATCACAATTAGGCATTAGTCATGGTCTGCATTGGTTGTTCCTGTCCTTCACAACTCTGCCTTTTGTCGGTTTGTTGATACTTGAATCCTACACTGTCGGTCCTCTGTCACCTAAGTCATTGCTTTGTGAAACCCCACTCTATCGGTCTTCTGTCACTCGGCTCTACACACTCTAAAACCCCCCTGTGTCCTTTTTCACATTAACTTCATTCACCTTGACAACAACCCTCTCAAGAATGAGATATGTGAATTTATAGACCCTTAAGTCTTTCGCCAACTTTTCCCTCCAAAACATACATTTCAAAATTCCATTGTCAAGCCTTAAAATGTGCTTCTGAAATCATGCAGGAATCTCTATCAATATTGTTGAACATGCTAATATGTCCATTGGTTGACTGAGAGAAGAATTTTGATTTAACTGGTTGTAACTGAATGTTACCAGTCTGTCGGTTATCGACTTTTTTGGTGAACCGATCACAACATTGTCTAGTCGATTTGTTCTTGTGTATCGGTTTGGTATTTGCTTAGTCGGTGGATGCCTTCCTTACCGATCTACTCACCACTACCTGATCACCTTACTGCTTGCCAGTATACTTATTGTCTGCTGGTTTACTCACTACCTAGCTAGCTTACTCCCTAAGGATTGGGAAGGCTAAGGAGATGATGTTGCCAACAATGACAACCATATCATTTACCGGTCATACAAAATTGCATCAAAATGCCAACAAACTCCCCCTTTGGCATTGGTGGCAAATTCTAAAAACTACCGTGTCGGTCCCATGGCCCTTGTTCCTGACAAGACTCCATAAAAGCCCAAATTCCCCCTTTTGCCATCAATAACAAAGACTATCGAAAATGATTTGTCAAAATAAAGCAAAAATTTGTTTAAAGGTTTCTTGAGCAACTTTTAAAGAAGATTCCCATGAAGATTGAATTTGTTTCATGGTAGTAAAGTGGCCATGCAATACTACGGTGAAGACCTCCATATCATCAATTGTCTTGTATTCAGGTGCATGAATTAAGTGGTTTGCCTCTTTAATGTTCAATTGCATGAAGTCTATAATTGGTGTTAAATAGCACTAGAGCTCTAACATGCTAAGACTTCTTTTGTCTTCTTCACCTTTCAACTTTCTGAGTTGATGATTGAGCATTTGGATTTTTCCAGTGAAAGTTGATGTTGAACTACTAAGAGGATCAAATGAGCTTACCAAATCCTAAATCTCCTTTTGAATCTAATTTTTGTTATCATCCAAATCTTTGATTAAGACAAGAAAGTTTGAAGATTTCATCAGGAGTTGACCAACTTGTTGTAGAGTGGTCTTAACTTCTTCTGTTCTGGTTGATAGAGCAACTTTTCAAACTGATATATGTTCCATTAGGTTATCTCCTCGCTTTGTTTCATATTGTCTTATTGCAACCTTCTCTAGATTAGTTGCCTCTGAACTGATTGCTCTGACTAGAGTATTCAACTAGTCAATAATGGGTGTATTATCATCAACTGCAATGTCCATATGAGATCAGAGAGAATAATTTTGGTAGAGGTGAGGATTCTTGCCTTCTTTTTCTTTTCTCTCAGCTTTACCTTTTCAGCTTGGATTCTCAATTTTTTGAGACTTTCATCAACTATGTAGGGGTCATTTTCTTTATATCTATAACTGAATCACCTTCTTCTTCTTCCTCTGTTTCTTCTTCAAATTTTAAGGGCTCAGCTTCTGAGCTAGTTGTTGTTATGATTCTTACCTTTTGCTTTACATTTTCCTTGTCTAAGTCTAATTTTATTTTTACCAGAGGGGTATCCAACACTATTGTGTTATCTTTTATCTTCTCTTCCTCTTTTCCTTCCTCTGCTTTCTTCTCTTCCTCTTTTCCTTCCTCTGATTTCTTCCCTTCCTCTTTGCCTTCCTCTATTTTCTTTTCTTCCTCATTTCCTTCTTTTGTTTTGTTTTCTTCTTTTTCTTTCTCTATTCTCCTCTTCCTCTATCTTCTTTTATGTCTTCTTTTCTTCCTCTATTTTCTCCTGTCTCTTCTCTTCCTCATTTCCTTCCTCTATTCTCTTCTCTTCCTCTGACTTCTTTCCTTCCTCTTTTCCTTCTTAAGAGATTAGGATTTGGTGTTGATAAGTTTTTGTGAGGTGTATCCTCATAAGGAATGTCTTCAACTAACACTTCATCTTGACCTGACAATTTAGTTTTATCAGCTTCCTCTACCATGGAAGTATGAACCGGTTGTTCAATAACTGTTGTCAGATTGGGGATGTCTAACACAACATCTCCTATGATTTCCTCAACAAAGAACATATCAAATCCTTCAGTGGAGTCTTTAGCTTTTACTTTATCGAGGACAACTGCCCCTTTGTCCTGTTTAGTTTCTTGTTCAATTTCTTCTTCAACCTTCTTTTGTTGGTCCATAATTTCCTTCCATAGGGAAATACCTTCAGTGTGCACTTCTCTAACTTCACCTACTACCACTCTTCCAGTTTTGTTCCTTATCTTGAAATGTTGAATGCATGCTTTAGCCACCAGTGAAGCTTGATCAAAGTCTAATTCATGTTGCACTTCCATGAGTGCTTTTATTCTGAGCTCTTTTTCAGTAGCTAGATCAGTCTTCCATCTTCCTTCAATTTGATCCAGCAAATCTAACTGAATAATGCCATACAATTCACTAGGAGTTCTACAAAAGGTGTGCAAGTTCCAAATCAAAGCTTCCTCAAGTTTCCTCTTGTCTTCATCATTACTAAGATAATATCTCCTTCCAACACCGAACAAACCTCCAAATTCTTTGATTCCATGTACCATCTCATCAATTGTTGGAGCTTTATTCCTTTCTCTTCTTTCTAACCTCTTTTACTTCCACATCTGACCTAGTGTCACCTTCTTTCTTATCCTCTTTATGTTTTGGGTCACTCTTTCTCTTTCTAGTGTAATTTACTCCTACCGGTCTATCTTTGCTTAGTAAAGATACCGGAGTACCTAGATTCTTTTCCTTTGAGTATGTTGCCAGTTTAGTTGTTGTAGTGCCCTTTGGTTTTGTTTTTGTCACTTTCTTCTTTTCTCCGATTAGTTCTTCATCTTTGGTAGGTGTGACCCCTGCTTGCTCACTTGCATCAGTGTAGGTAGTGGCATCGGATGCTTCACCTCCATATTTCTTGTCAAGGGTATCAATCATTTTCTTTACTTTTCTTTTAATGATAGGCACATGAAGTTCTTGTTTTATTTTAGAACTTGCCTCTTCATATGTTCCAAACCTATTTGCTTTCAAATCTACTAGTTTAGATAGAAGCATATTGATATGAATTTTAACTAGATCTGTTGTAACCTCATACCCCATAGGTGGAATCCAAAAAGTTCTAGGTTCAATTGCTTAGACAATACAATCTGTATCTATAAGAAAACAAATGTTGTTCTTGTATTTCTGCACTATTACGGTTGGAATTCTTTGAAATATCCCCACATTACTTCCCCAAACTTATGTCCTAGATCCCTAATCATTTCACCTATCTGAACCATGATAGGTTTCTCCTATGACCATACTACATTACCCTTACCAGGAAAATATTTAAGCACATAGAAGAATATACATACTAGTAGAGAGCCATATTTGAAGGATTACTTCTTATCCTTCTTTATTCTTTCCATGTTCACCATGAATTGACTTTGAATCATCTCATATATATCATATGTTGCATCTTCTTTGATAATCCGATATCCAACATGGATGGCACCACTCTGCACACTGTTCATCTGGCTTGATTGATATACCTTGTAACCCAACACTGTAGAGAAAAATATTACTTCAGCATCCTCAATATGAGTGATAGTCATTGCTCTACTATCACACCAAGATTTGGTTAACTGGGTGACTTCAGTTGATGAAATCGTTCTTAAGGTTAATGCTTCACCGGTTGCATTGAACCCTATCACTCTTTGAATCATCTCCTTTTTTATCTTGATTAGTACATGATCTTCCAGCCACAAAAATGATCATGAACCTTTCTCAATACATATCTAACCCAGTCACCATGAAACTAATCCGAAAAGTCTACACCATATGTCAAACCCTTGGTCTTCAGATGTAGGAACCTTGATTTTAACTGATAATTTTCACAGAACCCTTTAAAATCACTTTGAATGAACTTATCTCCAAGTTCTTCGAGCTTGAAATGAATATAGGAGCAAATATCTTCTACCAACAATACACCAGATGGCACAAATGATAAAGCACCGGCCTTGTTGATTTCACCGACTTTCATCGGGTGCAGTTTGAACTCGGGTTGGGGTTCCTTGATAGCTTCAACCAACACAAGAGTCGATAATTGTGCTTCCATGATGACCTTCAATCAAGATTTTCTCAGATGCAGTTAAAAACCCCTTTCTTAGGGAATGCCAAACACCACTATTGCTCTACTTGAATTTATTTTTCGCACAAACAAAGCTTATCGCCTTGGAACACATGGTAGCTCAAGAAAATTCACAAGTATTTAGGTAAATGAAAATGCACTACCATTTCCTTATTTATCCATCGAGATTTATTAGCACTAGGATCCAATGGTCACATTTGAAGCTCACAACTTAAAGTGCACCGATTTGAGTTCACCGGTTATTTATTATCGATACCGATACTCAAATAAACAACTCACAAGACAAACTTCAATTAAGAACTTTTAGACCAAATTTTGTGCATCACAACTATGCAGATAAACACATCCTTACATTTGTTGAGGGGGCTCAAGAGTAATCTTACCATATGTGCTCCCCCTAGGCATCGATATGCCTAGTTAGAAGTGGAACTGTTATCACCGATGGATGATGACTTGGTTTTAGAATGTCCTTGTCCTTATTTTCCTTCATCCTTCTTGATCCATGTCTTTTTCATTTCATCTCTTATTTCTTCAGTTGTCTTCTTTCCTTTCAAGTCATTTTGCTCTTTTTTCTTGCTAAACCGATTCTTGTCTGCAGACCTGTTGTAGGATCGGCTTCTGCATTCTTTGGCTAGGTGGCCGATCTTATGGCAGTTAAAGCATACCACACCAGTTGTCCTCCATGGTCCTGGATTATTTTTTTGACCTTTCCTCATTCTGCATGTTTCAACAACATGACCAAAATTATAAAACATGGAACAGGTCGCATTCACTTGATTACTCCTTTTGTTAGGACTAACCGGTTTGAACAGTGGTCTTGGTACCTTTGTCTTGAACCTACATTCTTCTAATTTGTGTCCAAACTTATTGCAAGTGAAGCAATGTCCATTAAATATTTTTGCACTTGACAGGCTGCTTGAATGAGATCTACACTCATAAGCAGTGTGACCATATTTATGACAATTGTGGCAGTAACCATTAAAAGTAAAAGTCTTCTTTTGATTAACCGGTTTATTCCTGCAGTCATTGGTTTTATGACCCAATTTTCCATAATGATTACAAGAGAATTTGAAAGACTTCATACCTCTTGCTTCTGATTGATTTCTTTTATAATCCTTCATTCTTTTGGATTTAGATGATTCTCCAATTTCCATAGGACCCGAACCGGGGTAACCAAGACTGGTTGTATCCTTTGTTCTTCTCTGAGCCTTCAACTATCTATCTACCTTCTTAGAGCTTTCATTGAATTTTCTCATCTTCTCATTTCTCTCATTTTCTATTTTCAACTCACTGTTGATTTGTTCAATCTCTTTTATCATCCTCTCCTTTTCTTCTGCATTGTCATTCAGTTGTTTGTGTATGTATTCATTTTCCTGAGTGAGAACTCGAATCTCTTCATCTTTCTAATCATCATTGCATTATTTTCTCTCAGGGCATCTTCAGCATGTCTCTTGGCTCTTTTAGCTTTTGACAGTTCTTCTTTTGCCTCTCTCTTTCTTTCATCAACACTTCTGCCAGCTTCCAGTATCTCAGTCATTCTCAGGGCCTGACCTTCATGCTCTCTTTTGAGATGTGTGATTTCTTCGATCAACTTCTTGTTCTTTTCCATGAGTTTTGAGATTTCTTCTTTAGCTTCTTCATATCCACTCTTTTCAAAGAATTGACCTATGATATCTTGACTCTCATTTAGTTGTTGAGCCAATTCCTTCTTTTTAGCAAGAGATTTTCTCATTCTTTCTTTCAATTGAGCAATATTCTCATTGGCTTCCTCAATCTGCTTCTGATACTGGTACTCTTCCATGATCTTTATCCTCAAGTTGTTAAGCTTCACTTTAGAGGAACTGAGCTTTGATACCAATTGTTAGTCCCAACTAGTACTAAGAGGGGAGCGGTGAATCAATACATTACCGGTTCTTACTAATTGATACTTTAGCTTTAAATATGAACTAATTAGCCAGTCACCAATGTACACATTTACTGCAAAAGATTAAGCATACATGAAAAGATACACAAAGACACACAGATTTATCTTGTGGAAACCCAATAAGGAGAAAACCATGGTGTGAGTAGGAACTCACAAAATTTGTACTCTTCTAAAGTACACCCGGTGAAGAGCCATCCCTGTTAGGAGATTAAAAAGACACTGGTTAGGTGCCACCCAGTTAAGGGATTTTGATCAAGGTTGATTAGTGCCTTTACCTTGTTAAAGGTAGCCTGGTTAAAGGACTTAGAAAATCACTTAAGATGTTACCCGGTTAAGGGATTTATATTGCATTCATTTCAAAACAACAGATAATTGATTAGATACATGAAGCTACACATTAGCCTGATTAGATCACAATTAGGCATTAGTCTTGGTCTGCATTGGTTGTGCTTGTCCTTCACAACTCTGCCTTCTGTCAGTTTGCTGATACTTGAATCCTGCACTGCCGGTCGTCTATCACCTGAGTCACTACTCTGTGAAACCCCACTCTACTAGTCTTTTGTCACTCGGCTTTGCACACTCTAAAACTCCCCCTATGTCCTTTTTCACATTAACTTCATTCACCTTGACAACAACCCTCTCAAGAATGAGATATGTGAATTTATAGACCCTTAAGTCTTTTGCCAACTTTTCCCTCCAAAACATACATTTCAAAATTCCATTACCAAGCCTTAAAATGCGCTTATGAAATCATGCGGGAATCTCTATCAATATTGTCAAACATGCTGATATGTTCGTTGGTTGACTGAGAGAATACTTCCAATTTAACTAGTTGTAATTGAATGTTACTAGTTTGTCGGTTACCGACTTTCCCGGTGAATCGATCACAACCTTGTCTAGCCCATTTCTTTTTGTGTACCAGTTTAGTCTTTTCTTAGCCGATGGATGTCTTCCTTACTGATCTACTCACTTCTACCCGATCACCTCACTACTTGTCGGTCTACTACTTGTCGGTCTACTACTTGCCAGTATACTTACTATCTGTCGGTTTACTCACTACCCGACTAGCTTACTCCCTAAGGATTGGGAAGACTAAGGAGATGACGTTGCCAACAATGAAAACCATATCATTTATCAGTCATACAAAATTGCATCAGAATGCCAACAAACTCCCCCTTTGGCATTGGTGGCAAACTCTACAAACTACTGTGTCAGTCCCATGGCCCCTATTCCTTACAAGACTCCATAAAAGCCAAAATTAATTTCATATCTCAAACTAAGTATGTGAAAGAACTGTCGAATTATGTTCAGATTAAATGATTCCAAACCGGTTGGAACTCTTATGGTGACTGGTTGTAAATTGTTTAAAAATGATGAATCTCCTAAAGCTAATCAAAGCTTGTATAGATCTATGGTTGGTGGACTGTTATATCTTACTCAGAATAGGTTTGATATTCTGCATTGTATGTATGGCTGCTAGATATCAAGTTGATCTGAAGGAAAGTCATGTCATTGTTGTTAAGAGGATATTTAGATATCTAAAGGTAACTGAGGATTATGGCCTATAGTATCCAAAGAATGATGATTTCATGTTGTGTGCCTACACTGATGTAGATTGGGCTAGTGATGTAGATGACTGGAAGAGTACTATCGGTGGAGCATTCTTTTTAGGTAAGAATTTGGTCTCATGGGATAGTTAGAAACAAGATTCAGTGTATCTATTTATTGTTGAAGCTGAGTACATTGTTGCTGCTAGCAATTACATTCAAATAGTTTGGATGAAGAAAATGTTGAAAGATATCAGAGTTATTCATGATGAACCTACTGTCATTTACTATGATAATTTCAATGCTATAAACATGTCAAAGAATCTAGTGCAACATTAAAAGACTAAACATATATCAATCAAATATAATTACTTGAGAGAGCAAGTTAGTGAACAAAAGATGAAGCTGGAATATGTATCTACAAAAGAACAAATTGTGGATATTTTTACTAAGCCTTTGCCTACAGATACATTTGTCTATTTGAGAGACAAGTTAGGGGTATCCACCCCCCTTGATGAGAACTAGATGCATTGAGTTGCACCGATCCAGTGGATTTCAAAGCCTTATTCTTTTATTCGGATTGATGAGTTGGTGTTGCTCCTCACTATTGGATTGTTGGAGTAGTCTGTTGATTTGGTTGTATATAAAAGGAAGAGAGATTCATGTTCTTGGAGAGAGTTTGATTTTATATTTTGGAGATCTTTGGCATTATTGTCAAAGGGGGAGAGAGATCATGTGAAAAATTGCTTTATCTATCTTGATCTTAGGGAGAGTTTGGTGATGATATCTTCTTTCTTTGCATTGATTGTTTTTCAAATTCATATGTTGTCATCAATGCCAAAGGGAGAGATTGTTAGATTTGGTTGATCATTGTTGTTGTTAGGATATGCTTTTGTCATTTATGTCAACATATTCTTGTGATTTATTCCAATGAGTTTGGGAAGATTTTTTGATCTGGTTTTGTAGTTTGGTTTTGTTGATCGCTGTTTTGTAGAATCTGATATTTCCTCCGGTATATTCTAATGTGATTAGATCTTGTGCTAAGTCTTTGTGATACTATCTTGGATGGTCTTGTGAATCTTCATTTCAGATGGTTCTTGATTTGGTGCTCTGCAAGTTATCTTTCTTCGTGATAGTTGTTGATTGGTTGTGTTCTTGAGCTTCTAGATGTTAATCGATGAAGACTTAAAAAGTGATGGTTGGTGCAACTGTTCTGGATGATTCTAACATGCTTGCTAGTGTTTTCGAGTCATGTCCTATTTTATTTGGCGATCCACATTGATCGTTGTGCAAATTTTTGGTGATTTCCATGTACCCGTGATGATTTTTATGTTATGCGGTATTTCTGGTGGTGTAGCGTGTTGTGGTTGATCTTGGTGTGATTTCGGGTGGGTGTGATCATTTGGAAATTTGATTTAGGTCCATGCTATGTAATGTAAATCATAATATTGGTCTGGTGGTCGATATTTGTATCGTGTGATGCAATATTTGTAATTGTAAATTGAGGTTTGAGGGTCTAGCTGGCCTTGTTATCAAGGTTGATGATTTGTATATATAGGTGAGATACTTATGTATTTTAGGTGTTGGTGTTGTGTTTGCACTGTCAGAGAGAGGTGAATGTGCAAACAAGAGATTTATCATTTAGTATGTTGAGGTGAGATCGATGTTGTAGAGCAGACAATTGTGCTTAACCAACTGTCATCAGGTATTTGTAGATTCTATCATTGCAGTTCATTTCTTTCAGATTGTAGTCCGAATCATATTGTAAGTCGATGAGACTTCCCTAAGGGTTGTAGCCTTTTGGGCATATATAACTTTTGAGTAGTGTGCCTGAATGCATGTGCATTCCTCATTGTAACATTTTCACATACTATTGCAGAGTATCATCTTACTATGGGTAGGTTACCACCGTGGTTTTTCCCTTAACCAGGTTTTCCACGTCAAAAACCTTGGTGTTGTGTGTTGTGTTGTTAATTTGTTTATCTGTCCATTGCTATAGTTTAACAATTATTGTTTTAGAGTTTAATTTTGTGGATCCAGTGAAGACTTATTCACCCCCCCCCTCTCAGTCTTCCTTCTTGATTGTTGCTAACACACTAACCAAGTCAAGTGTTACATTTTTATTTCATTTTATACATTCAAAGATGCCTTATTATGTGTTATAACACATCATAATTTTGGTCAATAATTGTAATTCCCTCTTACAAATTTTTTTGTCTTAGATGGTCTTACATTTTCGATGTGGGAGGCACAACATTTGGATGCCATAAATTTTGATCTAGGAGATTATTGGGGCCTTTCTTTTTAATTTTATAATTACAAAAATATCCATGAATTCATGGATGTAATGTTGAACAACTCAAAAAAACTAGTTTGGCCAAAAATCAGATGTATAGAGAAAAAAAATAAGCTTTTTTATTTTTCACAGTTCAAAAAATATATTCTTTATGTATTTAACATTAGGAGCAAGGTTAAGATGCATTTATTGACAACTTATGCATGAAATTTCTTCATGCATTGTGTAGAGTCTCCAACCTCTATACTTGTGTGCTAGACATTTTTATCTCACAATAAATATTGACACCCCATTGAGACGTACCATATAGCACTTCAAAACATACCTACCTTGATAATTTGTTAATTGAGTAGTTGTATGCAACATCGTATTGTAGAAGTTTGTCTCTTAGTAACACTCAACTAGATTGCTAAGACTCCTCATGACAACCTCTCTTTATTCCATTGTTAGTAGGTGATATATGCATAATTTTAATTGAGTGATGACGTGGAAATTCAAAGTTGTATCATAGCTTAGGATAGATGTTTCTAGAACACTGTAGTTGAAAAAATATTTAATTGTATTAATTTCAACTATGATAGATGGACAAACACAAAAAAAATTAGTCAATAAATTTTGCTAGATGCAAATGTAGTTGCCAATTCTACTCATATGCATAATATTTTGTGAAAAATTAAAAGCACTCTTTTATAGATACGAAAATATAGCTTTTAAAAATATAATTTATTTGATATTTTTAATGTGTGTGTGTGTGTGTGATGGGATGCGCAAGCATACAAGACTAATTGCTTTGTCAAAAAAAATACTATAGTTTATTTTAGAAAGATTAAAAATGTGACAGACTAGGATAATGCTACACATGTAATTTAGTCTAGTAAAGAAAAGATTCTAAAAATTTGAACCAATCTTATATATGGTAAGAATAATTCTATTTAGAATAATGGGGTACACGATTGATATTATTTCATTTTCTAAATAAGAAAAAGTAAACATTACAACCATACATTTCCAATAATACGAAAAAATAAATTTAAGATTGAAAAATATACACTTTTATCCCTTACAAATTATATTAAAAGAACTCCCTCTCCACCAAATACCTACATCTCATGACCCATTAACCACTATCAAACACCTTTCAACAACAAATGAAAAGACGCCATCGAAATCAATTATATATTTTTCAAAAAAATCATCTAAATAACTATTAAAAATTCTAGAATAAAACCATATTGTATCCATTTTAAGCTACTTGTGAGCTTAAAAAATAGCCATATATTCTTAATCCAATTAAAAAAAAAGGACAAAAGACTTTGTTAGTGACACATGAATCACAATGCAATTACTTTGAAGAATTTTTTGTTTCCTTCTTTCTAAGCATGACCTTATATTAAAACTTTTATATTAAAAAAGAAAAGAATATTTTATGTCATTGTGATGAGATGTAGAGGCTTCTTCTATGATGCAATACAACGTCATTTATTCACAAGTTGCATAAATTGGGGTTGGTAAAGTCGAACATAATGATATAAGCATTATGTAATGATGTGTTCTTGTGCCTTCTATCATTCCACTCAATACGTAAGGCTGGCCTTTTTTTGGGTCTTTCATCACAACTTTCCCATGTGATGTCACCTTCATTAATGACATCATTCCATACGTAAACATTAATAATTGATGCTGATATTTGAGGTGAAACTATAGTCTTGGACCATGGAGAATTAAATGCCAAAAACTCCTACTTGGGATTTTGTGGGTGAATGGAAAGATTTGAATAATGTCCACAGAGTCTACATAATTAGTTCATAAGATTTTATTTGGGTCTTTTGGATCTTGATAGATGAATTTATTGTTTTGTCTAATTTTGACTTTTTAAACAAGATAGTTAGGTTGTTTGATGTTAGGGTCTTTTCATATTGATATGTCTGTTTTTATAGGTTGTGCATTCCATGACATGGTAACATATTGTCCTTGCCTCCTCTATACGTTTTCTCCTTCAGGAAAGATGGATGTGACTATTCAATTCGTGGAAGAAATTTGTATTATAGTGTGAGGAAGACAGGGATAAGAATTTTGCAAAGTTGAAACATCTTTTTTAAAAGAACGGAAAAACTTAAAAATTTGCACGCAAGTCAAAGATTTTTTAGAAAAAGCAAACAAACATTGTATCAACTTTGTGATGGTACACATAGAAGAGGTTTTGATTTACATGCTTTCTATCTTGTGAATAAATCTCATACGTTATGACTTTATTTTTTAAAATTATACCCATATTTGTTACATTTACTTTTTTTAAATCTCATTTTTAGGACTTTCACATTTTTTACAACTTAATATTTATCTGACCTTAAAAAAAGAATGACTCAATGGCATGAGAAGATATCATCAAACAATTTAGATCCACATGTCAAACATATCTCTATATAAACATTTAAAATAATTTATGCCATATTTTTTATTACTATCTATTATCTAAATTATAATATGTAAGCTTTACTTTTTCATCTATCTCTAATACATCGTTTTACTAACTCAACGCTCTTACCTTTTATTTGAGTATTCTGTATTTCATTGTGTTCAAATCTATTATATTAAGAAGATCGAGATATAATACAATTTAAGCTATTAGATTTTAAATGATATAATATTATGTCATAAATGCTTCATTAATATAAATCAGTATATGTAAATACATTCACAATGATTTCTTTGTAGAGGTGTCAAAACATTTTTAGCTCCCTCATATTTTTTACTTCTAACAATTTCCTTATTATATTTACATTAGAGATCATGATATCTTCCCTCCTCACCATTACTTATAAATCACATTTTGATATCCACATTATTAGTAGAGACCTATTGCCTTACCTCTACCTTTCTATACTAAAATAAATAAATATCACAATAAGAGAATATGCCCATCCTAGTTCACCATGTACCTACATGGGTGTTCTTGGTCATCGAGGGATACATCCACATTTCCATTCTCCCATATGTTGGGGGAAACTTTATAACTTTGATATTTATATTCAACCTAAATGATTTCCACAACTTATCATTTTAGATGTGTTTATTGCACCTTGTAAATTTTAGTTGTAATGATTTAAATGATAGCATGATTTAATATTTAAAAAAAAATAAAAATTGAATCACATATTATGTTAGGCCTCTTCTCTAATTCCTTAAAATCCCACAAGTATAACTAAATATAAGAGGCATATATTTTCCCTAACATTTCTATGATCAATTTTTTAAGTAGTGATAAGGGATACACATATTTGTTACTATGTCTCGATGGAACATTCCACATAGTTTGCATTGTTTAATGTACCATAACACATTGGGCCTTATCTTTTTCTAAATTGGCATAATTTTCCAATGTTCCTTGTTCTTAGATAGTTAAGAAAGCTTGTATTTTATGCCTAGTTTCCACTTGTGAGAAAAAAATTATTCATTGCATATTTTATCTTTATTTTGTAGGTTTCCATGGATAACTCGTGTCAAAAGATGGATCTACACAATGAAATTTATTTGAGTCCATTACTTTAAATGGACCTAAGGTAGTCTTTTATGATTGAACATTTACTGACATGCATGTTAGTGAGTATTACATAGTTTGAGATACAATAACATACTAGGTCTCAATGCACCTCAAATTTTTGGAAAGGTGTCTCAAATTTAATCCTCACGTTAAATATATAAAAATTTAGTTTTGAATATGTTAAATAGAAAGACTCAATTTTTGGCTACAAATTTGGATTTTAGCGGAAATAGAAATTGATGCTTTGCAAAAGGGACAAGGTTAGTCTAAGAGAAACAACACAAAACACACAAGAAGGTCGTTAG
This sequence comes from Cryptomeria japonica, assembly GCF_030272615.1. Taxonomy (NCBI): domain Eukaryota; kingdom Viridiplantae; phylum Streptophyta; class Pinopsida; order Cupressales; family Cupressaceae; genus Cryptomeria; species Cryptomeria japonica. Next base: position 128,566,903 of record NC_081410.1, read on the forward strand.
TGTTATTCAATCAAAAACTAATCTAAACACGCATATCAAGAGAGACACTAAAATCATGCTAATATATCTAACTAATGAAATAAAGATAATGAGGCATCTCCAAATGCCTCTTAGCATACTCTTAGCTCCTTCTCCCTTGTTCCTCTCCTCTCCAAGTTCCAAAATAGTGTAGCTCTCAGTAGCTTTTTGCACTATGGATGCTTATGGAGGATTGAGATTGAAATATTGCTCTAAATGTTAATAAAGAAGCTAATATTAAGCTATTGATGCTAAAATGATTTATTTTAACCAAAATGACAATACACGAGTTTGCTATGCTAAATGCTCTCTAAAAATGCCTATAGGTTAAATGCATACAAGTTTTCAGGATCTAGATTATGAAGAAACGGGCTCTATTTATAGGAAAAATGGAGCAATGGATGGTTGAGATTGAGTAATCTCAACAAGGGTCAGGATTGAATGATTTCAAATCCATGTGAGGGCTTTCAACCCAATCCCAGGATGACAAATGTCAATGTGAGATAGGTTGAGAGGGGAGGGAATAAGCATTAAATGCTTGATATGACCTTGGGAGCTAAAGTCAAGGTTGGTTGAATGAATAAACTCTTTATTCAAAGAATAAAGTTTTTATCCAATGGATAAACTCTTGTGCAAATGTGAAAAAGATGAATATGGTCAAAACAATAAATGTTTGGGGGGACAAGTTTGAAATAACCATAAATGGTTATGTAAGAGCCATAAATGGTCATGTAAGAGTCATTAGTGGTCTTGGAAGACTTTGGTGGTTAATTTGTTGAACACACAAAACATTAAATGTTTTTTAAAGACTTTGGAGTCTTTGAGAAGTGACTCCATTTTGCTTAGGAATGTGACAATAATTAGGGGATGGATTAGGCTAATTAGGAAGGGGTTAGAAAAATCTAGAAGGGGATTTAGGAATGCAATTGGATTTGGTGGGTGAGGGAAAATAGGATTTTATTTAAAATAAAAATTCATTTATTTCAATAAATGTGTGCAAGTTGCATTTGTAGGAAAATGCAAGTGGGGTGGGGATAATGATTTAAATAAATGTTTTATTTAATTTATTTAAAAGAGGAAAAGGGGATTAAATGAAATAAATATGATTTATTCATTTAATTGATTGTGAATTTGGTATAGTGAATTAATTAAAATAAATTGAATAATTTATTTAATTAATAAAAGAATGTTTGGAGATGAATTAATTAAATATTAATTTAATTAACTGATGGCTAGTGGATTTTTAATCAAATAAATAGCATTTATTTATTTAATTAAGCTGGACAGATTTGTGTGACTACATTTGCCCCTCTTTGAGACGGTGCGGTTTATCGTGTCGTTTCAAAGAAAGAAAAACTGGTGTGAAGAAATGCCCCATAAAATGTAAATTTAATGGGTGGTATGCCCCCTCGAGAGATGGGCCGAAATTTTTTGAAAAATCGAGCGATCTCTCGAAAAAGAATGAAAATTGGCAGGGTGGTAGAAGAGAAGGAGTTAGCCTTACGGGTGAAAAATAGAAGAAATTGGGGGGAAAATGGAGAAATGGGGGGCTCGGGAAGTTCACGGGGACCATGGCGATGAGCGGGGGGAAGTTACGGTGACGGCGAAGGGTATAAATGGGGTGAAAGGGGTGAAAACAGGATCATTTGTGACTGCGACCATTTGGAAATCAGAGCTCTGATAGGGACATTTTGGAGGAGTGAGCAGCAGTCAGGATGTCGATACCGATCACCGAGCACAGATTTGAGCGAGTTTGACGGTTCCAGCATCCAGACGACTACGGACCAGTGGTACGTAAATTCAAAATTTTAATTTTTATGCATTTTTGATAGGTTTTTAGCTGAGTCCAAGTCAAGTCGGAGCAAGAGCGTTGGAACTATGGTTTTGGCGCTTTTGCTCCATAAACTAGCGCTACTACGCCGCAATGGCGCTATTGCCCCATTGTTTGAATACTTTTGTTTTGATATAGCGCTATTGTATGCAAGTTTAAGCGCTGTTGATGAATAAGCACTATTGAGGGCATTTTTGAGGGCGATTGAACTTTAATAGCGCTACTATGTAGTTGTTTGAGCGCATTTGTAGTTTGAGCACTATGGGATAGCTAATTGAGCGCTTTTGCTAGGGTTGTAGCGCTATTGTTTGGAAACTAGCGCTTTTGTTGGTATAATAACGTTTTTGTCTTAGGATAAAGAGATGCCCCAGTTTGGATGAAGAAAATCTCCCGATGCCAATGATTGATGGATGGCGAGGTGAAGTGGGAGTTGTTTTGAACCATAGCAGCCTGATGAGACTTAGGTCATTTGTTAGGATAAAATGCCCATTGATGTCTAGGTGGCCATAATTGCTTACCTATTGAGACTCAAAGATACTTGATCAAAGTATCTGTTGATAGTCTAGGTTTAAACTTAAGAAAGTTTGAAAACAAAACAACTGATGGTGATTGATGAATGTCCATGTGCAGGAGGAGTTGCGCGTGTTGCAGTTACGTGAGCGACATCCTGCAACACAGGGGTTGCGGGATCAATTAACACAGGCGGAGATAGACTGTATTGTTGCGACGAGACTATATGAGGTGATGCACATGCCCGTGATTTGTATGAATCACGGATTGATCACAGCACTAGTAGAGCGGTGGCACAGCGAGACGTGCACCTTCCATTTGGCACAGGGGGAGATGACACTGACCCTAGAAGATGTGTGGCACATCCTACGAATTCTGATTCGGGGGGAGCTGGTCACATATGATAGATCCTGGGGGACTCTTGCAGTGCAGAGGTTTTTTAATGAGGATGTGTTTATTGATGATGGCTCCATTGCCTGAGAGGATATAGCTGCTTTATATGAGCCTCTACCAGTAGTTTTGTCAAGTATTGTGGGAGGACTTCTTTGTCCAGACAGGTGATCACATGGTTTGGTCGTCGGATGGGGACAGGTTATCGAGATGATGATGACCGAGGGGACCCGATTTGCGTGGGGGTCGTGCGTGCTGGTACACATGTACTAGGAGCTCCATGAGGTGGTTTACCGGGGGAGGGGTTCCTTAGCAGTGCGCATGATGCTGCTGCATATTTGGGCCTGGGAGCATCTACCAGTGACTCGACCGGTGAGTCTGAGATTCTGGGCAGTAGATCAGCCGTACATGTTCATGTATAGCGACATGATGAGTCAGCCCCACTTGGGGAAGTTAGAGTGGTGGCGACGGGCATTGGATGATCTGGATGCAGTTATATGGCGGCCATACTTGGAGTGTGAGCCATGGGATGATGATGCAGAGGCACTGCCTTACATTTTTATGACCCGATTCCTCATTGGGCGGACTGCATACCATGTGGAGAGACAGGTTCCTGGGAGAGTGATGAGGCAGTTTGGATGGCAGCAGGGACTACCTAGTGGATCAGGAGAGTATGCGCGAGTTATTTGGGAGAGGTACGCATGGGGGCCAGTGCTACCATATGATCAGGCACTGGCAGAGTTCCGGACACTGCAAGTGAGACCATGGGATATATGACTGAGGGTCATGGATGCAGATGTTACAGATGAGTACACGCAGTACCAGGCAACGCATCTGATCTTACAGATCTCCGATCCAGCAGAGCCGATCCCAGTTTTTGAGGATGAGAGGGGACGGAGACAGAGGAGGGTAGGAGGTCAAGGACCGAGGGCAGGTGGAGGAGATGGAGGAGGAGGAGGAGGTGGAGGTGGAGGAGATGGAGGAGGTGGTGGTGGAGGAGGTGGTGGGTTGGGGATACGGAGTTAGCGGAGAGGGAGAGGTGGACTGCCTCTACAGATATCACAGGGACCATTGATACAGGGAGGAGTTCAGCTGAGTGGGAGGGGGATGGAGAGAGAGATCTCGATGGACAGAGGGGAGGGGACTACTGGAGAGGGTGGTGTAGGGGAGGCAGCTATAGATATCGAGAAGGGAGCTACTGGAGAGGGTGGTGCAGGGGAGGCAACTATGGATACCGAGGAGGGAGCTACTGGAGATCTGCAAGATCATATGATAGTACGTTTGCAGACTCGGATAGAGGATTTGGAGGCGGAGGTGGCAGCTAGGGATGTGCAGCTATTTGCACGGGAGTCAGAGCTGGCGGTGGTGCTGCGGGAGAGGGATAGTGCAGTGGAGAGATTGGCAGAGCTGTAGGAGAGAGTGCGGGTTGGAGTAGGAGCACAAGGGCCTACGGGGGAGGTGATGAGGGAGATGCGACGAGCATAGGCGGAGATAGACTACTGGTGGGGTTTATATGAGTAGGTGGTGCCAGTTAGTCAGCAAGCTCTTAGCTATTCACAGATGCAGCAGGCCAGATCAGAGCGATCGCAGAGGGTGCAGAGCAGTGGGGGTGTGATGGGTCCGCTGCGGAGGGAGAGATCAGGGGATGCAGGAGTGAGTGGTGGTTCGATGAGGCCTCCACGGAGAGATGGATCAGGTGGTGCAGGCACTAGTGGTGGAGCAGGTGGAGGTGTTGGGATAGCATCTGGCTAGAGTGGCATTTGAGAGAGCATTTTTGCATGCATAAATGTATTGTATCATTGTTTTTATTCTTTGGACTGTATCTTGGATGGCTCTTGGTAGCCGATTTTGTAGACTTCATTGTACTCTGATATATGAGATGAGGTATATGAGGAGATCCCATATTTTGATGATATGCATTTGATTTATATGGATGTTTATGTAGGATGATGAGTGATTGCTTAGATGGATTTGTGTACATGTATGCATTTGATGAGATGTTTCTTTTATGTATGTTTTTATGATGATTTATGATGTTGGATACTGACATATGAATGCAGGTATAGATATGTATGATTTATTTGATTTTTGATGTAATGATTTATGTATGTAATGCCATGATGATGATGATGCATGCTTGTGATTATTTATGAACAAGATTTTGGTGTTTCCTATTGCAATATAATGATGAGATGATTTATGCAATGATGTGAATGTAATGGTTGAATGAATGATTTTATGTATGGATATGCATCTATATGTTTTTAGATGAATGTAATATGGATAAACAAAATGTAAAATACAAATGTTTATATGATAATGTCTAAATGAATGCATATGTATAATGTATATATATAATGGTATGAACCAATGTTTGGAAACAAATGGATTTATGATTCTAAACATTTAAATATGATTTACGTAAGAATGATAATGTGATGATAATACAACTCCTGGTTTTTAATAACTGCACCTTAATGCAATTTAAAAAGAGGATAATGAATGCAATCTGAAGGAATCCTAAAATGAGCATAATAAGATACTTAGTTAATGGATGAATGAATGCACTTTTTCACTAAATGGATAAATGAATGTATACAACAATAAATGATAAAGGATAATAAAATGATAATGGATAACTGACACTAAAGGAATGCATAGTAAATGGCTTAATATAATCAAAGACAATTTAATCCCACGAATGGATCTAATTATTTATGATTGATGCAATGAGGCAAATGATTTAATGAAAACTAATGTCCAAAATGAACTATATGCAATGTTAAGTTAAAAATGACATGAATGTACTTAATGCAAGATGTAACTAAATGTGATGATGATATGACCATGAGGAATGCAAGGTTTGTAAGACTTTGCGTGATGCATTGATGATGTATCAGAGTACTCGGTCGTGATTGTACCCAAGACCAGTTTTAATGGTCACTTTTGCATATAAAACCTACATATGAATGAATGAATGGGTGATATGCAACAGAATGCAAGATATAAACAGATGAGATGAAATGACGATCCATAGTGCTCTATTTTCATCATTGAGCTTTAAAATGTTGGAAGAGAATACAAGCATCTTGACATAATGATTCAAGATGACCTGAGTATTCCTTACATGGATTTTAATATAGCAAGTTAATACAAACGACTTGATATAAGGGTCAAGTCGACCAGAGTATTGCTTGCGAAACAGACAAGGATTATCACCGTTCATGCATGACTTGGATTGTCCTCCTTGATCTTAGGCTGATCATATCCTGAGACAAGTTATACCGTACTAAGAGATAAAACCTTTATCCAGTTTGGATGAGGAGGAACCAAAGAATGAGCATTGTACCTGCAAACAAATAGTATATACATAAAGAATAAAGAATAAGGATCCTTGGTAATGGTTCATGCCCATATGGTCGAGGTATACGCTGTAGTCAACAAGCCGTAATGATCTATGACTGTATTTGGCATAAGATCATGTAGCTTGGTGAACTTCCCACGTATACACCATTAGTACATGCCCCAAAACTTCATCGAAAAATAAGGTGCAAATGATACAGAACAATGCTGAAAGATCCCGATACAGATAAACAAATGATTGTACTCACAAATCAACCAAGTATTTGATAGCTTAACATAATTTTCTTGTCAAAGAAAACGTCATTTGTGTCTTTGGTTTGGTAAGGAAGGATGCATCCTTTTAAAGACAGTTTGATTGTTGATGTGGATTGTGTGGTCGGATTGTAAATGGTCATTGTGTGAGTATTATGTCAATGTTTGTTTTGGTATCTGCATGGATGAGTATGTACAATGTGTTGCCATGTTTTTTATTTTTGATGGTTTTTCGTTGTTTTTTGGATTTTGTGTTGTTTTTGAATTTTTTGGTTTTTGAAGTGTTTTGAATGTTTTTGGTTTTTTGTGAAACAGTTTTGAATGTTTTACCCAATGAATCACCAGTAATGTAGAATCCACTTCCATCAACTAGATTGAGAGGTATTACCCCCAAGTTTAGACATGACTATGACAAAGCGGGATGCAAGACGCATGAAGTACTTTCTTTGATTACAGAGCAAATAACAAGCCATGGTTTAGATGGATGGATGTGTGTATGTATGAATGTGATCACGACGAGCCTGAAAGATACTGGAGCCATTGTTTTTACGAGTGGCGCCTGTTTGCCAGGTTTTCACCATCGCACTTACCCAAGGTGCCACCGGAGTGGTTGTTCACCGTTTGGATGCATGATTTTTCTTTACTTTTTTTGAATATTTTTTTATTTTCTTCGGGACATTTTTCTGAATGTTTTTGGTATTTTCTGGTATGCAGGGGAGCCTGATCCTTTGTTCAGCTTAGGTATAAAACCGTTTGAGGTGCATGCTGTTGATTGGATCTGCAAGCGGTTCTCCTTCTGATGTAGCCAACTGATATGCCCCAGACCCGAACACAGCAGTGACAACATATGGGCCCAGCCAATTTGATTCAAACTTGCCCTGATGTTCTCTGTTTGGTTGATTGCGAGGATTCTCTCGTAGAACAAGATCACCTACCTCAAATGTACGAGATCTAACTCGGTGATTATAGCTTCTGCTCATGCGCTGCTGATAGGCTTTGAGATGATTGTATGCAGCTTGTCGCTTCTCATCAAGTAATTCTAAGTCCTGAAGACGAGATACTCTATATGCTTCATCATCGATGAGATTGTGCAAGGAAACTCATAATGATGGTATCTCGACCTCAATAGGCAAGATAGCTTCTACACCATAGACCAATGAATAAGGAGTTGCACCTGTAGGGGTTCGAATGCTAGTTCGATATGCCCATAGTGCTGGATTTAGTTGAACATGCAAATCACGACTGGCATCATTGACTGTCTTCTTTAGGATCCTCAATATGTTTTTATTGGATGCTTCGGCCTGACCATTGCCTTGTGGGTAGTAGGGAGTGGAAAAGCGGTGTTGGATATGAAATTTCTCACAAAGTTCACGGACATCCTGATTTTTGAAAGGAAGACCGTTATCTGTGATGATGGACATGGGTACACCATACCGGCAGATGATGTAGTTGAGGATGAATGAGGCGATCTGCTTGCCGGTGACTTGGGTAAGTGGAACAGCTTTGATCCACTCTGTGAAATATTCGGTGGCGGTAATAATGAATTTATGGCCATTGGATGAAGATGGATGGATTTTACCCACAAGGTCAAGGCCCCATTGACAAAAAGGCCATGGTGTTGTGATTGGTTGCAATTCCTGTGCTGGTGCATGTATCAGGTTGCCATGAACTTGACATTTCTTGCACTTTCTGACAAAGTAGTAGGAATCCTTTTCCATGGATGGCCAATAGTATCCATTACGCAGGAGTTTCTTGGCTAGTGATGGACCACTTGAGTGAGTTCCGCAAATTCCTTCATGGACTTCTTCCAAAGCTTTTGTTATCTCACCTTGTTCCAGACATCAAAGGAGAGTACCATCAAGACCGTGTCGGTATAGGGTGTCAGCAATAATGGTATATCGAGCAGTTTGGTGAATAAAGGTTTTATGTTGGTTATTCGATTGGTTGGGAGGAAGGGTGTGATCGCGAAGATAGGTGTAGAATTCACCGTACCATGGGGATTCAGGACCGACAAGGTGACATATCATTTCGGATTCGGGGATATCATAAGCAGGAATCCAAAGCTGTTCGACCAAGAACTCGTAGCGTGTTGAATTCTGTGGAAGATCTAGTAGAGATGCGATGGTAGCCATGGCGTCAGCAGCTCAATTCTGATCTCTGGGTATCTGCTCAAAGGTAATTGTGGTAAATGATGCCTTTAGATTGTCCACCATTTGCTTATATGGCATGAGTTTATCATCCTTGGTCTGATATTCATCTGTTGCTTGTCGAATGACCAGTTGTGAGTCGCCATATACTTGTAGTTCTTGTAATTTCCATTGTACGGCTAGCCTGAGTCTTGTGATCAAGGCCTCATACTCTGCTATGTTGTTGGTGCATGGAAATGTGAGCCTGTAAGACTTTGGGATGCTGTCACCTTGAGGTGTGATAAACAGAATGCCTGCCCCCGAGCCATGCCTAGTGTACGAACCATCAAAGTATAGTTTCCATGGTTGTGCTGTTGTGATCATGAATATCTCTTCATCTGGAAAATTGGAAATGAGAGGATGCTCGTCTATGAGAGGTGCATCAGCCAACTAATCTGTAATGACCTGCCCTTTGATAGCCTTACGGTCCACATACTCGATGTCAAATTCACTTAGAATCATCACCCATTTAGCCAAGCGACCTGTCAATGCTGCTTTGCTGAGTAAATACTTGAGTGGATCAATCTTTGCAATGAGTTGTACCTTGTGTGTTAACAGATAGTGCCTCAGTTTAGTGGCTGCTAAGATTACCGCTAGGCAAGCTCGCTCAATAGGTGTGTAATTGAGTTCATAGCCCACTAGTGTGCTAGAGATGTAGTAAACAACACACTCTTTTCCTTCTGTATTATGTTGTGCCAGTAGTACACCCAATGCTGTACTTGTCGCTGAGATATAGAGTAACAACGGTCTACTTGGATCTGGTGGGATCAGCAATGGCGTATTCATGAGATAGTCTTTAAGCATCTGAAATGCTTGTTGGCATCGAGCATCCCACTGAAAGCGGATGTTCTTGTGTAGCAGGTGTGTGAATGGGTGACACTTATTAGCCAGTTGTGCGATGAATCTGTGGATAGATTGGAGCCATCCTTGTAGTGTCCTTAGCTGACTGATATTCTTTGGTGGTGGCATATTCATGATTGCCTTTACCTTTGTTGGGTCGACCTCAATACCTTTGCTTGAGACAATGTATCCTAGAAGCTTCCCGGAGGTTACTCCAAAGACACATTTCTTTGGGTTGAGTTGAACATGGTATTGTTCCAGTCTATCAAAGATTTTATCTAAGATGTGGAGATGCCCTTCTCTGGTGAGTGATTTTGCTAGTAAGTCATCCACATAATCTTCCATCATAGTATGCATCATGTCATGGAAGATGGTGGTCATTGCTCTTTGATAGGTTGCTCCTGCATTCTTGAGACCGAAAGGCATTACATTCCAGCAATATGTGCCCCATGGACAGGTGAAGGCTATCTTATGTTGATCTTTTGGTGCGATCTTTATCTGATTGTATCCTGAAAAGCCATCCATAAGTGAAAGCATGGCATGTCCCGCTGTCAGATCCACTATGATGTTGATATTTGGAAGGGGGAAGTCATCCTTAGGACAGGCCTTATTTAGATCTCTGAAGTCAGTACAAATGCGGATGCCCCCTTTTGGTTTGCCGACAGGCACAATATTGGAGATCCATTCTACATAATCAATTGGTCTAATGAAACCAACATCTAGGAGTTTCTTGAGTTATGTTTTGACTATTACTGCAATTTGAGGATGCATCTTACAAAGCTTCTACTTGACAGGTTTGGCTCCATCTGTGACGGTGAGGTGATGCATGACTAAATCAGGATCAAGCCTAGGCATGTCTGCATATGACCATGCAAAGTTGATCTAATGCTTTTGAAAGAACTCTATAAATTTAGGCTATTCCTCTGGAGTGAGAAAAGATGCCAGATGTATGAGGTGAGGATTTTCAGGAGTCCCCACATTGTATTCTTTGGTTTCCTCAATGAGAATCATTGATCTTTCCTGTTGTGCATTAGCAGGGAGAATGTCAAACCCTTCATCCTCAAGTGCCTCAGAGAGGTTTTCACCATTGGATACGCTCTTTCTTTTTTACTTTTGTTGGATCAAACAGTGCCATGGTGTGGTTTTCACTGGAAGATCCATGTTTTATTGTTATATTTTTGCAGCTGAAAGGTTTGGCATCCACCTTGAAGTATGCTATGCTATTAAGTTCTATGGTGAATCCAGCTTTGTGATCCCCGCTTGGTAGGTTATCCCTTAATTCCAAAAAGTCAATGATGGCCTCATCGTTTTGGAAGAGGTCAAGACATGGGGGATTTGGTTGGTGCCATTCGATGAGTTCAGGGTGGATAATGGGCATTACTTCATCGATTAGGTTAAGTGTGTTAGATGTATCAGTGAGGGTTAAGACATTATGGTGAAGGTCGTTAATGGTACTCTCCCTGTTAGAATCAGGCGTAGGATGAGACGTAGAGTCTGTGGAAGATGTTTCCAGTTCAGGAACCCAAGTGGTCTTTATCTGTGCTTCTCCGTAAATAGGGATGTCTTTGTGTGGTGGAGGTGGTAGTGCATCTTCCTCATCTGAAGTGTTAAGCTGTACAGAATCAAATTCCCATTCATGTGAGTCGGTCTCTGAGTCACTTTCCAGCATCCGATTACTATACCATACTGGGATGTCTTTTGAATTAAATACTGCAGGTGTGATTGGTTGATGTATCTTTGTAGTGATCGGTGCTGTAGGGCGGTCGATGGGGATAAAAGAATATGGTACTGGGAGTATTGGCAGTGTTGACTTAGTGGCTTCGGCTGGAACTGCTGGTGCCATAGATGCTGTTGCGGGTTTTGATACAGTTGCTGCTGCTAATGGTGCTGCTAATGGGATTACGAGTTCATTTGGTGGGATGAGTGGCATCGGTGATGGTTGTGCTGGGATTTTGAGCTTCAGTGGGGTAGTTGTGATGGTGCTTGATGCTGCTTTGATAATGAAAGGTGTCCTTTTTGCAGTAGGCTGACATAATGGTTTGTTGGGTTTTCCTTTGAATTTGAGTTTAGGAAAGATCTCTTTTTCAAAGCCTAGGCCTGTATTACCTTTGGGCTTTAATTCCGATAGCAGAGGTTCATGTCGTCCTTGTTTGCAATATCCCAAAGCACTCTGACCATCATATCCCATTCTTTGCATAATGAGGAGACCTTTGCCATACTGATCTGTAGGAAGTTTAACTTGCGGTATATCAGTGGTGATGGGATCTTTATAGATCTAGTCCGCTAAGTCCTCATTTTGGGTTTCTTCTTCTTGACTCTTTCCAAAGATGAAAGGCATCAAAGCACATGCTGGTGTGATTAGTGGTTGCTGAAAGTAACTGCTGTGGTTTACCATGTGTTCTAGGAGAAATGGGCATTTGTCCTACACAAAAGAGTTGACTCAAGTTGTATTCCCTAGGACCTTCCTCTGCTATCTTCATCTTAAGCTTTTCTTGCTTTGGTATAGTGGTGTTCGAACTGGCAAGAGAGGCGGGACTTATATATGATGTGGAGGAAATGGCTTCTCTATTATTAGGAACGGTAATCTCTGGTTGATGGCTGATATTATGGCAATACGCAAAGGGATTGGCATCGCCCAGGATTGTGATCTCTACACTGTTATGTGGGAACTTGATACCTTGATGATAGGTAGATGGGACGGCTTGCATAGCATGTATCCAGGGTCTCCCTAACAGTAGATTGTATGGCAGAAGAAGGTCCAAAACCTGATAGATGATGTGTTTTACCACGGGGCCCACTCGGATTGGTAGTACCACAGCTCCTTTGGATGAACGCTCTGCATCATCATAGGCTTTGGTTGTGATCTTCTTAAGAGGATCCACTAATTCTACTGCATATCCCAATGCTGTGACCAACTATAGTGTACAAATATTCAGGCCTGCTCCATTATCTATCAAGACTCGTTTGATCCTATGTTGGTTGATAAATCCTTCGATGTGGAGTGAGGCGTTATGAGGTTGCTGGAAGGAAGAGTTGTCACTTTCGGAAAAAGTGAGACAAGATGATGACTTTAGACTTCCAACCATGGCTTGAAATTGGTCTGTATTCAGATTTACAGGGACCGACGCCTCTTGGAGGGCTTGATCCAAGATAGTTTTATGAGATGGCGATAGGCGCAAAAGCTCTAAAATGGATATAAGCGCAGGGGTTTTGTCTAATTGTTCCACAAGATTGTACTACTTTGGGATGGAGGTGGTGCCCTGTGGAGCTACCTTTATGGTAACTTTGCCGCGACGTGTAACAACATTACAATTTGAGTTGGGATTTTTGAAGGTTATAGTTGCAACTTGTTCACTGGCATCATATAGATGATTTACAGTGTAATTATACGCAGTCTGTGTATAATCAGTGGTATCAATGCCTCTCCTGGAAGTGGAAGGACCCCTTTGATCTTGTGATGGAAGTGGATTTTTGAACATCAGATGATCATTATTTGTTGTTTTTGGGTCATGTCCTTCTATTTCAATTTCTCCTCGGTCAATAAGATCCTGAATAAGATCTTTTAATCAGTGACAATTACTTGTCTTGTGTCCTCTTCCTTGATGGAATTCACAGTGTTCAGTATCTCTCCACCATGCTGATTTGACTTGAGGCTCATAGTTTGATAGTTTAGGTAGAGTGACCAAATTTTGAGAAATGAGTTGTCGCAATACCATTTCAATGGGTTCCCCTAAGGGAGTGTATGTGCGTTTCTGTTTTTGTTGACGAGGTCTTGGTTCATCATGAGATGTGATGTGACCTTGATTGGAAGGAACATTTGTGTTATTCTGAGGTGGAGGATTCTGTCCTGCAAACCGAACCATAGGTTGTGCATTTTGAATAGTCCGGGCATCCACAACTCCATCATTGACGATATTCTTGTTTTTGTTCCAGAAGCTTGGTTTATCACTATTGAAGCATGGGTGAGGACCATCCTTTGGTTCATTATAGATTTTGATGAGTCCTTTCTTGATGAGTGCCCGTTCACACTTCAAACCCTTGGTGATCATATCATTAAAAGAGTCTGTGTCTTTGACATCCAGGTGAAATTCCATTTCTTCGTTTAAGTTGGAAATGAATATTTCCACTAGTTCTCGTTCAGGTAACTGAAGAGAACGTCTGCTAGACATTTGGCACCATCGTTGCAAGAATAATGAGAATAGTTCACATGGTTTTTGTTTAGTGTTGCACAGATCAGCCATGGTAATGTCGCGTTCAATGTTATGAGAGTAATGAGCTAGGAACTTCTGGATGAGTTCCTCAAATGTTCTAATGCCACCTGATAGTCGAGAAAACCATGATGTGGTTGTTCCTCCCAAGCTTTGGGGAAAAAGGCACATCAGGTAGGTGTTTTCATATGCCACTTCGAGGCAAGCGGAATGAAATTCTCTAACATGATCACGAGGATCCCCCTTTCCTCTATATTTTTCAAATTTGGGTGTTTCGAATCCTCGTGGGAAGGGTGGCATATAAAGATTCCTATCAAAAGGATAGGGACAAATGTCATTGAGTGAGAATTGGTTGGTCTTGACACCACTATGAAGTTGTTGGGTGAGATTCTCGACTTGTTGCCGCAACATCTCCATTTTGTTTGGAGGAGGAGGTGGTGGGTTACCTCGAGGAATGTTATATCTGATGGGATCTCTACCTCTTTCCTCTTCATGGCGACTTTGTCGTTCCGATGCTTGTCTTAATTGGGCAAGATCAAAGTCAGAGGGGAGTTTGGCTCCTTCTTGAGTGAGTTTTAAGAAGTGAGCATCCGCATTGCTCCTGAGTATTTTGTCAAACAGTCTGTTAAAGAGAGGGTTATGCTGAGCCCTTTCTATTGTTGCAGGAGTAGGAGTACTTGTGTTTTCGTCATTCACATTTCCTCCAAGTGCTTCTTGAAATTCATTGAGATTTTCCTCTTCTTCTTCTTCCATTTCTATTTCTCGTTGCCTTGACTGTGATCAGGTTTGAGCCATTTTGCTTATGAGTCTTTGTTGAAGTTGTGTGAAAATGATGATGAGTTTTTGATGAAATGAGAGATTGATGATTGGTGGATTGTGTTGCATGTGGATCTCTAGCACTTTTAAGGTAGATGTAACCAAAATTCCTTCTTCGAATTGCTTGCTTGTTTGATAAGTTTTGATGTGATAAGGTGTAGAGAAATCTGAGATGTGTTACAAATTGAACTACCTAGTAATGAGAGGATTCACTCATGAACTAGTTTTAACCTGCGTAGATGTGTCTCTTAGGATGAGCTTATCCTAGATGTAGAAACAATCTAAAAAGTGATGTGATGTTTTTGATTTCAAGCAATATCTAAAGGAGAACTTTGGGACAAGAACCTCTTAATGTTTTGAGAGTTTGGAATGAATTGATGATGAAGTGATGATGTATGAATAAGATGATGGATGAAATGTTTTCAACTTCAATAAAAGCTTTGTGTTATAAATGGGACAAACTCTATCTCTTCTCTTTCGGGTGTTGGTGGTATTTCTCGAGCTGTGTTGTAGGTGATACAGATGTTTGGGAAAAAGTTGGGATTAATCTTACCTCCTTGGTTTTTGTGATAACTCAGAGCTCTATATTGCATAAAAGCTCTGCGGTTCAATGATTCTGAATCAAATTCGTTTGTTTTGCCTTGAAGGTAGAGGCGCATGTGATGCAAGAAAACTCTATGGGAGACAAAGATTTGTCTATTTATATAGAAGAATTTCCTCCTTTTGATCAAATCCTTTGAGCTTAATGGTCTTCTTTTCAAGTTGATATTTTGATGATGCTTCTTCTTTCGCAAGATGTGAAGAATGGTCATAAAATTTGACTCTTTGTTGTTTGCACTTTGTTTTTGATGTGTTTTGGTTGTTTTGAAATATGTTTGATGAATACTTTGTTTTTAGGATTGATTTTCCAATTTGATGTTTCTTTGACAAGAAAACAAAGCAAGCACACAAACACAAGAATGTTGCCTAAAAGGCACAAATGAGTATGGGTCTAGATCAACCCAATCCTTGGACTTGTATATGATCCTTCCTTTAGATGTATTTTAAAGTGTATTTCCAAAGCCTGAAGTCGGCTCAATTTGCACTTGGTCTTTAAAACGAACACACTTCAAACACTTTTTATCCCTAAGGTCAAATGGCCAGTTGTGATAAATTTAGCCCACATCTTGATATTTCTTCGACTTTGGTACTACATACCTTATGAATCCTGCCGTGGCAGGTAAGGATGTGATATACTAAGTCTTGCACGAGCATAACAAATAGATGATCCCTATGATAGGGGAGTCACCACTTTTATCAAGCCACAAGTGACTTTTCAAAAAGCTATGTTTCTACTCAAGGAAATATGTATGGTGAGTATCTTGGGAGCAAAACCATCTATGCTCTTGCACTAAATTATATCGCAAATATCCTCAATCAATAGAACAGGTGGGATACTACTTAAAGATGTTTAGTCATGTTCGATGTTTTTGGACATAAGTTCATTCTGCAGTGATTCACTTAAGAGCCTTGTAACTGGTGGTGGGGCCCATTTGTCCTTTCGGCCAATTACACTGTAGGAACAGCTATACCCAAGGCTACAGCTTTCGCTCTCACCTGATTTCTATAGTGGCTCGAAGGATTTACCGCTCATGGTCGTTCCCAAGAGTATCGATCCCTTGGCAGGCCTCTCTTAAAAAGATAAAAATTTCAAGTGTTACTAACACTTTTCTCTTGCACCTAGGACCACGAAAGCCAAGGGAGAGGATAGTGTGTGTTAGAGGTAGGACCACTCGACCAACTCTTTTGCACAAGTGTGCCAAACACAAAATTCACTTGTTCCTTTTTTCTTGTCATCGCAATGTGATCTAACTATTTGGAGATGTTGCTCCAACAGCCATGATGTTCTTTTTAACTTCAAAAGCAATGTGTTTTGTAATCTAGAAATTGGAAATCCCGATCAACTTAATGAAAAAAACATGTCTTTGCTTGAAGTAAAATCATTTTTTTTTTAGCTTTAAATGAAAATGGCTTGTTCTTTTTAGATTACCCAAAACAAAATGTTGATTGTAAATTTCTTTAAGTTGATGCAAGAAAATAAATTTTGTTTTGTTGATTTTAAGCACCAAAATGAAGTTTGTTTTCTAACTTGCAAGAAATAAAGTTTGTTTTGTTCAATTTTTAAAGCACCAAAGACAAGTGACCCTAACTAGAAAGCACGAAAATTTTCTTTGTTTCAAGTTTTAATGCACCAAAGGAAAATTTGTGATTTTTAATGGTGAGTTTTAACCTGCACAAACAACAAATTGTTAGTAAAATCTATGTCCAATTGGGGCTTCCACAAGCCTAACCTTTTTTCATTTTTTTGGTTACAAGGTGATTTTTACGACATTCTGTTACAATAGCGCTAGTCTGTGTTTGAACAGAAGCGCCATTTAACTCAAAAGCGCTGAAAAATGGGTAATAGCGCCAAAACAACATCAAAAGCGCTAAAACGGTACCAAAAGCGCTGAACTTGGGACAATAGCGCTATTGTAAGAACAATAGTGCTAAAAGAATAAGTGTCGATAGCGCTAGAATGAGTTCAATAGCACCAAAGCGCAACCTGTATGACACTTTCAACATTCAGACATGTTAGTTTTTCAAAAAAAATGATGCTCTGTGAAAGGGACAAGGTTAGTCTAAGAGAAACAACACAAAACACACAAGAAGGTCGTTAGTGTTATTCAATCAAAAACTAATCTAAACAAGCATATCAAGAGAGACACTAAAATCATGCTAATATATCTAACTAATGAAATAAAGATAATGAGGCATCTCCAAATGCCTCTTAGCATGCTCTTAGCTCCTTCTCCCTTGTTCCTCTCCTCTCCAAGTTCCAAAATAGTGTAGCTCTCAGCAGCTTTTTGCACTATGGATGCTTATGGAGGATTGAGATTGAAATATTGCTCTAAATGTTAATAAAGAAGCTAATATTAAGCTATTGATGCTAAAATGATTTATTTTAACCAAAATGACAATACATGAGTTTGCTATGCTAAATTCTCTCTAAAAGTGCCTATAGGTTAAATGCATACAAGTTTTCAGGATCTGGATTATGAAGAAATGGGCTCTATTTATAGGAAAAATGGAGCAATGGATGGTTGAGATTGAGTAATCTCAACAAGGGTCAGGATTGAATGATTTCAAATCCATGTGAGGGCTTTCAACCCAATCCCAGGATGACAAATGTCAATGTGAGATAGGTTGAGAGGGGAGGGAATAAGCATTAAATGCTTGATATGACCTTGGGAGCTAAAGTCAAGGTTGGTTGAATGAATAAACTCTTTATTCAAAGAATAAAGTTTTTATCCAATGGATAAACTCTTGTGCAAATGTGAAAAGGATGAATATGGTCAAAACACTAAATGTTTGGGGGGACAAGTTTGAAATAACCATAAATGGTTATGTAAGAGCCATAAATGGTCATGTAAGAGCCATTAGTGGTCTTGGAAGACTTTGGTGGTTAATTTGTTGAACACACAAAGCATTAAATGCTTTTTAAAGACTTTGGAGTCTTTGAGAAGTGACTCCATTTTTCTTAGGAATGTGACAATAATTAGGGGATGGATTAGACTAATTAGGAAGGGGTTAGAAGAATCTAGAAGGGGATTTAGGAATGCAATTGGATTTGGTGGGTGAGGGAAAATAGGATTTTATTTAAAATAAAAATTCATTTATTTCAATAAATGTGTGCAAGTTGCATTTGTAGGAAAATGCAAGTGGGGTGGGGATAATGATTTAAATAAATGTTTTATTTAATTTATTTAAAAGAGGAAAAGGGGATTAAATGAAATAAATATGATTTATTCATTTAATTGATTGTGAATTTGGTATAGTGAATTAATTGAAATAAATTGAATAATTTATTTAATTAATAGAAGAATGTTTGGAGATGAATTAATTAAATATTAATTTAATTAACTGATGGCTAGTGGATTTTTAATCAAATAAATAGCATTTATTTATTTAATTAAGCTGGACAGATTTGTGTGACTACAGAAATCATGGGTTATTTGGCATCACTTCTAGGGATTCTTGTTGTAAATATATTTTGGAGATCTATAATTTTAAAAAATAGGGAGCGATCCAAATGGATATAAATAAATAAAATATTTCCTCCAAAATATATGCCTCCCACATGGATATGTAAAACATCTAGAACATATAAAGGGGTTATAGGAATGAGTTAAACTTGTTGACCAACTTTTGACATGTAGTGTGATATGTCATAAGACATCTTTGAATAGATGTGATATATCCAAAAATAAAACACACAAGATTTTGAGTGGATTACAGTACACTTATGAAAAATAGAAGGAACACACTCTTTTTAGCATGTGAACTCATCTTGCCATCTTGGTGTTAGATTTATAACTAGGTATTTATGTGCCATGTTTTTGTATGGTTTTACCTCATAGTTTTGTAATTATCATTTTATAGTTTCATGTATTACATATCCTATATATTGGGTGCCTTAGATGGAATTATTTGATAGTTGATTTGTAGGTATTATTATGCTACGAGATTTAATAGTCGATGTTAGATTTTGGTGATATTCTTGTTAAAGCATGTTCGAAAGTGTATTTGGTGAAAAATTAGGGTTTCACCTAATGATGTAGTAAAATTGCTAATTTTTACTTAGGGACCAATTACATTAAAGAGGGGTTGATCCAATAGATCTACGCTTAAATCAATTGAGATGGGGCTAAGAATGTTGATTAGATTCATTGGTTAGAATTTGATTCCCTCTTTTTAAGTTGAATTGTGAAAATGTTGAAATTAGGGTAAATGTATGTAAATTGAAGCAATTATGCATAAGAAGTGAGCTATAGTATTCAAATAGAGCCACAAACCTGGATCTGAGAAATATGTGAGTGTTTGGATTTATTTTTAGAAGGTCAACTTGAATTGTCAAGACTAGAATGTCTGTCACTCTGGTCCTCTGAACTTTTCATCATCCAAAAGGGAATCTGTTTGTCTTTATGAATAATGTTGATCCTAAAAATTGCAGATTTGTACTTGATCTTGCACATAGTAGAGAAAGGAAAATGGTTGGAAATAGGGGTTTGCCTTAGGTCAAACCCCAATTTTGGAATTAACCATGAAATAGAATTGAAATGTAAATGAAATGTTGTAATGAAAATGATTTCCTTTTGAGTGAAATGTTGAAAATGTATGAAACACTAATGATATAACTTTTTATGAAGATTTGTTTGTATTCACAAGGAATTAGTGTTTCATGTAGATAGTCTTCATAAAACATAAAGCGTGAATGTCATCTCCAATGCTTGAATCTTGAGTTTACTTTTTCTCCAATGCTTGAAAGAATATCAATTGCTTGCTCACTTGAATTTGAATGAATGCTTGATTGATCAAATGTTGGATTGACTAAATGTATATCAAAATGAGAGGGGTAGACCTCCTTTTATACCTACCTAGTCGAAAATAAATTAATTTTCTGACATGAGCCAACATGGGATCTAAGTTCCTGCCCATTTATGTTACTGTTATGTGGCCCCAAAATGGGCCCTAATTGGGAGGACAAGAGCATGGGCGCCCTAGTCTTGGACAATTAGGGACTCGGGATTTTGGGGGAGAAAGTGCAGGTGATGAAAATATTGAGTTTGATGCATGGTGTGAGCAGAATCAGGGCTTCAATCAAGCCTTGCAAAATGAACGACAAGGTGAGGGTCCAAATGGGGACAAAACTGTAAGGGAGTATAATTTAGGATGCTACATTTACTCCCCACTTTAGCGGGAGTATGAGACTAAGCATACTCTCGATAAAGAGGTTTGCATTGAAAATCTTTCATCAAGTCATCAAAGAGGCAAGATACACCAAGCCCCCAAGGGACTTTATAATCTTACTACTTTGATATCAAGATAAAAGGAACATCATAGGAAAAAGGGAGAGAATTATGACTACTATCCTAGTAAGGTTCGCTTACTTTGAGTCATGAAAAAAGAAAAATACCAAATTACAATGCAAAATGCTTAGTTTGCAAAGTAACTTGAGTATTGAGGCATGTGATAGTGTGTGCATAAAGTGAAATATTGAGCAGAGTTTATGCATCCACGTTAAAGTGATTGCATACACCTTATCAAGAGCAATTTATTTAAGGTAGCATGCATCCAAGGACAAGCACATTACTATAGTGATATGCCCCCAAGAAAGGACAAATCAAATGATAATGGTCACAAAACATAAAACACATAAGGGATCCACTAAATCTAGGGTTAGTATGATCTTATGATAATTAATATATATCATGAAAATATTTATATTGAATTGGCCTTATCCCCCAAAGGAAGTGGAACCTCAAGCACAATGGAAGAAGGGAACATGTGTCTTTTGAGTCAACGTGGAAGAGACCCAAAGAGATCTCAACTCTTTGTATTGTCCCTACGTAGACAACACAAGGGACGACAAATAGAAGAATTGAGAAACAAATAGAAGAATGTCACAATATATTTGGCCTCTTTATTACCTTGCATCAACAAAGTGACAAGGGTCATCCAAAGAGAACCTAATGTATTAGAAAAACACATCACGAGGGAAACACATTATGAACAAGCAAGAGAGGAGAGAAATTCTACGACATGAATGAAGCTAATCAAGCAAATAATTTGCCTCCCAATATTGTTGAATATTGTTTTGGGAAGGTGGACAAGATGCAAGAAGAGAAACTTTGAGCATAGTAGATGGAGCTACTGCAAGTTCCAAACAAGGACCATGCTCTAATGATGAGTCACTTTGTCTATCACTAGGAGCTAGGATTAATGCTTTTGAAAATTATTTAGATAATTCATTTTCAACATCAACAAGCTCATATTCATCATTGGAATCATTAGTATCAAAATTGTTATTATGAACAACATTTTCATCCATTTGTTCATAAAGATTAATAAAAAATAGGACATCCAATACAAATAGAACATGAACCTTCATCTTTCTTAAGCATTTTTTATCTTGGTGAATTAAGTTGAACTTCCTCCCTAGGGTTAGGTGAAGGTTGGACAAATGGGACCAAGTCAACATTTGGTGTCTTCTAGGAGCAAATGGATTGAGAAGAAAGTTCACAAGCCTTATCACAATGTCTCCATTGGAATTCTCTCGCACAATGGTTTCTTTTAGTTTTAGTCAAGGGTTGTGAAGGTTTAGGATCAATGGACATAGAATTATTCTCTTCCTTTAAAGGAGGAGGAATGGGATAAGCTCTATTAGGTTGAAAAATAGGAGATGTTGAGTGCTTCCCTTTGTAAGATGTAGGAGGCAAGACTGTGACATATATGGGAGGAATATAAGGTGTAGGCAAGAGACTGGGTCCATTATGAGGAGGAGGAATAGGTCTAGGATTTCTAGGATTACTCAAATATAAGATCATCTCATTCTTCCAACTTTGGTAATATTGAAAGAGAGTATCCTTTCGAGGCTTAAGAGCCTCAAATTGTTTAGTCCAAAAGTAATCAAGGTTGACATCTTCGTGACTCATCAAGGGTTGGTACATGCTATGATTGATTGTTATGATTTTGTTATTATTAGAGAATTTTAGACATTTATAAATAGTATAAGGGATCACTTTCATGGAAGAGAGCCAAGGATGTCCCAACTTCACATGAAATTGATCTGTCATAGGAATGATAGCAAAAATGACATCTAAGCTCTTAGTACCAACCTCTATGGGAAGAGTAATAGAACCAATAGTAGGGAAATAGAAACCATCATACACCTTGAGCACTACATCAAATTTATCCTATGTTACTTGATTCAATTGTAAATAAAGATATTCTTCAGTGATCACATTCACCATACACATTGGATGAATGAGCACTCCTCGTGAGATTTTGTCTTTGATCTTCACAGTGATATATAGTGGGCCATCGGGTGCAACAATATTCTCACTAAGATCAAAGGTAATGCATAGGTCCTTAAGAGGTGTAGGTTTATCAACAAGATTCACCACATTATTAGACTCAATACCAAGGTCACCGGGAGAATATGAAAGAGGCTTACACTCAACCACATTAGTAAAATGGGAAGGAAAAGGATTAGTAAATATTTGTTGATTTTGATTAAGAGAAGCTATGGATTTGTTTCCTTTGGCATTCATACCAGCTATGGATATGGTATTGTAATCAATAAAGTCTTGAATTATACTCCTTAAGGTATAACACTTCTTAGTATCATGATCAAGTTGACGATGAAATTGGAAAAAGGCTTTGGGATCATGGTAAGGTGGCAAAGGTTTGGACGTGTCAATTGGCTTGATTGGAGGAAGTTTCAACATATTTTTATTTATCAATTGTGTCATTATTCTATGCAAAGAATTAGATAAAGGAGTAAATTATTTTCTGAAGTATTTGGATAAAGGAGGCACACCTAATATCATGGATGCTACTTGAGTATTGATGTTGTCAGTGATCTTGATGTATCCCTATTCAATTTAAAGTTCTCAAAAGGTTGTTGAGCACTCTCATTGTTATCAACCAAAGCCATTGAAGGATATGTTTCAAACTGACTCACTTGAAGCTAATAATTATGAAGCACTATACACAACTGTGTGAAGGAAGTGAACTCAGAAAAGATAAGCTTATCCCTAATGTCTTCTTGTAAATTAGCAATAAAAATTATATGAACATCATGATCAGGCATAGGATAAGCAATTTGAGAATACAAATGCTTACATCTATCGATAAAATCAGTCATGTTTTCTTTAACACCTTTTTTACAACGAATCAAATCAGTCAAAGTAATCTTAGGACCAATATTATTGAGAAATTGTTTAATGAAAGCATTAGCTAATTATTCAAATGATGTAATATAATAAGGAGGCAAATAAAAATACCATTGCAATGCTTTATCCATAAAGGTTTGGGTAAACAATTTAGCCATAAGTCTTTAATCATGAGCAAAGTCACTATACAAAGTTTGGAATGTTTTCACATGAGTTAAGGGATCATTTTTTTCATTTTAAAGATCTAATTGAGGAACTTCCATATGTTCAGGAGGGAAAACACAACCAATGTCATTGGATAATTGGCTTGCTACATCAAATGTGGGCATATTAAAATTGGATTGGGTAATGGAAGCTTATTGTTGTTATAAGGATGAGATAGTTCGAGCTAGGTTATTTATGGTTG
The DNA here is from genome assembly GCF_030272615.1 of Cryptomeria japonica. NCBI lineage: Eukaryota > Viridiplantae > Streptophyta > Pinopsida > Cupressales > Cupressaceae > Cryptomeria > Cryptomeria japonica. Next base: position 128,590,479 of record NC_081410.1, read on the forward strand.
CTTCAATGAATGGATTAAAATTGGACATATTGGATTGGGATGGAGGACATTGTTGTATGCAGGTTCAGGTTCAGAGTAAGGAGGTAGAGCACTATGATATGTGTATGCAGGAAAAGTGGGTCGATAGAACTCATTATGTGGTAAACAGAGCTCTATGGAGCCTTCCTCACACACCCATAGGACTTCTTGGTGCAAGCTATGTAGTTATGAAGCATAACTCAGCTTCCCAAGGATGGTTCCATGATTTTCTATCTTGCTCGGTCCCTCAAACCAATGTTTTTGCTCTCAGATCACTAAGCAAAATGGTTTAGGGATGGCAAATGCAAGAACGAGGGATGCTTTTGTTGATTTTAATATGAGATGCATCCTAAGCTATGCATGATTCTAGAAATGCAATAAACTAATTATAAGATGACAAGGTTAGTAAACAAACTATCCTAGCATGCTATATTAGTTAATGATTTAAGCTAATGATAATAGAAATACTCTAAAATGCATATTAGATTAATTTCTATTTTAAAGAGAGGCTAAATGATGAGAATATATGAAATGAAAGCTTGAATGTATTTGAGCATAAGTATGATACTACAAACTTGGATGATGAGAATGGAGGAATGAGAGCTCTATTTATAGCAAAAATAGGGCAATGGATGGCCAGGATTGAAAGGTTTAATCAAGGGTTGAGTTTGAAAGTTGGGAATCCATGTTTGCAATTGGCACCAATGAAATGGTGACAAATGCCAACATAAGACTAGTTGAGAGAAGGGGTTGGAGACATTAATGCCTAAGAAGACCTCATGGTTACCTTAGGGGGTAAGGGTTAAGGTTAGGTTAAGGTTAGGTTAAGGTTATCCAATGGATAAAGGTTTTATCCAAAGGATAAACTCTTGTGCAAAGGATTAAGGATAACATGGTCAAAGCAATAAATTCTTGATGAGACCCTTGGGTAACCATTAATGGTTTGGGAGACTTTCAAAGTTAAGTGGTTGAAGCCTTTAAGGGTTTTCAAAGACTTTGAGGGTTTGAGAAGTGACTTCCCCTTGCTTAGGGATGTGACAAAGTTTAGGAGATGGGTTAGGTTAATTTAGAAGTGATTAGAAGAGTCTAGAAGGGGGGTTAGGAATAGGGTTTAGGAATCAAGTGGGAGATGTAGGATTTTGCAAGTGGATGGAGGGATTGTAGCGTCATAAATTGTACGCACTTGCTAAAGCAGTACAATTTTACACCTAGTTTAGCACCCGCCTTGGTGCACTTTGCATTTGCATTGCATTTCCCCTTTAGCACTTAATTAATCAAATTAATTAGGTCTAAGGTTCTATTTCATCATCTTCTACATCATAAAGTTGGGCCCTTTCGTTAAAGTGTGCCCCTTTCATTTTATTCCTCCAATACATCACTCAATCAAAAACCCTAATTAAGTCCTATTTCAAACTTGGGGGCTTGGTTTTGGGGGTCAAAACATCTCGAAATCACCTGTAACTTCGGGATTCTCTCTAAAATCATCATATCTGACGGCCCTAAAAAGTTGGTGAAAAGTTGTCAGGACCGTGGCGCCCGGAGTGCACATGGTCCCGGACATTTTTACCGAAATTTTAGGAGCGCGATCCAATCATAAAATAAAGCTTAACCCCAATAAATTGGCATGATATTCAATCTCTAGGTCGGCCAAAAGATGAAATTACGACCTAGGGTTTCATACATAAGAGCTCTCTTTCTTCATTTGAAGGGAGGGGGATCCGATTTTTGTTTTCAGGAACCTCATATGCAGCGAAAGAGAAGATCTTTGAAGACTTCAACAACATTCAACATCCTTCTATCAAGCACTTATCAAATTCATTTCATTCATTTAGGGCTTGGAAGACATTGAAGAACAATAGGAGATTACCGACTGAAGATTGGCTTGTACCCCTCCCTTGGGGGTTGGGTATGATTTCATGTTGTTTTCATGTCTTTGCATAAGCTTCAATATATCCTTTATTCATGCTTTAGATCACTTTGCATCTTGATTTAGAGCATTTACATTATCATTTACAAGCAATTAGGGTTTACTTTCTAGGTTGCTCTAGTTTGCTTTCTTGCATTTTAGGACCTTACACACACACTAGGTCTGCACACACAATACATTTTACAATACAACTTGGCTATTCGTGGAGGTGGAAATCACCGAAGCGGGGGTTTGAATAAGGCAAAACCCTATATAGCCGCCCATCCCCTTTTCAGATATAATTGTAGGTTTCGGGACTCGGACGACGCCATAGGTGACAGATCCGGGAAGAGCAGGTCGAGACAGCACTCCACATCAAATTGCAGAACAAAAGACCTGGACAGGGGCGCTGGGCACCCTAATCCTGCCTGGACAGGGGTGCTAGGCGCCTTGGTCCCTGGGACAGAGGCGTTGGGCGCCCTGGTCCTCCTGATAGACAACATTTCCGACAGTTTTCCAGAGTTGCAGACAACAGTTTCAGGTGCAGTTTCAGGTGCAGAATCAGGACAGTGGTGCCCGCGCCCCCATCCCGAACATTTTCAATCAGATTTTGACTCCAGGTACGCATCTACATTCTTATTTTGTCCTTGTGTTTTCAGCTTTCCATTGTTTAAGTTCAATTATGCAATCTTATTATTAGTCCATACTTGCATTTTGGGGTTAAGAATTGAACTTGCATAATTTTACCTTTCAATTACAACAAAGGAATAGAAATCCTAATAGGTAGCCTGTGGCTCTCTCTTTTACCAAAAAGAAGTAGCCAATTGTGTGATACCTCTAGGCTCTTTCGTATTCCACAAGTGTGTGGTTGAAAGTGAGATTAGGGCATGCTTGCTTAAGTCTCGCTTTTTCTCCTACACATTTTGGTGAACCCGACGTGAATCTATCATTGCTTCCTATTGCATTGTATTTGTTAGATCTAGATCTAGATTTAGTGTGTTTTCATTTCATGTTTCATTAAAAAGAAAAAAGAAAAAAAAAGGAGGGTGTGTTTCTTTGCATTGTGTGTTTAAATTTTATGCAACCTTTATTTCAAAATGTCAAATTTTTATTTGCAAAATGTTCATGCTTTTGATGATTATTATGAGTATAGCCAAGATGAATTAGATGAATCTTTAGATGAGTTTTTGAACCCTAAAGATGCCAAACCTTCATTTTACCAAAAACTCATAAACCTTGTTACTATGCCATTTCGTTGTGATGAGAAAGATAAGTCGAATGATTCCTCTCAAGGATACATTCCTATCAACTCTTCCACTAAATCTAGTAACATGGTTGTGTTCAATAATCCCCTCTATGAGGAGATGTCTCCTTTTGAATCAAAAGATAAACCTTTTAATCGATATGATCATGCTTTGTTGGATGATGCTCTTGATGACTTTGTGGCTTTATCGAAATCTTTAAACAAGAACAAGACTTCTAAATTGGTTAACATGATAAACTTGAATGAGCATAACAAGCCTCTCTTTGAAGTCCAAGGTGCTTATCCTTCTCCCACCTTTCAAGTTCCTAAATCACCTCTCCTTACTGTCCAAGGAGGGTATGGTCATGATTCCTTTCTTACTCTGAATAAACCTGTCATCACCGTGCAAGGAAGAAAACCTGTGAGTCCTTATAGTTATGCCAAGCAAATAACTAGAGAAAGTTATCATGCGGTTGCCCATACTTATCATACCAGAAATAATAGGCAACCTAATCCTCCTCCTGTTATTCTGGTTTCTCTTCCTAATCCTCAACCAATTCTTCCACAAGCTCCGCGTATTTCACAAATGCTTAGTAAGGAGTATGATCTCATAGAACAACTTAAAGCTACCCCTGCTAAGATATCCCTTTGGGATTTGATTCAAACTTCTTCCGCTCATCAGGGAATGTTACAAGATGCCTTGAAAGATTTGAATGTTCCTCCACCGAATACATCTAGTAATATAGCATCTTTAGTTAACTCTGTGATGAATCCTAAAGCTCAAATTGTGTTTACCCAAGATGAGTTGCCTACTAGTGAAATCCAACAACAATATGATCCCTTGATGATTGTGGTTATCATGAAAGACACTGCTATAAGACGAACACTAGTAGATAATGGCTCTGGCCTTAATGTGTGTAGCATCAATCTATTGCATAAGATGAATGTGGATACATCTCTCATTGAGCCTGATTCTCATCCCATTTGAGGCTTTGACAATGTGGCTAAGACTTCATTAGGTATTATCACCTTACCTCTCATAGTAGGGCCTGTTACTTTGCCTACTCCTATCCATGTTATGTCGGGAAATTTAACGTACAACTTGTTATTAGGGAGACCTTGGATTCATAGTATGCAAGCTGTCCCCTCTACATTGCATAGACAAGTTAAATTAATTTATAAATATAAGACATATACCTTGATAGGTGATACTAATTTCCAAGCTTGTCTACAAAGATCTACTTCCAAAGGGAGTTCTTCTAAGCCATCCTCGTCTAGTGATGACTCTTTAAATAAGATACCTATCGATGAGTCCTCGCTCTCTGATGATCAAAATTCTTTGGATGAGTCTGGAACTCCTGAAGAAGATTCTTCTCGACTTGAATCTACACATACGAAGGATTTTTCCTGAGAAGGTTCTCGAAGAAGACGATTGGGGATCTCTTGATTTCAATCCCACCTTTGTAGGTGAATATAAGGTTCCTTCTAGAGAGCTTAAAGTTGAAAAGAAGGAAGAAGCTAAAAATCAATCAATCTTACCTGAACCTATGAGTAATAATTTTGTGGCCGCTTCTCAAACTTCTTCTCCTCACACCTCTAGTTATGAAGAGTTTGATTCTTTATCTTACGAAAAACCACCTCCTCTTTCTGAAATGGCTGATCATTATGGTCGTGGTTTTCGCATTTTTGCTAAGCATGGGTATCATGGAAAAGGTTGTGGTGCTCATGAACAAGGGATAAAAGTTCCTCTAGAGACTAATTTTCACAATTATGCCTTTGGACTTGGCTATAATCCCTGCAAACGCACTAAAGCTTCTAAAAGACCATGCATTAGTGTTAATTCTATTTCTACATCTCTATCAATACAACACCCCGAGTATATTGATGGGGATCCTTCGTGTGCCTGTGCTTTGGATGTCTTCCCTACCGATGATGCTTTAGCTGAATTTTTGGGAGCCTATGACACTCTTCCTCATTATCATCACAATAGGGGACTCCCTTATTGTTTGAACACTGAAGCTTATTTTGGAAAAGAGATTGATAATGATGAGATTGTGAAAGAATTCCCTCAGTTAAAGGATACTCCTCAACAATGTAATCTTCTCATAAGTGACACCACTGATGTTAAGATGGATCCTTGCAATAAAGAGAAAGTATTAAAATTGGAAAATGTTTGAATGAAGAGGAACAAAAACAATATGAAGAGTTATTGCATGAATTCCCCGAGATCTTTGCTTGGACATACTCTGACATGCCTGGTATAGATCCTAAGATTGTTACTCATAACATTGTCTTAGTTCCTGATGCTAAGCCCGTGAAACAAAAGATTCGAAAAATGAATCCTAAGGTGGCTCTGCTTGTTAAGGCTGAGATTGAAAAGTTATTGGAGGCTGGATTTATTCGCCCTATTGATTATTCCCCATGGATTTCAAATATTGTCACTGTGGCTAAACCGGATAACAAAATAAGAATGTGTACCGATTTTCGAGATTTGAATAAGGCTTCCTTGAAAGATGATTTCCCTCTTCCAAACATTGACATGATAGTTGATTCTATGGCAGGACATGCCTTGTTATCCTTCATGGATGGTTTTTCAGGATACAATCAAATTTTCATTAACCCTCAAGATCAATTTAAAACCGCTTTCACCACCCCTTGGGGTACGTTTTGTTGGATAATGATGCCTTTTGGACTTAAAAATGCCGGTGCAACTTATCAACGAGTGATGACCCTTATCTTTCATGATTATATGCATAAGATTTTAGAGGATTATGTTGATGATATTTTGGCCAAATCCATTCTTCGCATGGATCATATTAAAATCCTTCGTCAAATCTTTGAAAGAATTCGTAAATATCACATGCGCTTGAATCCCCGAAAATGTGTTTTTGGTGTGGATAGTGGAAAACTATTAGGATTCATAGTTTCGCATCGTGGGATTGAGGTGGACACTAAGAAAATAGATGCTATTGTCAACATGCCACCTCCTAGAAATGTGTCTCAACTTAAAAGCTTACAAGGAAAGATTCAAGCTATTCATAGGTTCGTATCTCAACTTGCGGATCATACCTTTCCTTTTACTCAACTTCTCGAAAAGAATATCACTTTTCAATGGAACGAAGATTGTCAGCAAGCATTTGAAGATTTAAAAGTGTATTTGGCTAGTCCTCCTGTTCTTCAACCTGCCGAACCTTCTAAACCTTTCCTTCTGTATAGAGCTGCTTCCTCTCATGCTCTCGCAGCATTGTTGGCACAACATGATAAAGATGGTAAGGAATGTCCGGTTTATTATATAAGTCATACCTTACTCGATTATGAGACCCGATATTCTGCGATAGAAAGACAATGCTTGGCCTTGGTATTTGCGACTCAGAAATTGAGACATTATCTTTTAAATTCAGAAGTCCACGTCATGGTAAAGTTTGATCCTTTAAAGCATCTTTTCTCTAAAACTGGTTTATCAGGATGCCTAGCTAAGTGGGTTATGATGTTAACTGAATTTGACCTTAAATTTGTTTCACAAAGAGCAATTAAAAGACAAGCATTGACCGATTACTTAGTTGAGGCCCCTTCACCTTTCTCCTTCCCTAATTCTGAGTCTTTCCCTGATGACTTCATTCTTTCTATAGAGAAGGATGAAACTTGGGAATTATACTTTGATGGTTCTAAGTGTCGTACAGGATCGGGGGCAGGTGTTGTTCTGATTTCTCCTACAAGGAAATCTATTCCCTTATCCTATCGTCTAAATTTCCTGTGTACCAATAACATTGCTAAGTATGAGGCTCTTATAGTAGGAATAAAAGCAGCCTTAGCTCTGAACATAAAACACATACATATTTATGGAGATTCGCAATTGATTATAAGACAAGTAACAAGATTGTATCAAGCAAAACAAGACAAATTATCACAATATAAAGATCTTGCTATCTCTTTATTACAAAAATTCGATTCTTATACCATGGAACCTGTTCCTCGAAAAAAGAATCGACATGCGGACGCAATGGCATGTGTGGCCTCTCTTGTATCTTTAGAGGACCCTATGGTTGATCTTAAATTTGTTATTCACAACCTTATTTCTCCAGCTATTGTAGACGATTCTAGCTTGGTAACATGTTGTGACTTTGTAGATTCAGACGAATGGTATTCGCATATCGTAAGATATTTGACCGATGGTACCTTTCCTGATTCCGCCAATAGGAACACTAGGGCTAGAATCCGCAAGCTGTCTGCTAGGTATATCATTCTTTCTAATGTCCTTTACCGAAGGGGTTATGACGGTATTCTCCTTCGCTGTCTTAACAAATCAGAAATCATCGTTGCTCTTGAAGAGGCACATTCAGGTGCCTATGGGGGGCATTTTGGAGGCAAATCCTTGGTGCAAAGATTGCTTCGTATGGGATACTATTGGCAAACTATGCAGAAGGATTCTTTTTCATTTGTTAGGAAATGTCATCAATGTCAACAACACAATAATCTGATTCATGCTCATGCCCAAGAACTTCGTTCTCAAGTAGCTTCTTGGCCTTTCTCCGCATGGGGTTTGGATCTCATTGGTAAAATCTCTCCTCCTTCATCTCAAGGACACACCTTCATTATAACCGCAACAGATTACTTTACGAAGTGGGTAGAAGCTATTCCCCTTCGCTCTACTACTGCTGACGTGATTTGTCAATTTCTTCTAGAAAACATCATTTCTCGATTTGGGATACCTTCCACTATAATCTCAGATAATGGGACATCATTTAAGAAAAAGGACGTGAAGAAATTCCTCGAGAAGTATCATATCAAACATCGATTTTCTACACCATACTATCCTCGGTCAAATGGTCAAGCCGAATCATCCAATAAGATAATTGAACAAATTCTTCACAAAACCGTGAATAAGCATGGTAAGGATTGGAGTAATCAGCTAATCTATGCTCTTTGGGCCTACCGAACGAGTGTACGAATTGCTACAGGAACTACTCCTTATAATCTTGTTTATGGTGCTGACGCTATTATGCCTTTAGAATTAGAGATTCCATCACTTAGGGTTTCTCTCAAAGGTATAGTAGATGATGACTCTTATAGAGAACAACGACTTCAACAGCTTGAGATGGTTGATGAACAGCGTATAAACGCTCTTGAGCATATTCAAACGTATCATAAAACTCTACAACGAAGCTATAATGATAAGGTTATTCAACGTTCCTTCTCAGTAGGTGACTTAGTCCTCTATGAGAATCAGCGCAATGTGAATGCCTTACCTGTAGAAAAGGGAAATTTAGTCCTAATTGGCTTGGACCATATATCGTTATTGAAGATTATGGATCAGGTGCTTACAAAATAGCGGATGTAGATGGTACGCCTCTTAAAGAACCTATAAATGCTATGCACTTGCGTAGATATTATGCTTAATTCTTCATTCCTTATCTTTCATTTCATCTATCTTCTTTTCAGTTCTTCAACATTGGGTAATATGTTAGTATCTCCTTATTAGAGCAAAATAGAATTAAATGTTATGATGTTTAATCTATATTGGTTCGTTCTTGACAAGCGTGTTTCTTTACTTTATAGTTTGTCTTGAATTCATTTATGTAAATTGTAAAAGATTTATGTTTCCATTATGCTAGCATATTATACAATGTCCTATGCGTTAAGTAGAATCGTATCATGTTGTATTTAACTAAATCACACTAGTTATATGATTCTTAGACTTAATGCATATTTCTTCCCTATCATCAATGTAGTACTTGATTAAATATTTTAATTAAGTCACACATGTATCAATTTAATCATGGAGCATTGAGAAATCAATCACATGGAAATTAAATCCTGAACATACATGTACATCTACCAAATGTATTAGATTTAATCAAAACAGAATATACATTGCTTTAAGCATTAAAGATAACACATTTGAGACAAAAGAGAAGCATGTATATATATATGTGGATCATATACAAATATAGGTCACTGTACATCCAAAATGTGACCTATCCTACATCATAAAATCATCTCCTATCCCTAGGGCTGGTGGCTGGAGAGTGTCGACTAGATGCTCCCTCCTGATCCGGCCGTGTAGGTGGACCCATAGGTGTGTAGCGCGATATAGACCGCGAGTGACTCCGAGAGGAACTCCTACGATCCCTATCCATAAGGATCGCGTGATAGGAGGAAGCCTCAGCCTGAGCAGCTGCTAGATCTCGCCCCGCCTGCTGTAGGTCCTCTGATAGGACTCTCTCTCTCTCCCTCCATATGTCTACCTGTACTCGGAATGGGGAAAACAAGTCCTCATGCTGACCCGCGTTCCCCTGAGGCCTATAAGCGATCTGTGAGGAACTAGGGATCTGTGCCATCGTGGAAATGTCTGTCATTGCTTGCTGAATCAAGGAACGCCACTCCTGCACATTAGCTGTAGCAGTAGAACAGATTTTTGTATTAGTACCATTCTATATCATCAAAACATTAATCAATCAATATAAACCTACTATACCTAGATCTCCCTCACGCTAGTAGGGATCATGGTATGGTAGCATCTGTGACTGGGATCTACTAGGCTCCCCTCGCTTGAATAATTTGTGCACGATGGGTGTAGGCTAGACGGTACTAGGAACAGGTCTCCGTATCGCCTCGTGTTCCCCCTTTTGGGGAATGAGAGGAGGATCCAGAGCTATGGTATCATCTCCTAAATGGTGGGGAGCTGCATCTGACCCCTCCTCATCATCTCTATCCTCTTCCTCCTCCTCCTTGTCATCCTCATCCTCGTCCGCATCCTCACCTGCATCCTCGTTCTCCTCATCTCTATCTGTGTCATCCTCCTCATCCTCCTCCTCCTCGGCACTAGGCTGATCTCCTGTGGGTAGATCAGGATCTCTTGCCTCCTCATGACCCTCTCCCTCCTCTGGCTCCTCTGACCTGGATCCCTGGTCCTCATCTCGGTCTCCATGTCTCCATGGGCCGGGATGGCCTGTCGGGTGATCTGGTGGAAAGATAGGCCCTGGGTATGATCTCATAAACCATGAGACATATCTACGTTGTGCTCCAGGCTCTGCAGAGTAATCGGTAACTACATCTTGATCAGATCCCTCTATATCTGTAGTCTCGATGTCATCTATCGTCGGTCTCGCTACTGCTCTAGGTCTGGGAAGGACTAGTGAGTGTCGAGTATAGATGGGCACATCGGCTGGAACACACTGCTCTAGCCCAAACTGCCTCCGTACTCGGTCGAAGTAGAATGGGACTATGATATGTGGATATCATCCCCGTAGTAGGCGGTTCCTCTGTAAGCATGCTAACTGTCTCTCCATCCCATCCCATCTGTTCATTCGTAGATAGGGTCTCCACACGGTCACCTCGGCTGTCAGTCTATCAAAAATCACTCTCCAATATAACAGATCTCCAAATCTCCACTCGCTGGTAAGTGGATAAGCAAACACCCTAGGTCGCTCGCTAGCCGTACTCATCGGAAAGCCGACAGGCCTGGTGCATGTGAAGTGCTCAAATACCCACACCTGCAGAAGTGTGCATGTCATCAAGCTACAACCCTGTCCAAAAACATACTCCTCAAGGTCGTGATAGAGATGTGCAAGCATACTCTGACCCTAAGCATACACTCTCCTGTGTCTCTCCATAGCTCTGATGCACCATGTGAGACCCCCATGCATATGCGTACCTCACCCATTAGGGCAGACGGCTAGTGCTATGATGGCGATCATAAGGCGTCTCACAAGGGGAACCTCTCCTGTAGGATGTAAGAGCCAGCTGACCATGATGCGACCTCTCGTCTCGCTCAGCATGACTCTCCCTATGCAATATACCTTCTCTCTCTGATGATCCTCCGCTGACCGATCGGTCGTGTATGTAACAGTAGCTCCTCTGATAGGAAGATGAAGTATGCGGTACACATCCTCAAGTGTGACCGTCAGCTCCCCTACTGGAAGATGAAATGTGCATGTGTCAGGATCCCATCGCTCCATCAGTGCCATCAGCATCGCAGAATGGAACCGAATGGCTGGCATGAGGATCGCATACCATAATCCCACGATCAACAATGTGTCTCTCTCTGCCTGAGTCAGCCGCGGAATCTGATCTCACAAACTACGAAGAATATGTCCCGCCGTATGCTCTCTCATGTATGGGAGACCCTGCAACACAAAAACATAACTGTAATCAGTACTCAATCATCAAAATCACTCATGCAAACTGTCGAACATCGTATGCTAACCCTGAAATCCCTCGCCAAGCCCTAATTGGGACCATGGTGCCCTGTCAGGGACCATGGCGCCCTGAAGGGACCATGGCGCCCTGAGGGGACCATGGCGCTCTGGGTGGGGCCCGGGTCAGACTTCAGGGCCCGCAAATGATCACAAAAAGTCAAAATGCGGAAAATCAAAAGTCAACGTTCAATCAACTCACCTCGTCTAGTGGCTCGTCGTCAATCACGGCCTGGCGCAGGATCTCAATCCTCGTGGGACGCTTCGGTCATCATGAAGGCATGATGATGGCTATGTGGGCTCCCCTGCAATGAACAGTATTCCGAAATCAACAAAGTGACAAATGCAAATGTCACTTTCAAGGTATATACTTTCATTCCTTTACCTTTACTTTCAAAACCCTAATTTTCCTCTGTCATTCATTTCATCATAACTTGAGTTTGGGAGATGCGATTTTCGAACCGTTTGTTGTGTAGGAATCTTATTTTCCTTCCCCTACTCTCGGGATGTTCCAAAAAGTGTTCTAATGAAGCCTCTTTAGTGAACATCCCTCATCAATAATCTCTTACACAATTTGTCGTAAGTAAACATGCTACCCTGTTTCACCTCCCTAATAAGCAAGACGAAACAGGGGGGGCATATAGCTACTCACAAATTTCATCACTTTCCTTAGTAAGCATTAGGTGATTTTGTGATCTAACGTGTGTTTTGTAGGGTGCGGTTCCTAACTGTGTACTGCAGATACCGCTGGGGGCTTCGTCCGACAACTTATGGATATATCCTTTTTCAAATGATGTTTACTTTTCTGTACTTTAGCTTGCATATGCACGCAGTACTCATATGACTGCTAAAGTGGGGGCTAAATGTAGCATCATAAATTGTACGCACTTGCTAAAGCAGTACAATTTTACACCTCGTTTAGCACCCGCCTTGGCGCACTTTGCATTTGCATTGCATTTCCCCTTTAGCACTTAATTAATCAAATTAATTAGGTCTAAGGTTCTATTTCATCATCTTCTACATCATAAAGTTGGGCCCTTTCGTTAAAGTGTGCCCCTTTCATTTTATTCCTCCAATACATCACTCAATCAAAAACCCTAATTAAGTCATATTTAAAACTTGGGGGCTTGGTTTCGGGGGTCAAAACATCTCGAAATCACTTGTAACTTCGGGATTCTCTCTAAAATCATCATATCCGACGGCCCTGAAAATTTGGTGAAAAGTTGTCGGGACCGTGGCGCCCGGAGTGCACATGGTCCCGGACATTTTTCCTGAAATTTTAGGAGCGCGATCCAATCATAAAATAAAGCTTAACCCCAAGAAATTGGTGGGATATTCAATCTCTAGGTCTGCCAAAAGATGAAATTACGACCTAGGGTTTCATACATAAGAGCTCTCTTTCTTCATTTGAAGGGAGGGGGATCCGATTTTTGTTTTCAGGAACCTCATATGCAGCGAAAGAGCAGATCTTTGAAGACTTCAACAACATTCAACATCCTTCTATCAAGCACTTATCAAATTCATTTCATTCATTTAGGGCTTGGAAGACATTGAAGAACAATAGGAGATTACCGACTGAAGATTGGCTTGTACCCCTCCCTTGGGGGTTGGGTATGATTTCATGTTGTTTTCATGTCTTTGCATAAGCTTCAATTTATCCTTTATTCATGCTTTAGATCACTTTGCATCTTGATTTAGAGCATTTACATTATCATTTACAAGCAATTAGGGTTTACTTTCTAGGTTGCTCTAGTTTGCTTTCTTGCATTTTAGGACCTTGCACACACACTAGGTCTGTACACACAATACATTTTACAATACAACTTGGCTATTCGTGGAGGTGGAAATCACCGAAGTGGGGATTTGACTAAGGCAAAACCCTATATAGCCGCCCATCCCCTTTTCAGATATAATTGCAGGTTTCGGGACTCGGACGACGCCGCAGGTGACAGATTCAGGAAGAGCAGGTCGAGACAGCACTCCACATCAAATTGCAGAACAAAAGACCTGGACAGGGGCGCTGGGCACCCTAGTCCCTGGGACAAAGGCGCTGGGCGCCTTGGTCCTCCTAATAGACAGCATTTCCGACAGTTTTCCAGAGTTACAGACAGCAGTTTCAGGTGCAGAATCAGGACAGTGGCGCCCGCGCCCTCGTCCCGAACATTTTCAATCAGATTTTGACTCCGGGTACGCATCTGCATTCTTATTTTGTCCTTGTGTTTTCAGCTTTCCATTGTTTAAGTTCAATTCTACAATCTTATTATTAGTCCATACTTGCATTTTGGGGTTAAGAATTGAACTTGCATAATTTTACCTTTCAATTACAACAAAGGAATAGAAATCCTAATAGGTAGCTCGTGGCTCTCTCTTTTACCAAAAAGAAGTAGCCAATTGTGTGATACCTCTAGGCTCTTTCATATTCCACAAGTGTGTGGTTGAAAGTGAGATTAGGGCATGCTTGATTAAGTCTCGCTTTTTCTCCTACACAGGGATAATAGGATTTTAATTCAATTTGGTTGTAATTTGGGGAAATCAAATAAATTAGATTTATTTAATTTAGGATAAACTATTTAATTAAATTTGAATTTAATTAAAAGTGGATAGAAGGGATTTAATTGAATAAAATGATTTATTCATTAAATGTCAAAAGAGGCCTAGTGAATTGAATTTAAATAAATTGAGTAATTTACTTAATTTAAATAGAGGAATGTGGGTGATTTAATTAAATTGGATTTAATTAAATAGAGAAATGAACATAAAATATTTATTTAGGAATATGGTCATTTTTATACGTCTACATTTTGCCCCTCTTTGAAGTGACGTGTGTGCACATGTTGATTCAAAGAAAATTTGTCGAATATACTGTCAAAATTTGATCGATATGATGTTAATATGAAAAATTGATTTGATATTAAAAATCGATATGATGCCCCAGATTTGATGAATGATATTGATGATGCCCCAGATATGAAGAATTATTTTGATATGAAAAGTTGATATGAGACTGATGTCAATATGAAATTGATGTCGATATATGATATGATAATGCCCCCTCGGGAGATCGTTTGTGCACACAAGGCATGAATGATCTCTCGTAAGAAGAAGAATGTTGTTTGAAAGATAGAAGAGTGGATAGTGATGGCATGCATGGGTTTGATAAAATTGATTAGATTAATTGGAATGAGATCAAGTCTGGTTTCAGGTATGACACCTCTTGTATAAGACATGGATGATTGGGCATCTGGTTTCAGGAATGATACCACCTATATAAGATATGGATGATTGAGCATCTAGTTTCAAGAATGATACTGCCTGTATAAGACATGGATGATAGAGTGTCTAGTTTCAGGAACAATATATCTTGTATACGACCGATCAAAACGCCTGGTTTCAGGAACAATATATGTTGTATAAGAGCTGATCAAAACATCTGGTTTCAGGAACGATATATCCTGTATAAGAGCTGATCAAAACATCTGGTTTCAGGAAAGTTACATCCTGTATAAGACATGATAGAAGATAGTTTGGAAGAATGATAGAAGATAGTTTGGAAGAATGATGAAGATAGTTTAGAAGAATGATAGAAGATAGTTTGGAAGAATGATGAAGATATGAAAGTGAAGAAAGATTCCATGATGATGTGATAGATATGCATGCGAGGGATGCAATGATGAATGATGAATGATATTTTGAAAATGAGATGTATGATATGATATGCAACTAATTGTCAACTATTTTTTTTTTTTGAGCATCCTCATTCTGCATTTGTCATCCCTGTATAGCCACATGTTGTTTGCTTTCTGTGTATATATCATCATTGAGCATGGATTGATCTTTGGATATGTTGAAAATTTATACAAGCATAATGGTATAATTGAACCATAATGACCTGAGAAAAATTTACATGATATTTGATTTTGCAAGATAGCACAAGCGTCAAGGTATAATTGAATGAGGATGACTAGAGTGCGAATTGCGTATAAACAGACAAGATTAAATCATTTGTATGTGTGAAGTGGAATCATGCTTTCAGTGATATTCGATGTATCACGTCTCGAGGCAAGTATTCACACAATACAAATGATCGCCTCCTAGATAGAAGACTAAGAAAATATTGGAGTTTCTCCATGATCTCTAGCTTTGAAGCATTTAGTGAGAAAAGGTAGAGAATCCAATAATTTTAAAAAGTTCAAAATGCAAAAATAGTCAAGATTTTATGCGATAATGCAACATTTAGTACTTCAAAAATTCATCCATCCTTGGTATTTCTGTGATTCTTTGTTTTGTTTTGCGATGAAGTGTAGTTTTGGTTGTTTGGATGTAATGTTTCTGAGTTTTGTATATAGTTTTGATGTCTTGAATATGTTGCAAGTTTTGACGATTTATTGCCCCTAGTTGAGTGTTCCTCTTGACGTGAATATGTATAGTGATTTCCAAGCCATGGTGGAAGGTGGTAAGAGGATATATAGATGGACCAGGATAACGACTATGCTAAGTATGTCCTGAATGGATTTTTGCTAAGTGTCGGGCGATGGCCAATAGTGTTTGATGGATATGGATAAAATGGTATGGATATAGATAGAGGAGTCGTCCTCTCACAATAGTGCCTGTTACCAGGTTTTCACTAGTTGCTTTTATTGTACCTTATTATTTTCTTTTTTTGGATTTTTTTTTTTTTGGCTTTTTCCGTGTATTAGACTACTCAAGTGTAGTACTTCTTCAAATGGATGTTGTTAGTTGGTTCGTCGAGCACATCTCCTTCTGAAGTTGTTAGCTGATAGGCACCTAATCCATAGACTGATATGATGACATAGGGACCCAACCAGTTAGGTTCAAACTTCCCTTTCTTTTCTCGATCTTGCTGATTTCTTGGATTTTCTTTGAGGACTAGGTCACCAACTTTGAAGTTGCAAGGGATGACCTTGTGATTATAGCTCCTGCACATACATTGCTGATATGCTTTGAGATGAGTGTATGCATGCTGACATCTTTCATCTAACAGTTCCAGTTCGTGCAGTCGGTTAACTCGATACTCTTCATCTGGGATTAAACCTTTCAAAGAGACTTTGAGAGATGGGATTTCTACCTCCAGAGGTAAAATGGCTTCTAATCCATATACCAATGAGTATGGTGTTGCTCCTATAGGTGTGCGGATGCTGGTTCTATATGCCCAAAGTGCTGGATTAAGTTGGACGTCCCAATCTTTGGCTGCATCATTCACTATTTTCTTTAGGATTTTTAGTATTGTCTTGTTAGATGCTTCTGCTTGACCATTTCCCTGTGGGTAGTATGGTGTAGAGAACCGATGTTGGATTTTGAACTTTTCACATAGTTTTTGTACATCTTAGTTTTTGAAAGGTCGTCCATTATCCGTGATGATTGAACTTGGAATACCATATCTGCAGATCAGATAATTTAGGATAAAAGAGGCAATTTGTTTCCCAGTTACTGTGGTCATGGGAACTGCTTCTATCCATTTGGTAAAGTATTTTGTTGCAGTTATAATGAACTTGTGTCCATTGGAAGATGAAGGATGAATTTTGCCGACTAAGTCTAGTCCCCACTGACAAAAGGGCCAGGATGTTGTAAATGGATGTAGTTCCTATGCTGGTGCATGTATCAGATTACCATGGATCTGGCATTTAGGATACTTTTTTGCAAAGTGATAAGAGTCTTTATCCATTGTCGGCTAGTAATATCCCATTCTCAGAAGCTTTTTAGCAAGAGTAGTACCACTTGAATGTGTTCCACAAATACCTTCGTGAAGCTCATGTAAAGCGGAGTTAGATTCTTTACGATCAAGGCAAGAATGAAGAGTACCATCTAGACCTCGACGGTATAAAGTATCAGCAGTGAGGGTATAATGGGAGGCTTGTCGGATAAAATTACATTTCTGGTTATGGGATTGGTCAATGGGTAAGATATTGTTCTTAAGGTAGTCGTATATTGGTCCATATAATGGAGAATCTGAACCAGTCAAGGCATAGATAACATGGGATTCAGAGTGGTCATAGGCTGGGGAGAACAGTTGCTCTACCAGGAACTTGTAACGACCCTGTTGCTCTGGAATTTGTAATAGTGAAGCGATAGTAGCCATGGCATCGGCTGCTTTGTTGTTCAACCTTGGTATCTTCTCGAAGGTGATGTGCACAAAATACTGTTTGAAGTCATCCACCATTCATCTGTAGGGTAACAACTTGTCATCCTTTGTTTGATAGTCATTGTTGATCTGATTGACGACTAGTTGTGAATCTCCATAGACTTTTAACTCCGTGATTTTCCATTCTACGGCCATTTTGATGCCTATAACCAATGCCTCATATTCAACCACATTATTTGTGCAGGGGAACATAAGCCTATATGATCTTGGTATAGTGTGTCCTTTTGGAGTGATCAAAATAATACCAGCACCTAAACCGTGTTAGGTGTAGGATCCATCAAAGTATAGAGTCCATTGTTTGGTAGAAAGAGCAAGAACGTCCCTGTCCGGAAATTTAATTGCCATAGTTTGTTTTCCTAGTAGTGGTGCTTCAACTAGTTGATCTGCAATTGCTTGTCCTTTGATGGCTCTTCTTTCTGTGTATTGGATGTCGAATTCACTGAGAATCATGACCCATTTAGCCAATCATCCAGTAAGAGCTTCTTTGTTGAGTAGATATTTGAGAGGATCAATTTTTGCTACTAGCTTAATGGTGTGTGCTAGCATATAATGTCGGAACTTCTGAGATTCGAAGACCACTGTTAGGCAAGCCTTTTCAATGAATGTATAGTTGAGTTCATAGCCATTCAATGTCCTACTAATGTAGTAGATGGCTCGTTCCTTTCCTTGTTGATCTTCTTGTGCCAATAGTGCCCCCAGCGATATATCTGTTGTTGAGATATATAGGATAAGTGGCTTTCCTGTGACTGGTGGTACTAGAACTGGTGGATTCATCAGGTACTGTTTGATTTTATAAAAAGATTTTGCACACTTGGTCTCCCATCTGAATGGTACATTTTTGTGTAGTAAAAGATTGAATGGTAGACTTTTATCAGCTAGTTGAGCGATGAATCGCCTGATTGATTGGAGCCATCCTTGTAGAGATCTGAGTTGACTGATATTCTTTGGTGGTGGCATCTCCATAATGGCTTGGACCTTTGCTGGATCTACTTCAATACCTTTAGCTGAGACTATGTAGCCTAGTAACTTGCCTGATGTAACCCCGAAGACACATTTCTTAGGGTTGAGCCTGACTTGGAATTTCTCCAATCGATCAAAGATTTTTGTGAGGATGTTGAGATGTTCCACTCTAGTGAAGGATTTAGCTAGTAAATCATCCATGTAATCTTCCATAAATGTGTGCATAATGTCATGAAAGATTGTCATCATTGCTCTTTGATAAGTAGCCCCTATATTTTTTAAACCAAAAGGCATAACATTCCAACAGTACGTTCCCCAAGGACAAGTGAACACGGTTTTATCTTGATCTTCAAGGGCTATTTTGATTTGATTATAGCCTGAGAAACCATCCATTAGTGAGAGCATTGCATGGCCCACTGTAAGGTCTACAATTATGTCGATACTGGGTAGAGGAAAGTCATCTTTTGGACAAGCTTTGTTGACATCTTGAAAATCAGTGCAGATTCTAATACTACCGTTTGGTTTTGATACCGGTACTATATTGGAAATCCATTCTGCATAGTCAATGGGTCGGATGAATCCGACATCTAATAGTTTCTTCAGTTCAGCTTTGACCATGAGTACCACCTGTGGATTCATCTTTTGTAGCTTTTGTTTGACTGGTTTAACTCCTAGAGAGATGGACAAGTGATGCATGATTAAGTGTGGATCTACTCTGGGCATATCAGCATATGACCAAGCAAAGTTAATTTGCTATTCTTTAAAGAAAATGATAAATGTTGATCTTTCCTCCTCTGTCAGAGATTCTGCAAGGTGTATGTTTTTGACTGCTTCTGTAGTACCAATGTTGATTGATTGAGTGGGCTCAATCAATATGGGTGATTGCTCATGAAAGTGCTCAGGAAGAGTGTCAAGTCTCCCATCTTTAGGTGCCTTAAAAAGGTTTTCACCCTCAGATGCATCCTTTATTTTTACTTGTTTGTGATCTAGAGCTGCCATTGAGTAGTTTTCAGCACCAGATCCTTTACTTGGTTCATTTTTGCAACTGAGAGACTTGGCACTCTCTGATTGGCAGACATCGTCACTTTGTTCACTGGTAGAGCCTGTTTCTAGGTTAACGATACATAGGTAGTGGATAATAGATTCATCATCTGGGAAAATTGGTATATCATGGATTTCAGGTTCATCCCAGTCTATGAGGTCAGGAAAGACAAGTGGTAAGGAATCATTGGGTGGATCAAGTTCTGCTACTGTAAGTGTCAAGACAGAGGTTTCATCATGATTGTTCTTGGTTTTAAATAAGTCCAGGATTTCGTCGAGGTCTTCAATGGTATTATCTTCTATATAGACTTGTTCATAATGTTTATGTTCGCTTTCCTTAGCGTCATAGATGTTCTGTGGTCCAAATTCAAGAGGTCTATCTTCTGCGTTATGCTCTTCCTGAGAAAGGGGTATGGTGCCAATGTTATTAGGGATATCTGTAGTAGCATTTGAGCAGGTACCCCACTCATATTCATTGGAATCAGTTTCAGAGGCATCATCCCAGATTCTATCAGTGTTGTAAACTGGTATGTTGTATGGTGAAAACAAATCTTTGATAATGGATACCATTTTGATAGTTTTTGTTGATTCGGTGTCAGATCCTGCTTCTACTTTCTGTATTTGTTCATAGACTGTGCCTCCTTGGGGAGAAATAACGATATCCTGAGATGATTTTATTTGTTCTTGAAATAGTGGATTTTGAATATGAGCTACTGCTACAGATATGGCCTTCTTATGGCTTAGAAGCTTTTGTTGATGTAACTTCTATTCTTGACGTTCCCGTGCCTTGTGGATTGTTTCTGCTAACTCAAATAGTGCTTCCTGCCAAGATTCTTCTTTGTGTTTCTTCTTTACTTTCCATTGAGGTTTTGCAGTTATGCGTGGCAGCTTTCTTAATAGGAAAGTGAGCTTACAACCCAATCCTGTTTTGTCTCTACTGGGCTGTGAAGGAAGATCTATGGGTTCAGTGACTCCTTCTTTGCGTTTCCCAATAGGTCCCTTACCGTCATATCCCATTTGCTGCATGATTAAGTATCCTTTTCCATATAGGTGTGTTGGTAGAACAATGTCCACAGTAGCTGCTCTGTTATCTTCTTCCTCATCTTTGTATAACCAGCTAAGAATATCTTTATCTTTTGTTTCATGTGCTAGAGTGCCCAATTGGATGAAGGTACCATCAAATTTGGTGATGGGTTGAGTTACCAGATGTGTTGATGTAGTAGGCAATCCATGAGATCTGGGTGATGTTGGTAATTTAGCCAAACATAGGGGCTCCAAAGAGTACTCTCCCATACATTGGTCTTTGATTTGCATTTGCTGCTTGAAATCCCTAGATGATGAGTTGGGCTTTGCTATTTGTAGATCCAATGTTGAAGATCGCTGCTTTTCTCTATTATGAGGAACTAAATTGTCCTGGGCTGCCCCCATTGCGCTGCAATGTTGAAATGGATTGTGATCAGCGGATATGGATATTTCTTGTCCTTCATAAGGAAATTTGACACACTGGTGATACGTAGAAGGCACTGCTTGCATTTCATGTATCCAGGGTCGCCCTAACAAAATATTGTAGGTGAGATCTATGTCTAAGACCTGACACATAGTATCCTTTTGCACTGGTCCCACTTGAATGGGTAACATCACGGTTCCTTTAGAGGACCTTTCCTCATCATCATATGCCTTTATGGTAATCTTCTTATGGGGATCAATAGACTCTTTTGAGAAGCCTAATGCACAGATAAGCTTTAAAGTACATATATTAAGTCTAGCTCCTCCATCTATTAAGACTCTTTTTACTCGGTGTTTGTAAACAATGACTTCGATATGGAGAGAAGTGTTATGTGGATGACTCAAGGAAGCATTGTCATGCTCTGAGAAGGTGGGGTTATGAGGTCCTGTCATATGGGCGACCATGGCTTGAAATCTGTCCGTATCCAGATTTTGAGGTACATTGGTTTCCAATAGCGCTTGTTCCAATATGTCTTTGTGTTTCAGTGATAGTTTCAGCAATTCTAGTATAGATATCTGAGTTGGTGTTTTGCGTAGTTGGCTAACCAAGTCATATTGGATCTTTGGTGTAGTAGTTATAGGCGCAGTATGTCCTTTTAAGACATATTTCTGAGTTCGGGTTGTCACATTGATAGATTCATGATCACGCTGATCTTGGATGGTGATGACATTTACTTGATGATCTTCAACTGATATATGATTTATGGTGTTGTTATAGATATGGTTGATACGAGCTCCGCGGGTATCGTTCGAGGTTGAAGCTCCATCTTTGTTGTAATTTGGAAGAGGATTTTTAAAGGCTCCATGATCACCATTTGTTTTGAGACCATCTACCGTTAAGTCACCTCGATCAATCATGTCTTGCACAATGTTTTTCAATCTCATGCAATCGTTCGTTTGATGACCCTTGTTACGATAGAAATCACAATAGTGTGAATCATTCCACCAAGGTGGTTTGATTTGGGGTTCATAGTTGCTAATTGCAGGCAAGGAGAGAATTTTGTTTGCCAGAAGTTCTCTGAATGCTGATTCCAGTGATTGCCCCAGTGGTGTGAAGACACGCTTTTGGAAATTGTTCATGTTGTCGCGTGAATTGTTGTTAGGTCTTGGATTTGTGTTTTTGTTTTGAGTATCGTTGATGTTGTTTGTGTTGAGTTGTCCTTGATTGGTGTTTGGTGCATATGTGTTAGCATTTGGATTAGCACATTTAGGATTTTTCATAGCTTGAGGATTTCCAGATAATGCAAGCACTGGTTGCTTAGATTTGGGATCATTCGTTTCATTGTTGCCTTCATTTTTGTTTCGAGTCCAGAATCGAGATTTGTCCAAGTTGTTGTTCTGGTTGTTGTAATTTGATGAGTTTGTTCCTTCCTTGAAGAATTTGAGCGTTCCCTTTTTGACACATGCTTCCTCGACTTGAATGTCGTTTTCAATCAATTTAGTGAAAGATGGTATGCATTGGAGTTTTAGCCTGTAACTCATTTCACCATTCAAGTTGTTGATGAAGATTTCCATTTTCTCCTTTTCAGGAATATCTCGAGGATATCGTGATACCATACGCCGCCAGCGTTGAAGGAATATCATGAATGTTTCGTTGTTCTTTTGTTTGGTATTGTAGACGTCTAGCATGGTTAGGGCGTGTTGGATGTTATAGGAGTATTGTGTTATGAACTTGTTAACCAATTCATCAAACGATCTGACAGGTGGTGTAATCTTGGATAACTATTCCATTGTTTGCCCTCCCAAGCTTCTTGGGAATAACCTCATCAGATAGGTGTCGTCATGAGAAAACTCAAGACTCATGGTACAGAATTCTCTGACATGATCACGGGGATCACTTTTTCCATCGTATTTGTCAAATTTAGGCACGTCTGAGTTTGGAGGAAAAGGGATCATGTGTAATCTCCTATCAAAAGGATAAGGACAGATTTTGGTTAAAGAGTACTGTACTGTTGTCCCTTGTTGTATGTCCTACATTTGCCTTTGTAACATTTACATTTGTTGAGTAAGGGTAGCCAAAGGTACGCTGTTTTGCCAAGGGAATAGTTCTTCCCTTGCATTGATCCTAGGTTGAAACGGTGTTTGGAATGGTATGTTTTGCTCGGGAAGGTATTGTCTCGGTGTATGTTGTTCTGATATGCTTTGATCTGGGATGTTTTGCATTGGTGTATGTTGTTCTGGTATGTTATGATCCGGGATGTTTTGTTTAGGGTCGTGGATTTCCCTTTCTCGCTGTCGTTCTTGATATTCGTAATGTTGAGGGTGTGTCCTAAACACATCTGCGTCAAGGTTTTCAAGGAGTTTTACTCCTTTACTTGTGAGCATGAGCAAATATTTTTCTTTGTCGTTTTCCATGAGCCTTTCTACAAGCTTTTGGAATGAAGTGTTTTCCTGACATTCCTGAAAAAGCGCTTCAGAAATTTCAGTATCTTCTAGGTGTGGACCCTCAAAAGGATTTGACAACCGTCGATTCATACTAGACTCTGCGTGTGTCTCACTCTGTTAGTTTTGTTGAGAGCGAGTAACAGGCATTTTAGTAGAAACTTTCAGTGATGAAGGGGACAAAATCCTCTTCAATGTGTTTCTTGGGGGTGGGTGGTTCTGGTCGAGGTGTGTTATAAGTGATACACTCGTCCGACAAGAATGTCAGATTGATCTTTCCTCCGCGGTTTATGATTTGATTAAAAGCGGACTTTTGACAATATGCCCTTGTTTTTAAAGGCTTTTTGTCAAATTTGTTGGATATAACGTTTGACGTGATGAAGAAATATTCGATGAGATTTGAAGAGTTGATGATTGATGTATAAAAACTTATTTCTCTTGATGAATTTGGAAAAACTAGGTTGTTGTTTCTTCAACGTGATGTTACGATAAAGGTTCTTTCTTCTCAGAATATGGGGATTAGTCATGCATGAGTGATCAATGGTTTCCTTTGATTTGTTTGGATTCAGTTGATCTTGTTTTGAAAATTTCAAGCCTTACTCTATCAAAATGAAGGTTTAGATGCCCCTTCACGACAAAGTGCGCCAAATGATATGGATAAAAGTCTTTTGATATGGAGACCTGATTTGACAACCTGAAATTGTTAAACGAGTGTTTTTGAGATGAAATCCGTAAGATGGTAAAGGATTCTGTTGATACTTATGATGAGGTTTCCGGATTATGATAAGATAGATATGTTTTACTGTGCGATCAATTTCGGATTTTTACAACGTTTGTTTTGACACAAACTTAGCTTAAGAAATAACTTTTAAAGTTTTGTTTTTGCTACTCCACTTTGATGAAAAATGTTGTTGATGAAAAGAGGCTTTTGAAAATGTTTTCAAAAATTTTAAAATTCTTCACTGTTTTGCCCCCTGTCTATATGTTTTTGGTCATGTGCTAAAACAGGGACGAAATGCGCTACCAAAATTACTCCATGCGCTAAAAGAATGACCACACGTGCTAGGCTGCCCCTAGACACGCGCTAAAAATTTTGACTGTTCAAAATTTATTTTATGCCTGTTTGAAAAGTTATGCGCTAATATGGGTCTGAGACGCGCTAACTGTTAAACTTGATGTGCTAATATTTGGTTTCTACGCGCTAAGCTGATGCTTCAATGCGCTACACTGTTTCTCTGATGCGCTAAGTGTTTTAACACTATTTTGGTCTTGGGATAAAACGCGACTGTTTGGAACAGATGCGCTAACTGGATGGTTTGATGTGCTGACAGAAATACCCTACGCGCTAAGGAGTTGTCCCCACGCGCTAATCTGCCCTGTTTTTTCCCTTGGTTGGTTTTTTTGCAATGTTTGTTTTTGATTGTGAGTTTTTCAGTTTAGATGGATGATTTTCTGAAGTAAAAAATGTAAGCACAACACAAAAAGTACAACCATTTTGCCTAATCTAACAAAAAGTGTATGTTCTGCGAGGATGTGTTCAAATCCCCAATGTTTTAACAGGTTTGGATACGAATAATACACTTCAGAAAGACTCTTTATTCAAAGGTCATAAATAATATCATAGCCCACTAGTCTTGATACTTTGTCAGCTCAAACAGCCGTATCACCCCCTAGAGGGTGCCCATTTTTTTGCCTTTTGCCAGAAATTAACCCAAAGTGAATTGCTTCACAACTGAGTAGTTATCTTGGGAGATATATGGTGAGTAATCTTGGGGGCAGATTATTCCCCACCCTTGCACTATGATGTTATAAATGTCTGGTTACTGACTCAGTTCAAAGTTTCTATTTCTATGGCTCGTAATCAGGCTTCCTATTTGGCCGTCAGTGATAAACTCCCTTAGGAGGCTTCCCAACCTTTAGAAAAAAGGCTTTACACATCTCAAGGATACTGGGGGAAGGCTAATCGTTGCGTGCAACCGTTGAAAAGGACTTTCATCTCCTTCCACTTTTGATTATAGTGGGTTGGAATACTTGGTGTTAAAGTCGTTCCCCACTTAGGTCGTTCCCTTCACAATGGCCATAAACAGCTTTAAGCATTGATTTCAACTCCTCGAGAAGGCAGACCTGCTAAAGGATGTAAATGCTTGAAGGAAAGAAAGTTTTTTAAGAGAGGTCTAGCTTTTTGATCACCCAGTTAAGGGGAGAGCATATACCTTCCTCTTTTAATACAAGGCAATCAAATTTCTTTTTAAGCCTTCAATTTAGTGATTTGCTAACCTCTACTTGGAGATGTTGCTCCAAGAAAAGCATGGTGTTCCTTTTAGTTTCTCAAAGCAATGATTATTTAATCTAGTGAAAGAATCTGGTCAACAAAGCAAAATTATCGATGTGGTCAACAAAAGAAAATCGAAAAAGGGGAATAACTTCCCTCTTTTGATTTTGAACAAAACTTTGTAAATGAGGTTCTTTCCTTTGCAAAATTTTAAAATGAATCCTTTTATACACCAAAGGATGGTGAGGTTATTTTTAGAGCTATGTTTGCAAAAAGAAAAGTTTGTGTTGTTCTTTTTAGAGCCTAAAATAAAGGTTTTCTCCTATGAAAGAAAGAAAATTTCTGATAGTGGTTCTTTTTATAGCCTAAAAACAAGGTGAGTTCAATTTTAGGAAACGAAAATCAAATTTTAAACTAACATAGGTAAGTTAGTAAAAATCTAACTATCTTGATCCTAAGACGAAGCTCCCATCTGCAATAAAGTTGTTAGAAACCTGCAAAATAACCAGTGAAAAGATGTTAGGTACCTCGGTGGACTTCCACAAGTCTAATTTCTAACTTTCGGTTACAATTTTTGTTTTTCTTATTTCTGTCTGTGATGCGCTACAGAACAAACTGTACGCGCTACAAAATCACAGTAATGCGCTAAGATAAATCAGTGATGCGCTATACTGTCTTCGGGATGCGCTACTCTGTGTTCCAGAGACGCTACTCTATTTTTCTCCCGTGCCGAAACCTACAAGAAAAATTTGTATACTGATGCGCTAACAAATAGACTTGACGCGCTAGATGATGGACTCGATGCGCTGAATAGTGGACTGAATGCGCTAGGCTGTTAACCGGATATGCCAAACAGTTAACTCAACGCACTAATTCATTTTTCCCGCGTACCTACAAAAGGGGTTAAATAAAAAAAATGATTTGATATATGGGGTGATGCCCCATGGTGGGCACCAGAAATGTATGCAGGAAAAGCGGGTTGATAGAACTCATTATGTGGAAAATGAAGCTCTATGGAGCCTTGCTCACACACCCACAGGACTTCTTGGTGCAAGCTATGGAGTTATGAAGCATAACTCAGCTTCCCAAGGATGGTTCCATGGTTCTCTATCTTGCACGGTCCCTCAAACCAATGTTTTTGCTCTCAGATCACTGAGCAAAATGGTTTAGGGATGGCAAATGCAAGAATGAGGGATGCTTTTGTTGATTTTAATATGAGATGCATCCTAAGCTATGCATGATTCTAGAAATGCAATAAACTAATTATAAGATGACAAGGTTAGTAAACAAACTATCCTAGCATGCTATATTAGTTAATGATTTAAGCTAATGATAATAGAAATACTCTAAAATGCATATTAGATTAATTTCTATTTTAAAGAGAGGCTAAATGATGAGCATATATGAAATGAAAGCTTGAATGTATTTGAGCATAAGTATGATACTACAAACTTGGATGATGAGAATGGAGGAATGAGAGCTCTATTTATAGCAAAAATAGGGCAATGGATGGCCAGGATTGAAAGGTTTAATCAAGGGTTGAGTTTGAAAGTTGGGAATCCATGTTTGCAATTGGCACCAATGAAATGGTGACAAATGTCAACATAAGACTGGTTGAGAGAAGGGGTTGGAGACATTAAATGCCTGAGAAGACCTCATGGTTACCTTAGGGGGTAAGGGTTAAGGTTATCCAATGGATAAAGGTTTTATCCAAAGGATAAACTCTTGTGCAAAGGATTAAGGATAACATGGTCAAAGCAATAAATGCTTGATGAGACCCTTGGGTAACCATTAATGGTTTGGGAGACTTTCAAAGTTAAGTGGTTGAAGCCTTTAAGGGTTTTCAAAGACTTTGAGGGTTTGAGAAGTGACTTCCCCTTGCTTAGGGATGTGACAAAGTTTAGGAGATGGGTTAGGTTAATTTAGAAGTGATTAGAAGAGTCTAGAAGGGGGGTTAGGAATAGGGTTTAGGAAGCAAGTGGGAGATGTAGGATTTTGCAAGTGGATGGAGGGATAATAGGATTTTAATTCAATTTGGTTGTAATTTGGGGAAATCAAATAAATTAGATTTATTTAATTTAGGATAAAATATTTAATTGAATTTGAATTTAATTAAAAGTGGATAGAAGGGATTTAATTGAATAAAATGATTTATTCATTAAATGTCAAAAGAGGCCTAGTGAATTTAATTTAAATAAATTGAGTAATTTACTTAATTTAAATAGAGGAATGTGGGTGATTTAATTAAATTGGATTTAATTAAATAGAGAAATGAACATAAAATATTTATTTAGGAATATGGTCATTTTTATACGTCTACAATATGTAAGTATCTAGTAGATCTAGCCTCAAATCAATAGAGATAAAGTTTAGAATGTTGATTAGATTCACTGGTTAAAATTTAATTCCCTCTTTTTAATTTGAATTGTGAAAATGCTAAAATTAGGGTAAATGTTTGTAAATTGAAGCAATCATGCATAAACAGTGAGCTACAATTGTCAAATGGAGCCACAAACCTGGATTTGAGAAATATGTGAGTGTTTGGATATGTTCCCAGAAGGTCAACCTAAATTTTCGAGACCAAAATGCCCATCGCTCTGGTCCTTTGAACTTCTCACCATCTAAAAGGGAATCTGTTCATCTCTGTGAATAATATCAATCCTAAAAATTGCAACTTTGTACCTATTCTTGAACACAATAGAAAAGGGGAGATGGTTGGGAATATGGGTTTTAGGTCAAACCTTTATTTTGAAATCAACCATGAGATAGAATTTAAATGTAAATGAAATGTGGTGATAGAAATGATTTTCTTTTGAGGAAAATGCTGAAAATGTCTAAAACAAGTTAATGAAATACCTTTTTATGAAGTTTTGTTTGTCTTCACAAGGAATTAGGGGTTCATGTAGATACTCTTCATAAAACATAGAACATGAATGTCATCTCCAATGCTTGAATCATGACTTTACTTTTGCTCCAATGCTTGAAAGAAGACCAATTGCTTTCTCACTTGAATTTGAATGAATGCTTGATTGATCGAATGTTGGTTTGATTGAATGTAGATCAAAATGAGAGGGGTACACCTCCTTTTATATATGCTTAGTCAAAAACAAATTAATTTTTTGACATGAGCCAACACGAGATCTAAGTTCCCACCTATTTAATGTTATCATTATGAGGCCACAAAATGGGCCCTAATTGGGAGGACTAGGGCATGGGCGCCCTAGTCCTGGCCAATTAGGGACTCAAGATAAATTTGAGGAGAAAGTGTAGGTGATGAAAATATTGAGTTTGATGCATGGTGTGAGAAGAATCAAGACTTCAATCAAGCCTTGGGGAATGAACACCGAAGCGAGGGCCCAAATGAACACAGACTTGTAAGGGAGTACGATTTAGGATGCTACAAAAATATTGTATACTAACTTTTCTATTGAGAATACAACAAGTTTATATTCTGAAATGTGGTTCCTCCTAAAAGAGGTTTCCCCACTTACATTTGTGTTATGGTATACTTATTTATATATTTATAACATGTATTTCTCATTTGTTGAATTTTATTATTTTGATAAGTGTTTTTGTGTACTTTGATCCCTTTTATTTGGTATCAAAGACTAATCACTTTAATTTTTAGGTTTTGGTAAGAAGGTTTTTTTAACTAATTTTCATTTAAGTGGGGCTTGTAGAAGGGTTTTATCTTATTCTAGAAAGAGATTGAAAGCACATCCAAAATAGAAATGAAAAATTTCTTAGGCACAAACATTAAAATTTGGAAGTTCAAGATGGAGGATATGCTATAGTATCTACTTCTAAGATAATTATATGCTATAGTATCTAGTTCCAAGATTTATACTATTTAACAAGAATCCTAAGACAAGATGGATGAAAAAGATAAGAGTCTCATTAGAATCTATTTAGTTGATTTAGTATTACTAATTATGTATGAAGAGATCATCAAAATTCTTATTTAAAATAAACTGATAGATTTGTGACAAGGAAAATATATCATCTCATTAATTATTCAAATATAGTGCATACTTTATATTTTAAACATATTTTAGTGACTTTATATCAAGACTAAAAGTATTTAACTATCATATAATAAGATATACAATGTGTTCTCTTTCTTAATTTCTCTTTATATATTTATGTCTAAATAGTTGTATAATCTACATATTTAATATACATTTCTATCATCTTGTGAAAAAAGGTATCTCTCAAAACAAACATAGAATTTGGATCTAGATAATGATGGGTTCCAATATTGTTTTAGCTTGTTGGAGCTATTATAAATGGCTTTGAAATTAACAAAACCAACTCTAAAAGTAAATAAAACTAGTTATATATTAAACCAAATACCAAATTTTTGCATAGTCACAACCTTTATGATTTAGTGTAGAAAATGATGGTTTCTACCACCTATTCCTATAATTTTGAGCATATTATCTAAAGAGTTTGAGTCAAAATTTAATAATTTTATCCACATACTATTGTTAAAATGCCCAATTTACTAATTTAAAGATGCTTTTTACATTTTTTATTTCTTGCTAATTTGAGGAGTTAGCCACTCCAATCCAAATTCACTAAAGAATCAACCCTTCAATATATCCATAGGAGTCTAGAACATTCTAGTTTAATTAAACCAAGCATTGCATATTAAATAAGAAGTAAACTATTATATCATATCTTCCAATCCTTGGACACTAAAATATGAGATACTAAACTAATAGTATCTAGTTCAATGTAAACTTATTATAGCTCAAGATGGAGGATATGGTATAGTATCTAGTTCATACATTAAACTAATAAGTAAAATAATAACTTTACTATTATTATAGAATATCCTCCAATCCTTGGATACTAAACCAATGCCCCTATTTATGATCAATTCAACTATTATATGAGACAATACCTCACAATCCTTCGATACTAAGAATATTATTTTTAAGTTCAATGAAAACAAAAAAGATCATTTAGAAAAATATTCTTTTCACAATACAAGCTTAGTTTGAATGTAGAGAGAAATTTTAGTTTTTGATAGTAGCATTAGTATGCAATTTTTAGTTTTCATTATTTATGAGAAAGAAATAATCGTGATATCAATCAAGGAGTAAGGATTGACTTGGAAGGGAGTAGGTATTACTTTTTGAAGGAGAAAATACTATGGTATTTCATATTTTTAACATTTCATTTCAATATTTGTTTACATAAATTTAATTAATTTATATAATCATATATTAGTTTTTACTATCACATTCTTATTTAGGTTCTAGGTGTCATTATATAGAAGTTAGTTATAATGCAACCATGTTCACCTCATTAACTTTTAGTTATTTAGGCATTTAATATTTGCACCATGCATTTAATTTATGTATTAAGGGTAGCTATACATACCCTATCATTTCTTGTATACATAAGCAAGGCCTCTCATTGTATATTACATATCCAACCATTACTCAATCAATGCACTATTATGCAAGTTATCTTGTCATTCTCTCTTGTGGAAGCTATTTTTGTCTAGCAAAGATTCTAGGGGTGTTGAGGAGTCACCTATCTCATCCTACATGGTATTAGAGCTCTAGTTCTACATACATCTTCCTAGATTTGAGAGTGATCATATGGCTTGAAGATCTTGTAGGGTGTATTTTGGGGTTTGACTGAACTCAAAGTTGAATCCGAGGAATCAATAAAATTCAAGATTGGCTTTTATTTCATCAAATTTTGACATTTTTGTAAAATTTGTTAAGTGTTTCTAGTTTGAGGGGGGGGGGGGGTGGGGTGTTATTTTTGCATTAGATTTGCATTTTCTACAAGTCAAATAGAAAAAAAGATTTAGGGTTTTATTCCTAGGATCAAAAATTAATTGATTATCTATTATAGTTTGCAAATACAAAACATATCTACAAAATAATTTCTAGCCAAAGAGCATCACACGTCCATTTTTCAATAGGTTGAAGGTTGAATTTATTTCATTTTCTCATCTTCTACTTGTTGGATTGAATAATTTTTTGGGGTTTTTGTTATGTTTTGTATTTAGGGAATATATTTTACACAAATCAAATCAAACAAAACCTTTTTTATTGGAAAGATCATTTTTTCAAGTGAAAATTCAATTTTTTTAAAAATTCATTTGTTTTTCCCTTAGGTGTTGGATTTCAACTAACAAGATATCGATTGTAACAAGATATCGATTGTAGTACCCCTCCTCGGTTGAACTTATTAGACTCATATTTCACTATTGTTACTTTCAGTGGATACATTACCATTATGTGTTATTCAGACTTATATGACTTTATTTCATGCTTTATCTGAATATGAGATGCATACTTTATTTTCAGTATTTCAGTACTTGCAAATGGTGATAATTTATGGATTAGTGTTATGTACTGACACTTTACTTTATCTATGCAATGTGTAATTATATGTTGCGTGTCTGCGAGTGTATTGGATGCAAGGGGACGGTTTTCCTTCACTCACTCTAGTGAGACAGGGAACGTCGTGATTCTCCTTCATCGGTGTGCATGTCATGTTTTCTATATTGTATATATGCATGTGTGGTTTGGTGATACAGGATATTGTAGATACAAGTACCAGGTAGGTACGAGGTATCGTCTCCACCTAGCTTCACAGGTATGAGCGTGCCTTATATTTGTCCGATGGAAGTGGAGGAGGTAGTAGTTGACCCTATTTTACCCTGTTACATTCTTGTGAGTCTCGTCAATTGGTCGTCCTGGTCAGTTTGTTCGGCCTTCGTATTTTGTCGTTTGACTTTTCTGGGTCTTTGCTTGGGGTTTGCTCAGTTTGTGTGTGTAGTGGATTTAATTAATTAATTAAATGTATGGAGTTATCTCATAGTTGGTATTTTTGAATTATGTATTTTATGCATTGAGATTTTTAATTTAATTAATTAAAAGAAGTTATTAAATTAGGTTGCAAGTTGCATTGTATTAGAAATATATCTTATTTAAATTTTAGTGAAAAATAAATTAGAATAATTTCATTTATTGTTTCCTAGAATTTTAAATAATAAATGAATAAAAGAATAAATTAGAGTTAAGTATTGCTTTATTTTCCTTTTTAGGAAATTAATTATTTAGCATGAGGAAAGAAAAGAAAAGAAAGAAAAACCAAAAAAAAAAGAAAGGGATTATGATTTTTACATATTCATTTTAATTATCTTTTTGGTGGGAGTTAGAAAAGAAAAGAAAAGAAAATTTCTTTTATTAATTATAAAATATTAGGTTTTGAAAAATAATGTGCAAACCTAAAAGTTTAGGTTAAATGGTTTATATCTTTTTCTTTTTGGGAGTTCATGGGAAGGAGGCGGCTGTGCATGAAAGGAATTCTTGAAAATTTATGGAGGCTTGTTCTTGAGAAGGTGAAGATTTTGGAGTTGTTGGGAAGGAGGCTTGGGTTTCAGAATTGGAAGCTTGTTGAAGGATAGGATCTCTCCAACAAAGTTCTTCTAGGAAAGCTATACAGGTTGGGTGGCCTCTTCTGGTTGTTTTTAAAGAAAATATTTTATTTCTTCCCTCATTTTGAATGATGTGTGTTTTAGAAAAGAAAAATATGGATGTTTAGAATGCGTGCAGTAGTTTTGGAATGAAGATTATGAAAGTTATTAAAAAAAAATCAGTCTATGTGTGTTAAAAATAAATTTTCAAATTTAAAACCTCTTTCTAGTTATTTCCTGTTCTCGGCCAAAATCCTTTCTTGATATTTATTTTTAGTTTTTGGAAAGAAGTTATTTCCATGAGTGTTTGTAGATTTAAAAAATTTGGAGGAATTTGGAAAAGTTATTTGGCAAAAATTCTGCCAAGATTTTTTTTACTATGCATAAAAGTTGCAAGTTTTGGGAGAAATGAGATTTGCCAGAGAAAATGTTTCCTCTTGTTTTGGTAATTGTTTCGATAATTTTGGACTGTGATTGAGTTTTTCTCTTTCCTTTACTATTTTAGAGATTTAACTAGAGATTTAATTATCTTTGTTATTTATTCTAGATGTTAGTTAAGTTTTATGTATCTTTGTATTTGACTGTTAATTTATGCAAATTACTATGGTAATAAATTTATTGGGTTATTAAAAGTTATGGCAAATGTGTGTTAATTAATTATTTTATTTGGGGGAAATTTATTTTATTTTATTTTTTGTTTGTTTGGTGTGTTGTGGGGAGGCAGAGCCTGCTACCCACGGTAGCAGAGGCTACCCAAAGGTAGCGGCTGCTACCATAAGGTAGTAGCGCTACCCAAGGGTAGTGGTTGCTACCGTATGGTAGCACCTACCTTGCGGTAGCCTGTAGCTACCTAAAAAAATTTAAAATTATTATTTTTTTTTTAATTTTAAATTTTTATTTATTTTTATATAAGCAATATATATATATATACATATATATACATATACATATGTATATATATATATATACATATATATACATATATATATATATATATATATATATATATATATATATATATATATATATATATATATATATGTATATGTATATATATATGTATATATATGTATATATATGTATATATATATGCAGTTATAAACATAGATTTTTTTAAAGCATTTTGTTTAATATTCTTTGGGTTAAAATATGAGTTCTTCATAAATTTTAGATATTGGAAATTGAAAGTTAAAGTTTCTTTTAATATGTAGATGTTATTTTTGAAAAGTAAATTTTCAATTTAGTATGCAAATTTTATTATTGAAAATTAAATATTTTTTTTTAGTATATATATATTTTGAATATGATTTATTACATGGTTTATATTCGAAGAATATATACTCATGTAATTATATTATATTATTATATATATTTTAATTTGGAATAAAATCTAGGATATGGAAACCTTTTTAATTGGAATATTTGGATATTGTTCTCAAACATATGACTAGGGGAAAATTAATTCAATGTGATAAATTTAGCTTTTATACAATGGCAACTTGGAATTTCCTTTATGATAGAGTGTATTATCTTATTTTCTAAAATAACTTTAATTGCAAGTTATTTATGCTTTCGGCTATTTTATGAAAAGATTGCCTGTTTTAGAATCTTTGTGTTAATGATATTTTCAGTCAAGTATTATTTCGTTGCAATTTTGGTTAAGTTGTCGTCATGTTATATATGGATATACCCCTTGGTCAGGTGTTGTTGTGTAAACCTGTCGATGTGAGCCATGGTGTGTTTTATCCATTTGGTCAATCCTAGTTTACGAATAGTTTACCTTTTACTTGTTTTTGGTCAGGATTAGTTATGGTTGTCAGTTTTGCCATAGTGTTCTCATTGAGAGATAACTTTCCTGTCAGTGTTCTATGAGAGAGAGTGGCTTTCAAGCAAGGTCCACGCCCAAAGTGGATGGCAAGATAACCCCCCGAAAGTTAGTTAAGAAGTGATAACCTAATAATTGATTAGGGGGTGGGTAGCTAAAATATTAAACTAAGATAATGTGCCTCGCACATGGTTGAGTGCTTGTATAGGCTCAGGATGTGGTGAGAAGGCCTGGAATGGCAAACCTACCACCTTTTCTTCACGAAAGGATTGGTAGGGTCCGCATGATGCTTAGATGGAGTCGGGGGTTTGGGAGAGGTTACCAGGATAACCCAGGATGGGGGTCAGGACCTATGGAATGTATGTTAACTCAATTGGTTTAACTCTTATGTATAAATGAATTATGGATGAATAAATGCAATTGATTACTTTAATTCTTTCATTATGGAATTTAGATGCATGTGTAGGATTTATCTTAAACATTTAATTTTCCTAATTAGATGAACAATTGGATTAACCATGGTGTTAATATAATTTACAAAGTAATCTTCATTGGTAACCCTTAGGAAATCTTGTGTTAGACTTTTGTTGTGTTACTAAATGTGCAATTGTTATAATTAAAGCACTTATCTTTTATAAAAATAAATAAAATTCACCCTTTAGTTACCTAGTTGTGTGGTTTTCCTTTAGGGTTTCTGGTAGGGCATTACATCGACAAAAAGATGGTTCCACCAACTCCATAGTGGTGTAGGTTATTTTTGTAGTTTTTACTATTTGATAAAATTTATTGCAACCTAAAGTTAGATATTCCATTTTGGACCTCTGAGCTCATAACTTTTTGCCATGATCTTCGATTTTCCCAATTCTTGAAGCATTGGAAAGGTATTGAGGAACTTTACCATTGTGCTCATACATCTTTTAGATTTAACTTGAGGTTTTTTTTTGTTTTTTTTTT
This sequence comes from Cryptomeria japonica, assembly GCF_030272615.1. NCBI lineage: Eukaryota > Viridiplantae > Streptophyta > Pinopsida > Cupressales > Cupressaceae > Cryptomeria > Cryptomeria japonica. The sequence goes on from NC_081410.1 coordinate 128,626,388, forward strand.
ACCATATGGTAAATTAATTGATTGCTTGGACATCCTAATTCCTAGAGAGTTTTTATCTTTTTGGAAAGGCTTGACTTGTAGCATTGATCATATCTGGCAGTTTCTATATTCATGTGATGGTTCTATCTTTGTGATTTTGAAGAATAATCATAGTTTTTAATGAGTTTAATTTCATTCTCCTTTTATCATTTTTAATTGGGGGGTCTACAAATAATGAAGAGATGGTATCATAACACACCTTATATGGCTTCATTTGTTGCCCCACTTGTATAATCTTGTACCCAAATAGGCCTAGTTAGAAATTTTCTTGGACTTGCAAAAGGGATCATGTCTTAGGAGTTATTTATATGCATGTAGATGATGACATATTAAAGTATTATGTTGATATTGAGTGTCCTTGTTCCCTTTGGACTAAAATTTGGGAGTTATGTGGAGATTCTGATATTCGACCATTTCCAAATGAACCTGTTTTAGGTTGTAATGTGCCTCTTCACTTTCCATAAAGGATTCCCTATGATTTTGATACTACTAGGAGATTTTAATCTTTGGAGTAATTTGAAACTTAAAAATATGGATGAGGTTACTTCAGAGGTTCAGGTGATCTTCAAAGATAGTTGATGTACTTTTACTTCCATTGATTTCTTGTGCATGGTCATTTGAGACTTATGTTATTGCTATTCATCAAAACCATCATTGTCTTTTAGATTTAGAGGACACATTTGAGGGGTTATCTCCCTTCTTTTATGATAGACATTGCATTCCTATTGTCAAATTGTATTCATCTTTGGAGCTTGTCCAATATCAATTTCTACATAGCTCTAGTTTGTCACCTTCTTCATTGACTAAGCATGTACTTGATTGAATTGTGGCATCATCATATTTCATAGAAAATGAGACACATGAGTATTTTTTAGAGGCCCATCATCATAATTCTTCTTGCTTCCATCTTTCAAAGTATATCTTCAATGAGGAGCATTCTTGCATTTATACTTGGTGTTTTTCTTCATAAAGGGAGAAATTTGTTTGTATGCATTGGATCATGTTTAGCTTTTAGAGAATTACCTTTTTTTGTAGGAGATTATGCATTATGGGGCAATTATTTGTCTCTCTCTTACCCTCTCATAGGGGGATATTGATCTTTGTGATGGATTAAATAGCTCTTGGGGGAATTGATGAGACTTCCATATTGTTGGCAATTGGCACTCATCTGGTGGATACTGATGCGTGAATAATGGTCTAGGGTTGTCATTGATGGCAACTCTTCACGAAAATCCTATCTAATAATTATGAATTTTGGTAACCGGAAGTGAATGTGATCTGATGACAGATAACCGGTATTTCAGGATAAGCAGAGTAGTTTTGGTCGAGAAGATTTCCGGTGATTGCGGTGGTTAGATTAGAGAATGAGATGATAGGACCGACATATAGAAACCTTTTGGACACTATTTAGTTGATCCGCATGTGTTTTTGGTGATCTTATTTGAGCCGACACCCAATTGCATGTTACATTGTATATTGTGCTTGGCCGACTTAATGAATGTTTATTTTGTGGTTGTGGATATATATAACTAATGAATAAGATCTTTTTGTATGATCATTTGAGTGAGTTGTGATCGAGAAATACTTTTGGTACAGTTTCATGTGCACATTCTTGATTCGATAGCTGTCTGAGAAGCAAAATAGAGCATAGTTGTAGAGAAGATACAGTCAGAGTTTTTGCACTTAACCGGAACTCATCCAAGCATTGTTTGATGCTATTTTGGAGCTCAATAATTGTATTTATCATTGTAATTGATTTGTAAGTTAGTGAGACTTCCATATTGTAATTGAACCTTTGGTTCTAGGTGGTGTGCCTGAATACAAGTGCATTCCCCTCATGTAATATTTATGTACTCCTGATCATAGTATATGAATATTGTGGGTTCCAATCCCACCGTGGTTTTTCTCTTTTTAGGTTTCCACGTAAAAATTCTGGAGTTATGGTTTTGTGGTTGATTATCTTGTGTTTTTCATTTTCTTTTCTTGCATTTTCTTCTGGTGGTTTGAGAATAAGTTTGAAAGTTTATTTACCAGTAGAAAACTTATTCACTCCCCCTCTTAGTGTTCCTAGATTACAATAATTGGTATCAAAGCCTAGTTCCTCTGAGGAAGCCTAACCGCTTGAGGAAGGTCCGAGAGATTGAATCAATGATTCTGGTTTCCAGAGACAACTTTGTGTGGCACTTGAGGATCTTGATGCAACAAGAAATGAAATAAGTTCCTTAAAGAGAAACCTGAATGCAGCTGAAGATTTCATTAATAATTTGAAAGATCAAGTGAACACTTCAAGAGACAAGAGAAAGAGTTGATGGACAAGCTGAAGGAGAAAGAAAATCAAAGCATGGAAAATCCGGACAAAGTTGATGAATGTGACAAGATTTCTAGAAAGAATGTTGTATTAAAGAATGAGATGCAATCCATTGTGATGAAGCTGACTAAGGAGATTGAAGATTGAAATAATAATGAAGAAAGTTTTACTTAATCATTGAAGGACAGGGTAGATGAATGCTTCAGGCTTACCTATGAGAATGATCAGTTGAATCTTGAGTTGACACAATCAAGGAATAATGGTCAAGAAATTGAAAGACATAGTGTTACCCTAAGAGATGAACTTGCTACTGCAAATGAATACAAAGACAAATTTAATGCCAACTCAGCAAGGCTTGATGAGATGCTAGAAAGTCAGAGACATGGAAAAGATATGCGAGGACTTGGATTTGAGAAAGGTGAATCCTCTAGTTCTGGACAAAGCAATGCAAAGACTAATCATAAGAAGAGCAAGACTCCTCTGATAAGACAACCTAATGCCCACAAATTCAACGGTAGATGTTTTACTTGCAATAAATTTGGTCATATGACAAATCAATGCAGAAGTAGGATGAATAATGGAATGAATGATATGAAAAATGGTCCTACCTTTACTGGTCAGTGTTTCATATGCAATAATTTTGGTCACAAGTCAAACATGTGTAGAGAAATCATGAACAATTTTCAAAATAAGAGATGTTATGCTTGTGGGTGTTTGGACATATCTCTAACCAATGCAAGATGAGACCAAATCAAATGAATTTCAGACCTATGTAGAGAAATGTTGTTTTTTGTGCATGAAACAAAACCAATCACATTGCAAAGTATTGTAGAAGCAAGAATAATGCACTGGTAAACAAAGGTAAATTGGATGAGAAAGGCAAGGCAAAGTAGAAGAAATCAAGGACAAACATGGAATATGTGGGATATAAAAGACGAATGCAAGGTAGATAGTAGATCCACACCTGAATCCGATGTAGGGTCTTCATTCGGTAACTAAGGCTTTTGGCCTTAAGGGTTGTCATCTTCATGCTAAATATTGTAGACCCCCTTGGAGAGATCTATGATCAATCAATGTTGATTGCAGATGCTTGGAGATGATTAACTAGAATTCTTCTTGCCAATCTTGGAATCCGATAGAATGGATTATGCTGAACAGGACATCTGGTTGAACTTTAAAATGGCATTTATTTCAACTTAAAGTTAGGGTTTGTGAAGTTAAAAAGTGTAGCGTCCTAAAATTGCAACACTTGCAATTTCGACTGCATTTCGGTCTTCACGATGGCGACGCAACACGCAACCTGAATGGAGACCCTGAAACTTGCTCACGACACTAAAAACTGCATTTTTCAAGCACCTTGGCCTGAACCTCCTTGCACCCTGCTGTCCCGGGAGGTGGGACCAGAGCACCCAGCGCCCTGGTCCCTGGGTCCTATTTTGGGCCCGGTCTCCTAAGGGGTCTCGGGTCTTTTTGTTTGCAATTTGGAAATTATCTTTCCTGGTCGGCCTAAGGTCGGGAAAATCAGTCTATCAGCCCTAAATGACAAGTATATAAACTACATTTTCCTCTTTCATTCGACATGATGGAAAAGGCGTGGAAATTATACTCAAGCATTCAAGCATTCAAGCATTCCTTCAAGCAATTGATCATTTCAAGTCTCCATTCAAGGCTAAGTGTGCATTCAAGACAAGGATTCAACCATTGAAGAGGAGATCACATACTACATGCTACAACATACAACATACAACATCTAAACCTTCGCACATAAGGATACAAACATCCTTAGAACAAGGTATTAGTACTTGTTTTACATACATTTACATTTACAGCACTTGCTCATTTCTTGGTTAATTCCAAAACCGGGGTTTGACCTAAAGGCAAACCCCTAATCCCTAACCCCCCAATCATCTTCGCTTTTCTGTGTGTAGGTTGCAGGTACGCAGCTGAAATTGAAGATCTGGAATCCTTGTGCAGAGACGAACAGATCCCCCTTCATTTCGTGGATTTTTTGGAGGACCGTGGCGTCGGGCGCCATCGTCCCGACAACTTTTGCTCAAATTTGCAGGACAGCGCCGTATCGACATTTTACTGCTAATTCCAGGTCCGCAGCTTCATACTGTATTCCTATCTCAGTTTATAAGTGAATCTTTATCACTTTCTATGCATGCTTAGCTTAATTCTCCTATCAACATTCTTTACAAAAGAGGGTAGCCTTGCTGTCTTAACCCTTGAAACACATTTAGCATCCAATCTTGCATTGCGTGGGATTGGATCTTATGGGTTTCAACCCCTCTTTTGAATGTAAAGTCTCTCCCCTAAGTGAAAACCATCGAATCCTAGCGAACTTCCCTTCTCTCTCCTCAGAGTTGGAAGAGGGGAGAACAACTAGGGTTCGATCGCGATTTTCCGCTTTACATTTTGGTGAACCCGACATGAACATCCTTTCTGATTTTTCATGCTTAGATCTGAAAAAATTGATTACATTTCCATGTTTGATCTTTTGCAAAATTTTAGAGGTGATTGCATAAAAACCCTAAATTTTCTTTTTAAGTAATTGAACCTGCGAAATGTCTAAATGTTAATGCCTGTTTTAGATCTGCCCTTCTATTACAAATTTTCAATTCATATTTGTGCTTTAATTCTGAAAATTAAGTGGTTAAATGTCAAAACCCTAATTTTTGAAACCCTCTTGATTCAACCTTTGTCCGACAATTTCACTGATCAAAACATCTCCAAATCAGCTGTAACTTTGGATTCCGCAATAAAATCACAATATCTTTCATCCCTGAAAATTTGGAAAAAAGTTGCGAGGACCGTGGCGCCGAGCGCCATCGTCCCCGACATTTTTTCTGAAATTTCGGGAGCGAGATCTTACTGTATTTTCCTGCTAAAATCCAGAATTTTGGCTGATTTTATCAATTTTAACACCTTCAAAATAACAGTCAAAGTTGGTCTTGTGATTGCTTGGATTAAGGCTTCTAAACATTTAAAAATCATTGAAATTGAAATTTTGTGTCAAAATTGTGTTCTTACTGTCCTAAATCTGAAAAGTGTGTTATCATTCATTAAAAATTTCAGTGCTTTATTCAAATTCTTGCATTTTGTGACTTTTGAAATTAAGTGCTTAATTACAACAACTTTGATTTCCGCTTTCAAAATTGAATTTTGCGTGAAATTGAGTCAATTTTCAAATTTCAAAATTTGCATTGCTCTTGACATTCCCTCTAAAATCATAAAATTCAAAATTTCAGTTTCCCTCTCTTTTTCAAAATTCAAATTTTGCATTTTTCGACAATCTTGGTAGGGTTCAATTTCGAGATTGCAACTTTAATTTGGCCTATCTACAGATCGTAAAATCACTCAATTTTTTCAAATTAGCTCTAAAATCATCATACCTTTCATCCCTACAAATTTCGAAAAAAGTTGCAAGGACTGTGTTGCACTCCGGGCGCCACGGTCCCAGGCATTTTTTCTGAAATTTTGGGAGACTGTTGTGATTGCATTTAACAGCTTAAATCCAGAAAATTGGCTGATTTTACTGAAAATTGGTACCTCTAAATTCAAAATCTTCTCTCTCTTTCTAGTGCATGAGTTTTACAACAATAAGCCCTACTTACACTATTCCCGTTAGACGAAGCCGTAGAATTAAGTCTTTCCAAGGTTTAACTACTGAGGAGATGGAACCTAATTTGAATAGCCTTTTTAATGAGGACATGGGTAATTCCTCTAATCCTCCTAATGATGAAGAAGCTCTCCATGAGGTTTCTATTGAACAACTCTCGAAATTGGATAACCAATTTGACGATTTTCGACAATGGATGTCTCAAGAATACCCTGATAGTCAAGCTCTTCCTTTAATTGAGGGTCTAAAACGTATGCTTCAAAGTGATAAGAATGGAATTGATATTTTGTGTGGTATTGCACACATTGTGGATTCGAATGTGATGCCTATGAAGAGTTGTGCTGAAAATTTAGGTTATACACAACCTCCTACTCAAGCCAATCATTCTATTCCTTTGACAACTCCTATTGCTAGTATACCTACCTTTACATCAAACATCATGGCTACTTCTATACAAGACATTCCTCCCGTGATTAGTAGTCATGGGGGCAACCCTTCTTCTTCAATTAACCCTCTTCCTTCATTCAATCCGACTTCTTCATTCATTCCTTCAATGAGTGTCCCTATTATATTTCCACAAATGAACACGACGCAAGGGGGCAATTCATTTAACCATTCTATCCCTCCTTGTAGTATTCCTCCTGTCCAATCATCTCCTATGACTAATTATCATAGAGTCCCACCACCTTACTCTTTACCTTCTTTCAATAACATAACACCTCCATCTCAATCTAACACATCCAATATGAACTCTTCGACCGAAGCGACCATTAACAATCTTGCACAAACTGTCTCTTCTTTACAGCAACAAATTGCCTCTATGAATCAATCTAAGTTTAGTGTGCCCACATTTGATGTTGCGAGCCCACTTTCTCTTGACATTGTTCGAGCTATCCCTCCTAAACATGTTGAAATCCCGCATTTGGAACTTTATAATGGTAAAGGAGATCCTCTAACACATGTTAAGACTTTTCAAACAATATGTACCGATTTTGCTTATGACCAAAGGTTGCTTGCAAAACTATTCACTAGAACATTAAGAGACAAAGCCCTACAATGGTATTGCTCGTTGCCTTCTTATTCTATTACTTCTTTCGAACAACTTGCAAATGCTTTCATTCAACAATTTCAAAACAATATAAGTCCTAAAGTTACTTTGATTGATTTAATGCATTGTAAACAAGGTGTTAAAGAAAAAGTGACTGATTTCATTGGTAGATATAAGCATTTGTATGCTCAAATTTCTTTTCCAGTGCCTGACAATGATATTCAAAGAATCTTTATTTCTAATTTACAAAAAGATATTCGAGACAAACTTCTGTTTTCTGAGTTTACTTCTTTCCAACAGTTGTGTGCCACTCTTCACAATTATCAACTGACTGTAAGTCAAATGGAACAATCACATCCTATGGCTCCGAGTGATAAGGGTGATAGCAGTCAACAACCATTTGGGAAGTTTAAACCGAACAGAGATTCCATCAAATTCAATGAAAACATCATCAACAACAATGTGAATGCAGCATCAGGTGTGCCTCCTATTTCTAAATTTTTCAAGAAAGAAAGAAAGTATACTCCTTTGAATGAATCATTGCATAGTATTATGAATAAGTTATTGGAACAAAATATGCTTACTCTTCCTCCTATAAGACAAATTGATCTTGCAAAGATTACTTCACCTTATTTTGATAACAAATCTTTTTGTCAATTTCACCGTCAGCCTGGGCATGATACTGAAAAATGTTTTTCTTTAAAAGGTAAAATTCAAGATTTGATTGATAACAATACTATCTCTGTTTCTGGTGTGAATGATAAAGGCAACACATCTGTAGCTCCTCCTAACCAAAATCTTCAGATTTTCACTGATCCATTGCCTTCTCATACCTCTAATGCAATTGAGGCTAATGATTCCTCTCTCTCATCCAATGGTCTGGTGTCTATGACTCCGAATGTGATTAACTTTGTAGAGCAGCAAGAAATCCCTAAAGAACCTTCCATCACATTTGATTCCAGTGAAACCATTAGGGCACCTGATGGTCCTTTATACATAGTTGCAAAAGTTAAGAATACACCTTGCCGTGGAGTGCTTATTGATCCTTCGTGCATGATTAATGTTATTACTGAAGAATTTCTTTTTACTTTGCAATTGAATCAAGTGATATATGACAAAACAGATGTGATTGTGAAATTATTTGATGCATTTTCTTCTCCTGCAATTGGTTCTATTACTTTGCCTATTGAGGTCCATAACAAATCTCTTGATGTGAACTTTGCTATTATTCCATCTTCCGAACAATTTCGTGTGAAGCTTGGCTATCCTTGGCTATCTTCCATGAAAGCTATTGCTTCTCCGATCCACAAGTGTTTGAAATTTCCCCATAATGGTGAAGTTGTTACTGTCAATCATAGTCTCTTTAAACCAGCTGAAAGAACCTCTAGTGTTCCTATTGATTACTTTTGGCCTAAACAATTCCAATCTCTTCCTCCACGAAGTGATCATCTTTTCAAATCTTATCAAAAGTGGAAAACAGATATGATCCTATCTCTAAGTGAACCTAGAGCACCTAAACTTGATATTCCTATCATTCTTGAGAAGGAAGTTCTTCCTTTGAAAGATAAAACTAATGTCTTTCCTCAAGAAGATTCTCAACCCATCCCTATGGATGTGACTATGTCTATACCTAATAAACTTCCTAAGAGTAGACCTATACCTCCTCGTCATGATGGACTTGGTCTTCTCCCTAAACCAAAAATTCCTCCTTTATATGGAGCAGTTCCTCCTCCTTCTTTTTATAGAGAGAAGAGACCTTCTTCTTCTCCTATTATCCAGCCTAAGAGACCACAACCTAAACACCCAAGTGCTAAGGATGAGAACATTCCTCCTCCTCAGTCTTCTCCACTTCCTACTAAGACTAGACGAAATCGTTCTGCACGTGAACGCCGACGAAAGCGTCATCTTAGAGCTCAGGCAGCTGCTTCTCAAACTTTGCAATCTCCAAAAACACCTTCAACAAGCATTATTCCATTTTGTCCTCAGCCGGAAATTGAGCCGAAATCTCCTAAACATAAGATGCATGATGGTCTTGATCCGGTGCGAGTTAAAGATCCTATTTTTATAAATCTTGATGATGATATGGATGAACATGTTATTCATGATGAAAATGTTACTCCTCTTGCTTCTGATAGTGAATATGAACTTGTTGATGTCGATAACCATTTATCTAATGAATTTTCTAAAGCACTTATCCTAGCTCCTAGACAAGAACAATGTGGCTCGGAACATGAACATAGCCCTTGTTTGGATCTTGTGATAGCTCCATCTGCTGTGTTGGATGTTCCTCCTATAGCGTGTTCCCTGCCTTCCCGAAACATTGATCAGCAAGATCGGGGGGTAGATGACATGCTAGACTAGTTACATTAGCATAGCAGATTCTCTCCCCCTCTCTTTTGTTACTTCTTCTATATGTTATTCTCATTCTTCTATTTGTTGTCCTTGGTGTTGTCTACTTGAGGACGATGCAAAGCATTGAGATCTCTCGATCTCTCTCATGTTGACTCAAAAGACACATGTGTTCCCTTCTTCTAGGTGACCTTCCTTGATTGGGGAATGAAGAACAATTATGCATACATACATATGATATATATACATGAATTATCATACAGCATACTGACCCCGAGGAAAGCGAAGTCACCTCGTGCTTTGTGTTTTGTGTCTATTATCCTTGGGCTTATCTCACACTTGGGGGCTAAATCCTTGCGATAACGTGCTCCTTTCTCATTTCTTATGTGTATCACTACGTTAAAACAATCACCCCCGGTGAGGCGTGTGCGATCGCTTTAACGTAGGGGGGCATACATCCCGTTCATATCTTTTCAAGATACTTGAAAATTTCTTGGCAAATTTAACCTTGCCTTGAAAATTTTTGATATCTTTCTTGCATGACTCATAGTGAGGGAATCTTACTACTGACAGTCATGGTTCTCTCTCGTGATCTTCCCTTTTACTTTTTCAATCGAAGTCGTAAGATCCTTAGTCCACTGGGGGCTTGGTGTATCTTGCCTCCTTGACGTGGTGAAAGTCTTTCAATGTTGTTTCCTTGTACTTTACCGGAAGTATGAGCATACATACTCCCGCTAAAGTGGGGGCTAAATGTAGCGTCCTAAAATTGTGACACTTGCAATTTCGACTGCATTTCGGTCTTCACGATGGCGACGCAACACGCAACCTGAATGGAGACCCTGAAACTTGCTCATGACACTGAAAACTGCATTTTTCAAGCACCTTGGCCTGAACCTCCTTGCACCCTGCTGTCCTGGGAGGTGGGACCAGAGCGCCCAGCGCCCTGGTCCCTGGGTCCTATTTTGGGCCCGGTCTCCTAAGGGGTCTCGGGTCTTTTTGTTTGCAATTTGGAAATTATCTTTCCTGGTCAGCCTAAGGTCGGGAAAATCAGTCTATTAGCCCTAAATGACAAGTATATAAACTACATTTTCCTCTTTCATTCGACATGATGGAAAAGGCGTGGAAATTATACTCAAGCATTCAAGCATTCAAGCATTCCTTCAAGCAATTGATCATTTCAAGTCTCCATTCAAGGCTAAGTGTGCATTCAAGACAAGGATTCAACCATTGAAGAGGAGATCACATACTACATGCTACAACATACAACATACAACATCTAAACCTTCGCACATAAGGATACAAACATCCTTAGAACAAGGTATTAGTACTTGTTTTACATACATTTACATTTACAGCACTTGCTCATTTCTTGGTTAATTCCAAAACCGGGGTTTGACCTAAAGGCAAACCCCTAATCTCTAACCCCCCAATCGTCTTCGCTTTTCTGTGTGTAGGTTGCAGGTACGCGGCTGAAATTGAAGATCTGGAATCCTTGTGCAGAGACGAACAGATCCCCCTTCGTTTTGCGGATTTTTCGGAGGACCGTGGCGTCGGGCGCCATCGTCCCGACAACTTTTGCTCAAATTTGCAGGACAGCGCCGTATCGACATTTTACTGCTAATTCCAGGTCCGCAGCTTCATACTGTATTCCTATCTCAGTTTATAAGCGAATCTTTATCACTTTCTATGCATGCTTAGCTTAATTCTCCTATCAACATTCTTTACAAAAGAGGGTAGCCTTGCTGTCTTAACCCTTGAAACACATTTAGCATCCAATCTTGCATTGCGTGGGATTGGATCTTATGGGTTTCAACCCCTCTTTTGAATGTAAAGTCTCTCCCCTAAGTGAAAACCATCGAATCCTAGCGAACCTCCCTTCTCTCTCCTCGGAGTTGGAAGAGGGGAGAACAACTAGGGTTCGATCGCGATTTTCTGCTTTACAAAAAGGGAAAAAATATTAATCATTTCTCACATTGCGAACAAAGAGTTGAAGTTGCAGAGCGAGGCGAACCAGTTTCCAAGGTGATGGAAAGGCTTGAGGCGATCTGAAAAGGATTTCTTGTGCATCTGACAGAAGAAAGATGTATTTACCAAAGCATTTGAACCCTAAATCTATTGAAATGGCATCTTCTTCTATTGATACACCTTTGGTAGTAGAAGTTTTTCAGCAAGCAAGAGCACAATTTAAAAGACACCCGTTTAAGTTTGTTGAGGATGACCCCAATGGTTCTTTTTCATTTGTTCCCTATGGAGTTTTACATAATGATGATGTCAGAGCATACATTCACTGTACAATTGAGGAAACCGAGAATAAGGACACCTTAACCCTATATACTAAACGGATAAGGGATGGAGTTGGAAATCCCAAGCTGGAATATGCATAGTTGCAAAGGAAGGGTTTTACACAATTTGTTCACTTCATGACATTTGATGAGGATGAATGGGTGAGGTACATTCTGAGTCGTGTGCATAATGAGTTTGTCTGGCTGGACAAACCATACAAAATAACCATGCAATCAATCCATGTAGTCACATGCTTGAATCAAACTGATGGAAAACCTAATCCGAGAAAGGTAACAAACCCTACCATTACAAAGCTAACCGGTGCTCAATTTGACAGCAAATCTATGACCATTGATGATATCTTGGAGCATGATGTGAGATTTGCATCGATGATCATTGACTATAAAGTCTATCAGTCTAGAAGATTAAATTTTGTCTCTGGCACAACGATATATCCAACCTATCATATGGTAAAAGAGGATATGCAGTATGATTTGTGTGAAGTTCTTCTTGAAGAGATCCTGAGAAACTTGAAGAAAATCAAAACTTACATGATGAACATCTTCAAATTCAATTCACTAATTGTTTGTTTAGCATTGTATTTCATGAATGAGATCCTCAACATAGGCAGAGTCCAATGGTCTTATGACTTACTAGTGGCCTCTCAGATCAAACAAGGTTTGCAAAGATTGGGAAACAAAGAGAATCAAATAGCTTCCTTGTGGAGCTTCTTCAAAATCTTCCAAGGCAGAATGAAGAACAGAGTAAGGATCCCTAAGGAGGTAGTAGACAAATATGCAGACTCTATCTATTTCATGGTAGATAAAGACCAGTGTCATATGGAGGCAATAGAGCCTAGAACATTATGGATAATGCTGATGGATTATGAGGTAGATGCTCAAACTCTTGAAGTATATTCTCATCATCTTTTGAGAAAACCGGTTGACCCTTCTGAAAATGTTTTTTGGCACATTCAAGGAGAAAGACATGGAATTGCACAAGAAGTTCATTTAGGCAGAAAGGAAGAGAAAAGTAACAAAGATGGTTGAGGCTGTAGCAGAACATATGGGTTTTACCAAAGAAGCTATTAAGAAGGCTAAGGAGAAAGAAGAGATTGAATCTAAGAAGCCTAAGAATGAACGGATTCCTTCTCAGTCAAAGCCTAAGGAGACTAAATCTTCTTCTACTCCAGTGAAGTCATCTACAACTCAGATTTTATCTAGAAAAGGAGTGTTAAAGAAGAAGCGGAAGCCTAAGAGAACCTATGTAGTTGTATCCCTTGTTGCTTTTGAGACTGAGTCTAATAAGGAAACAAAGAAAGAAAATAAGAAAGGAGAATTTGTCAGAGTGATTAGTAAACCGCAGTCCGGTGGTGCTCAGCTAAGAAAGAAGGCACAATTTGAACCCTCTTTGACTGACATGCCTAAAAGAGGAAGAAGGCTAAGAACAAAATTTGACAAGGACCTTGAATTCGGTAAGGTGGAAGGTAAATATACCTTTATTCCTCCATTAACTGTAAAAGAGTTGACTGATGAAATAGTTAAGGATAGAAATATTAAGAATATCGGTGTATACTATGATGATTTTGATGAAAATGAGCAAAGGGAAGTTGAGGAAGTTGTTGTGTTGCATTTGCACAACTTTAGCAAGTCATTAATTGAGCTAGAACGTAGTATTCCAAAATATTTGTATAATATTATTGATGCTAGAAGGCTTATTGCAAGTAGACTAGATAAGAAAATGAAGAGCATGAATTGATAAATATCAGTGCTTGCATATCTCAAGAAAAAGTTGATAATCTCATGGACCTGGCCAACCAGAAGGAATTCAGAAGCAAAAACAGAGTGAATAGGCTTATGTTTGGAAGGGTAGATTAAGTAAGAAAAGAGACTAAATAAATTTGGAAAAGGTTCTTAAAGAGAAATCAGGTGCCAACCAATGATGATGAATCTTAGAAGGATGATACCTCTCATCCAATAGACCAGACCCATTCAACCCTTGATGCTATAGATAGTCAAAATCCTTTGGTTGATCATTTAGACACAGTGGAATTGAAAGGTGAAAAGGCAAAAGAGACACCTAAAGATGTTACTACACCAAGTGATGACATCGATGCACAGGTTGAAGATAAGGATAAGGATAAAGAAGGAAAGGTTGTAGCAAGAGAAGAGGTGGATAAGGATAAGGTACAAGAGGAGGGAAAGTAGAAAACTGACAATGTCCCGGTAGTCATGGCAATTGACACTCCGAAGGAAAAAGGAAAAAGAATACTCCCACAAATCTCCATTAATTTTATAAACCTCTTGATATTGGACAAATGTCTCCGATAGAAAGGCTAATGATAGCGGCAACAGTCCAGGCTCAAGCTAGTCAGGACTTAGTAAAATCAAAGACCGAGGACAAGAAACTGATTGAGATGTTTGTTGGTGTTTTATAAAAGGTGGTACCAGAAGTGCAACTAGATCCAAGTTCTAACTCCTCCAGTAAGCTCTTACAATTAATTAACAATATTAATACCAATTTTGAATCATTGGAGAAGGCAACCACCAAGAAGGTATTGGATAGATTCAAGGAGGCGAGAATGCAAAACTTCCATAAAATGATTGAAGATGATAGAGTTAGGTTGAACAAAGGACTACAAACTATCTCTAAGGCTTTGTCTGAAGGTGGTAAGATATATAAGTCTTGTCTTATATTTCCCAAGTTCACAGTTGATATAGACAAGAAGATAAGTGTTTTCCAGGGAAAACTTGATAGTTTATCTCAATCATTTGATTCAAATTTTGCCCTTGCCACTAGTGTTGAAGGTCAGGTGATGGATCTGATAGATCAAATCTCGAGCCTAAATTCAAAAAAAGAGAGAGAAATTTGAGGCAGGTCAGTGAGCTTCGGAGCCTTGTTTCTCCCTAGATGGACACCATGTTGAGCAATAAAGTTGATTGCTTGAAGATAAATATGGCTCAACCTATTTCATCTAAATTGAAGGATGTGGAGATTTATGCCTATGTTTTCAATGCATTCATCACAGTTTTACATAACTTGAAGAATGGGTGGGATACCTATTTAGGATTTTTGAAGACCATTTTTGCAGATATCTTCAAGTATGTATAAAGTATCTGGTATATACCCCTGTATATAAGTTTTGGTGTAACACCCCATCTTTGGCATTGCTATCAAAGGGGGAGAGTGGAGTGAAAAATATACAGAATGATATAGGTTTTTGAGACTTTGATCTAAGGGGGAGCCTTAGAATTTTGATCTGGTGTACAAGTTTCAACACTTAGTCATTTTTCATGAGTGTTTCCATCAATGCCAAAGGAGGAGATTGTTGGCAATTGACACTCATCCAGTGGATACTAATGCATGAATAATGGTCTAGGGTTTTCATTGATGGAAACTCTTCACAAAAATCCTATTTGGTAATTATAAATTTTCGTAACCAGAAGTGAATGTGATCTGGTGACAGATAACCAGTATTTTAGGATAAGAAGAGTAGTTTTGGTCCAGAAGCTTTCCGGTGATTACGGTGGTTACATTCGAGCATGGTATGATAGGGTCAACATATAGAAATTATTTGGACACTATTTGGTTGATCCACATGTGTTTTTGGTGATCCCGTCTAAGCCGACACCCAATTACATGTTACATTGCATATTGTGCTTGGCCGACTTAATGAATGTTTATTTTGTGGTTGCGGATATATATATAACCGATGTAGAAGATCTTTTTGTATCATGATTTGAGTGAGTTGTGATTGATAAATCCTTTTGGTGCAGTTTCACGTGCGCATTCTTGATCCGGTAGCTGACTGAGAAGCTGAACATAGCATAGTTCCAAAGCAGATACAATTAGAGTTTTTGCACTTAACCGGAACTCACCCAAGCATTGATTGATGCTATTTTTGGGGTTCAATAATTGTAGTTATCATTGTAATTGACTTGTAAGTCGGTGAGACTTCCATATTGTAATTGAACCCTTGGTTCTAGGTAGTGTGCCTGAGTGCAAGTGCATTCCCCTCATGTAATATTTATGTACTCCTGATCACAGTATATGAATATTCCCACCGTGGTTTTTCCCTTTCCGGCTTTCCACGTAAAAATTCTGGTGTTATGGTTTTGTGGCTGATTATCTTGTGTTTCTGCATTTTCCTTTCTTGCATTTGCTTCTAGTGGTTTGAGAATAAGTTTAAAAGTTATTTACTAGTAGAACAATGATTCACCCTCCCCCTCTTAGTGTTCTTAGATTACAACACATACATCACTCATTCTATCACTAGTACATTATCTTATTTGCATTTTCTCTTTTGGGAGGAGTTTTCTCCTTTTCTCCATTATTGAGAGATAATTTATGCATGGATACCTAACATAGCCTAGTTGTCAAGACCCATTTTACATCATCATTTAGCATCTTTCATTATTTTCATAGTAATTTCGTCTCCCTAAGATGCCCTTAAGGGGGGTTGTTAATGTGAATGAGGTTATTTCCTATTTTGTCATTAGTGGGAATCTATTCAAATGTTAAGATTACTTAGGTCCTAGGTGTCATTATTCAAAAGTCGTTTAGAATGGGGCCATTTTCACCTCATCAAATTTTAGTTATCTAGGCATATTTAATATTTTTGTCATGCATTTAATATTTGTATCAAGGGTGGTTGTACATACCCCATCATTATGTGGCTATATAAGCAAGGCATCTCATTGTATATTCTTATTCAGCCATTATTCAATCAATATATTATTAGGCAATTTATCTTACCATTATGTCTTGTGGAAGCTATTTTCATTTAACAAATATTCTAGGGGCATCAAGGAGTTACCTATCTACTCCTACATTAAATACAAAATGGAAAAATGTTTGTTTTATATAATTTTAATTTCCATGCAATTTCTATCTTTCAATTTAAGAAAGGTAATTTAATTTAAATTGTAGTTGTGTGTATAGTTTTAATACATTTAATTTCTACCAAATTGATTTTGGTAGATTTCATTACTAGTAGCATGTTTGATTCTATTACATAATTAAAATTTATTTTTCAAGTTTAGTAAGCCTTAGGATGATATAAACCTAAACGAGAGAGGTCTAGAACCTTCAAAATAAAATACCATATTGTAGGTCACTTCAGAGAGCATATTGGTTGATGTTAATTAAATTCCAAGTAATTGAACCTAGTACAATGACCTCCAATTTGTGTCAAACTATGTTGTAAAAAAAAAGTTATAAGAAAGAACATATATGTACGCTTAGGATGGAGGATGGTAGATCTACATTCAAAGACCTAGATGCATTTTAACATGGTTGTTACTTAGTTGCACTCCATTAGAGTAAGAATGGATGAGGATGATTACTACATGAAGTTATTGTGTTATTCACTAGATTCATGGAATCGCCTTATTATTTAGCTATTATGAGCATTAACACTAAGTTGAAAAAGGTAGTTCTATCATTTATTTTTAAATAGATACATATAAGTAATTCTAATTCTAGTAAGGATTCCCTAGCCATTCTTGATAGTTCAAAGAAAAAGGTGACAAGATTGACAATAAATAAGAGAAGTCTATATCTAAATCCCATAGAAAATCCAAATCTCATTGTAAATCCAAGGTGAAATGTTGGAACTATAATAGGACTGGTCATTTTAAAAGAGTTTATAAGGAGGGAAGGAATAAAATTTGATGATTAGTTTAAAAATTCCTCCTAGGATGATGATGATTTTGTTGTTGCAACTTTTAATACATGTGCATTAGAAGGTGAATGGTTTATTTAATTCAATGCAGATTTTCACATTACCTCACATAAGGATTGTAATACAAAACACATGGATTACAATTGTGGGAAGGTATACCCTAGATATTATTTTCATCTAAAAAATTATTGATAGTGGAAAAGTCCTAATTTAATTCCTTGATTAACAAGTGAAGGGGATTGATTGTGAACTCTATATCCCTAGTTTGGAACAAAACCTACTTTCTGTAACTAAATTAAATTATCTAGGTATGTAAGTAATATCTTGAGTGGAGCAATATTTTGAGTGTGTTTATGGTTCTTGCTATGGATGTTTAGATAGACATTCAATTTTTGGTAGATGTGTGAATGGTTTCGTTTGTAATATTTTTTTTCTTGTAGGAAGATATTTGTATAATCTTCACTTTCACATAGGAACTAATAGAAAAAATGAGTGTTGCATATCCATTTTTTTGGTCATTATTTTTGGGTACCTAAGAGTGGTCGTGTTTTGGAGATTAAGATCATAGAAAAGAAAATCATGTTATGCCACCCAAGAATGGGTCAAATTAATGAGAAGGTTCTAAGGAACTTCAAATATAAAATAATTTTTGAATGGTAAAATGATTGTATAATTAATTTTGATGTTTATAAACATTGTGTTTATGGAAAGAAAACCATGTTCAATTTTATTTTAGTTCTCATTAATCTTCTAGAGTATTGGACTTGATACATTCTAATACTTTTGGTCTTGTTAATTTTCCTTCAATTTAAATTTTTTATTTATTTTATTTTATTCATTGGTGATTATAATATAAGTACATGGGTATATTTTCTTAGGATCAAATTTGAAATCTTTATTAAATTTAAATAGTTTAAAGATCTTGTAGATAATGAGTAAAAATAGTATAATTTTGAATTTCAATGATAATGGAAATGAGTACTGCTCAGTAGACTTTAATAGGTTCTACAAGAATGATAAAATATAAAGACATAAGACAACTCCATACACCCCTCAAAAAAATGAAATTGCATAAAGAATGAACATGACATAGGTGAACAAATCTAGGAATATGCTTAATGAGGAAAGTTTGGACATAAGTGGTTGTTACTACTCATTACTAGGTAAAAGGGTCTCCTACATCAATCTTGTCGATAAGAAACTTATTGAGATTTGGTTGGAAAAAAAAATTGAGAATTTTTATTTTTATTTTTATGTCAGTCATATTTCTCATATGCCTAGGGATAAAAGTAAATTTAGAGAATAAGATTGTAAAATATATCGTCATCCATTATGGTAGTGGTGTGTAAGTGTACAAGATTTGGGATCTAATGACCAAGGGGGTTTTGTATGACATAAATTTTATCTTTAGAGAATTGAAGTATTATTTCACTATTTTGTAGCTAAGAAAGGGTGAAAAAAATGATGTAGCTTAACTACCCTAAAGACTAAGAAGATTGAACCACAAGCCCATGAAGGATTTAATGATGGAGAGATATATGATAGTTTAGATGTTCTCAAAGAGGAATGGAACCTCCACCTTATTCATTAAGGAGATTAGCATAACAAAGATAATAACTAGACATGTATTCTCCTAATTAAAGATGTATTTTTCCACTATAGAAGTTGAGTATGTGGTTAATCATTCTTATGATGAATTAATTCGTCTTAAGAACAATTATGTTTAGATGTGGGGCTAAGTCTAGTAGCTATAATACTTCTATGTGATGGTCAAAATGGCATAATTTTTGGTAAAATCCCAACCTTTCATGTGGGTATGAATCATATTTATGTCAAAAGATATTTTTGTAGTAATATGGCGGAGTATGGGAGGGTGGTGTTGGAGAAAGTTCACACTTTACATAATATTATAGGTGCATTGATAAAGCTATTGAGCAAAGAAAAGTTCAAGTTGTGCTATAAATCTATGGGCCTCTCAAACCCTAGTAATTAGTTGAAAATATTGGTACTCTTTTTTATCTTGAAAGGTATTTGATAAATGTAAGAATGCAAGTTCTCAACCTTGTTGTAGAGTTGTTTTTTTATGAAAATATTAAAACTTACTATATTTTCAACATCATTTCTATTGATTCCTATTGCACAATTATTTTTAGCTCTATAATTAAGAATAGGTAGCCTCTAAGAGGCTCTCAAATCAAAAGTAATGACCTCCCACAATGAAAATGTAAAAATATTTATTAAACATAAAAGAGTTATAAGGAGTTACACTTGTTGTCCAACTTATAGAACATGTTGTGATTTGCCATGAGACATTTTTAAATATAGACAATGAAATAAAAATTGAATACCCAAGTTTGTGAGTGCATTATGTTGCACTTTCGAAAGGTGGAAGGAATATATTATTTTTAGCCTGTGAACTTATCTTGAGATTTGGGTGTTGGCTTTCTAGAGTTAAGTGTTTGGGCATTACCTTTTTGGGTGGTTTTATCTCATGGCCTTGTAATTACCATTTGACAGTTAAATTGTATATTACTTCTTCAATTTATTGGGTGCTTGATATGGAGGTATTTGATAGTTGTTTTGTAGGTATTGTTACATGTTGTTGGAATTTTTCCAAAGTTGATGATAATCATATTAGGGCATGCCCTTGAGATTGTATTATAACATTTGGTGCTAATAGTACAATTAGTTTGAGTTTTAGAATGTGGGGTTTCTCTCCAAAAAATGTTTTCCCCACATACACCTATGCTATGTTATATTTATTCATATGCTTATATATGCTCTTCTATTCTTATCATTGTAAAGATATAAAATTTACACATTTATATCATCCAAGATTAGTTTATGAAGTATTTCTATGTTCCTTTCTTCTCTTATCAAATGAGGAGAAAATGTAATGGTGAAATCTACATACCCATGCCATTTTTATTTATTTTTGTGCCCATTTGAGAGAATGGCTTGATACATTTATATAGATTAATAAGTCAAAAATTGTGAGAAATTAGACACATTTTCCTAGCCTTCATCTATCCAAACTAAACACATTCTCAAACAACTATCTATATCTTATTCATTTGTGCATAGCTCTTTGCACATATTATATTTACTACACCTGCCATAATTAAACATTCATTTTAGTCACACATTTTACTATTCCACCATCTTGAGTCATCTACATGGGTGGAGTGTTGATCTTGCATCAATTATTCCAGTCCTTATGAAAATATAAATTTAAATTATGTCAAGCCCATTGTCCATTTCATTATCCATTGTGAGACAACTAGACACACATTTGCGTAATTAATTAGTAAACAAGTATTTAAACGAATTCAGCTACATTCATTTAACAGCCTCTCATATAATCCACATGAATCATTTCACAATCATTTGCATTCCCTAA
This sequence comes from Cryptomeria japonica, assembly GCF_030272615.1. Taxonomy (NCBI): domain Eukaryota; kingdom Viridiplantae; phylum Streptophyta; class Pinopsida; order Cupressales; family Cupressaceae; genus Cryptomeria; species Cryptomeria japonica. The sequence continues at coordinate 128,647,120 of NC_081410.1, forward strand.
ACAAACCATCTTTACAATTGTTCAAAAGATTAAAAGTAACAAGCAATTGTGTAAGTTTCATAGATGAATATGTTGATGTATACCATTAATCTTGCTAGATGTACAATTTTGTTGTCTAATTTGTTGGGTTTGTTGTAGTCCACTTTGCTTTCTAGACTACCAATACTTTGAAAAGCTTTAAAGGGTTGTCAAATCACTAGGTCACATGTTCTCTTAGGTAAACCCCTAAACAAGCCAACTTTACAGTTGTTCAAAAGATTAAAAGTAACAAACAGTTGTGTAAATGTCCTAGATGAATATATTGATGTAAATACTATTCTATTAGTGCATCCATTGAATTATTTTTAGGATTTTGACCTAAGAGAACATGTAACCTAGTGATTCAACAACCCTTTAAAGATTTTCAAAGTACTAGTAGTCTAGAAAGGAAAGTAGACAACACCAAACCCAACAAATTAGACAACAAAAGTGCACATCTAGAAAAGTTAATTATGTACATCAAAGGATGGGTCCATAGATATGGAAGCAATTTATATATAGATGTGACCAAGATAGAGACATACTTTGCACAATATTCAATGTGGCGTATAGACATCAAGATACTCTTTCTAATCCCAAGATAATCCAAATTCTAAAATTACTAAAACTTATTCATCTTGAATCTAGAACTACATGCCATTGATATTCTTCACTTGTACCTTTATATAATTACAAATACATTCAAAATTATATATATATATATATATATATATATATATATATTTTATAAATACATATATGTACATATATACATCTTACTAAATTAAAAACTAAATTATTTTTCTCAACAAAAATTTACAATAAGAATCTGAAATTCCAAATAAAATAAAAGTATATATCTCAAGGAGTCATAAAATAAATTAAGAACACACTATTGTCATGTCAGCAAACTTCAATTTAATATTAATATTTAATATTATATGAAATGTGTTATTTTCAATGTTTGAATGGAATTCACAAGAGAGATAAAGGGCCAAATTTTCCATGTATTAAGTGTGCCAAATGTGGACTATGGATGATCATTAGGTCAGCATGAGCTCAACATTCTCTAGCTAAGGCAAATTCCATAATAATAATAAAATAAAAAATAAACAGTTGGTGAGCACATAGTTGAGTCATATTAAATATTGGCCGTCATTTAGAGCGCAAAATATGGGAGGGAATTACATTTGGAAGACAAAAAAACTTTTTAAAAAGTCTTAAAATTGATGTGTCCAACTCATATACACATCAACATATGCTAAGTAAAGCCTCATTTAAAAACAAAAGATTATATATTAGTTATAATAATTTGGTCAAAATATTATTATTATAAGCTTTTTTTAACTTCTATAAAATTATCAATTAAAAACACATCATATTTTTTAGTATGTTTAATATAATAGTTTTAACTTATATTTTATTTTAATTTTAATAAATTTTATTTTCATGTATTGAATTTGAACATTTTTATGAATTTGGTAATACAATCGAAATATTTTCTTTATTAAAAAAATATATGTGTGTGTTTATAGTTGGTTGTTTTGTTAGTAGAGATGTTTACTTAAATATAGTGAAATATTATAAATTTAAGCGTCATTTATCATATAATTGTGTAAGTGGTTCAAATTTTCAAAGTTGAATACATTTTTTAATTGAATTTATAAAAATTATAATGATCTTCAAAATTTCATCTTAGACTCTCATCATAATTAATTGGGACAACAAGAAAATGAATTATTTAATGAGAAGTCACAAAAAGACTAAAAAATACACCAACCATTAACAAACAACATCTATAACATGTACAATTTGTTAATTTATTTAAACAAAAATGGTATATTTTATATGTTATCTTTGAAATAAATAAATAAGAGACAACATTGCATCAAATGCCAATAATTTTTTCTTATATCAATTTAAGAATTTTGAAAAAAAAATGAAAAAAAAATGTAGAAGATAGTAAGTTTGATTGGACATGATTTTGAAAAATTTAATGTGAATTATTAAATTTGCGACTCATATGAATTGTCATATCATCTTTTTGTTTGTTCTATTTGTAAATTAATTTTACTATGATTGATTTTAATTGAAGAACATGTTTTTATGGTTAGATATTCTTTCATCTTATATGTTTTTCTTTGAACATATATGTCTTGGCTTCCTTTTTCTTTCCAATAAGTCTTTTGGGAATTGCACACATACTTTAATGTGACTATACGGTTTGCCTACCTTTTCATATTATTTTTTTACAATGATAAAAAAAATACATATTAAATATTCTTATACATAAGGGGAAGATACCTATCCACAAAAGTGATTAATAGATAGAACTAAAAACCAACATCATAAAAACAATGAAACAACAATTTAAGGACACAAGAACAAATTAAACCATCAAGCTTATAATTGAAATATAAATGTTCCTTCAACAAATCCAACACATTTCTCTCCTCGAAGAATTCTAAATAACACTTTGTCATCTCATTATCGAAATCAACAATAGCACTCTTCTTCATCCTCAAAACTTATTTATTACATGCTTTCTCTTCTAAAATTATTTTTGATTATTCTTTAACATCAAAAACTTATTTATTTCACACAATGTTCACTTATTTTTAATATATTTTAACTTAAAAAATCTAATACTCAACCAATGAGGATGATGCTATGTTTTTCTTATTATACTATTTATTAAGATTTAAAATTTGTAAATGATTTTGACGGACTGAATATCCATACTCATTACAATTCAACCTAAAAAAATGACTTCTAATTTAAATATACACTCTATGACACCCAATCAAATGACTTCTCATTTAAATATACACTCCAAACATCCAATTAAATGTTTTCTCATTTAAATATATACTATATGACGTCCAATTAGATGACTTCTTATTTAAATATACACTCCAAACACTCAATTAAATGACTTCTCATTTAAATATACACTCTATGACATCCAATTAAATGACTTCTAATTTAAATATACACTCCATAACGCCCAATTAAATGACTTATAATTTAAATATAAACTTTATGACATCCTCAAAATTGTTTCTTTCATCATGCAACACTATTCCCTATATTTTAATAATGAAGGGATCCATGCACGACCATTACATTCAAGTCAACTGCCTTGGTGCGTTTTGAAGTTAAAAAATTGAACTACTTTATAGAGAGTGGTGTGGTGAATCCATACATGCCATTCTTTTCTTTTCTTTGCACTTTATTGTGCTACACATTTACGCAACACACAATTCATAATAGATTACATTTATAAGACAAAACCTGCTTCTCCGGCCCACCTTGCTCCCTTTAAAAACTTACTAGATTATGCATTCCACTCCCATCATCTCTTTTAACTCATATACCCATTGTCCTTTGGGACTCCTTTCAAACCTTTAAAGAGCAACAATGGGTGACCTTTTGAGGTGCACTACTGTGTACTTGGGGACATATATGACTCTTGTCCCTACATGTTACATTTTTTCATTTTTTCAATGACACCCCTTTTCTATTATGGTTTAACATTGATCTTCATATGTTCTAGAGTAAGAATCATCAAATATATGATTTATTATTAGTTTATATTTGGTATTAATCATAATATTAGACATTTAGTTGTCGAAAATCGATAAACATGCATAATGGTAAGGTTTGTAGATTTGTGTTAATTTTCATTTACTTTATTTAGGAGCATGACATAGTACGTATATCAATAAAAGTGCAAAAATTGAACTTATTCCTTGATCTTTTATATGTCTGCATTTACACACATTCTCATGCGTTTAGATTTATCTCATTCATTCCTACATCTTTTTCCATACACTTTATATTTAGTATATCCCCGTATTTGAATATTGGTTCCTACACTTGAATTAGTACTCCTTCACTCTATGTTAAACTTTTGTTGTGGATTTGTCCCTTGAAATTCAAAAGTTCAAATTCAAATTTTATTAAGTCCCACCCATTCCCCCCCCTCTTTTAATTAACTTGGTACACATTATTTGGCATGATTTAATATTCAATGTGAATTTATTTATCATCCTTTGATTGAACTAGTAATCTTTATCACAATCTCATGCATTCGAGAGATAAAGCATAATAGGAATGTTCACTTCCATTGAAGCATGGAAATGAACATAAATTTGCATAATCATTTTGAAAATCTTAACATATATGAAAATTGTCATCCCCAATCACTTCCATGGTCTTTCTCATAACATCGATGTAGAAGAACTTGACCCTAGTGATATAGGTAGTAGCCTCTCAAAAGCATTTTTAAATATTTATTGTCCTTGGTGATCAACATAAAACATAGTTCAAGGTGTAAACGTCTACACAAGAGGTCAAACTACCAAAATTTTTGACCAAATAAATTTAGATTTTGTTTTTATACTTCTAACACATATATAATTTGAAAACACAAATGAAATTAATATAAATCCTATTTTACTAATCTCACTACAAACCTCAAATAAGAAAGATGTTTCTTTGCCTTTTTGGATTATGGATGCAATCTCATAGCATAGCATTGACAAAATACTGAGTGATTGATTCAACATAATAACTTGCTTTATGTATGATTGATTGATCAAGATGAAGAAGAAGAGATTGTATAATATAGACTTACGAGATAAGGATAAGGTCAATCACTTGGGTTATCTAGAAAAATAGTGGAGTCATTTGAGATCAAAATTAAAAAAAAAAAAGTCAATATGATTCCAAAAGAGGATAATATTAGATTTATTCATTTTATTTAATGGATAATTGTATATGTGAACTTTCCATTTAGACATGAAGTTAACTTGCTGAAAATGAAGTTTCTAAAATGGAGAAGATTTAATATGTGAATGAATATTATGTTTCTAAAAAAAAGAAGAGTTATCTTCCAAGAAACAATTATAAACTAGCATACCTATATTTTTAAAAATCTAAGTAAAATACACCAAGACATATTAAATTTACAAATATTTAATATTCATAAATAAATAATAATAAATCACCAAATTTTCTATTGAAAACAACTTTAAAATGTATAATAAAGGACAAATAAGGTTTACCACATAGAAATGTGTCTAAAAATGATTTTTAAAATAAGAAAATCAACAATAAATAAAGAATTATTGAATTTTCAACAAATTAAATGATTTTAGTAATATGATTAATAACTAAACGATAGTAAAGGCTATGATATAGAGCTTTAACTGATATTGTAATTAAATGTCTATTTTTTTATTTTTTTTATTTAAAAAGGCAATTAGTTGGATTTCAAATAGATGAAAATTGTAATGCCTCGTAAAGGAAGCTCAAAGGACTAACAACTAACAAACTAAAATAACATAACAATTTTTTATTTATTTTTGACATAATAAATTATATCATTTAACACATCATATAAATTTTAGATGGATTCAAGGGCTAGGATTGAGTGGGCAAGGATTGAGGGAGATGAGGAATTAAATATTAGGAAAATGGTAATGACAGTTAATTAGCTTGAATCAATTATTAAGTAGGTACTAATTAATTGACTTGGTGGGAGGATTTGTAGGATAAGGTTAGACAATTTCTGAATACTTTTTGTTTTTGTATATTCTGCATTTTTGGTATTGACTATATAAAAAGTCTCCCATTTTTTTTCGTGTATACACTGATGTGATGTGTATACACCCATGCAATCTATATACACAATACGTGTTTTCTATATTAATAAAAATCAAACAAAAAATACCAGTTCAAACTTTATAAATGAATTCATAAAGTTGTGTGCCCTTTTACTTTAAAGTCTTCCTATAAATTTGAATAGCTTTTCATAAACTTTTAATGAGTCTAGTTTTAGATCTCATTTAAATTCCTTTTAAAAATTTAAATGCTTTTAAATTTTAAATCAATTTTTTTAAATTTCTAATTTAATCATTTTTCAATTTTGGTGCAAGTTATTCTAAATTGCTATCCAACACTTTCCAACTAGCCTTTGATCACATTGGGTTGAAATCTTGATGCCTAGGGGATTTAAGCTTTGCTCCCTCCTCTTTGCAAACACATAAAATATCAAATTACTAAATCAAGTATAACTTTTCATTGACAACTCATATTTTCGATCTTCAAAGTGCATTAGAAAACTGACTCAAAGCTATATGCTTTGGTGAAAATGAATTTTCCAAATTCTTCTCCAAAAAATCAGGTTGCACATGTTTAAAGTTAGCCTTTCTTTTTGAACTTCAAAAGCTCATATCTTTGTCATACGAAATCATTTTTCAGCCAATTTTTTTTTAAAATTTATTGTTTAATTTTTGCTTTATACAATCTGTTTGGTGTGTTTTCTTCATATCTTTAAATTGAGCTTAAAATTAACCCCCTCACATTTGGATTTGGATCTAAAAATGAACAAGTGTCTTTTAACCCAAGAGCACTTATGTATGCTCTCCTCTCATGCCTTAGGGTGAACTTGAGTACACCAAAAATAAGTGATCTTGTTTTCTTTTTTTTTAGGAGGCCTACTTGGGGATTTCATCATCCCAAGGGACGACCTTAACCCCCGTGTTTTGACAGAGTATAAAAAGTTGGGGGTGAATCTAAGGACACCCTACTTGGAAGAAGAATATTGTCAATCTTGGCTAAAGCCCCAAAGAACTTTATACCTTTATGAAATGAAGGTGGAGATTTGGTTACTGTCTCCTCTAAGTTGTTTAGCATTATTCTCTTTCATTTACAGATTTGGGCCTCACATACCTTGTGTATATAGAGGACACCCTCTAGTTGAACTTGTGAAGCCTTGATAAAACTTTTTGGCTATATTTTCTTGTGGTGCCTTGTGCATACAAGGATCAATAATCCCACTTGAGTAGGCTTGTTGGTGTGTCTTATGTGTTTGAATGTTTAGACCACCTTCCCCGCTTGAAACCAAAAGGGGGCACATCATACAAATTGGCCCATAGGGTTTTGTATTTTGCATCATTTCATTGTGTTTTTCATATTAACTCAAAAAATCTAAAAAAAAATCTAAAACTCAAAAGTCCAAAAAAATCAAAAAATCAAAAAAATAAATAAGCCTAAAAAAAATCAAAACATTTCAAAAATTGAAAAAAAAAATTGTATAAGTCTAGGCGTCCTCTAAGTCAAATTTTCCATCTATAAACCTCCTTCTAATCATACCTCTCATCATAATCAACCATCTTAATTCTCTTATCCTAATCACCTTCTTAATCATCTTAATCATCTTAATCACACATCCACTTAATAATCACCAATCATTGCAATCATCATCTCCTAATCATTCCTCTTATCTTAATCATCCCAAATTCATCCATAATCCATCCATAACCCATCCATTAGGAACCTAATCCTCATCAATTTTCTTAATCCAATCACGTTCCTAATTCTCATCCTAATTGTCCTCCATCATCATCATCATCATCATCATCATCATCATCATCATCATCATCATCATCATCATCATCATCATCATCATCATCATCATCCCAAATTCATCCATAATTCATCCATAACCCATCCATTAGGAACCTAATCCTCATCAATTTTATTAATCCAATCAAGTTCATCATCATCATCATCATCATCATCATCATCATCATCATCATCATCATCATCATCATCATCATCATCATCATCATCATCATCGTCATCGTCATCGTCATCGTCATCGTCATCGTCATCGTCATCGTCATCATCATCATCGTCATCATCGTCGTCATCATCATCTTCATCGTCATCGTCATCGTCATCATCATCATCATCGTCATCATCATCGTCATCATCATCGTCATCGTCATCGTCATCATCATCGTCATCGTCATCGTCATCGTCATCGTCATTGTCATCGTCATCATCATCATCATCATCATCATCATCATCATCATCGTCGTCGTCGTCGTCGTCGTCGTCATCATCATCATCATCCCATTTATCCAAAATCAATCACTCAATAGGTATTCACTCATTTCAATCAAAGCCTCCAATCCCCCATGCTTGATAAAAAAAAAAAAATCATATCCAAACATCTCACATCCTTCACATTTAAAAATCTCATCCATTGTCAAAATAAAAATATAACTCTCTTAACCAACCTTTCCTCCATCATCATATCCTTCCCTATCTAGACCATCTCAAAATCTCACGTTCCAAATCTCATCTATTTGCAATTCCAATCCTTATTCAATACCTCATCTAATCCACATCCACACACCATGGGTTGGTTTGAAAAAATGGCTATGGAAGTTCAAGGATCTACGTCAAACACCATTCTTTAAACCACACATCCAACTCATCCATCCTATCAATCATACCATTCTAACTCATCCATAGCTCAAAGTTGTCCAACCTTCACTCATTCATATATCTCACCCCAACCCACTTACCAAGTCAATCCCATAACCTCTCATCCATCTAGACCATATCCCCATCCATTTCTCCTCAACATATTATATCCAATTGTTGGCATTTGATCATTTGTACCAAACCGGTAATATGTGTTTGATTGATGCAACCATAATATGTTTGTTGTGCATAGAGATTAGATTTGTGTATGATGACTAATTTGTATGTTGTCATTGATGGCAACTATATTTCTTTAAGTCATCTAAGTCCAAGAGTTCAACTGGCTAGACCTAACCAGTAAAGCAAAGATACTTTTATTAGAACTGGTAAAAGACATGGTGTTACATTCCAACAATCGGTATGTGAAAATCATGAAGATTGAGATGATGCGGTTTTGCAGAAGCATTGAAGACTATCAGATGAAGATATGTTCGTGACCATACCTCCTAAATTGATCAAGTGAATGAGATTTATTTGACAGAACAAATTAGTTGATGGAGACTTAACCGGTAGTGATGAAAATCACTCAGATCGGTAAAATGACACAAAATTGGAATTGTTATATTGGTGGCCAACATAACTAAAGCGTACAATGCAAGATTATCTAGATGCATTGAACCTAGGGAATTGTAACAAGGTTCTAGCTGATCTTATGATGATTTTAAAAGTGTAATGATGTATGAAAGGATATATATACATGAGCTTGATAGTGTGAGATGATGAGCAAATTTTGTATTTCTGATAATGTGAAGATCAAAGGAGTTGAGAGATGAAGTCTATGTGATGTTGTAATATTCAGAAGTGGATCTTATCATACACAAAAGGTGTTATAATGACATCATTTGTACTTGTTGTCTCCCTAACAGTTGTAGCGAGAAAATCCTCTTACAAGGTCACTCCTAACAGTTCTGATCATTAAATCCTCTAACCAAGTGTCACGTTAACTTGTGTTTGTAAATCCAAGTAACTTGGGTAGCTCTTAGCAGGGCTGATCCTCACAGGCCTTTTGTAAAGCTCTTAACCAGGCTTAGACACTTCTAACAAGGTGTGCCCCTAACCAGGTGTTGTAGACCTTAACCGGTCAGATCTCTATACCGTAGATAGTGGATCTTGTGGGTACTAACTCCCACCATGGTTTTTCCCATTTGGGTTTTCCACATATAAAATATTGTATCATGTGGTTTATGCTTTATGTGGTGATTGCATACTTGGTGTTATTTCTCACATGTCTATTGAGTTTTAAGTTGTTGAAATTGATATTCAGATTTGTATTGTTTTTACTATCACTAATTCACCCCCCCCCCCCCTCTTAGTGCCTTATAAGTTCATCAATTGGTATTAGAGCCTAACTTCCTTAAGGCTTAACCACTTAGAAGGGATCTCTAATCCTAAGGCAAATATGGGTGAAGGAATGAGCTATAGAGAGATGGCTAGAGAACTTGTTGAAACCAAGGATGAGCTAGAAACCCTAAGAGGCAAGTATAAGATATCACTAGCTAAAAGGAAGGAACTAACCGATCAATTGTTGGAGATCTCTAACAATAGCTCTTCAGATGAGGTGAACATTGATGCACTATTTGAAGAAGTAGAGAAGTTGAATGGTGAACCTAAGGAGAGAACTTGAAGCATTAAAAATCCAGATAAGTGAGGAACTTGAAGCTAGAAGAAAGGATGAGGATCAAATCCAAGATAAAGAGCATGAAATCTTTAAGATCAAGTGGGAGAATGCAACTTTGTATGAACATTGGCAAGAGGAGAAAGAAGAAAAAGAAACATTACAGTTAGTCTTGAAATGTCAATGTCTCTTAGAGAGACCCTCATGGAAAGAAATGAAGATCTTACAAAGGAACTTGTTGGCCAATGAGAAGCTTGATAAATTCAACAAGAGCTCCTCTATGCTGGATGAATAGATCCAATCTCAGAGGATGAAAGGTGATCCATCTGAGTTAGGATACAATACATCTAAGAAAGGTGAACCATTCGGTACCAAGAGAAACATGCATGATGGTAAAACTACTCCTAAGGCTTAGAAGCCTATCGGTAAGAAAGCTTAAAAACCTGTTTTCTTTAACTGTCATAAACTAGTACATACTGCTAATATTTGTAGAAGTAGATTTGATGCTAATATTGGTTATTGACCTAATACTAGATATGTGCCTAGAAGATTTGAAGGTTATTGTTATACATGCAACATGTATGGGCATAGATCAGTTGAATGCAGATATGGAGCAAACAATCCAACACCTCACATGAACCCAAGACCTATTGGTGATTGGAGAAGGAATTTCAATGACTGGAGAAATACAAATTGGCAAAGACCCTATGTTAACCAGTCTAGTCCTTATGAGATGGAAAAGAGAGTTAATGTGATTTGTTCAATCTACAACAATTTTGGACATGTGGCAATGAACTGCAGAAGAAGAACATGTAGAGGCAACTCAGGACCTTGGAGAGCATCTGGAATGGCATGTTATCATTGCAACCAATCGGGACACATTGCTAAGTTATGTAGAACATAGAAGAACCAACCAATGAATCAACCTATAGACCAGAAAGGAAAGAAGAAAGTGGATATTGAAGAAACCAGAGCTGAGATGAATAAGACCTGGAAGAAGAAGAGTGATGACAAACCATATGAGGAATTAGATTCTTCACCTAATATGGAGAATCCATCTCCAACAAACTAAGTTGTTTCTACAACTTGGGGTGAGATTATTGTCAAATCTTGAGTTGAACCCCTCGATGATGTAATGTAAGTTAAATCTTCATATTCTGATGTATTTTTATGTTTTGATGTGTTTTTGGATCATAACTAGTAAACATCATTGATTTTTTTCTACAAGTAATATGCTTTAGAGTATTTTAAGGTGTTTTAGGGTTGTGTTGGTAAATGCATTTATTGTGGTAGAGGAAGTGCAAATAAATTAAAAAAATTGAATTTCATTTGTCACTTTGCGTCTTGAGAACTTTTGGCGAAGTGATCAGAGCAGAGTTAAGTTTGTGCTAGCAGCATTCAGACCATTTACCAACAATCTGAGGAGATCAAAGTGAAGTTTGAATCGGTGATCGTGTACTAAAATTTTTTGACAGTTGGAAACCCTAGTATCAAAGAAAAAGAGGCATTTATCTAAGAAATTCTACTCTTTGCTTGGTGATTTGCATATTTGAAATGGATACACCTCATCTTATTGATGTGACCGAGAGGGGAAGACCAGAATTCAAATGACATCCATATAAGTCTGAGGAAACAAACCCTATCAGTGCCCTATCTGGTGTACCGAATGGTGTTTTGCATGTAGAAGATGTAAGATCCTTTTATCATTGAAAACTTGAAGACTTGGGAGTTTCATTTATTTATGAGCAATATAGATCTCTGTGTAATGAATAGGGAAGATTGAAAGAACAATTCGGAAGCATAGCCAATGAAGGTTTTCATCATGCGATCAATTTCATTGATGATTTTGATAAGATTTATTTTGAGTTGCATTCATGATCAGTTCATGTGGCTGGATAGACCTCATAAGATAACAAAGGAAGCAATTCATGCAGTAATCAGTTTCTGCTCAACTGGTGAGGTGCCATTGCTTAGGTCTATACCTAAGAATGATGTTGAGAAGTTAACTAGATCTAGATGGGATATAAGAGCCATGATGGTGAATGATATTAATGATAATGCTATTAAATTTGCATCTATGGTGATTGGTTATAGAATCTTCTTTTCAAGCAGAATGAATAGTATACCAGCAACAACAATTCACACTGCATACCAGATGATTAAGGAAAATGTGGACTGTGACTTGACTGAAGCTCTAAGGAGTCAATTAGTGGAAAATTTGGAAGCAATCAAGAAGGACAAGAAGATTAGATTCAAGTTTGGACAACTTATCATGGGCTTATTCTTTTATTTCAAAAAAAAATTCTCCAGTATTGGTGATGTACAATGGATAACCTAGACACCTACCCTATTGCAGATGAAGAACATCATTAGGATGCTGAAAAACAAGTTTGATGATATTTCATGGGGATATTTTAAGAAATTTAAGAAGGAGATGCATGCTAGGGAACACATACTAGTAGAGGAAGTCAATGGGTATGACGATTCTATCTATTTTATGGTTGACATAGATATATGCTTGATGGAAGTTGTTATTCCTAGGACCACATGGGTAATGCCCATGGGTTATGAAGTAGATAAAGATATACTTGTCACTTATGCTGATCATTTTTTAGCTCAACCGATCAATACCACCATTGAGAGGTTTGGAACCTACAAGGAGAAACTACTGAAAGTGCCCTCTGAATTACAACAATTGGTGATAGCAAAGAAAGTAAGGAAAGAGGTAGAGGACTTTGTTGAGGAGGACGGTATCACTAAAGAACAAATAGTTACAACAAGAGCCAAATATGAGGCCCAATAAGGTGGAACTTCTAGTGTACAAATAGGTACCTCCACTGGTAAGACTAGAGAAGCTAAAGCAGTTGAAAAGAAGAAGGTAGAAGAACCTGAGGTGAAGCCTGTTGAATCCCAAAGAGGCAAACCCTCTAAAATACAATTTTGAAGGAAAGGTAAATTTGTTGAACCTTCTGTTGTGCCTACCCAAACCGGAAAAAGAAAGAAGGAGAAAGCTCACAAACTGGTGACAAATATAGAGGAAACAATACAAAAGAAGATAAGAGAGCACTAAGGGCAAGTGCTAAGAAGCAAAAGACTACTCAAAAAGGTAAAGCAACTATGAAAATATTGACACTAGAAGATTCTTTCACTAGAATGGTTAGAATAATTAAGGAGTATGGTATTTATAAAGGTTTAATCATACTGTTTACTCATTTGTTTGAAAGTCAACGAAGGGAGATTGAAGATGCAGTCATCTTCAGTATGAACAAGTTTAGTAGAGCCCTCATTGAATTACAAGGGCAAATTCCAGATTCCTTATATAATTTTATTGATGCTAGGTGGCAAGGGGCAATTAGCTTAGATACAAAATTTATTGATTATACACTTAAACACTTGCAACTAAAAGCAACTGAAGAGGAAATTGAACAGATAAAGGTTAATACAAAAGCATTGTTGATCAAAGAAGAGATTAACAAGAATCCTTGTTGGAGAGACCGAATCAGTTCAAAAGGAGACTAAGAGTTTGGTGAAAAAGGCTTTAGGTCTCATCCCCAATGAAGAAGAGAAAAAAGATGAAGTAATTGAGGATAATACTCCTAAAAAGCCAAAGTTAGAAGAATTTCCTAAAGGTGTAAAGATCACAGACTTTGAACTAGACAACAAGTATATGCAAGATGATCCTATTGATACTGAATCGATAGATATAATAGATGATGATATCGATGATGCTAATAATGTTGCTAACACTTTTGACAATACAAATATTTTTGAAGTTGATGTACAGAAGTTTGAACATCAGCAGGAATAGGTTGATAACAAAGGAGAAGAGAGAGAAGTAGACAAAAGCTCAATTGAGAAATCGATGAATGCACAGTTGAAAGAAACTCAGACTGCACCAGTCAATGTAAGCACAGATGCAAATATAAATATTGCTACTAAGGATAATTAGAAGGATACAGTTGATAAGGAAGAGGAAGCACCGGTGAAAGAACAAACTATTGAACATCTGCAACCGGTCAATGCCACCACTAATGAAGTGAACACAGAAAAAGATAAGGAGGAAGAGAAGAAAACATAGAAGGTGGAAGAGGAGAGGAGAACAGAAGAAATAAATCCAACTCTTGAGGAACCTCTTAAATCCAAACTAAAGAAAACAACAGTTGTTGACGATGATGATGAATCCATGAGCATTAAAGGTCCTATTAATATGGACAATTTGAGTTCTTTAGAGTTAATGGAGATTGCTAATTCAATGCAATCCCATGCACAAAAGGAAATATTGAAGGAACATCAAAGAGAAGCAGAGACTATAAGGATCGTTGTTGATATTTTGTTAAGTCTCCTACTAGAGACTCATACAAAACATTTGGCTACCCCTATTGCCAAACTTGGACAGTTAGTTGTTAGTACCGGTGAACAACTTAAAACCCTTGAAGAAGCTGCATACATTTATGTTGAAAAGGATTACAAGAAGAAAAGGGGAGAACAAATAATGGTTGAGATAGATAAAGGAAAAGTAGTCGTAATGGTAAAAAAAGACTTGTTGAAGACCGGATTGGAAACCCGTTTTAAAATTTTGGCTAATATTTCCCAATTTTCCTTATTTTGTGCAGACGAGAAAGAAGAGAGCTGATACTGAGAAGGAGATACAAAATCTAAGTGAAACATTCATACTGATACAAGACTCAGTGATCATTTTTGGTAAAATTTTTGTTGATCTATAGCACCAATTAGAACTTTATGAACATGAGCAAGTGAAACGGGTAAGATCACTGAAAGAACTACAAACTCAACTACTTCTGAAAGTATATATTCTTCAGAGAGAATTCAAGGAGTCAAAGGAAATTTTGACCACTCCTGAGATGAGTATAGTTGATGCTATGGAGGAGTTAGCAACATTGATCTTGACATATGTTGAGATTACCGAGACATGGTTAGAAACAAGGGACAATGATCTTCAATAGTTGACGTTTCATTATAGTGATGTTTTCTTGAGAATTGAATTGTTAAAACCTTAAGACTTTTATTTCTATATATACATGCAGTTTTATTGACAAAATTTGATTGAATGTATGTATTTTACTTCTTTATTTGGCATTGTTGTCAAAGGGGGAGTAGAAAGAGTTAAGAGTCCAATCAAATTTTGTATATTTTGTATGTATTGTTAAGGGGGAGTAATGATTTCATTTTTCTAATAGCATACAATTGCTAAGGGGGAGTGTATGCCATGAAGTCAATTTTTGTTTTGCACACTTGGTTGACAAAATTTTCCTAAATGTTGCCATCAATGCCAAAGGGGGAGATTGTTGGCATTTGATCATTTGTACTAAATCGGTAATATGTGTTTGATTCATGCAACCAGTATATGTATGTTGTGCATAGAGATTAGATTTATTTATTATGACTATTTTGTATGTTGTCATTGATGGCAACTATGTTGTCATTGATGGCAACTATGTTTCTTTAAGACATCTAAGTCCTACAATTCAACTAGCTAGACTTAACCGGTAAAGTAGAGATAATTTTATCAAAACCGGTAATTAGGACTTCAACGGGTAAAAGACTGACAGTGTTACATTCCAACAACCAACATGTGAAAATCATGAAGATTAAGATGATGCAGTTTTGTAGCAGCATTGAAGACTATCAAATGAAGATATGTTTGTGACCATATGTGCTAAATCAATTAGGTGAATGAGATTTGTTTGACATAACAGATTAGTTGATGGAGACTTAACTGGTAGTGATGAAAATCACTCAGATCGATAAAATGACACAGAATTGGATTTTTTATGTCGGTGGTCGATATAACTAAAGCGTACAATGCAAAATTGTCTAGATGCATTGAACCTAGGGAATTTTAACAAGGTTCTAGCCGACCTTATGATCATTTTAAATATGTGATGAGGTATGAAAGGATATATATACATGAGCTTGATAGTGTGATAGATGATGAGAGAATTTTGTATTTTTGATAATGCGAAGATTAGAGGAGTTGAGTGATGAAGTCTTTGTGATGTTGTAATGTTCTGAAGTAGATCTTATCAGACACAGAAGGTGTTATACTAAGATCATTTGTACTTGTTGTCTCCCTAACAGTTGCAACAACAAAATCCTCTTACAAGGTCACTCCTAACAGTGTGCAATTAGATCATAACAGTTCTACCAGGTGGCACATTAACTTGTGTTTGTAAATCTCAATAACTTGGGTAGCTCCTAGCAGGGCTGGTCCTCACAGGAATTTTGTAAAGCTCTTAACCGGGCTTAGACACTTCTAACAGGATGTGCCCCTAACTAGGTGTTGTAGACCTTAACTGGTCAGATCTCTATACTGTAGATAGTGGATATTGTGGGTACTAACTCGCACCGTGGTTTTTCCCATTTGGGTTTTTCATTTGGTTTATTCTTTATGTGGTGATTGCATACTTGGTGTTATTTTTTACATATCTATTGAGTTTTAAGTTGTTGAAATTGATATTCAGATTTGTATTCTTTTTACTATCACCGATTCACCCCCCCTCTTAGTGCCTTATAAGTTCATCACCAATCCCAATCTATCTCACATCTCTTATCCTTCGTCTATCTTTGACAAATGGAAATCCATCTCATTCCCCATCCATGTCACTATATTATCCCTCACCCACATATCCCTCCCATCCAATATCTATACCTCCAACTTATCCTTTATCTGCATCACGATCCCTATATTTGTATAACCACTCCACCTCCACTTATAATCCAAGTCCCTTATACTACAATCCTCCAAAACACAATCCTAATCTTCTATCTCATCCTAATCCACATCTCCCTCATAATCCCAATCCTTCACTTAATCCCTCAAGCCTTAATCCTAATCCCCCAATCCATAATCCTAATCTTCCATGTAAACCTAACCATACATATAGTTCTAATTCCCATAAATCCCAAATCACTCCATACAAATCCACATTATCCTCATCCTTCAAGTCCATGTTCCAAAAAATGATCCAAGAATTACAAGCAAAGGAGACACAATCCCCACCCCTAAATAAAGTTGCCCAATCTTCCCAAGTCATACATCCACCTACATCCCCTCCAAATCAAGACAAACCTCAATCCCCTAAGCTTCATTATACTCCCATCACTCCATCTACCCAAGTTGAAGAATTCATATCCCCCTCCATCACAACATTCCCAAAACCTCAAACATGTCAAGACCTTGTCCCAAAGCATGCTAGCATAGATTTCTCTCTACCTCAAGATCAAAATATCCCTCCATATCATGATACCTCTCCATTTCAAAATCCAAATCTACCTCTATTCCATCTAATGATCCCCTTCCATCTCAAGATCCAATTATTCCTCCTAATCCACATTGTGACCCCCTCTCTAATAAAGCTCAAGACATCCCCCTTCCCCACTACATGATCTCATCCCAAGTCAAGATCAAAGTATTCTTTTGTATCCATGTCATGATCCTAATTTTTCTCAAGTACCCACTATTCCTCCTAATCCACCACATGATCCTAATCCCCCAGATGATCCCAATCCTACACAAGATCCGACCACCCGTATCCAAGCTATCCATGAATCCAATACCTATGTACTTGTCTCTTCCACCTTCATCTGCTATAGTTTCCTCCTATAGCTTACAATCCCTTCCACCTCCCATCCCCCTCAAAATGGACTCGCATGTTGTTTCCTAAATAATAAGTATCCTATTGGAAAAATAATTTGTCAAAAAATGAATTATCCTGGCAAAGGGTTAGGCCTCCATGAACAAGGTATATTGGAACCCCTCCCAAATCCAATAAAATACAAGTTCATATGGCCTTGGCTACAAAACTCAAGCTAAAGATGTTGGTATACCTTCCATCCCTTCTAAATCCAAAATACCTCCATATAAATCCAAATATTCCCATCCGTCATCTTCCAAATCCATTTTAGGTCCTTATTTCCAAAACTCTATTCCTTCCTCATCCACATCCCTTTTGGGACCTTATATCCTAGAAGAAGATCCTTCATCCCTTCCATCCATCTTGGGTCCTTATATCCATCTATCCACCACCTCCACCAACTTTATCTCAAAGTCCATCACTTCGACATCTCAAATCCCTAAGAGAGATCAACAAGGCACACATCCTTGAATTCCTTCCGACATCCTCCCACCATCCTCCCACCCATAAAATCCTTAAGTCATTTATCCTCATTCACCCATACCATTTGTCTTGGAAGAAAGTTGGATTCCAAATATAAAATTCATAAATCCAAAAATCCATAAAAATCCAAGGATCAACATGTCCCATCAAAAAGACATTCTCAAGAAAATAAAAATATGATCCTAAAGAAAGAAAAATCCAAAAGGCCACAAAGTCCCAAAAAAATAAAATAAAAAACTATGTGGATTCCCAAAATTCTCATAGAATAAATGCACCTTAATGAGAAATCCAAATTCACATCCACAATTGCTAATCCAAAGGCTTCCTCCACTTAAAAGTCCTCCACTCCTTCATTTAAAAATCCCTCATGTTCAAAATCCATTTTAGGCCCTTATGCCCTAAAATCCACTATCTTAAGTCCGTCATTCCCTTCATCTATTTTGGTTCCTTATGTCCTAAAATCCACATTTGATCATCCATCTAAGTTAAAATCTTGTCGTCCAGAACTCCACCATCCTTCAAGGTGTGTGCCAATGTTGATCTTCGAAACTTCACCATCCATTTATCAACAAGTGTTCCAAAACCCCATCCATTATGCAACATCCATTTTCCATAGCCCCATTCCTTTAGTCCAAAATTTTGCATAAATACGTATCCCCCTCCATCTTCCATCCATTCCATCTCCCCATCCATTTCTACCAATATCTATGAGCATGCCTCCAATTGTCTTGATCTATTATAGGACATCTTCAAGAGATATTATTAATGGAACTAGATCCTTGAGTCCTCCCTACATACCCCTACCCCCATCCACTATCCTCCAAACCTAATTATCTACATACACTTATCCTTATCCATATCCATCCAGATTATTATCAAAAATACAAAAAAAAAAAAGTAAAGAGAAAAAAATCCATCCAATGTTTAAAACCGCTCCTTGTGGAACATTCGGTAAGTTCCATCATGAAAACTTGGTTAACAAGCATCATGTGTAAATCCCCCATCCTATTGCAGTATACACTTGGGGGAAAGCTTCATCCATTCCATCCTATCATCCACATCCTCCATGTCCCTCATCAATATCCATCACCCTATCCAAGTCCATCCTCATTCCCAATATTTGATCTTGACTATCCAATCCATTTATCCTCCATCCACTATCCATCATCATGTCTAAGTCCATCATCTTTTCCCATCTTTGATCTTGACTATCCTAACCATATCCTCCATCTCATATTTCCCATCCCATCCAAATACATCCTCCACCTATCTTTAATCTTGATTAAGCTATAGGTAAAACAATATCCATGGATGCTTTGGAAATACAAGCCTTAAATCTTCAACTATGCATAGCCCTAACACATTATCCTTCCATCTCATACATGTTTACCCACCATCCTTTAATCCGTAATTGCACTACCACTAGTGTGCGGCATTTTAGTCCTTTGAAAAATAGTTCTTGGATCCTCATCCATCTATCCTTCATCGTTTAGTCCTCCATATCATATCACTATCCATCCACTCAACCCCTCTATCTTCTATCCAAGCAATCTCTCCATCAATCCATCCTTTTACCAAGAATTTGTTCTCTTGTGTCCTTGATGCCCAATCTACCATGTCATCCTATCATATCCAATCCTTTTATTCCCCTTTATCCACCATCCAATCCCATCACACCCAATCATTTATCCTGGCCCATCCTATCCAATCCATTTATCCTCCTTTCTCTCTATTATCCAAAAATCCTAAATCAATCCAACCAAATGCAAACAATACTAATGCATGCAATCCAATCTTGTAATCAAGCACATCAATCTTATTCAATCCATCAATCTTGATCCAAATCAACTGATAATCTATTGATAACCCTTAATCAAATCATCATCATGGGATGTATCATTCCCAATCCTTGGGGAATGCATTCTTCTTATTGTTAACATTGGTATCCTCTTAATCAATCAATCAATTGGTTTTCATCTTGACTAGGGGCAAAATTTTGGTTTGCTTTTGGTTTGATGTGCATGCTTACCTATTGCTTGTGTGTGTTATCATTGTTTGCATTTATCATGGTCTTTTCATCCTATTGCCACAAGGACATCATTTTCTTTCATATCATGGTGTCATAAGGCATATGTTTGCACTTGATCTTTTTGATCACATACTTGGCACATTGTCATCCTGGTTCCTCACACCTTGGTGCATAATGTCAAGTACAATATAAATTATAGGTTTCTCATATCATTGTAGCATGATTATCCTCCATTCTACCTCTCATCCACACCTTCATTATCCCTATCCTTTTTTTCTCTTTCATCTTTCATCCTATAGTCCTCCTATCCATTTCGAGAGCACACCCATGTTCTTAAAACCCACATGTCCTCTTGAGGGAGCATACCTCTACCTCCTTGCCATCCTTCTTCAACCCACCACTGATTGGGGCATTATGCTACTAGTCCTTATCTTTTTCAATCCGCTATTATTTATTCTTCTTTGATATAAAATCAGTGCATGATGCTATATCAAAGAGGGGAAAAATGTAGACACCTAAATTTGTCCATACCTAAGCACACTTGACTTTCTCCCATTCTATCAAATTAAATAAATATTTATTATTTATTTATTTAATCCTTTATCTCTACCCCTTACCCTTAATTAAATAAATTTATATTTATTTAATTAAGTTTAACCTTCACCTTTAATTAAATAAATTTATATCTATTTAATTAAGTTTAACCTTCACCATTAATTAAATAAATATACATTTATTTAATTATGTCTAACCTTATCCTACAAATCCTCCTACTAAGTCAATTAATTAATACCTACTTAATTAATTGATTTAAGATAATTAATCCTCATTACCATTTTTTCTAACATTTAATTCCTCATCTCCCTCAATCCTTGCCCACTCAATTGTATCCCTTGAATCAATCTACATGGATCAGGATCTAAACTTTCCATCATGTAACAAGTGTGTCTACTCTCCTCTTTCTCACACATGTGCGAGCATAAAAGGTCACCTCATAGCCACCCTACCTATTATACATGTCACTTTCACAAGATCTCTATCTGTTACACATGTCACTTTTATAAGTCAACTTATCTCTTACACATGTCACAGACATGTCCCTTTCGCAAGCTTCCCCATGTGTGAGCACACTTACCCTTACACCTCACTACTAGAATCCAATAACACTAAGAGGGGGGGTGAATCAGTGTTATACCATAATGATCAATTTGAGCCTTATTAAAACATGGATACACCAACCGGTATACCGATACATACAAAATTAAAATAAGTTAAGCAACCAATAAGCCAATCACATAAATGAGAACCATAACACACAAAATTATATGTAGAAAACCTCAAAGCAAAAACCACGATGGGATTTGTGACCCACAATATCAATCCACTGGCCATATGAAGAGATATTACAAAAGATAAGGGGCTTGCACTTGCAGGAAGGCTTATAGCCTATAGCACACTGCTCAATCACAAAAGGAGTCTCACTGACTACATATAAATCCAGACTACAATCTGAAGAAATGTTGAACTACTAAGATAGCATCTTCTATGCCAAAATGTAATTCTAGTTTAAGCTTTGTTTGTTCCAGTCTAAAACCCTAAACCCTTTACTATTAGGATTCCCACAGATACTGAGAGGGGGGGTAAATCAGTATCTAACCAGTAATTAGAATTTCTTAACTTAAAACTTGTAGAGCATATTATAACAATGTACCGGTATGCAAGAAATAATGCAATAAACAGAAATAAAAGCAACCACATAAGAAACACACCATAACACAATATTTTAGCAAGGAAACCCGGTGTGGGAAAAACCTCAGTGGGATTTGTGACCCACAATATTCACTTACTGGCCAATAAGAGAATATTACTTACAAGAGGGGCCTGCACATGTAGGAAGGCCAAGTGCCTAGAGCTCACTGCTCAATGGGAAGTCTCACTGACTTACAATGTGGATTATACAAATCCAATGTCTTGTACTGCTTTACAATAGCATCTAATGCCAAATTCAGTACTAGTTTCTACTCTACTTCTTACATAAACCCTTTAACCTATATTTCGCATAATAGGTCTGCCTAATTATTTTTCCTTATTCCTTCTATCTCCTTACAAAATGTCTTACAATGACTTCTTATATATATAAGTCATTTTACAATGATATCTAGTCGGATTTCAAAGTTTTTACAATAGTAAACAAAATATAATATATCAAAAATCCTGTCGGCCTCTGTGCCAGTATGCTTCCTTTCTCTGCCGATGCTGGTGGTCTGAGTGCCGGTGTAGAGTGTGATCTGTTGATGCCGGTGTAATACCTTGCCAGTGCCATAGGATTGTAAGGTTGCCATCAATGACAAAACCTTCAATCACCTTCAATGTCTTGTTGGAGTGTGCATATGCCAACAATATCCCCCTTTGGCATTGATGGCAACACTCATGAGAAAATTCAAAAGTGTATCTAAAACTGTAATCCAAAAATGTGTTACCAAAAAAAATGTGTGCTCCCCCTGAGCATATGATATCTGTGATAATGGATTTTCTCATACCACTACTCCCCCTTTGGCATCAATGACAAAGGTTGTCAAGATGTCAATTAGAGTTGTAGTCTCAACCTTGTACCTATGTGGTCACCATTTGAAATATATCCACCAAAATTAAGTTTATACTCTCCATAAATTTCTTACTGTCCTTTATAGTTGCATATGTTCTTTGAATTGTACCGATGAGGAGCTGCATATGCTCTACCAATGTTCTTTGTCCCTATACAAGTGCCTTAGATATTTCCTTTTGGATGAATGCTAGATAGTCCAATCTTGGACTCAGTCTTAGTCTCAAACTTTTTGCCTTATCCACTATTATCTCCTTTTCTCTTCCCAACTTAAGTAACTCATCCTCAAAATTTGTTATCTTTTGTTCAAAAACTGATAGTGTATCCGGTGAGTTAACAAAATTATCTGCAAGTTTATTTATTGCATTCTATACCTTGCTCATTTTCTTATCTATGCCAGCTGTTAGCAGGTTTGTCTTGCATATGTCTTTGTACAAAGTTTTGAACTCTTTCAGTAAATTGCATAGTTCCGATAGAAGTGTGTCAAATTCCCTTGTACACTTCTTTATCTGATCTTCAAAGAATTTCTGCTTTTCAATTTCCATCTTATTCTTCAATGCCTCTTCCTTTATTTGCTCAATTGTCACTGTGTTCTTAGTGATGTATTTGGACAAAATGTCAATTTGACTTAAAGAATCTTTATTGTCTATGTTACAGTTAGGAGCTAACCTCTTCAAAATTGGGATTGTGTCATCTATAGCTTTGTAAGCCTATGAACTACAATCTGTTATCCTTTTGATAGAATCTAAAAGTACTTCTGTTACATTTGTTGATTTATAGCTTGCTGATGGGGAACCAACATTCTGAATACCGTCAGTGGTAGAAGTAACCAAGCTTGTTGTGACCTCTGGTAGGTCAATCTGTGTTTCCATTTCTTTAAGAAATGGTTTTTGATCTTCTCCTGTTGTCAGTGGCTCTATTTCCATGTGAACCTGTCCCTGTTTTGGAGCCTCTTGATCTTTGTGTTTCTCTGTTTGTTGCTCTATCTCAGTCTCAGTCTGAGTCTCTACCTATTGTTCTTTGTTATCATCTGTCGGTTTCTCTTGTGTTTGATTAGTTTGCTCAGTTACCGGTGTCTTATTAGTCATGTCAGTCTTACTAGTTGTATCTTTATTTGCCACAATGTTGATCTTTTGTGTATCAACATCCACTGTGTATAAGACTTCAGCATTAGGATTTATATCCTGTGCATTCATACTTTCAATTGTCGGTTGATCTTCAGTAGTTGTTGTTGTTACTGGTGGAGTGATCAAAGGAGGTGGGGGTAAGTTGTCTTTTACTTTGATACTAGGAGGTCCACCAACTTTTCCTTTACCCTTGTCCTTGTCCTTCTGATATACCTTTATAGGTTTGTGGCTCATGTACTCTTCCTATTTTTCTTTTTCAACTAGGAATATATCCCATGCATTTTTTGTTTCTTCAGTCACCTCATTAACTCTTCCAACCATTAATGCAATATGCCAGTGTGCAGTAGAGAATACTGACCGGTTGGCTTCTATAATTAAATCATCTATTTATTTAGGCGAGTTCACTGGGTAAACAACAAGTAATTTTTCTATCTTGATTTTCTTTTCAAGCTCTACAACAACTTGTCTTCTTGCTTCCAATCTTTTAAATAATTCATCTAGTACTTCATCTGCCACTTCCATCAAAAAAATTTCTTATACATGTCTATGTGCAAAATAACACTGTTCTCAACTTGTTCTTTTTCATCTATTGTCAGAGTATCATACAATTTCTCTATATTCTTTAGTTTCCCTTCCTCTATAATTTCATTTAGCAATATGTCAAGAGGGGCCATGTTTTATTGAGTCCTCTTCTTCTTCTTTGGTGTAGTTTTCTTAACTGGAGATCTCACTGCTTGTTGTTTCTGTCTTTTTCTCCTAGGTGAGGGTGTGATTGCCGGTGAAGGATCTCTTTTCCTTACAACTCTCTTGAAAGTTGCAGGCATGTCATTTTCTGAAGAAGTACCTACCGATGATAGATGAGTTTTAGGTTGTGGGGCTACTAACTCATCCTCAGTGATACCGGTTTGTTTCATCACATCTTCTTTAATAGCCTCTGCCTATCTAGAACCTCTTCTCACAACTGCTTCAACCTTTTTCACTCTCTTCTTAGATTGAATTTGTTTTTCTATGGTCTCAGCACTACTAAATACTTCTTCCTTTGGTTCATTTGGTGCTTCCAGAAGTGCTTTAGCATAAGTTTCAATGATAAGGTCATCAGTCTCATAACCCATTTCTGTTACCCAAATTGTCCTTGGGATGACTGCTTCCATCCATATCTCATCCTTTTTTATTACAAAGCATATGTTATCCTTATACTTGTCAACAATTTTCTGTGACAATTTGATTCTCTTCTTCATTTAGGCCTTTAATGCTTGAAAGGGTTCATGAATATTCTTTTCCTTGTCTTCACCCATGTTATTGAATAGTTCTGATAACTGTTTACCTACCAGTATATCAAATCCAAGTTCTTTATAGCCTATACCAGGAACCTGTTTGGTTATGTGTAGCATCAAGCATACAAGTAGATTTCCAAACCTAAAAGTTCCTTTCTTATCTCTCTTTATCTTGCCTAAGTTGTCAATTAGCTCATCCTTTAACCATTCACATATGTCAATTTTCACATTGTCTGTAATCATGTCATAAGCACTCTTAATGCATAAACTTGAAACCGAGTTAAGTCTATTTGCATGAGTGGCTTTATACCCTAAAATCATGTTGATAAATCTCACATTTATGTCGGTTACATCATTGACTCTCAAGGACCTTTTGTCAGATGTTGCACCAGTTAGTTTAGTTACTAGGGCATTTGAGACCTTTTTAGTCTTGTTTGGTCTTTTACCGGTTGAGGGTAACCTTGTCACTGCTTTGACAACTTCCTTGGTAATTTTGTGAATTGCACCTAACTAGAAAAATTCACCATGTACCCTGCTTAAGACTATCCTAATCACATCCTTGGGAAATTCAGGAATGCAAAGGATTTCAGTAAATCCTAGGGTTTCAATGATTTTATGTTCCGGTATTAAATTTCTGGATTCATCACATATGACAGATTTATAAACTGTTTTGATCTCTTCATCTCCTAATTCCTCTATGTTGTAATGGATGTAAATTCTAGGGTCTTCAGCATAAACAACTCCTTTTGGAATTTGAGAAAAAGCACCTACAGTATCATCTTTCTTTGCTACTTCAAGAACTAATTGAAACATGGGCCTAGGGTGTTTTATAATCTTGACTATAGTAGGGTTTGCTATATATTCAAGTGCAGAGGTGGATGCCATTATGATAAATACCTTTTTTTGCCTTTGGAAGGATTGATTGTTGAGATGCCTTTGCCTCTTTGCTCATAATGCTTTAGCTCAGCAAATTTCGCGCTCTTCGAATGTTTGAAATCTCGGTGAAGTGAAATGGAGCTAAAATCACAAATTTATAAAGTCTATTTGCCATCTACCATATTTAATGCATGTCGGTTAAGTAGTCACTTAACATTGTCTGCCGGTAATGAAGTAATTTCCAACTTCTTACCATTAACTGAGGGAATAATAGCATATGTCTCATTTATTGCCAAACCCTCAAAGAAGATTTTCTTCAGTTTGATGAAGAGCTTCCTGCCAATGGATTACTACTCTGTCCTACTGGTGAAGCACTACTCTGTCATGTCGGTGAAGTACTTATTTGTTCTACCAGTTGAGGAGTATTTCCAACATTTAGGTTAGACTTTCTAATCCATTGTTTTGAGAATTCTTGCTTAACCTCTTCAACTTTTTCTTTTCCTTTCAAGCTAGAACTTTGTTGTCTGTTGGTGATCCTTTGCTTCTATAGAATTTTGCAATATGCCCAATCTTGTTACATGCATAACAAGTCACATTATGTTTCTGAATAGCTTTGCCATAACCTATGCCAGTTTGTGTTCTACATTGATTAGATAGGTGTCCAAATCTTCCACAAACATAACATCTTACATTCATTTTACAATTTTCAGAATTGTGACCAACTTTGTTACATTTTGAACATTGACTGGTGGGAGTGTTGATGTTCTGATAATTTATAGATCTACATTAAGTTTCTCTATGCCCATACTTATTATAGTTAAAGCATTTTCCATTGAATTTATAAGCATTAGGTTGTCTTACCAGTTTGTTGTGATCCTGAGTGTTTGCAGTACCAGAGTTTTCTCCAACTTCAAAGCCAATTCCAGAAGTGTCACTTTTAGGCTTTTGATTCTTCAGCAAGTTACCAAGTTCCTCTGAGATTTTCTTGAATTTTTCTTTATGTTGATTTGCAGTATCTAGTTCTCTTTCTAGGACTTCTTTTTGCCTCATCAGTTCATTGGAGTCATTCTGAGTGTGCATCAAATCTGTCTTCAATAGGTCATTTTCATAGCTAAGTCTTGTGTTCTCATTTGCTGCATCACTTAGTCTTTTGGTCAATTCTTCTTCATTCTTTTTCCTATCTTTAGTTTCTTTGCTGAATCTCATGGTCATATCTTGCATCTCATTCTTCATTGTTATGTTCTCCAGTTTTAGCTTGCTTATCTCATCATTTAGTGATTCCTTTTCATCATTCTCATTTTGCAACTTTTCACATAATTCTCTTCTCTTGTTTCTTGCAATGGTAAAATTCTCTTGTAGTGCCTGAATGATATCCTGAGCTGCCTTTAGATCATCTTCAACTTTGATGTTTTTCAATTTTTCTGCATAATAGTGTGAGAGAGCTGCTTCTAGTTGCTTCATCAGATTTTCCATCTTTACCGGTGTCAAGATCTTCCTCAAGCTGTTAGGCTTCTGAAAATAGAGGACCAGGCTCTGATACCAATTCTTAGGATTCCCACAGATACTAAGAGGTGGGGGGGGGTGAATCAGTATCTAACCGGTAATTAGAATTTCTTAACTTAAAACATGTAGAGCATATTATAACAGTGTACCGGTATGCAAGAAATAATGCAATAAACAGAAATAAAAGCAACCACATAAGAAACACACCATAACACAATATTTTAGTGAGGAAACCCAGTGTGGGAAAAACCTCAGTGGGATTTGTGACCGACAATATTCACTTACTGGCCAATAAGAGAATATTACTTACAAGAGGGGCCTGCACATGTAGGAAGGCCAAGTGCCTAGATCTCACTGCTCAATGGGAAGTCTCACTGACTTACAATGTGGATTATACAAATCCAATGTCTTGTATTGCTTTACAATAGCATCTATAATGCCAGATTCAGTACCGGTTTCTGCTCTGCTTCTTACATAAACCCTTTAACCTATATTTCGCATAATAGGTCTACCTAATTATTTTTCCTTATTCCTTCTATCTCCTTACAAAATGTCTTACAATGACTTCTTATATATATAAGTCATTTTACAATGATATCAAGTCGGCTTTCAAAGTTTTTACAATAGTAAACAAAATATAATATATCAAAAATCCTGTCAGCCTCTGTGCCGGTATGCTTCCTTTCTTTGCCAGTGTCAGTGGTCTTAGTGCCGGTGTAGAGTGTGATCTATTGATGCCGGTGTAATACCTTGCCGGTACCATAGGATTGTAAGGTTTCCATCAATGACAAAACCTTCAATCACCATCAATGTCTCATTGGAGTGTGCATATGCCAACATTTACCATAATAACCCTTACACAAATATCCTCACATACATAATATCTCTGATATATTTCACATTATATCACATTCACATATTCATCACCATCTCTATTATTCTTATATTTCAAAATGATCTAATCCAACTGACCTATATACCCTATACAATTTATCATGCCTTATGTCATCTTACAAAGATAATTACAATATCAAATTATATGTCGGCTAGATAACATGAATGCATAAATATTAAAAACAATTGCCGATGCCAGATCCAAGAGATGTTGGCCTCCAATACTGATAACCATATTCTAAACCATGTTGGCCTACATTTTCGGTAACCAAAGAAATCCTTTTGTCTTTCTGGTGTCGATGTTGGTGTAGTATCTGTGAAGTGCCTGTCGGTACACAACTAAAACATGAAGCTAGAACAAGATGCCATGTTGTCATCAATGACAACATAGTGAAACCAACCAATTGAGTGTCAATTACCAACAATCTCCCCCTTTGGCATTGATGGCAACACTCATGTGAAAAATGGTCAAGGTTTCATCTGTCGGTTTCATCCGGCCTACTCCCCTTGAGCTTAATATTCATTAATACAAAATACTCCAAGTCTCCATATCTCCTCCTAATGTATACAACTCCTATTCTTTTTCACATCTATATCACTCCCCCTTTGACATCAATGCCATCAAAAATTCTAAAAGGAATGTCAAAGATCCCCAAAAAAATTGTACAATGAATATCCAAAAATATCTTACCAAAGCTTAACAAATTTCAAGATTTCTGGATAAGCCTTCTCCAGTAGCTCAAGATAGGTATCCCAACCAGTTTTGAAAATGTCAGAAATAGATACAAGTCCACTTAATATATGTGTAAATGACTCTTTCTCATTTACCTCTGCCAGTGTTGGCTTTCCCACCATATCTATACATTATTTCTTATGTACACTGAATGAATCCAACTGAAGACTCACCAAGCCTCTCAGACTTCTGGATCTTCTTATAATTTTGTCTCTTTCCTTCTGAAGTAGAAATTTGGGCTTCCAAAATCAAGATTTGACCATCAATGGATGTAGTCAATGAAGTCAACCCATCAAAATAATTAGCTATATTTGCAATTTTCTCTTGAAGTTCTTTTATCTTCTTATCCACATTAACTGTAAGTATATCAGTGTTACAACATACCCTATAAATATTTGTACACTACTTCAAAGAATTTTCTATCAGTTTCATCTTTTCATCAATCTTCTTCTTCTCATATTCAATCACCTGATCAAATGCAACTCTCTTAGCCGGAGTGAACCTCTCCAATGCTTGTTGGTTTGAAATCTGATGTAAGGATTGAAAATCCTTTGAAATATGCTCAATAATTATCTTAAGCTTGTCGGATGGGCTCGCTTCATTGTCAATCTTGCACTCCGGGACTAGTATGTGTATAACAGTGATTGACTGATCAATAATCTCTTTATATGTAGATCCCTCCTTCATTAGTTTTTGTGCTGCAATCATCATGAGTTCAGTAGGACTCATCTCGCTTATGTTTTTCTTTACAACCTGTGAGGTGTCAATTGACAACAATGATGGACCAACTCAGATTCCCCTTTCTTCTCCTTTGATGAATTATCCTTTATGGCTTCCTCACTTGCACTAGTGGCTTCGACACTTGGTGCAGTCTCTGTAATTGTCGGTTCCTCTGTAGGAACTGTAACCTCAACCTGTACATTTATATCCAGAGGACTTTTATCCTCAATATTAGTATCGTGTACATCATTAACTTTTTCTCTCTCTGTATTAGCCGGTATCTCAACATCTATCTGTACATTTGTATCTACTGGGGGAAAGATTTCCACTATCTTAACGTTCTTCAAAATTGAGGGTGAATTACCCATATTCCCCTTTCCTTTTCCTTCAGTTGGGGTGTCTACAGTGTCTATCTTTGATTCCGGTGAAGTAAATAAACCTTTGTTCTCTCCAAAGAACTTAACCCATTCTTTTTGAGTCTCCTTTATTATCTCATTTACCCTTCCTAGCATCAGACTGGTTATTCTATGTTTTCTATTAAATACTTTTCTATCTACCACCTCAAGTGTTCTTTCCATTTCCTTTGGAGAAATAGTAATACAAGAAGATAATAACACTTGAATTTTGATATGCTTATCTTCTTGCATTGCTGACAATCTTCTAGCAGCTAACATATTATATAGTTCTATCGGTATTTGATTTTCAATTTCTATTAAGGCTTTCTTATAAATATCCAAGTATAATAAGATTGCTTACTCTACCTCTCTTTGTTCATCGTCCTCTAAATGATCATAGTAAAAATGTACATTCTTTAACATGCTATCCTTAGTTATTCATCTGCTAATTTTGCACAATTTTTAGGTGGAACATTACCAGATTAAATAGTTGTATCAATGTCATTCTTCTTCCTCTTTGCAGTGCCGGATGCAGCTGAAGTGGTTGCTTTTGGTGCTTGCTTCTATGCCGGTATTTTGAATGTAACCTTCCTAACCGGTTTCTTTTTAGCTTCTACCTTTGTTTCCTATATTTTTTTCCTTACAACCATCTTGAATGCCAAGAGCGTGTCATCCTCAGATTCAGACTCTGCTGTAACAGGATCAATTTGTACTTTTGGATTCTTCCTCTTCCTGCCTTTCTCTAGGACAACATCAATTAATGCTTTGATGTCCTATGAGACCTTCTCAACAAATTTTCTTTCTTTTCCTTCCTACTTCTCTCTCTTCTTCTGGTTTAACTTTGTTTCAACCTCTTGTGATTTTTGTTTTGCAGTACCACAGGGCTTCTCTGCCTCTTCAATAGGTGCATCAATCAACATTTTTGTATAAGCCTCAAGGATTTGTGCATCCACTTCATAGCCCATTTCCTCAATCCAAATCGTATGGGGCTTAAGCACTTCCATGAGTGTTTCATCCTTCTTCACCATGAAGCATATGTTAGTTAAATATTTTTCTACAATATGCTTAGGAACCCTTACCCTAGACTTCATATATTTCTGGAATGCTTTAAAATATCCCCATACCTTATCATCTCTCTGACTGCCTAGAGTAGCAATTGACTATTTCAATTGTCTCCCTATCGGGATGTCAAATGCCCATTGCCTTTTACCAAAACTGGGTGTATCAATCCTAAAAAATAACATTAAGCAGACTATTAAGTTGCCATATCGGAAGGTTCCCTTCTTTTCTCCCTTAATCTTTCATAGGTTTATTAATAACTCATCTAACATCCAACCACATAGATCCAATTTCACATTTTCTCTCATAGTTTTGTATGCAGTGAAAATGCAGGAACTGGAAATAGAATTCAGTTGGTTTGACTGAGTTACCTTTTACCTAATGATTATGCTACTGAATCTGATGTCCATGTCAGTGATAGTGCTTATTCTCATAGATCTCTTGTCAGATGTTGCACCGGTGTCTTGTTTGGATGTTTCCCAAATGATAGTAAACTAGTGATTTCCCTGATGACTTCCTTGGTGATCTTGTAAGGTCTATCTAACCAGATAAACTCCCCATTTACTCTACTCAAAACATACCTAATTATCTCATCTTCAAATTCTGGGATGTCTAGAATACCGGTAAACCCTAAGTCGTCAATGTGCTTGTATGTCAGTTTGATCTTTCTAGATTCTCCCATTAGCTCACTCATGTACATGCCCTTTATTTCAAATGTTCCCAAATCCTAAATGTGACAATGTATGTATGCCCTAACAGCTTCAACATAGACAACTCCCTCTAAAACATGGGAAAATGTTCCAACTGAATCTTCCAAGGTAGCCACATGCAGATATCGCTTGAAAATTGGCCTGGGATGGTCCTTGACCTCTATTGCAGTCAGGTTTGCAACAAAGATAGGAATAGATGATGATCTTGCTTCCATATTTAAAGATAAATACCCGTTGATCGCTCTCGGTGAAAACACTTAATAAATTCTTCCAGTCACTAGTGAAATCACTCAATAAGAAATCCGATTGCTCTGAAATTCCTTGATCACTTTTAATCACTCTGAAATCGCTCTGAATGCAAGGTGATCAATAATGAAGTGAATTCAACCTTTTAACCTTCGAGAAAAACCCTAATCTTCTATTGACATAAATGACTGCCAGTGAAAGATATCAGATCTCGAACATAACATATCCATGCCGGATAAGCATCTCCAATATCTGGAAAATCTTCCAGAACCTCTTCCTAGGGCATATGCAACATCTTCATTAATTTTGCCTACCCCTAAGGCATCTACCTCATTTACCGGATGAGCTACCTGCCAGTGCAGGAGCAACCTCCTCTACCGGATAAGTAACCGGTGCATTTCCATCTAATGATTGTTCTTCAGTCTTCCTAACCCATCTCTAAGTATGATCTTGTCGAATTTCACTCACCTTCTCTTTCCCTTTCTCATTTGATCCTCCATTACCAACCGGTGGATTTATGCTTCTACATAATTTAGTAATATGTCCAACCTCACTACATGCATAACATGTAACATTATTCCTTTGAGTTGCTTTGCTAAAACCGCTAAAATTGCTTGACCTGCACTAATTAGCCATATGTCCAAAGCGCCAGGTATGGAAGAACTGCTAAAGGCATCTAAGCGGGAAATCTTTGCTATGCCTACGCGATTGAATCACATGTAGGGGAACGGATTACTCATTCTTCTCCCCGAATGCTTCAATGTGTGCTTATGCTTCTAATTATGGGTCTTGATCTCTCAATCCTTTTATAATAGTAGGGCCCACCGTACCCTTCCATAAACTGCATTTAGATTACAGGCCTGCCTATTGAAGCAATATTCTTCATTCATTAAAGCTCATGTTTTGGGTGAATCTAGCCATGATTCGGATGACTGGAATGATTCGCAAGCGAACCCCTTCATTCATGATCCGCTGGAAGGACCTGACCAGAGGGAAGTAACTCCATATATAGAACCAATCTTTCCACATGCATAACATTTAACATTCATTCTGCAATCTTTTGTCTTATGACCATACTTATTGCATTTAGAACATTTACCAGGAGCAGAATCAGGGTTCTAATTTGCTCTGTTTCTACATTGTCTAGCGATGTGGTCAAATCTATTGCAAACAAAATATCTACCATTGAATTTATAAGCATTAAATTGCCTTATCGGTGCCTTATGGTTTTTTACTTTCATTAGCAGTACCGAAACTCTGTCCTTGCTCAAATCCAAGTCCACTGGAATCTCCAATCTACCTTTGTCTCTTCAATAACTCATCTAGTTGTGCTAAGCTAATCTTGAATTTTTCTTTATACTCACTTGCATTAGTTAAATCTTCTCTCAAAATTATTATTTGTCTCTCAAGCTCTTATTCATTACTCTGGGATTGTACTAAATCAGTTATCAACATATCATTACCATGAACCAACCTACCACATTCTTCAAATTTGTTCTTCAGGGATACATCAAGATTTTCTTCCTTTTTCTTTCAGTCCTCAATTTCCTTAGACATTCTCATAGTTATAACTTGCATTTAATTTTTCATAACCATATTCTCCTAACTCAATTTCTCACATTGTTCCTTAAGTGCATCTTTCTCTTCATCATCCTCACTTTGCAAAGTTTCCTTCCTCCTTTCTTGAATAGATGATAACCTCTCTTGTAGGAAAATAATGAATTCCTTAAAAAAATTCAATTCATCTTGTAGCTTTAAGTTCTTCAACCTTTCAGCATCATAATCTTCAAGTGCCATCTCAAGTTGTTTCTCCAAAGCCATATCCATGGATTCCGGATTCGGGATCTTCTTCAAGCTATGAAACTTCCTCTGAGGCACAAGGCTCCGATACCAATTGTTGGAATCCAATAACACTGAGAGGGGGGGTGAATCAGTGTTATACCTGAATGATCAATTTGAGCCTTATTAAAACATGCATATACCAACCGATATACCGGTACATACATAGTTGAAAGAAGTAAAACAACCAATAAGCCAATCACATAAATGAGAACCATAACACATAAAATTATACGTGGAAAACCTCAAAGAGGAAAAACCATGATGGGATTTGTGACCCACAATATCAATCCACTGGCCATATGAAGAGATATTACAAAATATAAGGGGCATGCACTTGCAGGAAGGCTTACAACCTATAGAACACTGCTCAATCACAAAAAGAGCCTCACTGACTACATATAAATCTAGACTATAATCCGGAGAAGTGTTTAACTACTAAGATATCATCTTCTATGCTAGAATACAATTCTGGCTTAAGCTCTATATGTTCCAGTCTGAAACCCTAAACCCTTTACCAGAATAACCCTTACATAAATATCCTCACATACATAATCTCTCTGATATATTTTGCATTATATCACATTCACATATTCATCACCATCTTTGTTATTCTTATATTTCAAAATGATCTAATCAAACTGACTTGTATACCCTATACAATTTATCATGCCTTATGTTGACTTACAAAGATAATTACAATATCAAATTATATGTTGGCTAGATAACGTGAATGCATAAATATTAAAAACAATTGTTGATGCCAGATCCAAGAGATATCGGCCTCCAATACCAATAACCATATTCTAAACCATGTCGACCTGCATTGATAGTAACCAAAGAAATCCTTCTATCCTATCGGTGTCGGTGCCGATGTAGTGTCTGTGAAGTGCCTGTCGGTACACAACTAAAACATGAAGCCAAAAAAAGATACCATGTTGCCATCAATGACAACATATGAAACCAACCAATTGAGTGTCAATTGCTAACACTCACTTCTCCTTGTGACACTTGTCACAAGGCTAAGCCTTCAAATCTTGGACCACACTCCCATTCAATCCTAATCTTTCATTTCACATTGAAATTGGCCATTGATTTTATTCATTAAAAATCTATAAATTAAGGTCTCTTCTCTCATTTTAATCATCTTTTCATATGCTATCATTATGCTATCCATTTTATCACTTAGTCACCCTTATCATGCCATCATGTTGCTGAATCAATGAACAACAACATCCAACCAACCATCAAGATATTAAAATATTTATCATTTTGAGGCTTGCACGTGTTTGTTGAATAGGCTGAGTTCATATGCATATTTCATTTATAACATTTGCATCCATTCATAAATAACCATTGCAATGCACAAGTGAAAGATAACATAAAGTAAAATCCTATGTTCTATATGGGGTTTCCAATGTTGCTACTATGCAACACATTAAAACATAAACTAGAATACATAAATCAAATAAAGAAGCATCTATAACATTATATTCATTTATCATCTATATCTAGGTTCATTTTGAACACCAAACCACATAGCCATAAACATAGACCTATCTAGGCCTCAACATTAAGGATTCAACCATGAAACAACATCTAAATGCAGAATAAATTGGTTTCTTCCATAGAAAGGCATAAAAATAGGCATATGAACACTGAACCAACCCAAATTAGATCAATTAGACCCAAAAACACATGATTGATAGGGCACAGGACCAAATTGAGCCTCTAGGATGACCCATGAATATAAACAAGACCAAATAGAAAATTATAAACCCAAGATTAGCTTCTATACAATTGACCTAATATGCTACAGAATTGTAGCTTATTCTTCTGCAACTGCAGCATATTGGTACATAGTTGTATAGGCTAACTCAGAAGATCAAATTGGGAAATATAACAACTTAGGAGGCAAAATTAGAGTGAGTCCCATTTGAGGGGTGCTTGATCACCTCCTAGAAATCTAACCAAATCAACCCCAAAACCCTTACACAAAAAACAAGACAACAATTCCATCAAACAACTCCAACTTATCCAATGAATTTAAAAGCATTTCAAATCAAAACTCATTTCAACCTAGCAATGGAAACAAGTTTTCAAAATGATACAAATGATAAATGTAGTCACACAAATCTGTCCAGCTTAATTAAATAAATATTCACTATTTATTTGATTAAAAAATCCACTAGCCATCAGTTAATTAAATAAATATTTAATTAATTCATCTTCAAACATTCTTCTATTAATTAAATAAATTATTCAATTTATTTTAATTCATTCATTAAGCCAAATACAAATCAATTAAATAAATAAAATCTATTTATTTAATTAAATCCCCCTATTCCTCTTTTAAATAAATTAAATAAAACATTTATTTAAATCATTATCCCCCCCCACTTGCATTTTCCTACAAATGCAACTTGCACACATTTATTGGAATAAATGAATTTTTATTTTAATAAAATCCTATTTTTCCTCACCCACCAAATCCACTTGCAAAATCTAATCCCCTTCTAGATTCTTCTAAACCCTTCCTAATTAGCCTAATCCATCCTCTAAACTTTGTCACATCCCTAAGCAAAGGGAAGTCACTTCTCAAAACCTCAAAGTCTTTAAAAACCATTAAAGGCTTCAAGTCTTCAACCACTAAATGGCTCAAAGTCTTTGATAACCTTTAAAGGCTTTCAACCTTCAACCACTTAATCCCCAAAGTCTCCAATAACCATTAATGGTTAATTCAAACCCTCCCACATGGTTAAAACATTTGTTTTGACTCAACCTCTATCCAACCCAAGGGTCTCATCAGGCCATTAATGCTTTGACCATGATTATCTCTTAAACATTTGCACAAAGGTTCATCCTTGGATTAACTCTTAATCGAGTGGGTAAGCTTAATTTAGACTTGACCCTTAGCCTTTAGATAACCATGAGGTCTTCTCAGGCCTTTAATGCCTCCAACTCCTTTTCTCAACCCAACCCTATGTTGACACTTGTCACCATTTCATTGGTGCCAATTGTGCACATGGATCCCCAACTTTCAAACTCAACCCTTGATTGAATCTTTCAATCCTGACCATACATTGCTCCATTTTTCCTATAAATAAAGTTCATTCCTTCATAATCCAGATCCTGAAAACTTGTATGCATCTAAGCTATAGACATTTTAGAGAGCATTTTTAGCATAATCATCTAATACCTTGTTATTTTGGTTAAAATATATCATTTTAGCATCAATAGCATAGCATTAGCTTCTCATTTCATATTCGAAGCACAATATTACAATCTCAATCCTCCATAAGCATCCATAGTGCAAAAAGCTGCTAAGAGCTACACTATTTTGGAACTTGGAGAGGAGAGGAACAAGGGAGAAGGAGCTAAAGCCATCCTAAGAGGCAGTTGGAGATGCCTCACCATATTTACTTCGTTTGTTAAATACATTAGCATGCTTTTAGTGTCTCTCTTGGTATGCCTTTTAGATTAGTTTTTGATTGACTAACACTAACGGTTTCATGTCTTTTTGTGTTGTTGATCATTTACTAACCTTGTGCCATTTAAGAGGGCATCATTTGGTGAACCCGACGTGAATCCAAGCACCTAAAAAACAATTTTTTTTAACCCAACTAACATGTTTGAATGTTGAACTTGACACACAGGTCGCGCTTTGGTGCTTTTGTCGCGTTTTAGCGCTATTGCTTTTTGTCTTTTAGTGCTTTTGTTCTTACAATAGCGCTATTGTCAAAGAATTAGCGCTTTTGCCAGTATTTTGGCGCTTTTGTTCATGAATTAGCACTTTTGTATTTATATTAGCGCTTTTGTATTGTTGTAAAAATCTTTTCTTTTAGTGCTTTTGTAATATTCTAGCGTGTTTGTGTTAAAGTAGCGCTTCTATTTTCACATAGACTAGCGCTATTGTAACAGAACGTTGTAAAAAAAGGCCTTGTAATTGATAAAATTATTTTTCTTAGGTTTGTGAGAGGCAGAATATATATGGACTATAACATTTAAGTATAAGTGACATTTCCTCTTCTCTTTTCTCTTTCTTATACTTTAAGTTATATTCCATATATATTGTCAGGATGTTTGAGAGGGGTTTCAGACCTCTAAGAGTTGAAATGCAAAATCTAGTTTTTGTAAGATCCTCCAAATTTCAGACTTAGTCAAATTTCAGGGCATTTCAGGATCAGAATTTGTAAAATTTGTAACCAAAATCAGAATTTAGGCTTGTGTAAGCCCACACTAACATTTGATCACTGATTGTGTGCAGGTTCTAATCTGTTTTGTGCAGGGGAAGGAGTTAGTTTAGAGGCTTTAAGTTTCTTTTTTTTTAACTTTCTTTCAACAAAAGTTGGTTAAAAAGAATCCATTTTCCCTTCTTGTACAAGTTAAAATAAACCTCACATTTTATTTTGGAGTGCATAAAATGAACCTCAAACTTGTTTTTGGTGCTAAAAGAAAATTCATCTTTCTTTATTGTAAGGTAAAAAGAACAACTTCAAATTTGCTTTCATTGCAAGTTAGGACTCATTTTCTTTTGGTGCTTAAAATCAACAACACAAATTTGATTTCCTTGCATCAATTCGGACCTAAAATTTACAATCCACACTTCAAAATTTTGGTGCAAATAAAATTCATAGTCAACTTGTCTCAATTTTGCACAAGCGATTTACTTTATCTTTTTATTACGTTGACCAGGATTTCAAATTCTAGAATACAAAACACATTGCCTTTGAAGGTTAAAAAGAACACCATGACTGTTGGAGCAACATCTCCAAATAGTTAGATCACATTGCAATGGTGGATTAAAAAGAACAAGTGTCTTTCGTGTTTGGCACGCTTGTGCACAAAAGTCAGTCGAGTGGTCCTACCTCTAACACACACTATCCTCTCCCTTGGCTCTCGTGGTCCCAGGTGCAAGAGAAAAGTGTTAGTAACACTCAAAATTTTTATCTTTTTAAGAGAGGCCTGCCAAGGGATCGATACTCTTGGGAACGACCTTGCGCGGTAAATCCTTCGAGCCGCTATAGAAATCAGGTGAGAGCGAAAGTTGTAGCCTTGGGTATAGCAGTTCCTATAGTGTAACTGGCCGAAAGGACAAATGTGCCCCACCACTAGTTACAAGGCTCTTAAGTGAGTCACTGTAGAATGAACTTATGTCCAAAAACATCGAACATGACTAAACACCTTTAAGTAGTATCCCACCCGTTCTATTGATTGAGGATATTTGCGATATAATTTAGTGCAAGAGCATAGATGGTTTTGCTCCCAAGATACTCACCATACATATTTCCTTGCGTAGAAACATAGCTTTTTGAAAAGTCACTTGTGGCTTGATAAAAGTGGTGACTCCCCCATCATAGGGATCATCTATTTGTTATGCTCGTGCAAGACTTAGTATATCACATCCTTACCTGCCACGACGGGATTCATAAGGTATGTAGTACCAAAGTCGAAGAAATATCAAGATGTGGGCTAAATTTATCACAACTGGCCATTTGACCTTAGGGATAAAAAGTGTTTGAAGTGTGTTCGTTTTAAAGACATAGTGCAAATTGAGCCGACTTTAGGCTTTGGAAATACACCTTAAAATACATCTAAAGGAAGGGTCATATACAAGTCCAAAGATGGGGTTGATCTAGACCCACACTCATTTGTGCCTTTGAGGCAACATTCTTGTGTTTGTGTGCTTGCTTTGTTTTCTTGTCAAAGAAAAATCAGAAAATCACTTCCCACAAACAAAGTATTCATCCAACCAAACATCT
Organism: Cryptomeria japonica; assembly: GCF_030272615.1. Taxonomy (NCBI): domain Eukaryota; kingdom Viridiplantae; phylum Streptophyta; class Pinopsida; order Cupressales; family Cupressaceae; genus Cryptomeria; species Cryptomeria japonica. The sequence goes on from NC_081410.1 coordinate 128,687,003, forward strand.
GTCAAAACAACCAAAAACAAAGTGCAAACAAAGAGTCAAAAACTTTATGACCATTCTTCACATCTTGCGAAAGAAGAAGTGTCATCAGAATATCAACTTGAAAAGAAGACCATTAAACTCAAAAGCTTTGATCAAAAAGAGGAAATTCTTCTATATCAATCGACAGATCTTTGTCTCCCATAGAGTCTTTCTACATCGCATGCGTCTCTACCTTCAAGGCAAAACAAATGAATTTGATTCTGAATCATTGAACCGCAGAGCTTTTATGCAATATAGAGCTCTGAGTTATCACAAAAATAAAGGAGGAAAGATTAATCCCAACTTCTTCCCAAACGTCTGTATCACATACAACACAGCTCGAGAAATACCACCAACACCCGAAAGGGAAGAGATAGAGTTTGTCTCATTTGTAACACAAAGTTTTTATTGAAAGTTGAAAACATTTTCATCCATCATCTCACTCATACATCATCACTTCATCATCAATCCGTCCCAACTCTCAAAACATTAAGAGGTTCTTGTCCCAAGTTCTCTTTTAGATATTGCTTGAAATCAAACACATCACATCACTTTTTAGATTGTTTCTACATCTAGGATAAGCTCATCCTAAGAGACACATCTACGCAGGTTAAAACTAGTTCATGAGTGAATCCTCTCATTACTAGGTAGTTAAATCTGTAACACATCTCAGATTTCTCTGCACCTTATCACATCAAAACTTATCAAACAAGCAAGCAATTCAAAGAAGGAATTTTGGTAACATCTACCTTCAAAGTGCTAGAGATCCATGTGCAACACAATTCACCAAATCATCAATCTCTCATTTCATCAAACACTCATCATCATTTTCATGCAATTTCAACAAAGACTCATAAACAAAATGGCTCAAACCCAATCACAGTCGAGACAACGAGAAATAGAAAGAGAAGAGGAAGAAGAGGAAAATCTCAATGAATTTCAAGAAGCACTTGGAGGAAATGCAGATGACGAAAACCCAAGTACTCCCACTCCTGGAACAATAGAAAGGGCTCAGCATAACCCTCTCTTTAACAGACTATTTGACGAAATACTCAGGAGTAATGCGGATGCTCACTTCTTAAGACTCTCTCAAGAAGGAGCAAAACTCCCCTCTGACTTTGATCTTGCCCAATTAAGACAAGCATCAGAAAGACAAAGTCGCCATGAAGAGGAAAGAGGTAGAGATCCCATCAGATATAACATTCCTCAAGGTAACCCACCACCTCCTCCTCCAAATGAAATGGAGATGTTGCGGCAACAAGTCGAGAATCTCGCCCAACAGCTTCATAGTGGTGTCAAGACTAACCAATTCTCACTCAATGACATCTGTCCCTATCCTTTTGATAGGAATCTTTACATGCCGCCCTTTCCACGAGGATTCGAAACACCCAAATTCAAAAAATATAGAGAAAAGGGGGATCCCCGTGATCATGTCCGAGAATTTCATTCTGCTTGTCTTGAAGTGGCATATGAAGACACCTACCTAATGCGCCTTTTTCCCCAAAGCTTGAGAGGAACAACCACATCATGGTTTTCCCGACTACCAGGAGGCATTAGAACATTTGAGGAACTCATCCAGAAGTTCCTAGCTCATTATTCTCATAACATTGAACGCGACATCACCATGGCTGATCTGTGCAACACCAAACAAAAACTAGGTGAACAATTCTCAGTATTCCTGCAACGATGGTGCCAAATGTCTAGCAGACGTTCTCTTCAGTTACCTGAATGAGAACTAGTGGAAATATTCATTTCCAACTTAAACGAAGAAATGGAATTTCACCTAGATGTCAAAGACACAGACTCTTTTAATGATATGATCACCAAAGGTTTAAAATGTGAATGGGCACTCATCAAGAAAGGACTCATCAAAATCTTTAACGAACCAAAAGATGGTCCTCGCCCACGCTTCAATAGCGATAAACCAAGCTTCTGGAATAAAAACAAGAATATCGTCAACGATGGGGTTGTAGATGCCCGGACTATCCAAAATGCACAACCTGTGGTTCGGTTTGCAGGACAAAATCCTCCACCTCAGAATAACACAAATGTTCCTTCCAATCAAGGTTGCATCACATCTCACGATGAACCTAGACCTTGTCAGCAAAAACAGAAACGCACATACACTCCCTTAGGGGAACCCATTGAAATAGTATTGCGACAACTCATTTCTCAAAATTTGGTCACTCTACCTAAACTATCAAACTATGAGCCTCAGGTCAAACCGGCCTGGTGGAGAGATACTGAACACTGTGAATTCCATCAAGGAAGAGGGCACAAGACAAGTAATTGTCACCGATTGAAAGATCTCATTTAGGATCTTATTGATCGAGGAGAAATTGAAATTGAAGGACATGACCCAAAAACAACAAATAATGATCATCTGATGTTCAAAAATCCACTTCCATCACAAGATCAAAGGGGTCCTTCAACTTCCCGGCGAGGCACTGATACCACTGATTATACACAAGCTGCGTATAATTACACTGTAAATCATCTATATGATGCCAATGAACAAGTTGCAACTATAACCTTCAAAAATCCCAACTCAAATTGCAATGTTGTTACGTGTCGCGGCAAAGTTACCTTCAAGGCAGCTCCACAAGGCACCACCTCCATCCCAAAGTAGTACAATCTTGTGGAACAATTAGACAAAACCCCTGCACTTATAGAGCTTCTGCGCCTATCACCCTCTCATAAAACTATCTTGGATCAAGCACTCCAAGAAGCGTCAGTCCCTGCAAATCTGAATACAGACCAATTTCAAGCCATGGTTGGAAGTCTCAAGTCATCACCTTGTCTCACTTTTTCTGAAAGTGACAACTCTTCCTTCCAACAACTGCATAATGCCTCACTCCACATTGAAGGATTTATTAACTAGCATAGGATCAAGCGAGTCTTGATCGATAATGGAGCAGGCCTAAATATTTGTACACTGCAGTTGGCCACAGCATTGGGATATGCGGTAGAATCAGTGGATCCTCGTCAGAAGATCACAATCAAAGCCTATGATGATGCAGAACGTTCATCCAAAGGAGCTATGGTACTACCAATCCGAGTGGGCCCCGCAGGTTCTGGACCTTCCTCTGCCATACAATCTATTATTAGGAAGACCTTGGATACATGCCATGCAAGCTGTTCCATCTACCTACCATCAATGTATCAAGTTCCCACATAACGGTGTAGAGATCACAATCCTGGGTGATGTAAACCCCTTTGCATATTGCCATAATATCAACCATCAACCAGAGATTACTATTCCTAATAATAGAGAAGCCATTTCTTCCAAATCATATATCAACCCCGCCTATCTTGCCCGTTCAAACACCACTATACCCAAGCAAGAAAAGCTTAAGATGAAGATCGCAGAGGAAGGTCCTGGGGAATACAACTTGAGTCAACTCTTTTGTGTAGGGCAAATTCCCACTTCTCCTAGAACTCATGGTAAACCACAGCAGGTACTCCAGCAACCACTAAACATACCAGCATGTGCCTTAACGCCTTTCGTTCTTGGAAAGAGTCAAGAGGAAGAAACACAAGATGAGGACCTGGCGGAATGGATCTATAAAGATCCCATCACCACTGATATACCACGAGTTACACTTTCTACGGACTAGTATGGCAAAGGTCTCCTCATTATGCAACGAATGGGGTATGATGGTCAGAGTGCTTTGGGATATTGCAAACAAGGACGATGTGAACCCGTGCTGCCGGAATTCAAGCCCAAAGGTAATATAGGCCTAGGTTTTGAAAAAGAGATCTTTCCTAAACTCAAGTTCAAAGGAAAACCAAAAAAACAATTTTGTCCACCTACGGCAAAAAAGACGCCTTTTATCATTAAAGCACCCTCAAGCACCATCCCAACAGCCCCACTGAGGATCAAAACCCCAACACAACTATCACCAATGCCACTCATCCCATCAAACGAACTCGTCATCTCATCAGTCACACCATTAGCAGCAATAACTGTATCAGCACCCGCAACAATAACTGTATCAGCACCCGCAACAGCATCTATAACACCAGCAGTCCCAGCAGAAGCAATGGAATCAATATTACCAATACTCCCTATAACAGATTCCTTGATCCCCCTCAATCGCCTTGCCACACCGATCATTACAAAGGTACATCAACCAATCACACTTGCAGTATTTAACTCAAAGGACATCCCAGTATGGTATAGTAATCGGATGCTGGAAAGTGATTCAGAGACCAACTCGCATGAGTGGGAATTTGATTCTGTACAACTTAACACTTCAGATGAGGAAGACACATCGCCACCTCCACCACGCAAAGACATCCCTATTTACGGAGAAGCACAGATAAAGACCACTTGGGTTCCTGAACTGGAAACATCTTCCACAGACCCTACGTCTCATCCTACGCCTGATTCTCACAGGGAAAGTACCATCAACGACCTTCACCATAACATCTTAACCCTCACTGATACCTCTAATGAACTTAACTTGGTCGATGAAGTAATGCCCATTGTCCACCCTGAACTCATCGAATGGAACCAACCAACTCCCCCATGTCTTGACATCTTCCAAAATGATGAGGCTATCGTTGACTTTTTGGAATTAAGGGATACCCTACCAAGCGGGGATCACAAAGCTGGATTCACCATCGAACTTAATAGCGCAGCATACTTCGGGGCGGATGCCAAACCTTTCAGCTGCAAAAATATAACAATAAAACATGGATCTTCTAGTGAAAACCACACTGTGGCACTGTTTGATCCGACAAAAGTAAAAAGAAAGAGCATATCCAACGGTGAAAACCTCTCCGAGGCGCCTGAGGATGAAGGGTTTGACATTCTCCCTGATATTACACAACAGGAATGATCAACAATTCTCATCGAGGAAACCAAAGAGTATAATGTGGGGACTCCTGAAAATCCACATATCATACATCTGGCATCTCTTCTCACTCAAAAGGAACAGCCTAAATTTATAGAGTTCTTCCAGAATCGTCAGATCAACTTTGCATGGTCAGATGCAGACATGCCTGGGCTTGATCCTAATTTAGTCATGCATCACCTCACCGTAGCAGAAGGAGCCAAACCTGTCAAGTAGAAGCTTCGTAAGATGCATCCTCAGATTGCAGTGCTAGTCAAAATAGAACTCAAGAAACTCCTAGACGTTGGTTTCATTAGACCAATTGATTATGCAGAATGGATCTCCAATATTGTGCTTGTTGGCAAACCAAAAGGGGTCATCCGCATTTGTACTGACTTCAGAGATCTAAATAAGGCATGTCCTAAGGATGACTTCCCCCTTCCAAATATCGATATCATAGTGGATTTGACAGCAGGACATGCCATGCTTTCACTCATGGATGGCTTTTCAGGATACAATCAGATAAAGATCGCACCAGAAGATCAACATAAGACCGCCTTCACCTGTCCATGGGGCACATATTGCTGGAATGTAATGCCTTTCGGCCTCAAGAATGCAGGAGCAACCTATCAAAGAGAAATGACCACCATCTTCCATGACATGATGCATAACATGATGGAAGATTATGTGGATGACTTACTAGCAAAATCACTCACCAGAGAAGGACATCTCCACATATGAGAGAGAATCTTTGATAGACTAGAACAATACTATGTTCGACTCAACCCAAAGAAATGTGTCTTTGGAGTGACCTCCGGGAAACTTCTAGGATACATTGTCTCAAGCAAAGGTATTGAGGTCGATCCAACAAAAGTTAAGGCAATCATGGACATGCCACCACCAAAGAATATCAGCCAGCTAAGGACATTACAAGGCCGACTTCAATCCATCCGAAGATTCATTGCACAATTGGCTGATAAGTTTCACCCATTTACACATCTGCTACACAAGAACATCCGCTTTCAGTGGGATGCCCGATGCCAACAAGCATTTCAGACACTTAAAGACTATCTCATGAATCCACCATTGCTGATGCCACTAGATCCAAGTAGACCATTGTTACTCTATATCTCAGCAACAAGTACAGCATTGGGTGTACTATTGGCACAACATAATGCAGAAGGCAAAGAGTCTGTTGTATACTACATCTCTCGCACACTGGTGGGCTATGAACTCAATTACACACCTATTGAGCGAGCTTGCCTAGCAGTAATCCTAGCAACTACTAAATTGAGGCACTATCTGTTGACACACAAGGTACAACTCATTGCAAAGATTGATCCACTCAAGTATTTACTCAGCAAAGCAGCATTAACAGGTCGCTTGGCCAAATGGGTGATGATTCTAAGTGAATTTGACATCAAGTACGTGGACCGTAAAGCTATCAAAGGTCAAGTTATTGCAGATCAGTTGGCCAGTGCACCTCTCATAGGCAATCATCCTCTTATTTCCAATTTTCCAGATGAAGAGATATTCATGATCACAACAGCACAACCATGTAAACTATATTTTGATGGTTCATACACTAGGCACGGCTCGGGGGCAGGTATTCTGTTTATCACACCTCAAGGTGATAGCATCCCGAAGTCTTCCAGGCTCACATTCCCATGCACAAACAACATAGCAGAATATGAGGCCTTGATCACAGGACTCAAGTTAGCCGTACAATGGAAATTACAAGAACTACAAGTATATGGTGACTCCCAACTAGTCATTCGACAAGCAACAGATGAATATCAGACCAAGGATGATAAACTCATGCCATATAAGCAAATGGTGGACACTCTAAAGACATCATTTACTACTATCACTTTTGAGCAGATACTAAGAGATCAGAATCGAGCTGCTGACGCTATGGCTACCATCGCATCTCTCCTAGATCTTCCACAAAATTCAACATGCTATGAGTTCTTGGTAGAACAGCTTTGGATCCCCGCTTATGATATCCCTGAATCCGAGATGATATGTCACCTTGTCGATTCTGAATCCCCATGGTACGGTGAGTTCTACACCTATCTCCGCGATCACACTCTTCCTCCCAACCAATCAAATAACCAACGTAAAACCTTCATTTGCCAAACTGCTCGATATACCATTATTGCCGAAACCCTATACCAACGTGGTCTTGATGGTACTCTCCTTCGATGTCTGGAACAAGATGAGATAACAAAGGCCTTGGAAGAGGTACATGAAAGAATTTGTGGAACCCATGCAAGTGGTCCATCACTAGCCAAGAAACTCCTGCGCAATGGATACTATTGGCCATCTATGGAAAAGGATTCCTACTACTTTGTCAGAAAATGCAAGAAATGTCAAGTTCATGGTGACCTGATACATGCACCAACACAGGAATTGCAACCAATCATGACACCATGGCCTTTTTGTCAATGGGGCCTTGACCTTGTGGGTAAGATTCATCCATCTTCATCTAATGGCCATAAATTCATTATTACCGCCACTGAATATTTTACAAAGTGGATCGAAGTTGTTCCACTTACCCAAGTCACCGGCAAGAAGATCGCCTCATTCATCCTCAACTACATCATCTGCCGGTATGGTGTACCCATGTCCATCGTCACAGATAATGGTCTTCCTTTCAAAAATCAGGATGTCCGTGAACTTTGTGAGAAATTTCATATCCAACACCACTTTTCCACCCCCTTTTACCCACAAGGCAATGGTCAAGCCGAAGCATCAAATAAAAACATATTGAGGATCCTAAAGAAAATAGTCAATGATGCCGACCGTGATTGGCATGTTCAACTCAATCCAGCGCTATGGGCATATCGAACTAGCATTCGAACCCCTACAGGTGCAACTCCTTATTCGTTGGTCTATGGTGCAAAAGCTATTTTACCTATTGAAGTCGAGATCCCATCACTATGAGTTTCCTTGCACAATCTCATCAATGATGAAGCATACAGAGTATCTCGTCTTCAGGACTTGGAGCTACTTGATGAGAAACGACAAGCTGCATACAATCACCTCAAAGCCTATCAGCAACGCATGAGCAGAAGCTACAATCACCGAGTTAGACCTCGTACATTTGAGGTAGGTGATCTGGTTCTTCGAGAGAATCCTCGCAACCAACCAAACCGAGAACATCAGGGCAAGTTTGAATCAAACTGGCTGGGCCAATATGTTGTCACTGCTGTGTTTGGGTCCGGAGCATATCAGTTGGCTACATCAGAAGGAGAACCGCTTGCAGATCCAATCAACAACATGCACCTAAAATGATTTTATACCTAAGCTGAACAAAGCATCAGGCTCCCCTGCATACCAGAAAATACCAAAAACATTCAGAAAAATGTCCTAAAGAAATACAAAAACATTCAAAAAAGTAAAGAAAAATCATGCATCCAAACGGTGAACAACCACTCCAGTGGCACCTTGGGTAAGTACAGTGGTGAAAACCTGGCAAACAGGTGCCACTCGTAAAGGCTATGGCTCCATTGTCTTTCAGACTTGTTGCGATCACATCTCCTTCATACATACATCCATCCATCTGAAAAACCATGGCTTGTTATTTCTCTGCAATTATGATAAATACTTCATGCATCTTGTGTCCCACTTTTTCATAAGTCATGTCTAAAACTGGGGGCAATGTCTTTAAACTATTGATGGAAGTGGATTCTACATTGTCTTATGATTCATTAAGTTCTTCATTCAAGCAATCATCAAAATACCAAAAACATTCAAAAATGTCTCACAAAATCCAAAAACATTCAAAAATGTCTCACAAAATCCAAAAACATTCGAAAATGTCTCACAAAATCCAAAAACATCAGAAAACATCAAGAATCACACAAAAACATGGCAACACCTTGTACATACTCATCCATGCAGATACCAAAACAAACATTGACAAAAATACTCACACAATGACCACTTATCAATCAACCACACAATCCACATCAACACTCAAAAACTGTCTTCAACAAGGATGCATCCTTCCTTACCAAAACAAAGACAAGATGACGTTTTCTTTGACAAGAAAATTATGTTAAGCTATCAAATACTTGGTTGATTTGTGAGTACAATCATTCGTTTATCTGTATCAAGATCTTTCAGCATTGTTTTGTTTTGTTTGTGCATTATTTCCGATGAAGTTCTGGGGCATGTACTAATGGTGTCTACGTGGGAAGTTCACTAAGTTACATGATCATATGCAAAATGCAGTCATAGATCACTACGGCTTGCTGACTACAGCATATACCTCGACCATATGAGCATGAACCATTACCAAGGATCCTTATTCTTTATTCTTTATGTATATACTATTTGTTTGCAGGTACAATGCTCTTCCTTTGGTTCCTCTTACCTCATCCAAACTGGATAAAGGTGTTATCTCTTAGTACGGTATGCACTTGTCTCAGGATATGATCAGCCTAAGATCAAGGAGGACGATCCAAGTCATGCATGAAAGGAGATAATCCTTGTCTGTTCCGCAAGCAATACTCTGGTCGGCTTGACCCTTATATCAAGTCGCTTGTATTAACTTGCTATATCAAATCCATGAAAGGAATACTCAGGTCATCTTGAATCATTATGTCAAGATGCTTGTATTCTCTTCCAACATTTTAAAGCTCAATGATGAAAATAGAGCACTATGGATTGTCATTTCATCTCATTTGTTTATATATTGCATTCCGTTGCATATCACCCATCCGTTCGCTCATTCGTATGTAGGTTTTATATGCAAAATGTGAAAATTAAGCTGGTCTTGGATACAATCATGATCGAGTACTCTGATACATCATCAATACATCATACAAAGTCTTACAACACCTTGCATTCCTCATGCTCACATCATCCTTACATTTAGTTGCATCTTGCATTAAACATTTAGTTGCATCTTGCATTAAACATTTATGTCATTTTTTAAACATTGCATATAGTTCATTTTTTACATTAATTTTCATCAAATCATTTGCATCATTGCATCAATCATAAATAATTAGATTCATTCATAGGATCAAATTGCCTTCAATTATATTAAATCATTTATTAGGCATTCATTTAGTGTCAATTATCCATTATCATCTTATCATCATTTATCATTTATTATGGTATACATTCATTTATCCATTTAGTGAAAAAAGTGCATTCATTCATCCATTAACTAAGTATCTTATTATGTTCATTTTAGGATTCATTCGCATTGCATTCATTATCATCTTTTTTAATTGCATTAAAGTGCAGTTATTAAAGCATTAGTTATAGTATCATCCCATTATCATTTGTACTTAAAATCATTTTTAAAGCATTTAGAAACATTACAATCCATTTTGTTTACAAAAACATTGGTTCTTAAAACATTTTATAGCCATTCTGCATATAGCATTCATTTAAAACACATTATCATATAAACATTTGTGCTTTACATTTTGTTTATCCATATTACATTCATCTAAACCCATCTAGATGCATATTCATCCATAAACATCATTCATTCAACCATTGCATTAACATCATCACATAACTCATCTTATGTTCATAAATTATCATAAGCATACATCATCATCATGGCATTACATACATAAAAGCATTACATCCAAAATCAAACAAATCATACATATATAAACCTGCATTCATATGTCAGTATCATCATCAAAACATGCATATAAGGAACATCTCATCAAATGCATACATATATACATATCCATCTAAAGCAATAAACTCACCATCCTGCATAAGCATCCATACATAATCAAATGCATATCATCAAAATATGGGATCTCCTCATATATCTCATCTCATATTTCAGAGTACAATGAAATCTACAAAATCAGCTACCAAGAGCCATCCAAGATACAGTCCACAAAATAAATGATACAAATACATATAGGCATGAATGCTCTCTCAAATGCCGCTCTGGATAGATGTTGTCCTCACACCTCCCCCTGCTCCACCACTGGTGTCTACGCCACCTGATCCATCTCTCCGTGGAGGCCTCATTGAACCCCCACTCCCTTCTGCATCTCCTGATCTCTCCCTCCTCAAAGGACCCATCACTCCCCCACTGCTCTACACCCTCTGCGATCGCTCTGATCTTGCCTGCCGCATCTGCGAATAGCTAAGAGCTCGCTGACTCACTGGCACCACCTGCTCATATAACCCCCGCCAGTAATCTATCTCAGCCTGAGCTCGCCGCATCTCCCTCATCACCTCCCCTGAAGGCCCCTGTGCTCCAATCCGCACTCTCTCCTGCAGCTCTGCCAATCTCTCCACTGCAGTATCTCTCTCCCGCAGCACCACCGTCAGCTCTGACTCCTGTGCAAATAGCTGCACATCCCTAGCTGCCACCTCTGCCTCCAAATCCTTTATCCGCGTCTGCAAGCACACTATAATATGCTCCCGCAGATCTCCAGTGGCTCCCTCCCCGGTGTCCATAGCTGCCTCCCCTACACCTCCCTCTCCAGAAGTCCCCACCCCTCTGTCCATCGGGATCTCCCTCTCCATCCCCCTCCCACTGAGCTGCACTCCTCTCGGAATCAGTGGTCCCTGTGAGATCTGTAGAGGAAGTCCACCTCTCCCTCTCCACTGGCTCTGCATCCCTAATCCTCCTCCACCTCCTCCTCCTCCATCTCCTCCACCACCTCCACCTCCTCCATCTCCTCCACCACCTCCTCCACCTCCACCTCCTCCTCCTCCATCTCCTCGACCTCCTGCCCTCCTCCATCTCCATCCCCTCTCATCCTCAAATGCTGGGATCGGCTCTGTTGGGTCTGATATTCATGGGATCGGGTGTGCCACCCGATACTGCGTGTACTCATCTGTAACCCCTGCATCAACGACCCTCGGTCGTAGGTCCCATGGCCTCGCCTGCAGTGTCCAAAATTTTGCTAGTGCCTGATCATAAGGTAGCACTGGACCCCATGCATACCTCTCCCGAATCACCCGTGCATACTCACCTGATCCACTAGGCAATCCCTGCTGCCGTCCAAATTGCCTCATCACTCTCCCCGGTACCTGTCTCTCCACATGATAGGAGGTCCTCCCAATGAGGAATCGGGTCATAAACACATACGGCAGTGCCTCTGTGTCATCATCCCATGGCTCACACTCCAAGTATGGCCGCCATATCACTGCATCCAGGTCATCCAATGCCCGTTGCCACCACTCCAACTTCCCCAAGTGAGGCTGACTCATCATACCACTGTACATAAACATGTACGGCTGATCCACCGCATGGAATCTCAGACTCACCGGTCGAGTCACTGGTAGGTGCTCCCAAGCCCAAAAGTGTAACAGTGTCATGCCCACTGCTAAAGAACCCCTCCCTCGATACACTACCTCGTGGAGCTCCTGATACATATGCACCAGCACGCACGACCCCCATGCAAATTGGGTCCCCTCGGTCATCATCATCTCGATAACCTGACCCCATCCCACCGCCAACCCATGTGACCGCCTGTCTGGACATAGCAGTCCTCCCACAATCCCTGACAACACTGCTGGAAGTGGCTCATATAGTGCCGCTATATCCTCCCATGCAATGGAGCCATCATCAATAAACACATCCTCATCAAATATCCTCTGTACTGCCACAGTCCCCCAGGATCTATCATACGTGAAGAGCTCTCCTCGAATCGAAATCCGTAGGATGCGCCACACATCCTCCAAGGTCACGGTCATCTCCCCCTGCGCTAAATGAAAGGTGCACGTCTTGCTGTGCCACCGCTCCGCTAGTGCTATGATCAATTCGTGATTCATACGAATCACAGGCATGTGCATCACCTCGTAGAGACCAGTCCCTACAATACAATCAATCTCTGTCTGAGTCAATCGCTCCCGTAACCCTTGTGTCGTAGGATGGCACTCGCGTAACTGCAACATGCGCAGATCCTCCTGCACATGGACATTCATCAATCATCATCAGTTGTTTTGTTTTCAAACTTTCTTAAGTTTAAACCTAGATTATCATCAGATACTTTGATCAAGTATCTTCGGGTCTCAACAGATAAACAATCATGGCCACCTAGACTTCAATAGGCATTTATCCTAAACAAATGACCTAAGTCTCATCGGGTTGCTATGGTTCAAAACAACTCCCACTTCACTTCGCCATCCATCAATCATTAGCATCAGGAGATTTTCTGCATCCAAACTGGGGCCTCTTTTTATCTTAAGGCAAAAGCGCTATTTTACCAACAACAGCGCTAATTTTAAACAATAGCGCTACAACTATATCACAAGTGCTCAAATAGCTATACGATAGCACTCCAACTACCAAAGCACTAAATCAGCTACCCATTAGCGCTACTTAACAACAAAAGCGCTCAATTAACCCATCAATAGCGCTACTTTACCAATAGCGCTAAAACTTGCATACAGTAGCGCTAATGAAAAGCAAAAGCGCTCAAACATAGGCACAATAGCGCCATTGCGGCACAATAGCGCTAATTAATGGAGCAAAAGCGCCAAAACAACAATTCCAGCGCTCTTGCTCCAACTTAACTTGGACTCAGCTAAAAACCTAGCAAAAATGCACAAAATTTGAGTTTTCGAATTTGCGTACCGCTGGTCCATAGTCGTCTGGCCGCTGGAATCTTCGGACTAGCTCGAATCTATGCTAGGTGATCGGAATCGGCATCGTAGCTCCTACTCGCTCCTCCAAATGTCACTATTAGAGCTCTCATTTTCAACTGGTCGCGGTCACAAATGATCCTGTTTTCACCCCTTTCACCCCATTTATAACCTTCGTGGTCACCGTAACTTCTCCCCTACTCATCACCGTGGTCCCCGTGAACTTCCCGAGCCCCCCATTTCTCCATGTTTCCCCCGTTTTCTTCTATTTTTCACCCGTATGGCTAAATTCTTCTCTTCTACCACCCTGCCAATTTTCATTCTTTTTCGAGAGATCGCCTGATTTTTCAAAATTTCTCGGCCCATCTCTCGAGGGGGCATACCACCCATAAAATTCACATTTTATGGGGCATTTCTTCACACCTATTTTTCTTTCTTTGAAACGACGCGATAAACCGCACCGTCTCAAAGAGGGGCAAATGTAGTCACACAAATCTGTCCAGCTTAATTAAATAAATATTCACTATTTATTTGATTAAAAATCCACTAGCCATCAGTTAATTAAATAAATATTTAATTAATTCATCTTCAAACATTCTTCTATTAATTAAATAAATTATTCAATTTATTTTAATTAATTTATTAAGCCAAATACAAATCAATTAAATAAATAAAATCTATTTATTTAATTAAATCCACCTATTCCTCTTTTAAATAAATTAAATAAAACATTTATTTAAATCATTATCCCCCCCCACTTGCATTTTCCTACAAATGCAACTTGCACACATTTATTGGAATAAATGAATTTTTATTTTAATAAAATCTTATTTTCCCTCACCCACCAAATCCACTTGCAAAATCTAATCCCCTTCTAGATTCTTCTAAACCCTTCCTAATTAGCCTAATCCATCCTCTAAACTTTGTCACATCCCTAAGCAAAGGGAAGTCACTTCTCAAAACCTCAAAGTCTTTAAAAACCATTAAAGGCTTCAAGTCTTCAACCACTAAATGGCTCAAAGTCTTTGATAACCTTTAAAGGCTTTCAACCTTCAACCACTTAATCCCCAAAGTCTCCAATAACCATTAATGGTTAATTCAAACCCTCCCACATGGTTAAAACATTTGTTTTGATTCAACCTCTATCCAACCCAAGGGTCTCATCAGGTCATTAATGCTTTGACCATGATTATCCCTTAAACATTTGCACAAAGGTTCATCCTTGGATTAACTCTTAATCGAGTGGGTAAGCTTAATTTAGACTTGACCCTTAGCCTTTAGATAACCATGAGGTCTTCTCAGGCCTTTAATGCCTCCAACTCCTTTTCTCAACCCAACCCTATGTTGACACTTGTCACCATTTCATTGGTGCCAATTGTGCACATGGATCCCCAACTTTCAAACTCAACCCTTGATTGAATCTTTCAATCCTGACCATCCATTGCTCCATTTTTCCTATAAATAGAGCTCATTCCTTCATAATCCAGATCCTGAAAACTTGTATGCATCTAAGCTATAGACATTTTAGAGAGCATTTTTAGCATAATCATCTAATACCTTGTTATTTTGGTTAAAATATATCATTTTAGCATCAATAGCATAGCATTAGCTTCTCATTTCATATTCGAAGCACAATATTACAATCTCAATCCTCCATAAGCATCCATAGTGCAAAAAGCTGCTAAGAGCTACACTATTTTGGAACTTGGAGAGGAGAGGAACAAGGGAGAAGGAGCTAAAGCCATGCTAAGAGGCAGTTGGAGATGCCTCACCATATTTACTTCGTTTGTTAAATACATTAGCATGCTTTTAGTGTCTCTCTTGGTATGCCTTTTAGATTAGTTTTTGATTGACTAACACTAACGGTTTCATGTCTTTTTGTGTTGTTGATCATTTACTAACCTTGTGCCATTTAAGAGGGCATCAATAAATACACACCAAATCACCATTTCAAACAAGGAATCTAAAGAAACACAAGAAGAAAAAAATTTCATACCTCGAATATGAAGAACAAGGAAAAAGTAAAAGCCTGCACACTAGAATACTCCAGCCAAAACCTCTTAAAACAACAACAAATTCCAACAACAACTTCAATCAATTCCAAGAAAATTAATCTCCTAATCAAGTCAAAATAGTTTCCAAGCACTCATTGTCAAAGATCTCCACAAATTTCCATTCAAAAGTTGTAGGAAAAGAATCCACAAAATATCCCAATCAAACAATAAATTGCTTACCAAAACATGTACAAGAAGAAACGACAATTCAACTACCGAATAACTAAAAAAATTAACAGATCATATATTATTTAATAAATACACCATTTAATAATTCACCAAATATGGTAACAAGGATGAATTATTTAATAAATAACTTATTTTTTAATCCACCAAAACACAACTAACTCCCACCAAAATATATTTTTATTTATTTAATATTCATTTACCCCCACTAGACATAAATACACTAGCACATTTATATAGTGCTCCAAACAAATATAAATAAATAAGTAAATGAGATGGAACATTAGGATAAAAACACTATTAAATAAATAATCAAAATGCAATTAAATAAATAATAATCAGAAATATAATCACACCACTTAAGGCGAAAATATGATAAAATAAAGGTGGAGACCAAATAATATTAGTAACATAAAATATCATAATATTTATTATAACCCAATAATAATAAATATTAAAACCATAATAAATCCACCAAAAATCACACAACTAAAGATCACTGACATAAGTTACATGGGCGTTGCTTCCATGACAACTTGAGAAGGTAGACTCAATACCAAGATAATCGTCTTGCTAGGGTTAGGACATATGGGCCTTAATGTTATCTCCATATAAAACACCATCGGGGATTATATAGGCATGCTCAGACCTGTGACACAAGGTGGAGTTGATGCCTTGTACCTGCATTAACCAAAACACCAAACTGCACAACATATATACATATGCATATACAACTAATCATGATATATATAAGAATGTTAAAAAAGATAATCAATTCTCCAATAAGATCACTTGATGCACATGTTGGTATATTGTGATATATTATAATCATAATACATCATCTTCATATCAAGTCATCAAGAAATCGTAAGTAATAAACCCTAATACCATCAATATATCCGCATATACATAAATCATCAACATCATCATCAAGCCCTAAATATATCATCAATAATAGTCCACCATCATAGATCAAGTGAGTATGTCCACACACACACCTAATAGGATAATAGGGTCAAGTAGAAGTCCAAAAGAAACATAATAGGGAGCAAGCATGGAAGGATATTACATCTCTCCCCTTAGAATTAGGCTTACTCTTGGAATCCAACAAACAAATAGGGGTACAACTCTCTCAACCTTGAAGAATCCTCCCATGTAGTTGAAGCCTCATCATTTGGGTCCCATTGGACCCTACCTGATCGATGTCTTCATGACCCCTAAGGGTTAGCCTTCTATTCTTAAGAATGGGCATGGGATCCAAAGCATGTTGCCCATCATCGACTTGAAAAGCATTTCAATCAAGAACATGGGTCACATCAGGGATATACTGTCTAATCACAAAAACACGAAACACATCATGGATGAGAGATAGGCTCTATATGAAAGCAAGGTGGTGGGAAATAGGACCAATCCTATCCAAGATCTCAAAATGTCCAAGAAAACATGGTGTCAACTTAGAACACTTTCCATAATGGATTGGACTCTTCAATGAGCACACTCTAAAAAATACACGATCTCCTACTGAAAAATGGTGATCCACTCTATGAGCATTTACATACTTCTTCTGACGATCCTGAGCTACAACTAAATGATCTCAAATTTGAAACCATCTGCTTCTCTATATCTTGAAGCATCTCAAGAACCAAAATAACTTGGTCCTATAGATGATCCTAGCTCAATGAAGGGTGAACTCACAATGTTGATTCCCACTTTTTCGTACATCCTGATTTTTGTTGAAATCATACATTTTTTAGAAAATATAATGATTTAAGATTTAAGAGGTCCCATTTGAAGTAATTAATTGAACAGAGTTATACCAAAGGCTCTTAGATCAAAATTTCTTGGATAGAACCTGTCTACTTCTAAATCATACATGCAATGGAGTCTCCTTTGCATCTATCAAATGCTGATAAAAAAACAATTTTACATTAGCTTTTAGGGGTTCAAATGAATTCATTTAGAAGTTTTTTTTAAAAAGTATTTAGCCCTTATTAAAAGCTTTCCATATAGTATAATTTTTAATATATTTAATTTTATTAATATATTTTTATTTTATTTCTTATGAATGTAGGGTTTTCATCGAACATAAACTTCTTTGTTCAATGCTTATGAAAAAATAGTAAACATCACCCAGAAAATTCTGAAAAATATTTACGCACTAGATATTGAAGTCGTCTTTCCAACAAAAAAAAATGATTTTCATTACATATACAAAAATTTATGTAATATCAAATGCACATATGTCAAAATTATAGTTAACTCGACTTCAAATATTAATAAAATATGAAATATTGAAGATAATGTTACAAAAACAATTGCAAACACTAGATATGGATGTTACAAAACCAAATTTGAAAGAGTCACATTCATATCTATTATATAAAAAAATTTATGCTATATAGAGTGAGTATCACTCTTTAAAAATGTTTTTTTTTTAGGGAGATACAAAAATGGAAGCAAATTGATTCCAAAAATTATCAAAAAAATATTTTTAGAATCTACATACAAAATGACACAAATCACTAGTTCACATCATCTACAAATTCCTTACGGTTTAGATGTAATAGGTGTCTGAATCTAATTTTTTTTTCTTTCTGAAAATGAATATTGTAGTGTCAAAGTTGGAAAAAAGTGTAACCCACTATTGTCGGTTCACCCTGAAGTATGGCACAAACGTCCATAAAAAGCCTAAAACGGAGCATACCAATTGAACTATTGTACGCATTATTATATGCAAACTCCAGTAGGTACAAATAGACCTCCCACCAAGATTGTTGATCAATCACATACATGAGAAGAATATCCCCCAACACTTGATTAACCATCTCTATTTGCCATCAATCATGAGGTGGTATGGTGAACTGAAATTCAACTGAGCTCCCAAATAATGTTGAAGCAAAGTCTACAATGTAGAAGTGAAAACAGGATCCCAATCCGAAATAATCTTGCAAGGAATCCCATGCAATCGCACAATGTCCTCCATAAATACTCATGCTAGCAAAGTGACAATATAAGGTGATCGAATAGGAGAAAAATGTTCCACCTTGGTCAACTTATCCATGGTGACCATGATAGGATCATGATGACACAAAGAGATCGGTAACCCCACTACGAAATCCATTGATATGATATCCCACTTCCACTTTGGAAAAAGATTTAGTTGCAAAAGTCTTGTGGGATGTTGATGCTCTGCCTTCACCCTTTGACACTTGAAACACCTAGATACAAATTCGGCAATATCTCACCTCATCCTTGACCAATGATGCAACTATTTAAGATTCACATGCATCTTCTTGACACCAGGATCTGTAGAATAGGGTGCAAGATGGGCCTCACATAAAATCAAGGTGCGAAGACCCTCTGTGGGCGAAACATAGATACAAACAAGATGATGTGGAATATTAAAGATTCACCCATGAAACAACATATGAATGCAAAATAAATGGGTTTCTTCAGTAAAAAGGCATCGAAATGGGCATATGAACACTAAACCAACCCAAATCAAATCAATTAGACCCAAAAACACATGATTGATAGGGTACAAGACCAAACTGAGCCTTTGGGATGACTTATGAACCTAAACAAGACCAATAGAAAATGATGAACCCAAATTTGGCTTCTATGAAATTGACCTAATATACTGTGCAATTGCAATCCATTGTTGTAAAGTTGTAGCTTGTTGCTATGCAGTTGCATAGGCTGACTTGGAACATCAAATTAAGCAACCTAATGACTCAGGAGGAAAAATTAGAGTAAGACCCCTTTGAGGGGTACCTAATCACCTCCTAGAAAGCCAACCAAATTAACCCCAAAACCCTTACACAAAAAAACAATACAACAATTCTCTCAAACAACTCCAACCTATCCAATGAATTCAAATGCATTTCAAATTAAAACTATCATTTCAACTAGTGTAGGAGCACCCTTCTAAGGTCTTCCTTGTTTTGGTTTTTGTTGGTGTTTTGCTTCTTTAAGAAGCCATTGTAAATGTAATAAGAGCCATGAGCTCATTAGTCTTAATTATGTCCTAATTTAGGTCCTAGGTTCTCATTTCTTGTGGAGGAGAGTTTATGTGTGCCATTGATGAGTTTGGGGTCCTTTTAGCATGGTGGTGCCCATAGGATAACCCAATGTAGGCCTAGGAGTTAAGAAAAGCAACTTTGGAAAAGTTGCTCAAAAGTTGCAAAAAGTTGCATGACAACTTTTCAAAGTTGTCAAGCAACTTTTCCACCTAATAGGTCAAAAACCTTAGCTTAGTGTGGAAAACCCTAATTTTGGAACATAGACCAAGGAAAGGATACTATATATGGTTTCAAACCCTAAAATGATGGGTTGGATGTCAGATTGTATGGCCAAGAGAAAAGACCTTGACTGTGACTGGGTTTTCGTTGCCAGTCAGCACAAAAGAAGCATTAATAGGTTGATAATGGATTGTTTTATGAGATAAATAGTGTTGTGAATCTTGCATTGTATTCATAATTTCATTTTGAGCACTTAGGGTAGGTTCTTGTGCAGGTTTTTGTGTGTTTGTTATTATTTTTGTGAAGTACTCTGTCATTGTCCAGTTTTTGGACTATTTTGTGAAATGGAATGATAACTCCTATCCCCATTGTGGAATCACCATGAAACCATGGGGAATAGGAGTACAAACCCTGTACATTACTTCAAAGAAACCAGGGCCCTTGAAGATGTAGGGAAGTCTTTCAAAGACCCACTCCTAGGCGAGACTAGACTGTGCCCAACTAGGAAGGGTTGAATTGCAGAGGTCCATGAGAGCAAGGTACGACAAGGAGGGAGGAACCCTTTAGAGGAGGTGAAGAGGGATGTGTGAGGCACCATTGGTGAGAAGGAGGAGCTTCCACAAATCTAGATAAGGTGGAAAAGTCAATAAACCATCACTGTGACCCAGGCAGGCCTTAAAACCCTTGTAAAAACCCTCAAAAACCCCAAAAATCCACCTAGGCCAGTGTACAGACACTTGGATGCCCAAAACCAAAAAAATATTTGAGCCCTTGCCAAATGATTAGTAGTCCTTTTGGGAAGTTTCACAAGTATGTGCATCGCTTGCAAGAGGGAGCCCTAAAAGTCCGAATTGGAGGCCTAATTGGGCACATTCCTTGTAGCCCTATTTTGTAGGAAAAAAACAAAATAGTGAGATCGGTAAGGAGTTGGAAGGTTAAAACCTCTTGGGGGAACATGAATGGATGGATAACCATGTCAGAGACCTGTCCTAACCTTGCTAGGACCTAAGAAGGTGAAGAAAGAGCTAAACCCTTATTAGCCTATGTAAGGGTTTTTGGTGCTTGAGAGTAGATGTGACTTAGGGAGGTAAATCATAGATTGTTGGTGGGTGGATTGGGTAAGGTTAGGGGATTCCACAAGAAAGGGAAGTCCTAGAGACCCTAGGGTGTGGTAGAAACACCTAGTGATCCAAGGAGAGGATCAAGGAGCATAGACTTGGCTAGTCTATCCCATAACCATTCCAATCATCAACCCAACAACGGAAGCAAGTTTTTAGATTGATATAAATGATAACAAACACACCAAATTGTCATTTCAAACAAGGAAACCAAAGAAACACAAGAAAAAAAAAAGTTTCCTACATTAAATTTGAAGAATAAGGAAAAAATAGAAGCCTGCACACCAAAATAGTCCAGCTAAAACCTCTCAGGATAACAATGAATTCCAACAACAAAAACAATCAATTCCAAACAATTCAATCTCTAAATCAAGCCAAAATTATTTCCAAGCATTCACCCTCAAATATCTGCACAAATTTCCATTCAAAAGTTACAGGAAAAGAATCCCCAAAATCTCCCAATCAAACAATAAATTTCTTCCCAAAACATGTACAAGAATAAAAACCAATTCAACTACCAAATTTCCAAAAACATTAATAAATCATATTGTAGACATATAAATATGACCACTTTCCTAAGTGAATATTTAATATTCATTTTAACTCCATTCCCCCTATTAATTAAATTTTATTTAATTAATTCTTTCACATTCATCTATTTGATTAAATGAATTACTCAATTTATTTAATTAAGTTCACCTAAACCTTTTTTAGCCTTGATTAAATAAATCACTTTATTTATTTAATTCTCTTTTCTCCCCTTTTAATTAAATGTACATTTAATTAATTAAATTGATCCTTGCAAATAAATAAATATAATTTTATTTATTTAAATCCCTCACTTGCATTTATGCAAGTTGCATCTATTTGGTTGAAATAAAGTAATTTTATTTTAATTAAAATTATTTTTCCTCTACTTGCATTTTCCTACATCTCCCACTTGCCTCCTTAACCCCCTTCTAGATTCTTCTAATCACTTCCAATTTAGCCTAATCCATCTCCTAAATATTGTCACAATCCTAAGCAAAGATAAGTCACTTCTGAAAGTCTCCAAAGCCTTTGAAAACCATTAAAGGATTTATGTCCTCAACAAGTTAGCTCTCAAAGTCTTCCAAACAATTTAAGGCTCTTACATAACCATTAATGATTAACTCAACCTTCTTGCATGATTATAGACTTTCTCTCTAACTCAACCCTCATCTAACCCAAGGGTCTCATCAAGCATTCATGGCTTTAACCTTGGTTATCCCTTTAACCCTTGCATAAGAGTTTATCCTTTGGGTAAAAGCTTTATCATTTGGATAACCCTAGTCTAATCTTAACCCTTACCTCCTAAGGTAACCTTCATTTCTTCTCAAGCATTTAATGCTTCTTTCATCTCCTCTCAAGCAACCTCTTGTTGACAATTATCACCATTTCATTGGTGAGAATTGTGAACATGGATTGATTAACTTTCAATCCTAGCCCTTGTTAAGATTATCCAATATTGACCATCCATTGCCCTATTTTTACTATAAATAGAGTTCTCATTCTCTCATTTGGATATATAGAAGTTTCATGCATCAAACTTATAGTCATTTTACTAAGCATTTTAGCCTCTCTTTGATAAATCATTCAATAAACATTTAGAAGCAATCTAATATCATAAAATATCCATGTTAGACTAGTATATCATTGCTAGGATAATTATCTAATCTTATCATCATCTTTATGCTAGATTAATCATCATAGTTTCAATATCATACATATCTAGGAATGCATTCATGCATAATAATCAAACATCACTTGTTCTTGGAGTTGTCATTCCTAAGTCACTTTTCTCAGTGATCTGAGAGCAAAGGCATTGACTTTAGGGATCCTATGAGATAGAGAATAATGGGACACCCCTTGGGAAGTTGAGCTATTTCAATATAGTTCCTATAACTTTCACCAAGAGTTTCATTGGTGTGTGGTCCTTTTGAATTGTACTTTTATGTTTCTATCGCCCTCATTTCCCATACACACATATATTTTTTAATAAATAAACCATTTAATAATTCACCAAATATAATAACAAGGATGGATTAAACTTATTAATTTAATCCACCAAAATACAACTAACTCCCACCAAAATATATTTTTATTTATTTAATATTCATTTACCCCCACTAAACATAAATACACTACGAGATCTATATAGTGATCCAAATGAATATAAATAAATAAATACATGAGATGGAATATTAGGATAAAAGAACAATTGGATAAATAATAAAAAAAATACAATTAAATAAATAATAATCATAAATATAATCACATCACTTAAGGTGTAAATATGATAAAATAAAAGTGGGTACCAAATAATATTAGTAACATAAAATATCACAAGGAAGAGCAATCCTAGGGGGAAATTTCACTGTTGCCTCTACTTTTAAAAAAACTATTACTTAGGTTTGCAACCCAATATGGACTAAAATCAAGAATAGACTCCTCATTCCTAAAGTTAACATGTTTTTTTGGCTTGCAGCTCACAACAAGATTCTTACCATTGATAACTTGGCTCGTACAAGATTCATGTTTCCTAATAGGTGTGAGTTATGTTAGAAATGGGCATAATCTGTGGATCATTTGTTTATCCATTGTTCTTTTACCTGAGAAATCCGGAGTAAAATCTGGATGCAATGGAATGTTGATTGGGTTATGCATAATAGTCTTAAGGAAGTCATCTTGCAATGGATCTTTCCTACCAAATTTCCTCTCATTAAGACCCTCTAGTCCTTTGTCCTTCCTATGACCTGTTGGTATATCTGGAAGGAGAGAAATAATAGAATTTTCAGGGAGGCTAAGTGTACATCTCAGGTGGTTTTTGAAAACATTTGCAGGGCAATTAAAGAAAATATAAATACTCTTCACAAAAACAACAAGCAGTGGAGCTATCTTAATATGACTGATAATGAGAAAAGCATCCTCACTGAATGGAAATTGATTCACAAAGTCTGTATATCTGATATAAAGAGTAGGAGAGAAAATGTTGTTTGGAGATTTCCTTTTCATAATTGGGTTAAGGTGAATTTTGATGGTGTAGCTAAAGGCAATCCTGGGAAGTCTGGAGGGGGAGGAGTCATCAAAAATTCTTATGGTTTTTGTGTTGCTGCAATTGCCTCTCCCTTTGGAGTTCAAAATAATCATGTTGCAGAATCTCAGGCAATGTTAAAATGCCTCCAGCTTGCTCAGAGATTTAACTTTAAAAAAATATGGCTGGAAGGGGACTCTCTCAATATTATTCAGGCTATCAAAAGCATTAGTTTCCCATCTTGGAATATTTATAATATCATTGAGAGTGCTAAATAATTATTAGATGCCTATGATAGTGTTTTCATTTCCCATACTCTAAGGGAAGGTAACAAGGTAGTTGACTTATTAGCTAATGAGGGGATTTATTTAGAGGAGGACACTAAATATATCAGAGAAGTTGCTTGTAAGAAGGTAGCCCGTGAGCAATTATTATTTGATCAAATCCAAGTTAAGTTCATTATTAATTTTCTGGGTTCGAATATCAAAGACAGATATTGGAGTTATGTGAAGTGTCAGTTGATGATCTGTTTAAGGCAGTGTGATTATGATAACCAGTGTGATAGGGCTAATCATATTAAGTGTTGGTTCATTTTGAATGTCCTTAAAGACTCTTTGAATAATAAGGAAATTACCTTGTTTTTTGAATCCAACGTTTTGTTCCAGAGTCTGAGCTTAAGTCCAGGTATCATGTTTCTTCAACATTTTAGTATCTTGTGCTCTAGTGAGAGTTTCGACCTAAAACACATTATGAGGGGTAATCTTAATCAAAATGAGCCCTCCAGCTGTGACAACTAGAAAAGTGAACAAAAAATATGGTGGAGGCTGCACAGATATGGTTTCACTGACTACATGGAAAAACCACACAGGAGTAAAAAGTCGGTGTCTCATGGTTTCACCAAGGGATGGAGCAATAATAAAGTCACTTTGTTTGGGCAAACTTGGAAGCTGGATGAAGACTTGGTGGCGGAGGTTACAGGTTTACAGAAGGAAGGTACCAAATTTTACAGAGATCGCATGTTCTCGGTGGAAGCCACCAAGAACTTCCCTAAAAGTGATGAAGAGAGGGTTCAAATTTCCATGAAGGACAATGTGCCCTACTATCTCCCTCAATAGGTAAAATCTTTCTAGCAGAATATGTTAAGAGTTTTAATGGAATACCTAACGATTGATGGTAGGCTTTTGAAGGTTTATAATTATCATTTTGTTAACCTAAACCGTTTTCGCCATGGTTTGAAGATCTATTTGCCTTTCTATTTAGCTTCTTCTCTTAATGATAGCTTGGCCTACCATGCTAGAAAACCTAAATCCTATCCCATTTCTCACCAAAGCTTTATACTACTAATTTATGAGCATTTTAAGGGTAAAGCTTGGGCTAATAGGGAAGATCCTTTGGTAGAAAATGCCCACATTTCTGAGGGTCATGAGGGCTCTGAGTCTGATGAAGACTCGTCTAACATTCCTCTTCATAAGAAAGTGAGGGTTGTTGTTGGAGCTAAAGATGACATGGAAGTGAAGGCTGGTTCAGAGGAGGAACAAGGGAAGGCGGTTGAGGTTGAGGCAGAGAGTGAGAAGAAAGAGGCTGAGGGAGAGGAAGAGAAGGTGCAGAGAAAAGAGTATTTTGAAGAGCCGAAAGTCTCAGATAGCAGGAATGAAGCTCAACACACTATGAAGGAGGTAAACCCTAGGTCTGTGAGCTCTGCTCTAGGTAAGGAGATCGCAGACTCCATTTTGAACGCTGCTAGAAATAGCACTCTAGAAATTTTCAACTTCCAGAAATGGGTGATTGAAAATATCTCCAGTATTCAGAATAAAAAGAGAGATTTGGATGATAAAATTCAGAATTTGATTAAGGATACCAATACTATAGGTAAAGAGGATATGGAGGTGGATACGAGTGAGGCAGAGGACGAAGAAGAAATGCAGGATTGACCGGAAAAAGAAATGATTAAGGGAGATTTGAAGCATCTTGAAGATGTGATTAGAATCATGAAAGAAAAGGGAGAGGTTGATAATGAAATTATCATCAACGGGATTACTAAAACTGAGAAGGCCTTGAAGAAATTTATGGAGCATAGCCTTGAGGTTTTGAAGGTTTCGTCTCAAAACATGAATGCTCTGTTGCTTTTTTGGAGAAGAATAGGCAGAACAAAAAGATGGTGATCATTGATGATGTGTCGGCCACCAATTCTGCTTCTCACTCCTCCAAATGAAGAACAAGGCAAACTACCAATGATCTAGAGATGAAGACTAAAGACACCCATCAGATGCAAGATAACAAAGACCTGAAAGAAGCTGCTAATGTTATGATGATGTTGGTTAAGGACACAAAAGAGTATAAAATTTTTTATCTGACATGTAATTGGGTCTTTGGTTGCCAGTCTCTTGCTGGATTTTCGTTGTTCTTTTCCTTAGCTGTTGTTTTCTCTGTTGGTCTTTCACAACTTTTCTTACTATGTCCTTTTCTCTCTAGTTTCTTTTATGCTTTTCTTCTTATTATGTAAGCGGGTTTCGGGTCCCTTAAAACCTAATTTTCCTTAATCAAAAACATAAAATATCACAATAAATTTAACCCAATAATAATAAATATTAAAACAACAATAAGTCCATGAATAATCACACAACCAAAGACCACTATCATAGGGTACACAAATGTTGCCTCCATGACAACCCGAGAAGGTAGAATCAAGACCAAGATAATCAAATGACTTCTTATAGGTATCCTCCTTGAAAGTACATCTAGAAGCATAATTACCAATTCTCTCACAATTAAAACATTTAAATGGAAACTTACCTTTGTATTTCCCAGATCCTTTGTTTGGTCTTCTCACAAGATTTTCTTCCACATCATCCACGTCATTGATATTTCATAATTTAGGTTCATCTTCATTCTTCCTGGTAACATTGAATGTTGCTTCCTTCTTCTCATTGTTCTACTCACCAAGTTCTATAATCTCGAAGGTGGAGAGAAGTTCATAGAGCTCATCCAAGGTGTATTTATCTAAATCATGACTTTCTTCAATATAAAATAGATTTAAATAGTGTTCTCATTAATTTTCCTGCAACATCTTTTTCTTCCATTTTTCTACAAATACCTTTGATTGCATTGACAACCTCATTCACTCATTTCATGTAACTTTCATTGTTCTCATCTTCAAAAATCCTCTGTGTCTCAAATCTTCATTTTAGATTTTACAATTTGACTTGCTTGGTCTTCTCATATCCTTCATAAATACTGCTCAATTTATCCCAAATTTGTGTTGTACTTGTGCATCCATTGATCTTGAAAAACTCTGTCACTCAAACTATTGACAAGTATATTTCTTTTCTTGGCATTATTTTCATGATTCTTGACCCATCCAAATTAGTAGGATGACCTTATGGAGCAATATAACTAGTCTTGATGATGTCCCATATTCCAAGTAGCAGATATTTCAAATGCTATTCCATTCATGACTTTCAAGAATAATAATTTATGCCACCAAACCTCGATGCCCTCAATTAGACTTCTTATGCCATCCCTGACCTTCGTCAAGTGGTTAAGCTTATCACATAGGAACCTCCCTCTGATACCAATTGTTGAACACACCACATGAGAGAGTGTGGGGGGTGATTCAGTCCATACCTTAAAAGAGCTAACTTACAATCCTTGAAACCACAATTAACACATCTCTATAATTATAAAACATGAGAGCACAAAGCACAACACACACACAGATACTAGATTTATGTGGAAAACCCAAGAAGGGAAAAACCATGGTGAGAATCACACTCATAATATGAATAATTGATTACAATGTTATAGGCTCAAGGCCAAGGATCTCATTGCACTTGATTGGACTTGTAAAACTAAGACACACAACCTTAGGGAAAGATACAAAGGACTTGCAATACTGAGATGCACAATCTCAAGGTAAGATAGAAAGAGCTACACATGCTACTAAAGAACTAATTATCTTCTTGTAGGTATAAGGAATAATGAATTATAATGAACAGTATCTAATGATCATGAAACTTTCCTTTAATTACTATTTCAATTAACAACACCATAGTAAGCACCGCTGACTTTATACATTGTCTCAACACACTATTGTACTAAAGATATGGTCATCAAGGCTCATCACAAACTAAAATTCACACTTTTTCTACTTGCACATCATTCACATCTAATTCACAACAATCCAAACCACAAATCACACATTCACGCTTCCATTTATGCAAGATTATACATTGAAACCATCAACTAGGTAAACCACAAATAGAGTATATATGAATTGCAAAACGTTAGCCACCTAGACTAAAAATACATAATTTGGTCCACTCCAAGAGATAAAGGGGACCCAAACACATCAAATCACATCTTCCAAAGTTGATTCCAACAAATCACACATGATAAAACATGCACCAAAGTCCGCATCAATTGCAATGCGTATAACAACATTGAAACACATTAGTCAACCAACCCAAACACATCAGCCAATGCAAGATACTCAATGCAAATCTACACACACCACTGTGATATCCATATCAACATTATAACTTAACCTCCAATGCATATCCAGATAAAAAAGTATGATCCAAATAAGATACACCACCTAATTCAGCTAGAAACCAACATAGTTACCAACACTAAACATAAAACAACATAACATTACTTGCCAATCAAGACAACACTATAAATCTGAATTAGAACACTATACAAACCATATAAACATGTCCTCCAATTTGCAAAAAATGAATCACCATAGTGAAGCAATGGCGCAGAGCATTCTTCAAACTAGTCCTGACAGACAACCTCATTGCTAGAAAACTACCACAACCAATTTCATCAACAAAGCAATTGAGGACCTATAAACATTATACTACACCATCCACAAAACATAGACACTATATCCAAAAATACAGGTCGTGAACATCAAAACCATAGGAATGTAATGCATTATTCCATGAAGACATTTAAATACTCTTTCCTGCATATTGGAACTTCTACTAAACTAGCCTTTTGGAAACACCTCATACTTACTCAACATCACAACCAAACAACATAACAACATTTGAACAATCATTTTCGAACCATCTACAACATCCACACAACTAAGCAACATCAATGAAAAACCAACAATTTTTTCATCAATGACAATACAACACAAGTTTCTAGTTCATGTTTCCACTTCCACAACAACAATAAGGGATGAAAGAGAGCATAGGGTGAATCCACAATAGTGGGTTACACTTTTTTGGACAAATAAATTGCACTCATTTGTTCAAACCATAATTTTTACTACTTTCAATTGAATTCCATATGCTTTGTCCCCAAGTATAAAATACAAAATAACATCAGTGAGCTAACATGTATACGACATATAAAAGAATGATGATACAAATACAAGAATGTTACGATAGGGTCTATTCATTTGTATCCTTGTGCCAACAAAGCAGCCAAGATTTATCCAACGAGAGCTTAACCAATAATCTACACTAGTACATTCGGGCCTAATTTCCAAGAGATATCACATTAAGAGAGACCACATTACATTAAAAAAACTACACACAAAACACATAATCTACACTAGTACATTCGGGCCTAATTTCCGACGGCTCATTGTCAGAAATCTGACGACAACACATCGGACTTTCGACAAATGTAACCATCGAAAACTCATCGTTAGTCTTCCCGACGATGCCATTTGTGTCAGCAGTCCAACGATGTTATGAACTCTTCCGACGGATGCTTTGTTTGCTCCTTCGACCAAAAATGTCGTCGGATTATGGTCGGAATTCCAACGCTCCCCCACTACCATGAATCGACAACTGTCTGACAAGGAAGTGACATTAGGCATACAACATCCTTGTCGAATGTTTCTTTAGTTGTCGTCAGAATTCTGGGAGTATCAGATGTTGTGGGTCAGACGGCTTGGTCGTCAGTGCATGAAATCATTGCATGAGTTCTACTTTTAAAAATTACATGAAACATTTTTTATTTATTTGATTCAGTGTTATTTGAAAAAAAGATTATCAATGATGTTTCCTTTCTCCAATAATTGGATCTAGGATCTTTCTGTCAGATAATATGTAACATCTAATGACTAAATCTTTTCTTTACAAATGCTTATTTTATTTAATTATCATCTGAGCGTGAATTATAGTTTATATCTGTGCGGAAGTAGAAGATACAAGCTAAAGACTCGTGTGCAAGTAAATTTCATAAAACAAAGCAAGAAGACATTATCTTGAATGACATGGAAACAAGCTCATTAGCTGCCTAGAAGAGAGCAATTGGAGAAAAGCATAGGAAAGTGTTAAAGGGTGATAAATACATAGAGAGTATGCAATACAAACAAACAATGTCTGGAGTGTGTGATGTGACATCTCTAATTTATGTCCGGAGGGACTAACTAGTTTTGGAGTTCTGAGGAAACCTATTGGGCCACGCTTGGAGGAAATCAATGTGTTCATGCAAGGACCACCTTTTTTCTATTATGAGAATGATTCTTTTGCACTAAAGGATATTTGGAAGGCAATATCCAAAAATTTCTATAGTGTGGAACCAGAGTTGGTGGATTCAAAGTACTTTTCAGCTTCCAGAAGACCAAGAGGTTATGTACACAATCTCCCAATAGAAGGGAGATTTCAAGCATTACCTCTCCCCCCCATGACTATTAAGGAAGCACTTCCTCAGGCAAAGGACTATTGGCCTCCATGGGATCAAAGAAAAAAATTGAAGCATAGACTCTAGACGATGTGGTGGTGTCCTTCGTGAAGAACTCTACACTATAATTGAAAATTCATGAGGGAAACTACAAGATAGTGAACAAAAATACATTCTTGAAAAGTGTGAAGAATAGAACTTGGTTTGGGTGGGGTCGGGTCAGGTGGCTCCTCTAGAGGTTGATGAGATAGAAATTATATTAGGATTTTAAAAAGATCACACTCATGGAACTTCGTGTGCAATTGATCAATTGCACTATTTGGGTAATGCATTCCAAATAGATACAGTTGCATACCATTTATTTGTCTTGAAATCATTTTATCCTAATGGCATTGAATTAAAGTTCTTTCTCTATTTTTGGGTGATCTCTGGAGCAGAGGTTGCTTTGCATCGACCTGGGATACATTCAAGTTGTGTTGTATCTACGGAAATATGTATCCCAGGTCGATGCAATGTAACCTCTGCTCCACCAATACCAGAAAATAGAGAAAGTACTTTAATTTAATGCCATCAGGATAAAATGCTTTCAAGACATATAAATGGTATTCAATTGTGTCTATTTGGAATGCATTACCCAAACGGCGCAATCGATCAACCGCACATGAAGTTCCACGAGTGTGATCTTTTTCAAATCCTAATATAATTTCTATCTCGTCAACCTCTAGAGGAGCCACCTGAGCTAGCCCCACAGAAACCAAGTTCCATTCTTTGCACTTTTCAATAATGTATTTATGTTCATTATCTTGCAGTTTCCCTCGTGAATTTTCAATTATAGTGCAAAGTTCTTCATGAAGGACACCACCACATCATCTAGAGTCTATGCAATTCAATTTTTTTCTTTGATCCCATGGAGGCAATTAGTCCTTTTTCTGAGGAAGTGCTTCCTGAATAGTCATGGGGGGAGAGGTAATGCATTAAATCTCCCTTCTATTAGGAGATTGTGTACATAACCTCTTGGTCTTCTAGAAGCTGAAAAGTACTTCGAGTCCACCAACTCTGGTTCCACACTATAGAAATTTTTGGATATTGTCTTCCAAATATCCTTCAGTGCAAAAGTGTCATTCTCATAATAGAAAAAACATGGCCCTTGCATGAACACATTGATTTCCTCCAAGCGTGGCCCAATAGGTTTCCTAGGAATTCCAAAACCAACTAGTCCCTCTGGACATACATTAGAGACGTCACATAACACACTCCAGACATTGTTTGTTTGTATTGCATACTCTCTATGTATTTATCACCCTTTAACAATTTCCTATGTTTTTCTCCAATTGCTCTCTTCTAGGTAGCTAATGAGCTTGTTTCCATGTCATTCAAGATAATGTCTTCTTGCTTTCTTTTACGAAATTTACGTGCACATGAGTCTTCAGCTTGTATCTTCTGCTTCCGCAAAGATATAAATTATAATTCACGCTTAGATGATAATTAAATAAAATAAGCATTTGTAAAGAAAAGATTTAGTCATTGGATGGTACATATTATCTAATAGAAAGATCCTAGATCCAATTCTTGGAGAAAGGAAACATCATTGATAATCTTTTTTTCAAATAACATTGAAATAAATAAATTAAAAATGTTTCATGTAATTTTTAAAAGTAGAACTCATGCAATGCTTTCATGCACTGACGACCAAGCCGTCTGAACCACAACATTATCCATAATAGAACAAATCACCATAATAGGCTATTATAAAGTATCAATACAAAAATATGAAAGAACATTAAATTACCATTGCAAACCCATAAACCATAAAATAGTGAAAATAGATATAAATTTGTAAATGTCTCCCTACAAACACCACAACCATAACCAAAAAAATCATAAATAGCAAGGGATAAATAAAAACTCAATAATTTTTGTAGTCACACAAATCTGTCCAGCTTAGTTAAATAAATAAATGCTATTTATTTGATTAAAAATCCACTAGCCATCAATTAATTAAATTAATATTTAATTAATTCATCCCCAAACATTCTCCTATTAATTAAATAAATTATTCAATTTATTTTAATTAATTCATTAAACCAAATTCAAATCAATTAAATAAATAAAATCTATTTATTTAATTAGAATCCCCTTTTCCTCTTTTAAATAAATTAAATAAAACATTTATTTAAATCATTATCCCCACCCCACTTGCATTTTCCTACAAATGCAACTTGCACACATTTATTGGAATAAATGAATTTTTATTTTTAATAAAATCCTATTTTTCCTCACCCACCAAATCCACTTGCAAAATCTAATCCCCTTCTAGATTCTTCTAACCCCTTCCTAATTAGCCTAATCCATCCTCTAAACTTTGTCACATCCCTAAGCAAAGGGAAGTCACTTCTCAAAACCTCAAAGTCTCTGATAACCATTAAAGGCTTCAAGTCTTCAACCACTAAATGGCTCAAAGTCTTTGATAACCTTTAAAGGCTTTCAACCTTCAACCACTTAATCCCCAAAGTCTCCAATAACCATTAATGGTTAATTCAAACCCTCCCACATGGTTAAAACATTTGTTTTGACTCAACCTCTATCCAACCCAAGGGTCTCATCAGGCCATTAATGCTTTGACCATGATTGTCTCTTAAACATTTGCACAAAGGCTTATCCTTGGATTAACTCTTAATCCAGTGGGTAAGCTTAATTTAGACTTGACTCTTAGCCTTTAGATAACCATGAGGTCTTCTCAGGCCTTTAATGCCTCCAACCCCTTTTCTCAACCCAACCCTATGTTGACACTTGTCATCATTTCATTGGTGCCAATTGTGCACATGGATCCCCAACTTTCAAACTCAACCCTTGATTGAATCTTTCAATCTCAACCATCCATTGCTCCATTTTTCCTATAAATAGAGCTCATTCCTTCATAATCCAGATCCTGAAAACTTGTATGCATCTAAGCTATAGACATTTTAGAGAGCATTTTTAGCATAATCATCTAATACCTTGTTATTTTGGTTAAAATATATCATTTTAGCATCAATAGCATAGCATTAGCTTCTCATTTCATACTCGAAGCACAATACTACAATCTCAATCCTCCATAAGCATCCATAGTGCAAAAAGCTACTAAGAGCTACACTATTTTGGAACTTGGAGAGGAGAGGAACAAGGGAGAAAGGAACCAAAACCATGCTAAGAGGCATTTGGAGATGCCTCGTTATCTTTGCTTCTTTAGTTAGATATATTAGCATGTTTTTAGTGTCTCTCTTGGTATGCCTTTTTAGATTAGTTTTTGATTGACTAACACTGACAATCTAACAGTTTTGTGTCTTTTTGTGTTGTTGATCATTCACTAACATTTGTGCCATTTAGGAGGGCATCATTTTTAAAATCTTGAATTCACTATACCACATTACAATCCACTAGGTATTCAACCTCTATGCCCATCGTCTGAACACATTTTAAGCTATCCCGAAGAGAGGTCATCGACTTATGTTATCTCAATGAGTACGAAAAAATCAATGACAACACAAAATCATATTTAAAACATCTCCCCCTTTTTCATTGATGGAAACACTCATAAAACCACCAAAACACCAATATATCTCTCCCCCTTTGACATCAAAGATAAGGATATCTCTTCATCATTGCACAAACTCCATCAATCTCTACAAAATTTATTCCCCTATCTTCATCATCTCCCCCTTAGTGTATGAACGAAACTAAGAACCAAAATTGTGCTCCAAAAATCTTCTACTCATCTACATATGTTTGTACAAAAACAAAAAAATTCTTACCCGCAAAAACTAGGTATCTTGCATGGCAGGGTGCATGATGCCCTTGCGAATGAACTTGAGTTGATACCAAGAGGTCTTCCAATCTTCTTATGTAGAGGCCAAAATATTGTATTGACTTTAAATATTCAAAAGAATATCCTCTACCTCCCTACAATTAGCTGAAACCTTCACCACCAAATCAAGCTTCTAAGAGTCTTCAAACAGTCTCACCATGCACATCTAATCACCAATACTTCTAGTCTTTTCTCTTCCACCTTCTTCTCTACATCCTTCTAAACTTTGGCTTCCAATTTGAAAGCACATTCCTTAAATCCATTAAGAATTAATTGTATTTTCTCTGCACTTGACAAAGACTCATCCAAAAAATACTTCTAGAAGACCTTCATGAAGGGCTTTCACTGCATCATTAATAAGTTATGAGCCCTATATTTGAGACTTAATAAAATTCTTGTGAGTAGAATGGTGAAGTATATCACCCAAACGAATCATATGCAAGGGATACAATCACTTAAGGTCAATCTGATCTTGAGACATTGATGCCCACTTTAGCATGTCCCATCCTAAATATCCCCTAGGCATGTTTTTCTTCATGCCCACTTTGCTTCTACTCACATCGTCTTGAAATCTGCATTTTCAACTCCTTCCTCAACCTCTGTTCAATTTTAAGTCCTCATTAACAAGACTAAGATGCCTTAGGTGCCCTGGTACTTGTGATTGGGACCCAAAATAGGACCACTCATTTCTTGCCTCATGTGTGCAAAAAAAAATTAGCTTCATGTCAGTCGGCTCCAAGGGGTCTACCTACAATTCAAGTGATCTCTTAATTATAAAATCAATTCAATTCCAAGTGAGAAAGCAATCAAGCATTCATCAAGCATTGAAGGATATTTCAAGTTAAATCACAACATTCATGATCAACATTTTGTATGACATTCTAAAACCTTGTGTGAGGATTCAAGAAAGATTCATCAAGGTATCATGTTCAATTTCAAGCATTTTTAGATTAGATCTATCCTTTCCCTCAAAAGGAAAATATTATACTTCAAGGTTAATTCACAACCCAAGGTTTGACCTATGAAATCCCCCATCAACAAACGTGTTTTCGTCATTTTGTGTGTAGGAAATTGATTCAAGAGTTACATGTGAAGAATTTGGCAAAGTAAATGATGACAATCAAACTCAAATTTTGATGGCATGAAAACTAGAAGACTAGGCCAATTCACACCTCCTAGTCCCAAGAATTTTTGACAACCTTTTGATAGTAGATTCTGTGTACCATCCTAATCCAAAAAGAATTCATTTTGTCTACATCCGACAGGTGGAGGATCTAGTCAATCCACACCTCCTAGTCCCAACAAATCTACTTGAACACTCTGTCATAGGAGAAGAGATATGACTTCTAGGTCTACTAAGGAGATGCTTACTATTAGTCATATGATAAGAGAAAAGAGAAGAAACATGAATACTACTAGCTAACAAGTTGTGTAATGTTGGGTGATTCATGATACATCATGGATTTCATTGGCTAGCAAGTTGTGTTATGATAGGTGATCCATGATAGAGAAGATTAACAAACAAAACCATTTGTTTGCAAGGCAATCCAAAAACTCTACTACAAAATGGTTGTTGTAGTGACACAAAACACAAACAACAATAATAACCAACACTTGCAAAGTTGTAAACAAAAATAATGATCACACTAGCAATCCATGCTATTCCAAGTAACCTTTAATGAATCTCAAAAAAATGATAACCATGCCCTAGGGGGCGCTATGTAGCACAACACTTCTAGTTTGAGGATATAACATAAATGAATTAACACGAGAAAAAAGGAGAGCTCATATGCCTCCCCTTAAGATGTCAACATACTTGTAGGTTGATATCTTAAGGTAGATAGCGATCAAGGATAAGCACCTTCAACACCAAGAAGATACCCTTAATAAACATACATGCATTCCAAGCTAAGAAGAAAGATCCTTGTACATGCCTCATTGCTATAAGAAAGGAAGAGATAGTTGTAAGAGAGATATTTCTCAACAAGTGTAAAGGGATCATTTTAAAGAGGGAGGAAGAGATATTTTCTTAAAGATCTCTACCTCCAAAAATAGAGGAGACATTTAATAAAGATATCATCTTTTAAATTAAGAAATGGGAAAGAGATTAATAATACAAACCTTCCATATTGCTAGGAAATGGTATCCTTGATGAAGGATTGCACAATTTCTATCACTAAGGAGAGATCATTCATAAAATACATACCGTTTCAAGAAAGAAAGAGGTCCTAATCAAGGAACACACATGTCCAAGCAAGGAGAGAATTTGGATTGAGGACAATTCTATGCAAGAAAGGATATCAAGTTATAAAAGATAAAAATCAACAAAAGTAAAGTGGATCCCTAAAAAAGAGGAACAATTGACAACTATCATTCTTGCTCCACAATGTAGAGACAAGAAGAACTAGGCTATTACGTTGCCTCCCAAGTATGATTGCACATGAAATCGTACGTAGTACCATGAATGACAATGAGCCCCTAATAGGTAATTAAGCTACCAATGTCATATAGCAAGATAAAAACATAATAGGTTATAAATGTCATTTAGAAGGCATATGATGAGTGTATAACTCATTTTTATCTATTATTTAAATGTTACTAGAACTACAATAAGTTGTTGAATTTTAATCTCCAAATCATGACATTCATTAGTGGAATAGTTGATGATGCTTGGAAAAAGGATTGTCCTAATTTTGTTTATGGTTTTTTATTCAATTTTTCAAGGGGAGAGTAATAAAGTTGGCTTTAAGAAACTCATACAAAATTATATCTTGTTGTGATTAAAAGTTGTTGGAAAAGTCATAGATGTATTAGACAATGGGGAAGGGAATATCAACAAAGGAGGAGGACAAAAACCTAAAGCTTCTTCAGAAAAATGCAATCTATATTTCTCATGAACCTCCACACTTCATTGCACACATCCTAAATCATGCCCATTGCATCCATGTTTATAATTAAATGTGTTGTTTAAATCATGTCTAGAGGAGTGTGTTCATTCATATTTTCAAAGTTTAAAGATCCTCAACCATCATCAAGACATGTGTTGGAAGAAGAGGTTGGAATAGATTTAGAAGAAGCTTGAATAATTGACACATGTCAAATTAAGGAAGGCATGAGAGTGATATATGTATTAGTGTAATTATTATACTTTTTGAATATTTATCCTTAGTATAATATTGGAAATAGTATCTTATACTAATTAGGGAGTTGTAATTAGGATATTATTTTCCCATTTTTAGTTGTTGATCTCATTATTTAAGACACAAATGATTTTCATCATTTTTAGATATGAAATGAGAGGAATTTGAGGTTGCAACATCATACGCCCATTTTTTGGGGACTCTTGCCAATTGTTTGACATAATGTCAGCAAGCTAAACATTCTGATTTTGAGTCTAATTTGGTGTTAGATCATCATAATTTGATTGTATATGCATTCTTGGCTATCATTCTTTCACTTGCAGTCAATTATAGTTGTACATTTATGATAAATATGTGATGGTTCACCTCTATACCAAACTGAAAATTTCTGAGACAAAAGTCTGCATAACACACATATTTGACAGCAAATATTCCTTGTTTTTGTTAGGTCCCGAAGACAACAAAGAGGGGGGGGGGGGGGGTGAATCGGTTGTCAAATAAATTCAAACCAACTACCAATTAACCAACTTGATGCTTAATACCGGTAAACTAGTTAAGTATGCCGGTAGACAGTGTTAATAGTAAACTGCTATACCAGTAAAGATTAATGCATGAAACATAAACATAAAGTCATCCACAACACATAACACCGATATTTGTACGTGGAAACCCTGTAAGGGGAAAAACCATGGTGGGAAACCTTACCCACAATCAGATGATACTAATGCAGATAGTAAGTGTACATAAATGGGGTCTGCACATGCAGAAAGGCCAACAGCCTAGAGCTCATTGCTCAATCATAAAATGGTAGTCACACTGACTACAGTTGGATGGTTAAATCCAATAATAATGTACTGCACAAAATAGCATCTTCATATGCTGGATTCAGTACCGGTGTAATACTGATATGCTTATACAAAAACCTAGCTGCACCTTCAAATGATGTCTTCGTGTATACCTCTGCTTAATCTCGCATATACCTTCACTCAATTCTTTTTCGCATTCCACACTTGATCTTATGAATAAGATCTTATATTTATACCATAACCTAAGACCAATTTTCAATAAACATTTTACATACAATATAATATCCGATGCAATTAACTGATTAAACATGTCGGCTGAATGCATTTACATCAATAATAAATCATCTCCATAGTGTGCCAAGCTGATTTGGAAAAGATAAGCCTGCCAGTGTACCCCTAGATAACCCTAGACCTATTTGTCGATAAAAGCAAATATGCAAATATGAATATACCAATGATCAATTCTTCAAATCAAAGTGTCCACATGATGTCTTCAACATTATCAAGTGTCTTCCATATCATTCCAGGTACCAGTGAACATTATATCCTGTCGGTGAACCATATACCAGTAACTGTGCAATAGTTGCTTGCTTGCTGGTGAATGTTGCTGGATCTCCAAAGTGCTTGTTTTCAGTAGGTGTTGACATCAATGACAAAACCATACCAAAATACCAACAATCTCCCCCTTTGGCATTGATGGCAACACAAGATGGAAAAACCATCTGTAAAGCGGAAAATCGCGGTCGAACCCTAGTTGGTCTCCCCTCTTCTAACTCCAAGGAGAGAGAAGGGAGGTTCGCTAGGATTCGATGGGTTTTCACTTAGGAGGAAGACTTTACATTCAAAAGAGGGGTTGAAACTCATAAGATCCAATCCCACACAATGTAAGATTGGATGCTAAATGAATTTCAAGGGTTTGGAAAGCAAAGCTACCCTCTTTTGTAAAGAATGTTGATTAAGGAAATTAAGCTAAGGATGCATAGAAAGTCATAAAGATTCGCTTATAAACTGAGTTTAGGTTATAGGATGAAG
The DNA here is from genome assembly GCF_030272615.1 of Cryptomeria japonica. Taxonomy (NCBI): domain Eukaryota; kingdom Viridiplantae; phylum Streptophyta; class Pinopsida; order Cupressales; family Cupressaceae; genus Cryptomeria; species Cryptomeria japonica. The sequence goes on from NC_081410.1 coordinate 128,726,569, forward strand.
CTGCGGACCTGGAATTAGTAGTAGAATGTCGATACGGCGCTGTCCTGCAAATTTGAGCAAAAGTTGTCAGGACGATGGCGCCCGGCGCCATGGTCCTCCGAAAAATCCGCGAAACGAAGGGGGATCTGTTCGTCTCTGCACAAGGATTCCAGATCTTCAATTTCAGCCGCGTACCTGCAACCTACACACAGAAAAGCGAAGACGATTGGGGGGTTAGGGATTAGGGGTTTGCCTTTAGGTCAAACCCCAGTTTTGGAATTAACCAAGAAATGAGCAAGAGCTGTAAATGTAAATGACTGTAAAACAAGTACTAATACCTTGTTCTAAGGATGTTTGTATCCTTATGTGCAAAGGTTTATATGTTGTATGTTGTAGTATGTGGCATGTAATAAGTGATCTCCTCTTCAATGGTTGAATCCTTGACTTGAATGCAACACTTAGCCTTGAATGGAGACTTGGAATGATCAATTGCTTGAATGCTTGAATGCTTGAGTATAGTTTCCACGCTTTTCACATATGTCCTTCTCATGCCAAATGAGAGAGAAAAATGTAGTTTATATACTTGTCAATTAGGGCTGATAGACTGATTTTCCCGACCTTAGGCCAACCAGGGAAGTATATTTCCAAATTGCAATCAAAAAGACCCGATATCACTTAGGAAACCGGGCCCAAAATAGGACCCAGGGACCAGGGCGCTGGGCGCCATGGTCCTGGAGGACCAGGGTGTTGGGCACCCTGGTCCTGAGGGACCAGGGCGCTGGGCGCTCTGGTCCCACCTCCGAGACAGCAGGGTACAAGGAGGTTCAGGCCAATGGTGCTTGAAAAATGCAGTTTTCAGTGTCGTGAGCAAGTTTTGGGGTCTCCATTCAGGTTGCGTGTTGCGTCGCCATCGTGAAGACCGAAATGCAGTCGAAATTGCAAGTGTCACAATTTTAGGACGCTACATTTAGCCCCCACTTTAGCGGGAGTATGTATGCTCATACTTCCGGTAAAGTACAAGGAAACAACGTTGAAAAACTTTCACCACGTCAAGGAGGCAAGATACACCAAGCCCCCAGTGGACTAAGGATCTTACGACTTTGATTGACAAAGTAAAAGGGAAGATCACAAGGGAGAACCATGACTGTCAGTAGTAAGGTTCCCTCACTATGAGTCATGCAAAAGAAATACCCAAAATCTTCAAGACAAAGCTAAGTTTGCCAAGAAATTTTCAAGTATCTTTGAAAGGATAGACAGGGTGTATGCCCCCCTACGTTAAAGCGATCGCACACGCCTCAACGGGGGTGATTGTTTTAACGTAGTGATACACATAAGAAATGAGAAAGGAAAAGGAGCACGTTATCGCAAAGATTTAGCCCCCAAGTGTGAGATAAACCCAAGGATAATAGACACAAAGCACGAGGTGACTTCGCTTTCCTCGGGGTCAGTATGTTGTATGATAAGTCATGTATATATCATATGGATGTATGCATAATTGTTCTTCATTCCCCAATCAAGGAAGGTCACCTAGAAGAAGGGAACACATGTGTCTTTTGAGTCAACATGAGAGAGACCAAAGAGATCTCAATGCTTTGCATCATCCTCAAGTAGACAACACTAAGGACAACAAATAGAAGAATGAGAATAACATATAGAAGAAGTAACAAAAGAGAGGAGGAGAGAATCTGCTATGCTAATGTAACTAGTCTAGCATGTCATCTACCCCCCGATCTTGCTGATCAATGTTTCGGGAAGGCAGGGAACACGCTAGAGGAGGAACATCCAACACAGCAGATGGAGCTATCACAAGATCCAAACAAGGGCTATGTTCATGTTCCAAGCCACATTGTTCTTGTCTAGGAGCTAAGATAAGTGCTTTAGAAAATTCATTAGATAAATGGTTATCAACATCAACAAGTTCATATTCGCTATTAGAAGTAAGAGGAGTAACATTTTCATCATGCATAACATTTTCATCTATATCATCATCAAGATTTATAAAAATAGGATCTTTAACTCGCACAGGATCAAGACCATCATGCATCTTATGTTTAGGAGATTTAGGCTCAATATCCGGCTGAGGAGAAAATGGAATAATGCTTGTTGAAGGTGTTTTTGGAGATTGTGAAGTTTGAGAAGCAGCTGCTTGAGCCCTAAGATGACGCTTTCGTCGGCGTTCCCGTGCAGAACGATTACGTCTAGTCTTAGTAGGAAGTGTAGAAGATAGAGGAGGAGGAATGTTCTCATCCTTATCACTTGGGTGTTTAGGTTGTGGTCTCTTAGGCTGGATAATAGGAGAAGAAGAAGGTCTCTTCTCTCTATAAAAGGCAGGAGGAGGAACTGCTCCATATAAAGGAAGAATTTTTGGTTTAGGAAGAAGACCAAGTCCATCATGACAAGGAGGTATAGGTCTACTTTTAGAAGATTTATTAGGCATAGACATAGTCACATCCATGGGGACGGGTTGGGAATCTTCTTGAGGAAAGACATTAGTTTTGTCTTTCAAAGGAAGAACTTCCTTCTCAAGAATCATAGGAATGTCAAGTTTAGGTGTTCTAGGTTCACTTAGAGATAGGATCATATCTGTTTTCCACTTTTGATAAGATTTAAAAAGATGATCACTTCGCGGAGGAAGAGATTGGAATTGTTTGGGCCAAAAGTAATCAATAGGAACACTAGAGGTTCTTTCGGCTGGTTTAAAGAGACTATGATTGACAGTAACAACTTCACCATTATGGGGAAATTTTAAACACTTATGAATAGGAGAAGCAATAGCTTTCATGGAAGATAGCCAAGGATAGCCAAGCTTCACACGAAATTGTTCGGAAGATGGAATAATAGCAAAGTTCACATCAAGAGATTTATTATGAACCTCAATAGGCAATGTAATAGAACCAATTGCAGGAGAAGAAAATGCATCAAATAGTTTCACAATCACATCTGTTTTGTCATAGATCACTTGATTCAATTGCAAAGTAAAAAGAAATTCTTCAGTAATAACATTAACCATGCACGAAGGATCAATAAGCACTCCACGGCAAGGTGTATTTTTGACTTTTACAACTACGTATAAAGGACCATCAGGTGCTCTAATGGTTTCACTAGAATCAAATGTGATGGAAGGTTCTTTAGGGATTTCTTGCTGCTCTACAAAGTTAATCACATTCGGAGTCATAGACACAAGACCATCAGATGAGAAAGAGGAATCATTAGCCTCAATCGCATTAGAGGTATGAGAGGTATGAGAAGGTAATGGATCAGTAAAAATCTGAAGATTTTGGTTAGGAGGAGCTACAGATGTGTTGCCTTTATCATTCACTCCAGAAACAGAAATAGTATTATTATCAATCAAATCTTGAATTTTACCCTTTAAAGAAAAATATTTTTCAGTATCATGCCCAGGCTGACGATGAAAGTGACAAAAAGCTTTGTGATCAAAATAAGGTGAAGTAATCTTTGCAGGATCAATTTGTCGTATAGGAGGAAGAGTAAGCACATTTTGTTCCAGTAACTTATTCATAATACTATGCAATGATTCATTCAAAGGAGTATACTTTCTTTCTTTCTTGAAAAATTTAGAAATAGGAGGCACACCTGATGCTGCATTCACATTGTTGTTGATGATGTTTTCATTGAATTTGATGGAATCTCTGTTCGGTTTAAACTTCCCAAATGGTTGTTGACTGCTATCACCCTTATCACTCGGAGCCATAGGATGTGATTGTTCCATTTGACTCACAGTCAGTTGATAATTGTGAAGAGTTGCACACAACTGTTGGAAAGAAGTAAACTCAGAAAACAGAAGTTTGTCTCGAATATCTTTTTGTAAATTAGAAATAAAGATTCTTTGAATATCATTGTCAGGCACTGGAAAGGAAATTTGAGCATACAAATGCTTATATCTACCAATGAAATCAGTCACTTTTTCTTTAACACCTTGTTTACAATGCATTAAATCAATCAAAGTAACTTTAGGACTTATATTGTTTTGAAATTGTTGAATGAAAGCATTTGCAAGTTGTTCGAAAGAAGTAATAGAATAAGAAGGCAACGAGCAATACCATTGTAGGGCTTTGTCTCTTAATGTTCTGGTGAATAGTTTTGCAAGTAACCTTTGGTCATAAGCAAAATCAGTACATATTGTTTGAAAAGTCTTAACATGTGTTAGAGGATCTCCTTTACCATTATAAAGCTCCAAATGCGGGATTTCAACATGTTTAGGAGGAATAGCTCGAACAATATCAAGAGAAAGTGGGCTCGCAACATCAAATGTGGGCACACTAAACTTAGATTGATTCATAGAGGCAATTTGTTGCTGTAAAGAAGAGACAGTTTGTGCAAGATTATTAATGGTAGCTTCAGTCGAAGAGTTCATATTAGGTGTGTTAGATTGAGATGGAGGTGTGATGTTATTGAAAGAAGGTAAAGAGTAAGGTGGTGGGACTCTATGATAATTAGTCATAGGAGATGATTGGACAAGAGGAACACTACAAGGAGGAATGGAATGGTTAAATGAATTGCCCCCTTGCGTCATGTTCATTTGTGAAGATGTAATAGGAACACTCATTGAAGGAATGAATGAAGAAGTCGGATTGAATGAAGGAATAGGGTTAATTGAAGAAGGAGGATTGCCCCCATGACTAGTGATCACAGGAGGAATGTCTTGTATAGAGGTAGCCATGATGTTTGATGTAAAGGTAGGTATGTTAGCAATAGAAGTGGTCAAAGGAATAGAATGATTGACTTGTGTAGGAGGCTGTGTATAACCTAAAGATTCAGCACAACTCTTCATAGGCATCACATTCGAATCCACAATGTGTGCGATACCACGTAAAACATCAATTCCATTCTTATCACTTTGAAGCATGCGTTTTAGACCCTCAATTAAAGGAAGAGCTTGACTATCGGGATACTCATGAGACATCCATTGGTGAAAATCGTCAAATTGGTTATCCAATTTGGAAAGTTGTTCAACGGAAACTTCATGGAGAGCTTCTTCATCATTCGGAGGATTAGAGGAATTACCCATGTCCTCGTTAAAAAGGCTACTCAAATTAGGTTCCATCTCCTCGGTAGTTAAACCTCGGAAAGACTTAATTCTATGGCTTCTTCTAACGGGAATAGTGTAAGTAGGGCTTGTTGTTGTAAAACTCATGCACTAGAAAGAGAGAGAAGATTTTGAATTTAGAGGTAGCAATTTTCAGTAAAATCAGCCAATCTTCTGGATTTAAGCTGTTAAATGCAATCACGACAGTCTCCCGAAATTTCAGAAAAAATGTCCGGGACCGTGGCGCTCGGAGTGCAACACGGTCCTTGCAACTTTTTTCAAAATTTGCAGGGATGAAAGGTATGATGATTCTAGAGCTAATCTGAAAAAATTGAGTGATTTTACGATCTGTAGATAGGCCAAATTAAAGTTGCAATCTCAAAATTGAACCCTATCAAGATTGTCGAAAAATGCAAAATTTGAATTTTGAAAAAGAGAGGGAAACTGAAATTTTGAATTTTATGATTTTAGAGGGAATGTCAAAAGCAGTGCAAGTTTTGAAATTTAAAAATTGATTCAATTTCACGCAAAATTCAATTTTGAAAGCGGAAATCAAAGTTGTTGTAATTAGGCACTTAATTTCAAAAGTCACAAAATGCAAGAATTTGAATAAAGCACTGAAATTTTGAATGAATGCAAACACAATTTTCAGATTTAGGACAGTAAGAACACAATTTTGACACAAAATTTCAATTTCAACAATTTTTGAATGATTAGGAGCCTTAAACTAGGCAATCACAAGACCAACTTTGACTGTAATTTTGAAAGTGTTATAACTGACAAAATCAGCCAAAATTCTGGATTTTAGTAGGAAAATACAGCAAGATCTCGCTCCCAAAATTTTGGAAAAAATGTCGGGGACGATTGCGCTCGGAGTGCAACACGGTCCTCGCAACTTTTTTCCAAATTTTCAGGGATGCAAGATATTGTGATTTTATTACAGAATCCAAAGTTACAGCTGATTTGGAGATGTTTTGTTCGGTCAAATTGTCAAACAAAGGTTGAATTAAGAGGGTTTCAAAAATTAGGGTTTTGACATTTAACCACTTAATTTTCAAAATTAAAGTACAGATATGAATTGATAATTTATAATAGAAAAGCAGATCTAAAGCAAGCATTAATAATTAAACATTTCGCAAGTTCAATGTTCAAAAAAAAGAAAATTTAGGGTTTTTATGCAATCACCTCTAAAATTTTGCAAAAGATCAAACATGGAAATGTAATCAAGGAATCAATTTTCAGATCTAATCATGAATAATCAGAAAGGATGTTCACGTCGGGTTCACCAAAATGTAAAGCGGAAAATCGCGGTCGAACCCTAGTTGGTCTCCCCTCTTCTAACTCCGAGGAGAGAGAAGGGAGGTTCGCTAGGATTCGATGGGTTTTCACTTAGGAGGAAGACTTTACATTCAAAAGAGGGGTTGAAACTCATAAGATCCAATCCCACACAATGTAAGATTGGATGCTAAATGAATTTCAAGGGTTTGGAAAGCAAAGCTACCCTCTTTTGTAAAGAATGTTGATTAAGGAAATTAAGCTAAGGATGCATAGAAATTCATAAAGATTCGCTTATAAACTGAGTTTAGGTTATAGGATGAAGATGCGGACCTGGAATTAGCAGTAGAATGTCGATACGGCGCTGTCCTGCAAATTTGAGCAAAAGTTGTCAGGACGATGGCGCCCGGCGCCACGGTCCTCCGAAAAATCCGCGAAACGAAGGGGGATCTATTCGTCTCTGCACAAGGATTCCAGATCTTCAATTTCAGTCGCGTACCTGCAACCTACACACAGAAAAGCGAAGACGATTGGGGGGTTAGGGATTAGGGGTTTGCCTTTAGGTCAAACCCCGGTTTTGGAATTAACCAAGAAATGAGCAAGAGCTGTAAATGTAAATGACTGTAAAACAAGTACTAATACCTTGTTCTAAGGATGTTTGTATCCTTATGTGCAAAGGTTTAGATGTTGTATGTTGTAGTATGTGGCATGTAATAAGTGATCTCCTCTTCAATGGTTGAATCCTTGACTTGAATGCAACACTTAGCCTTGAATGGAGACTTGGAATGATCAATTGCTTGAATGCTTGAATGCTTGAGTATAGTTTCCACGCTTTTCACATATGTCCTTCTCATGCCAAATGAGAGAGAAAAATGTAGTTTATATACTTGTCAATTAGGGCTGATAGACTGATTTTCCCGACCTTAGGCCGACCAGGGAAGTATATTTCCAAATTGCAATAAAAAAGACCCGATATCACTTAGGAAACCGGGCCCAAAATAGGACCCAGGGACCAGGGCGCTGGGTGCCATGGTCCTGGAGGACCAGGGCGCTGGGCGCCCTGGTCCTGAGGGACCAGGGTGCTGGGCGCCCTGGTCCTGAGGGACCAGGGCGCTGGGCGCTCTGGTCCCACCTCCGGGACAGCGGGGTGCAAGGAGGTTCAGGCCAATGGTGCTTGAAAAATGCAGTTTTCAGTGTCGTGAGCAAGTTTTGGGGTCTCCATTTAGGTTGCATGTTGCGTCGCCATCGTGAAGACCGAAATGCAGTCGAAATTGCAAGTGTCGCAATTTTAGGACGCTACACCATCAAAGTGCCAAAACAGAAATGCCAAATACCAAAAACCAACAAGCTCAATTTCTCCCCCTAGGAACATGAGTTTATCCAAAGATTTATTTTCAATACCAATCTCTCCTTAAAAGATAATGTGTTTTTCCATAGATATCTCTCCCCCTTTGACATCAAATGCCAAGTAAAAAAAAATCAAGTTCATACAAAATACCAACTACCCCCCTTGAGAAGTAGCTTCCTCATCAAAGACCGAAATAAAAGATTTGTCTTTTAATTCTGTCGGTTGATGACAATCACCAACTGTCTAAGTCTCTACCGGTGGTGGTATGACTCCAAACTGATCTCTGAGATATTCAAAAGTCTCCTTAGGCAAAGGTTTTGTGAAAATATCTGCAAGTTGTTCTTTAGTATTCACATAAACCAGTTTTATCTCTTTTTCTTCAACTTTTTCCCTTAGAAAATTTAGTTTGGTAGAAACATGTTTTGTTTTAGAATGTAATACCGGATTCTTAGATATATCAATTGCTACAGTGTTATCACAATATATAGTAATGGGTTCCTTGCATTTTATCTTTATGTCTTTCAACATTTGTTTAAGCCATAGTACCTATGTACAGTTAGTTGCTGCTGCAACATATCCTGATTCTGTTGTTGATAAAGATGTACAACTTTGTTTCTTACTCAACCAAGAAACTAATCTCTTTCCAAGAAAGAATGCTCCTCTAGTGGTGCTTTTTCTATCATCCGCATCTCCTACCCAATTTGCATCTGTGTATGCACATAGGTCAAAATTTTCATCTCTAGGATACCATAATCCAAGATTTGTTGTGCCTTGTAAGTACCAGAAAATCCTTTTTACTGTTGATTCATGATTTTCCCTAGGATTACTTTGAAATCTAGAAACAATACATACTGCATTCATAATATCAAGTCTGGTTTGTGTCAAATATAGTAAACCTCCTATCATAGATTTGTATCTAGTTGGATTAACAGGTGTAGATTCATCCCTTTGAGATAATTTGTCATTTGTAGTCATAGGTGTGCTTACCGGTTTAGAGTTCTCCATCCCAAATTTCTTTAGTAATTCTTTCAAGTACTTGGATTGACTCAAAAATATACCTTTATCAATCTATGGAATCTGCAATCCTAAGAAGAATTTTATTTCTCCAATCATAGACATTTCAAATTCTTGCTACATTTTAATAGAAAATTCCTTACATAATCCATCTTCTCCTCCAAAGATTATATCATCAACAAATACTTCAATAATCAAGATGTCATCATTAGTTATTTTGTAATATAAATTTCTATCTGCATTTCCTTCAGTAAAACCAATCTTTAAAAGATACTTATCCAATCTTGCATACCAAGCTCTTGGGGCTTATTTTAATCCATACAGAGCTTTTCTTAACCTGCAAACCATATCATTGTCATCTGTCAAGGAAAATCCATTAGGTTGTTCAATACATACTTCCTCTTCAAGATCTCCATTCAAAAATGCACATTTAATATCCATTTGATAAACTTTGTAGTCCTTGTGAGCTGCAAAAGCCAAGAATAATCTGACTGCCTCAATTCTGGCTATCGGTGCAAAGGTTTCATTGTAATCAACTCCTTCTTTCTGAGAATATCCCTTACACACTAGTCTTGCTTTATTTCTGACAACTTTACCATCTTCATTAAGTTTGTTTCTAAATACCCATTTGGTTCCAATTACATTTTTACCTTTAGGCTGGGGAACTAATGTCCAAGTATTATTTTTCTCAATTTGTCCTAATTCTTCTTCCATAGCTTTAATCCAAAATTTATCTTCACATGCCTCATTGATAGATGATGGTTCAATTTGAGAAATAAGACATACCTCTTCATTTGCCAATCTTACTCTTGTCATAACTCTGTTAAATTTGTTTCCAATTATCTGATCTTCAGAATGATTCAATCTTACATACCGGGGTGTCTTAGTTTGTTGTTGTTCTTCAATTATTGTGGAATCCTCTAATGATACTGAGGTAAATGGATCTTCATTCTGTACAGGTGGATTCAGTGTAGATTCATTTGTCATAATTTCTATTGCCGGTTCAGAGTCTATATACCTTGAAGTTCCTCTGAATTGTTCATCAATCTTTACATTTGTACTCTCAACAATTTTTTGCAATCTCTTATTAAAACATCTATATGCCTTGCTCTTAGATGAATAACCAAGAAATATTCCTTCATCACTTCTAGGATCAAATTTGCCAATATACTCATCTCTTCTAATATAACATTTACTTCCAAAAATTATGAAATACTTAAGAGTAGGAGTATTACCAAACCATAGTTCATGAGGGGTCTTACCAGTTTCACCTTTGATGTGAACTTTGTTCAATGTATAGACATCAGTGCTAACTGCCTCTCTCCAATACACATGTGGTAGATTTGCTTCTGATAGCATACTTCTTGCTGCATCCAAGATAGTTATGTTTTTCCTTTCAACAACTCCATTCTGATGTGGTGTCCGAGGTGCTGATAACTGTCTTCTGATTCCATTCACTTCACATAATGTATTAAAGTCCTTAGATGTGAATTCTCCTCCTTGATCTGATCTTAAACATTTGATTTTCTTACCGGCTTCATATTCAACCATTGCTTTGAACAGTTTGAACTTCCCAAGTGCTTCTGATTTTTCTTTGAGAAAAGTAACCCAACACATTCTAGAATAATCATCAATAATTAGCATGAAATAGCTATCACCTTGTAAGCTTTTAGTTCTAGCTGGACCACATAAATCAGTGTGAATTAAATCAAGAGCATTATTGGATTTTTCTGGAATACTTTTGAAACTAGCTCTAACTTGTTTTCCAAATTGACATTCCTTACAAATTGTATTATGAGGTTTTACAATTTTAGGTAGATCTCTAACTGCCTTAGAAGTACTGATTTTTACCATGCAATCAAAGTTTACATGACATAGTCTCTTATGCCATAACCAACTTTCATCTATATGTGCAATTAAGCATGCCTTTTCACTGTTATTCAAATGAAAGATATTACCTCTAGTCTGATTACCGGTTGCAATTTCCAAACCAGTTCTATTCATGATTTTGCATTTTCCATTTTTAAATTGTAACGAAAATCCTTTCTCAACTAATTGACCAACACTTAAAAGATTATGCTTTAATCCTTCAACATAGTAGACATTGTCAATGTTATACTTACCATCAAGAGATATTGAACCCTTACCTTTGATTGAACAAGCTTTGTCATCTCCAAATCTTACTAAACCTCCATTGTATTCTTGACAGTTCAAGAATTTACCTTTGTCCCTAGTCATGTGATGTGAGCATCCTGAGTCAATGATCCATTCATCCTTTGCTTCAACTTTAGCTGCTAGGGTTTGTTCTACCGGTTGATCCTCTGTTATAGCAACAAAAACTCATCCATTGTCTGTTGGATCCTCATCAGAATCATCAGACACACCTTCATTAGCAATGTAACAGGATTTGTCTGTGTTCATATTAAATCTGTATCTCTGATATTTAGGACTAGGCTTGTATGTTCTTCTAGCTTCTTCTCTTAGTCTAGCATGTCTATCAGGGCATCTTGAAGCCATATGACCAATCTTATTGTAGTTAAAGCATTTAAAGGGTGCTTTACCTTCATACTTACTTCCAACTGGACCTTTTGGCATTTTTCTTGCAAATAGTGCTTCAAGTTCTTCAAGCTCTTCATTCTCCTTCTTAGTTTCTTCAAGTTCTCTTGCATAAAAGGCTCTGCAGTCTGATTTGTCAAATGATGGAGCAGATGATGTTGATGCTTTAAAGGCCAAATCAGTTTTTATAGTAGCAACAAGACCAAATTCCTCAATTTCAAAGGCTGAAAGTTTTCCAAACAATGTATCCCTAGTTACTGATGTATTAGGCATTGTTCTTAACTCATTTATAGCAGTAACCTTCATTTTATATCCTGGTGGTAATCCTCTTAAGATTTTTGAAACAATTTCATCCTCACTCAGGGTTCCTCCACAACATTTAATACCCAAAACAATTTCATTTACTCTTTCCATAAAAGCAGAAATCCTTTCATCTTCTTCCATTTTCAAATGTTCATACCTGACTCGGAAGCTTTCAAGTTTTGCAATCTTGACTATGGAATCTCCTTCATTTAGTGTTTCCAAATGATCCCAAATAGATTTAGCAGTAGACCTATCCGATAATCCCATGATTTGTTGATCTGATAATGCGCTCAAAAGTTCTTCTCTTGCTTTGGAATCATTCTGTTCATCTTTAGCTAAGGTAGTTGGAGCAGTCTGACCAGCTACAACAATAGTATAACCATTCTTTGTAACATCCAGATGTCTTTACCAATGCAATTCAAATGTGTCTCCATCCTGATCTTCCATATCCCATAGTTGGTTCCATCAAGTTTAGGACTATCCTTCCCAAAATAATTAGTAGACATTGGATCTCCTCAAGTTGTCAAACTTCTACAAAAGAGGACTAATCTCTGATACCAATTGTTAGGTCTCAGAGACAACTAAGAGGGGGGGGTGAATCAGTTGTCAAATAAATTCAAACCAAAAACTAATTAACCAACTTGATGCTTAATACCGGTAAACTAGTTAAGTATGCCGGTAGACAGTGTTAACTGTAAATTGCTATACCGGTAGAGATTAATGCATGAAACATAAACATAAAGTCATCCACAACACATAACACCAATATTTGTACGTGAAAACCCTGTAAGGGGAAAAACCATGGTGGGAAACCTTACCCACAATCAGATGATACTACTACAGATAGTAAGTGTACATAAATGGGGTCTGCACATGCAGAAAGGCCAACAGCCTAAAGCTCACTGCTCAATCACAAAATGGGAGTCACACTAACTACAGTTGGATAAATCCAATAATAATGTACTGCACAAAATAGCATCCTCATATGCTGGATTCAGTACCGATGTAATACAAATATGCTTATACAAAAACCTAGCTTCACCTTCAAATGATGTCTTCATGTATACCTCTGCTTAATCTCGCATATACCTTCACTCAATTCTTTTTCGCATTCCACACTTGATCTTATGAATAAGATCTTATATTTATACCATAACCTAAGACCAATTTTAGTAGGTCAACTCTACAAGATATTACAATAAACATTTTACATACAATATAATATCCAATGCAATTAACTAATTAAACATGTCCTCTTAATGCATTTACATCAATAATAAATCATCTCCATAGTGTGCCAAGCTGATCTAGAAAAGATAAGCCTATCGCTGTAACCCTAGATAACCCTAGACCTATTTGTCAGTAAAAGCAAATATGCAAATATGAATATACCATTGATCAATTCTTCAAATCAAAGTGTCCACATGATGTCTTCGACATTATCAAGTGTCTTCCATATCATTCCAGGTACCAGTGAACATTATATCCTATCGGTGAACCATATACCAGTAACTGTGCAATAGTTACTTGCTTGCCAGTGAATGTTGTTGGATCTCCAAAGTGCTTGTTTTCAGTAGGTGTTGACATCAATGACAAAACCATACAAAAATACCAATAGTTTTTTAGTCATCATTGGACAAGGGATATTACACAATCATACTAAATAAATTTCAAACCCCATAATTTGTATAGAGAACAACAAATTTGGACTCAAGAGCTTCTAGAGTAATTTTTGAGGTTAAATGAATCTATGAACAATAGTTTAAACATGAATAGTGTTTATTTACACTATGAATATTATTTGATGTTGTGATTAATGTCTTAGGCATGGACAATGTTTTAGGTGTGAATAATGTTTTCAAGTATGAATAGGTTTTTTTGGTAATGAAGAGATTTTCTAGGGGCTATGAATAATGGTTTAAGCCTTGTGTAGTTTTTTTAGGCTTTTTTTGCTTGCCTAAAGGAATAGTTTCATGAAAATAGACATCAGTTGGGAATACGATATCCAAATTTTAAAAAATAAATAGACATTGGAATGTTGATTCTATGATATAAAACATCTTTAAAACATGTACCCTGGCAATTGCAACTACAACATGTGACAACATTCCTCTATTATTTATCCTATGATAGATGCTCATACCTTGTTCCAAAACTTCCAATTTCTCTAAGGCAGTCTGTCAAACAATCGACATGCCTTATCTCATCTCACACATTTTGCATACATGACTGCCAGGGCAATTGCAGCTACACCAACTAATACAATTCTTGGACGTCCACACCCTATTCCAAAGCTCCCATTTTCGCACAGGCTAGGGGATATTGACACCTTTACACCTGCGCCCAGGCCAATGAAGAATCATGTCACGGTTCTGACCCCGCAAAGTCAAAACCTTACCACTTTTGAACTGATTGACCTGCTTTGACTCATTCTAGTAGGAAGAATCAAGGGTTGGGAGCCGCATGGAAGTTCTCGGGGAGAGGGGCAGATATGGATATATAGATGGGTGACTGATACTAATGAATGAAAGAAGGGAAATGAATCCTATTGGTCTTTAGTTCCCGGGAGCATGCCCTATTCCATGAGCCGACATTGCTCCCATTTTTGCACAGGCTGGGGGATGTTGGCAGAGCTTTACACCTGCCCTATTCCATAAGCCGACATTGCTCCCATTTTTGAAAACCCTATTCCATGAGCCGACATTGCTTGGAGCTGGCATTAATCAGTAAAAATGGTTCACATGCCTCATCCAAAAGCTGGAGTACGCTTACTCTGGGCGGGAGTACACTGCTAGGGCCGCAATGTGAGAATGGGAAGAGGCCGCGAGAATAATTTTTGAAATGTCTTGGTATTTTTTTTTAAGTAATGCCCACGGTCATCGGAATTTCGACGAACACCGGCACTTTTTGTAAAAAAGCAAAAATTTCATTGCCAATTCCTTCTTTGTCGAATATAGATATTGAATTATCGTCGGAATTCTGACGAATGCAAGCAAATTTTCAAAAAAAAATCAAATTTGTTCACAATATACCTTCTCCGTTGAAAAGCTACGTTGGAATTTTAGGCCAAATGTATTAGTGCTATAATGGTGGATTATAATGTGTGCCACTAGGACATAGAGTTAATGCTTTTGAAAACATCGAAGATAGATCATATTAGCATTATTAATATTTTTAACATTATCATCAAAATGATCATCTAAATTGGTCACAATAGGAGGTTTGGTAGGAGGAGAAGAAGAAGAACCTTTTTGAATTGAATACTTCAAATTTTCATGAGGTTGGTCAAGATAAGGCTCCTCTTTAGGTGTGGAAGATGACAAGGAAGGCCTAGAACAATGGATCAAATCAACATTCAATTGATTAGTAGAGGAATCAAGTTTGGAAGCAAACTCATAAGGCTTGGCATGGTATCTTCATCGATATTCTCTCACACTACAATTTTTTTGGTATGACTTGAAGCTTTTGTAGAAGAAGGTTGGAGATCACTCAACATCAATTTATTTTCTTCTTTTTCTCTAGGAATATAAGGAGGAATAAAATGAACCACTAAAGCTTGAGAGATAGGAGGTGTCAAGAACTTACCTCTTTGTTCTTTATAAGATTGTGGAGTTGGAACCATGACATATATAGAAGGAGTGTTAGGATTAGGGAGGAGTTCTTGTCTAGGATGTAATTCAATTGTTCTTATGGAATAGGAAGAGATACTTCTATATCAATAGATGATGAAGGATCCTTAGATGTAGTAGTTGAAGCAAATCCCAAAGGATTATCTAGGGATAAGGAAGACATCCTATTGGATTTAAAATATTGATAGGAAAGGAATAGGATATCTTGATGAGGTTTGAGTGGTTGAGGTGTTTGAAGCTAAAATTATTCAAGGGCTCAAAGCTTCCACAATTAGCTAAAGGCTTAAAAATACTATGGTGTATAATTATAACTTATCCTTTGTGAGAGAATTTCAAACACTTATGAATGGTAGAAGAGACTTCCTTCATGGATGTGAGCCAAGGATAACCAAAATTCAAATAAAATTAGTTTGAGGTAGGGATAACTACAAGAGAATTTCTAAGCACTTAGAGCCGACTTCAATGGGAAGGTTGATGGAACCTACGGTAGAACAAGTAAAACCATAATGCACCTTAATCATGAAATCAGAGTAATCATACATGTCTTGATATAATTTAGGTGTACAAATATATTCTTCCATAATAACATTCATCATACATACTAGATCAATAAGCACTCCATGTGAGATTTTATTTTTATTTTGATAGTAATGTATAATGGACCATCAAGTGCATTTTTATGATATCATGTGAAGTAAAGGTAATATTTGGTTCACATCTAGGTTTAGGTTTGTCTTGGTCTATCAAGTTCACAATATTTTTGAATCCATTGGATATGTAATCAATGGCCATATAGCTACCATCTATATGCTTAACAACATTGGTGGAAATAGAAGGCAAAGAATTGGTAAATATTTGCAATTTTTGATTAGGTGATGCTACAAATTTATCATTTTGATCATTCACACCATCCAGTACAATAACATCAGAGTTGATTAGGTCTTGAGTTGTATTTTATAGATGATACATATCATTGTGTCATGTTTAGGTTGATGATGATATTGACAATAGACTTTTGCGTTAAAGAAAGGAGGTAAAAGTTCTGAGGTATCTATTGTTACAAGATAGGGTTGTCGTTGCACCAAAAGATTGACCTGTCAATGCTCGATACAACCACTAGACTTATAAAATCCATAGGAGGCTGTTAAACCATGTCGCAAATCTCCACAAGGGATTTTGGCCCACTGCCAACAATCCCCCTCCCAGCATCACTCGCTGCGACCTATGTGATTCGAACCTATGACCAAGCTCTGATACCACTTGTTACAAGCTAGGGTTGTCATTGCACCCAAATATCAACCTATCAATGCCCGATACAACCACTAGACTTATAGAATCCACAAGAGGTTGTTAAACCATGTCACAAATCCCCACGAGGGACGTTGGCCCACTGCCAACATCTACAGGATTGATAGGGGGAAGATTCATCAAGTTGTTAATAAATTGAAGAATAATAGAATGTAAAGATTCAGAAAGAGTTGTGAAGTTTGGATTCTTGAATGGTTTAGAAGAATGATGAGATACAACACAACATGTTGTGGTTGCAACTTGAGTATAAACATTGTTGTAAGAATTGTTGTTGTTGATCTTAATGAAGTTTTTGTTTTGTTTTCTAAAGCCTCGGTATGTTTTATGAAAATCTTCAGTCTTATCAACTGGAGTCAAAGATGAAGAAGTTTCATATTGACTAATCTGGACTTGATATTGATGAAGTGTTGTGCACAAGTGTGTTCAAAGTATTGGTATTACAAAAGTAAAAAAATTTCTCTAATATGTGATTATAGATTGTTAGTAAAAACTCATTGAGTATTGACATCAGAATAGAATAAAAAATTATAAATACAAATTTTGATATCTACCAATGAAATTAGTCAATTCTTCCTTAGCACCTTGTTTCCAATACAATAAATAAATTAGTCATTGTAACTTGTGGCCTAATATTGATCTGAAAATGTTGCAAGAATTTATCCACTAGTTTCTTAAAAGTAACAATTGAAGTATTAGGTAAGAAGCAAAACCATTCAAAAGAAGTTTCTATTAAGGGTTGAGGGAAAAATTTTGCAAGTTTTTCGTCAAAAAAGAAATTAGTACATAAAGTAGAAAATACTTTTACATGAGTATGGGGGTCAACTTTTCCATTGTATTTCTCAAACTGAGGGACCTTATTGTTTTGAGGGAGTTGGGTTTAAAGGATCTCAATGGAAATCCGACTACTTGAAATATATGAAGGGATAGTGGATTGGGATTAAGTTATGCTGCCAAATTATTGTTGTAAAGATGAAATATTTTATAACAAATGGTTTACAATGGCCTGGATTGATGAATTAATTTGGGAAATGTTAGATTGTGATGGAGGATTTGAAAGTAAAGTATGGTAAGTAGGTGGAACATTGTGGTAAGTGGGTGGAGGAGATGGTTTATGCATGTTTTGAGAAACAAAAGGGAGTTAGGTTGAAGATGGAATATAAGTATATTGATTGGTAATATTAACCCCATTACTAATGTGGATAAAATTAATATTTTGTGCAGTGGTAGCCATAAGGGAATATGTATCAATAGGAATATCCAATCACTTCCACACAACTAGCTATCTTCATAGTGTTTTCATCCATTATGTGAGCTATGCCACATAGAACTTCCACACCATATTCATCACCTTGAATCAAATTCCTTAAAGTATAAATCAAGGGGACAACATCTCTAGCCACCTATTCTTGACTCAAATTATTGAAGATTTTCCAATTTCTTGTATACCTTCCCTAATTATTCATTAGACACTTGCATTCAAGGGTCATCCTCATCATGAGAAGTATGAGGTGAAGGATTGTCACTAATTTTAGGAAAGGTGGATGTTAGATTAAGAGAATATGATCCACCCAAGCCCCTAGATGGGAATAAATTAACACTCAACTCAGGCTCAACACCATTAGCATTGAAACCATGAGAATCCATGAGTTTATAACTTCTTCTCACAAATATATTAGATTCAAAATAATGAGTTATCAAAATCATAAACAAGTACAAGCTCCAACAACACACAATTGATCTCAGGAAACAAAGAAGGAAGGCTAAAGGCAAAGGTAAAGGAATTGGTTTATGCTTTCAATGCCTTTCATGCAATTATGAATAATGATAAAGCCATCAATAAATAAATGCTATGCAATGATATCGATTATACAATTAATTAAACAAGTAATTAAACTATATGATATAGCAATGATATGATCAATTAACCACCTATTAAAGCAATATGAGAAAAAGACGAGATAATTAATCAATGAATGCAAACATAAAAGGTGAATTTAATAAATTAATTTATTTTTTTATCAAATTAAACTTAGGTCTAAAAATACAAATCAAAAATTATGTAAGCTTTGTCAAGTTCACTAAAATGAAATGGTGTTGGAAATGGGTTCTCTAATGTGGAAATGCAAACTATGAACTCATTCACCATTCCAATTTGTTGAACACACCATAGGACTGAGAAGGGGGTTGAGTCAATCTAGATCAATTTCTTTTTAATTATATATAAATTAATCTTATACTACAATTGCAAAACATGAAAGCACAAAGCACATGTTGTTTCCCAAATCAACAGATCATTTGAATCCTAAAGATGAACCACTTCCTTATGCTTAGACTTAGGATAGATTTGACCTACGAATGAGAATCAATCTTAAAAATGATTGACTTCTCCTATGCTACAAACTACTACAAATATTGTTCATTATGCAAAAATATCCTAGTGAAAATATGTCAATGAATTATGATTTTAACCTTGAATTGGCTCAATTCTTGGTCTATTAAACAATCAAGCAACACTTGGGAGAGGATTCTAATTTAACCCTACTCCTACAACAAAAAATAAAAGAGATTCCAATTTCGGTAAATTTGTAAAAAGGCATCAAACCAATGCCTATCTTTGGGTATAGAGTCAAATATTAGAAAGTTAGAAACTATGAATGAATTACCTCAACAATTAACATTTGAAATTTAGGAACTTGTTTCTTGTGTCGAGGTTTTACACCAAAGAACCCTCTTATGCAACCATAGATAATTCTACTTACTGATCCAGATTATAAAATCAAAACCACAATTATTCATTCAAAGCATGTTTAATTCTTCCTTGAAAAGAGCAAAGAATAAAACAATACAATTATAAGGAAGTTGTAATGACAAATTGAAACACCCTTGATGTTGAAATTCATATAGTTTTGATTACACAATGTGGAGACAACTCTATGATATTACCAAAATAATTCAAATTTGGCTGGCACTTGCTTTAGGAAAACACTTGCAACCCCGAACTTATTTTCAACAATTTCCCATTTTTTCCTAGCCTAATACCAAGTTCCCGAACCTCCTTTGTTATGCGGTCCTGATTTCCCTTTTATAAAAACAAGGGAGCACTTCAAACCATTACAACTTTTGGTTACAAAACTATTCATAGTCAAATAGAAAAATATTTGTCTACCCATCTTAATACAAATAATTACAAATTAATTATGCATTTTATCAATAAATCTTTGATCTTCAACCTGTATATGTTTTGCTATTTTATTCTCGTGAAAAATGTCCTATTTGATAAAAATTCTTCCCTAAAATGATTATTTCGCTTATTGTTGATTAAAGTTCCACATGCCTTTACTTAGAATTCCACCTCTTTTAACATTTGCAATGAAAACATTTCGACCTTCTATAATTTTCTCATTTTCAATTCACATTCACCTCCATATGAACAATATTCACCTTTTGAGTAAAACACTCTTATTGCATCATTACACTCTCTTGATGAAAAACAATTTTCCTCTTTTGTAAATAGAAATAATATCTATGTTTGATAAATATTTTATCCCACAAAATGCTACTTCTGTAATAATATTCTTATTGTTCAAATGTTGTCCTCACTTGGTAAAATATTCCTCTTAGAGTGAAAACTTTATCCTTTGCCTAATATGTCACATGAAGACATTTCATTCATATTTTCACCTTTTGATCTTTATTTTCTTTGAATTCTCTCTATTTTCACTCATATATCATTGTGATGAAAATATGTTTCACTAAATGAAAAGTATACTCCTATCAGCAGTAAAACAATTCATGCTGCCCTCACAATTAAAACATTTGCCTTATTCACTTTGGCTTCGCCATGAAAAATACTCTTTCCACAATATACTTCCTTTTGATTCTTATCATATGAAACCCATATCCTCCTTTCAATCATTTGTTAAAACATCACATGAAACCATATTCTTCACAAAATTATTTTTAAGTGTCTTGTAATCTTCTTTGGTAAGTTCATTTGATATCGATGTCAACATTGTGATTGGCCAAACAACAATAATTAAGGGAAATCTTAAATCACATCTAATCTAATTTCTCAATTCTATGTTTAAACAAAATAACCAACTTGATAAGCTTTAACTGGATTTGATTGTGTGTAAGATTTAAATCAAACTGTTTCTTATCGTCATGGGATGTGAAAGATTGATTGATAGATTTTATTCGATGAACAAACTTCAACAGACTATCTTATAGCTACATTGATGTGGATCATATCGAACCCACACAATTTCAGAATAGTTAATTTTGCCATTGCACACAACTTCATTATCTTTGATTCCATATAATTTTGCATACACATTGAACAAAGAAATCCAAATCATAATATTTGACAAAAATCTTCCCTCAATGTGTCTCCCATCTATTGATTGCACTTGCTTGAAAATCTTCAAAGTCTTTACCAAATTCATTTTCTGTATACCTCATTCACTACCAATATTGCATTTCATGAGATGACATCTCTTCGAGGTAACTGGTCAACAGCTCACACGCCTTGTCTTTGCCTTGAGATAAATTGCCAAATAGTTCTTCCACGTTCTGCATGCATATATATTCAAGATCATTTCCAACTATAATATTTGATAAAAATCTGTAAACTTTGATGGATATCCATACACTATTACAAAGCTTCTATATTGGCACTGGTTGGAATATGTTAGCAAATGTTGTGGATTTTGGCTTTACACCTACGAGTTGGATTTGCTTCACATTTTTTAAAACCTTTTTGACTGATATTTTTGAGTATATTGTGCAATCATTACATTCCATTCCTTGGTGGCTATCCCGTTGGACATTCTGTGAATCAACTTATGAGTCAATAGTTTGTGTGTTTATTACCAGAGTATTTCTAACTGTAATATTTGGTAGGGAAGATATTGAGAAAGGTTGTGGAATTTGGTTTCGCCATTTTGAACAAATTCATTCTCTGCAAATCTTGAAATCATTGCATTCTACGAGTTCACATCATTTGTCTATCAAACAAATTTGGGCTCATTCTACATAACATATATTAAAATGGGGCAGTTCACAACTACAACAATTGACAAAATCCCTCCCAATACGCTTTAATACATGTCTAAAATGGACAGTCTCGAATCACACACACTAAGCAACATATTAAGCTTAGAGAATGTCAGTCAACTCTGAATGTTTAACACTTTTAAATCTAGAAATCAAGGCTTAATGTGTGATTTAAGCCATCCGATCTAAAACCTCTTCTAAAGTCACTGTTGTATTGCCTCTTTTTGTACATAAGATTTTCTTGAAGTTTCGAATACAATTTCAACAAACCCTTTTGCACATAACCTGCAGTAATGGCATTCTATGAAATAACATCTCTGAATTCATCTACACATCATGCCATCATTTCATTTCACAGATGTGCATATCTACCACAGATTTTCCAACTATAATATCTAGCAAAGACTCCTTTTTTTGCTATGATCTGATGAATGCCTTTACAATGTTTCAAGCTCAATGTTTCATCATGGGTAAAGAGGCAATTGACAGAGGGCATTGAATTCAACTTCACACCCTAGCTTGCATTAGCTCAAAAGTTTCTAAAATATTTTTAGAGAGTACATTTTGTTAACAACATACAATATTTTGACTTCACGCATCTGTATCCATTTGAGGCATTTTGTCAACTTGATTTGATAATATTGTAGCGTAGCAATTGTATTCAGAATAAAAGGATAAATATGACTTTATGTACTATGATGAATGCCCATACGCTACTCCATGATTCTATATGTTTGCACCATGCAATCGTTTCAATTCATTCCTTCTGACTGCATTTCTTTCCTTGAAGCGACATTTCTTTGAAGATCTTTTTCAAACAATTATGTGCCTTGTTGATGATTCCATAGTTTGCATGTGTCTCCATTTACATTCATAGTGCACAAATTAGGGCTCAAAAAATTTAAACATCCTGTAATGTTTTGCATTCCACAACTCTTTTATGTTTTGTTATTTCCTCATGTTTCCCTAATTTCTTCTCGGGATAGTGGTAACACATTCCTCCATCCTGCCATCCCATACCTCTTTTATGGTTTGTACAAAAATGCATATGGAGCCCCCATATTTTAACATGCTTTTAAGATTTGAAACATTATATATATTTTAAAATCATTTAAAAATGGTTCAAAAGAGTTCAATTTTTTTTTTTACCTTTTTTCAATATTTTTAAATTTTACCTTTCCCATCTTCAAAGAGAAAATAGGGATTCTCTATATCTGTATCCGCCAATCGCTCGACACTTTATTATTTAAATAAAAAATAATTTAAACAACAAACTCCTTAATATTAAATTTGGAATGACTTTGGATGTCATGAGGTATGTCGAGTCCCCTTGTTGGATGACCTAAATTTTTGCCTCTTTGAAACCATCTTCACCATGAAATGACTTCTAGTGGCTTTTGTGTGCATTTGGAACAAACTAACAAAGTGAGTAGTTACTAGGATTTGCTTTAGGACACTTTTGAATTTTGGTCAAAACAAGCCAAGTGGCCTCCAAAACTGGCTTAAAAAACTAACCAAATGTCCTCCTGGAGCCTCGAGAATTGATAGAAATGTTGTTTGATGTTAGGAGAATCAAGTTGCCAAATGGTTTTGTTTGACATCATCGGAATCACAAAATATCAACAGTCAAAGTTGGTCACTTAGCCATTACTGAAACTGTTCTTGTCAAAACCCTTCTAGAACTCACCAAATCACTTCCTTGAAAAACTACTATTTCTCTTCCTGGGATTAGTTCATTTAGCTTCAATAAACACCTGTGCATGAGGGATTTTCACCTATCCACTTCCTTCACAAAATGTTAAAGGTCAAAGATGTCCCCTTTGAAACCTTCTGGAAATATAGTCAACAAAACTTTACAAACTTTGTTTGGTTTTGGCTTAAAAAATATCAAAATGAGGCTTGAAGCTCTACAAATGATCAAGGCAATACATGAACCTTTAAAGAATAACATGCATCAATTTATTCCACTTGAAAATCACCTGACTTCAAAATATCAACTCTAAAAATTAGCTCTCTAACAAACTTGACATTGTGCACACAAAATATTTCAACAAATTGAATTTTCTTTCGATTTGGATGCTCATTTATGCCACATTAACATGCTCACCAAGTCATTCTCATGATAAGCAACCAATTTCAAGATATGATTTTCCAAATTAGGCCACCAAGGTTGTTTTGACAAGGACATTCACAACCTATAATACTTTCACTTCACGCATTTGTATCCATTTGAGGCATTATGTCAACTTGTCTTGATAAAATTGTAGCTCAACAATCGCATTTAGAACAACAAGATAAATATGGCTTTATGTACTATGATGAATGCCCATACGCTACTCCATGATTCCATATGTTGGCACCATGCAATCATTTCATTTCATTCCTTCTGACTGCATTTATTTCTTGAAGGTGACATCTCTTTGAGGATATTTGTCAAACAATTATGTGCCTTGTTGATGATTCCATAGTTTGCATGTGTCTCCATTTACATTCATAGCGCAAAACAAAAAGAATGGGAACCAATGTAAACCATAGCTTGTTGTCACAAATTAGAGCTCAAAAAATTTGAAACATCCTCTAATGTTTAATGTTCTACCACTACCCTACAATTATTTCCTCGTGTTTCCCTAATTTCTTCCTGGGACAACGGTAACACATTCCTCCATAATACCATCCTAAACCTCTTTTATGGTTTGTTTCCATCAAAGTTGCTCACTTACCCATTTTTGAAACTACTCTTGTCAAAACCCTTCTAGAACTCACCAAATCACCTCCTTGAAAAAATACTAGATCTTTTCCTAGGAAGTTTCCACTCGGGAGATTAGTTCATTTAGGTTCAACAAACATGTGTGTAAGAGGGTTTTTCACCAATCCACTTCCTTCACAAACTGTTAAAGGTCAAAGATGACCACTTTGAAACCTTCTTGAAATGCAGTCAACAAAACTTTACAAACTTTGTTTGGTTTTGACTTCGAAAAAATATCAAATTGAAGCTTGAAGCTCTATAAATGATCAAGAAAATACATGAACCTTGAAACAATCACATGCATCAATTTATTCTACTCGACAATCACCTAACTTCAAAATATCAACTCTCAAAGATATCTCTCTAACAAAATTCACATTGTGCACATAATGGATTTCAACGAACTACATTTGCTTTCAATGCGGATGCTGATTTATGTCACATTAACATGCTCACGAAGCCATTTCTTATGATGAGCAACCAATTTCAAGCTATGATTTTTCAAAGTAGGCCACCAAGGCTGTTTTGATAGGGATACGCAAAAGAGTACTACTTCAAATTATAAAACATAATGACACTTTAAATTTCAAAAATTTGAAGGTGAAGGTGTCAGTAGCACATACAACACATGAACACCATATTTATGTGGAAAACCCTATAAGGGAATGTAGCATCATAAATTGCGACCCTTGCAATTTTCGACTTCATTTGGGTCTTTACACTAGCGGATGAATCCCTAAGCCTAATCGAAGACCCGAAACATGCTAAAGACATCAATAACTTGCATTTTTCATCATTTTGCACTGCCTTTTTGTTGTTGCCTGTCCCAAATTCGGGCAGGACAGGGGCGTGGCACCCTTGACCTGGCCCTATTTTGGGCCCCCTTTGGTCCCCCCTTGCATTGCGCTTGTCAATTGTTGAGCGAGAAATTTTTTCCTATGTCGACCTAAGACGGGAAATTATCTAAACACCCCTAATTGGAAAGTATATAAGGAGCACTTCCCCCCTTATTTGTATAAGCAAAAATAAGAAAAAATAAGCAAGCAAGAGGTCCCCATTATCGTCATCCAACATTCAAGCATGCATTCAAGCATTGAGCATTTCAAGCCTCCTTTCAAGGCTAGGTGTTGCATTCAAGACAAGGATTCAACCATTGAAGTGGATATTTCTATCAACATTCAAGAAATCCTATTTCACATACCCATTCAAGCAAATTCATCTACAAAGGTATCAACATTTCAATTACATCCCATTCTTGAGGTGGATTTTACTTTAGACATTTCCTTTCATTTACTTGCAGCATTTTACAACTAATTGGTTAATTCCAAAATGGGGTTTGACCTGAAGGCAAACCCCCAATCCCAATAATTTTTCCCTCTCTTTTCTATGTGTAGGTTGCAGGTGCGCGGTTGTAATTGTAGGTTTAGGCTTTATTTTCAAAGACGGAAAAATCCTTTTTGGCGCCCAGATTTTTTGGAGGACCGTGCATAACTTACGCATGGTCCCTACAACTTTTTCTCAGATTTGTAGGGAAGCTTCATCTCGACATTCTACTGCTAATTCCAAGTGCACAACTTCATCCCGCATCCCTATCTCAAGATAGAATTGTTTCTTTATCATTTATGCACTTGGTCTCAATTTGCTTAGTTCAACTAGTCTATTACAAAAGAGGGTTAATTTTATTTCCTAATACTTTCCAAATTTACTGCAATTCACTTAGTATTCAATTGCTTACCATTGGGGATTGGATCTAGTGAATTCAACCCCTCTTTTGAATGTAATGTGTGAAAAATTGAAGGGAGTCCTTTGTGAAACTTTTGTCCCTCTTTTGAGGGGAGTAAAGCTTTCCACTTGATCTCCCCTCATCATTTTTCACCACATTACAAGGAAAAACCAAATTTGGAATCACACTCACAATATCATAAAATTGATTACAAGGTTTTAGGCTCACTGCCAAGGAGCAATATGCACCTGATGGACTTGCAATGCTAAGGCACACAACCTTAAGGCAAGGTACAAAGAGACTTATAGAACTAAGATGCACTATCTTAGGGAAAGATACATAAGTCTACAAACAAACTTACTACCCATCAGCAAACAATAGAAATATATGAAACTGAAATGAGTAGGATCTCTTTATCATGAAATTGACCTTGAACCTTGCTGTCAAGCGACAAATATCATGGCAAACACATTTGATCACAAACACTATCTTTGATCATTGTCACTCTAAAAATATTACTATCAAGTCACTTCTCAATTGACTTTCACACATCACCAACACAAAATCTTCTTGAATATTATTCTCATCCACTTCATAATTATTCACATGTTGGATATTGTTGAGAAGTTTGTTGGAATGATGTGTTGTCATTCATGTCAACATACTCTTTAGTGTATTCTCGTGTTGCAGTTAGATTGAATGTGTTTGTTTAGCTTGTGTATTGCAGATGAGTTGATGTGGTTTAAAGGGTTTTTGGTATATTGTCTATAGATGGTTCATTCACATTTGCAGAGGTCTGCATGATGTTTTGATTAGTTTATGAGGTCCGATATCAAGGATGTTATTCAGTTGTTCATTTTATTTGGTATTCTGGTTTTTGCTATGCATTGCTCTGGAATTGCTATATCTTTAGTTGCGGATATGTGGGATGTATTTTGGACATTGATGTGTGTCCTCAGTTTGATTCGTTCATGATTTGGAAATCCACAAGCGAATCTTTCAGGTTGATAGTTAGTTATGTTGGTGTTCTTAAGCTCTGGTAGAGAGATGATGATGATTCTAGTAATCCGAGTTGTTGCAGTTGTTGTGGTACAATCCGTGTTGCTTGTGAATATCTCTAGATTGTGTTCTATGCGTATTGATGGTCCACATTGATTATTGTGCACGCTATCGAATATTTTCCATGTTTGGTGATGTTCTTTGTGTTATGCAACATTCTTGGTGATTGTAGCATGTTGCAAATGATTGAGGCATAATTATTGGAGGTGTTTTATGTTTGCGGTGGTTTTTTAGGTCCAGACTATGTCTTAGCCAACATTGTTTTTGTCCACATATATTGTTGTAGTGTGTGAGGTTATTATTTTGTTATTTGTATTGAGGGTTTGGCTGACCCTAAAATAGAGGTTGATTACTTGTATAAATGAATGTAATAATCGTTGAGAGGTATCATGCTATGTGTGAATATTGTATCAATCATTCAGTAGCAGGGAAGTTGTGAAGTTGTGTGAAGAAGTGTGTTGTAGAGAAGTTTTGACAATGAGCTTAATCGGAACTGTACTCAAACATATGAAGTTGCTATATTCATAGTTCATGTAATCCGGATTATTATCTGAATAC
This sequence comes from Cryptomeria japonica, assembly GCF_030272615.1. Taxonomy (NCBI): domain Eukaryota; kingdom Viridiplantae; phylum Streptophyta; class Pinopsida; order Cupressales; family Cupressaceae; genus Cryptomeria; species Cryptomeria japonica. Next base: position 128,754,169 of record NC_081410.1, read on the forward strand.
TTTTGCAAGTCAGTGAGACGTCCTGTAAGGCAATGAGCCTTCCCTAAGGGTTGTAGCCTTTCTGGATTTTCTTGTTTGAGTAGTGAGATCTAGGCAGTGTGTTTGAATGCATGTGCATTCCCCATTGTAATATTTCACTTAATCCTAATAGGGTAGTATCTCATTGTGGGTAGGTTCCTACCGTGGTTTTTCCCTTAACCGGGTTTCCCACATCAAAAATATTGGTGTTATGTGTGTTATTGATGTGGTGTTGTTTCATGCTTTAACTGTTAATTATCAGATCTGATTTGTGGTTTAAGTTGCAGTAAGTTTTTGAGCAAATTGATTTACCACCCCTCTCAGTTTGTTGTATTATTGCCTACAATTGTTATCAAAGATAGATCCTCCAGAAGAAGCTTGCCCACTTGAGGGAGATCTGGGATGGCAACCTTTGCTTTCAAGAAGGATAGTCTGAGATTTGATGTAACAAACTACACTCCTTGGAAAAGTTGGATGCAATGTCATTTGAGATGCATTGGAGAAGAGTACTGGAAGATTACTTAGAATGTATATAATGTTCCTCAGAATGGTCCTACTACTCTGGATGAGATAAAGGAAGCAAAATTCAATATTAGAGCTAAGGAAGGATTGTTAAGTGCCTTGTCAGATTCTGAGATGACTAATGTGATGGACATAAAGGCTGCTCATGAAATCTAGGTAAAATTGGAGACCTTGCATGAAGGTGATAGTCATGCGAAGATTGCTAAGTTGCAGAGATTGAAGGGAAAATATAAAAAATTGAAGATGAGTGAAGATGAGAACATTACTTCTTTTATGTAGAAAGTGAGTGATCTTGTGTGTAGAATTAGATGTGTCGGTGGAGTATTAGAAGAATCTAAGATTGTTGCTTAAGTATTGAGATCCTTGCCTCCTTCTTACAAACATAAAGCTACTGATATTGATGAGATCCGGATTGTGACAAATGTGACAAGAGACATGTTGATTGGAAAACTTGTTGCTTTTGAGCTGAGTGAGTTTGGAGACTCTCTTCCTAAGACTGAATCTGCATTCAAAGCTACTATTTCTGGGAAGTAGAGATATGATCTGAGAGAAAGCTTTACAAGAATATCCAGATCTGAGAAAGAGATGAAAGAGATGGAAGATGAAGAAAGAGAGCTTGAGGAGCTTGAAGCAATTATTGCCAAAAGATTGCCTAAAGGTGTCAGTAAGAATGAAGGGAAGTTACCTCTTAAATGTTTTTCATGTAATAAGATAGGAAATTTTACATCAAGGTGTCCGAAAAGACATAGAAATCCTAAGAAGCCATTTAAGCCATATAAGCCTAAATATCAGAAGAAGTGTTATTATGTTGTTGATGAAGGAGTGATAGATGATGAGTCGAATAAGGGAAATTCAGGAGATAAATTTGTGTTCATTTCTATCAAGGAAGATGATCTTGCAACTACAGATTATACAAGTTGCATTAATGAGGGGAAAGCTTTGGTTGCTAAAGCTGAGGAGAAAGATGAATGGGTAATTGATAGTGGTTCCTCTCATCATATGATAGGTGATAAGAGAATTTGTAATTGAAAAGTATGATGGTGGTATGGTAAGATTTGGTGATAACAAAACTTGTGTAATCCATGGTAGAGGTTATATTTCTCTTGATGGTAAGCACAATATTGATGATGTATTGTATGTTGAAGGTTTAAAGCATAATATTTTGAGTGTTGGTCAGATGGTTGATAAGGGATATAACTTGCAATTCAAGAATGGCAAATGTGAGATCTTGAGTAGCTCCGGAACTGAGATTGCATTAGGTACAAAGACTAAAAGTAATATCTTTCACTTGAATGCTGGTGGTAAAAGTTGCTTGGTTGCTCAGGTTGATGAAAGTTGGTTATGGCATAGAAGAATGTGTCATGTAAAATTTGATTGCATGGTTAAGATAAGTTCTACTCAAGAAATGAGAGATCTATCGAAGCTAATAAAGCCTTCTAATCCGGTATGTCAGGAATATCAATTAGGGAAGTAGACAAAAGTTATTTATAAGAGCAAACAATATAATTCTAATGGATTATTGGATCTTGTACATATTGATTTGTGTGGTTCTTCTAGAGTGAGAAGCTTGCAGGGTGGTAGGTATTTCATGTTTCTGATTGATGGTTACTCAAGAATGATGTGGGTTACCATATTAAGGGAGAAATCTGAAGCATTGGAGAAGTTCAAGATTTTCAAAGCTAGAGTTGAAACTAAGACTGGATTGAAGTTGAAGTGTCTGAGATCTGAAGTACATATGATATAGTTCCTTGTGAAGTTTTGTTTGTCTCCACATGGGATTAGGTTTTCATGAAGTTTTTGACAAAATAGGATGTGAATATCCACTTCAATGCTTGAAATCTTGACTTTGTTGTTGCTTTAAGGCTTGAAGGAAGACTGATTACTTTCTCAATTGCTTGAATGCTTGATGTCGAATTGAATTTCTTGAATTTGGATCCCCAAATGTGTCAAATTTAATTTGATGTTAAATTAAATTTCATGTGTCAGCTAATTTTTTTGACATGAGTCGACACAGAGGGGCCCAATTAGGGAGGACCAAAGCATGGCACACTGGTCCTAATTAGGATTAGGGCATGGTGCCTTGGTCCTGCCCCATTTAAGGGCTAGAACAAGGTGCCTAGTTGATGTGTGACGTCAAAATAAAGCCATATTTGCATGGTGTGAGTAGAATCAAGTCCCAGTCAGGCTTAGGAGCACAAACACTAAGGTAGGGACCCAAATGCAGTCAAAATTATACAAAGGTGCAAATTTAGGATGCTACACTAGTATCCCCAAGGGAATGATGATCGAGTTAGAAAGGATTTTTTATCTCAATCAAATGTTTGAGCATGACTGCACATCTAAAATAAATTGAGGAAAATGTGATCCTTTCAACTTGAATAATGAAGGTGAGTCAAATAACATGTTAATTGGAAAAGTGTGTACTCTAAAAGAGAAATAGTATTGTTAAGGCCTTAAAAGACTACCATGATGTCACTTCTTGAAGTACTCTAAAAGAGAGAAATAGTATTGTTAAGGCCTTAAAAGACTACCATGATGTCACTTCTTGAACTTATGAAAGTTTGAATACATACGAAACTTTCATAGTTATATATACTATTTTGTTTAAGTCGGGGATCAAATAATTCAAAGAAAAATAGAGACTAGTAAATGCTCTTCTCGAGCCTTTGATTTTTCAAGAAGTTAAGAAGTTTTTGTTCGCTAGGATCATATTTCTGGTTAGACATTCCACTTGGGTGGCCAAATTAGTTTTTGTTCATAAAAAGAATGGAAACATTCATCTTTGCATATACATTCACAACTTGAATAAGGCTTCAAAGAAAGATTTTTACTCTCTACCATCGCTTGATGAGGTTTTATAGATGGGCACAAAAGCTCTAACCCTTCATAACTTATCTACTTCTTGCCCAATTTCCCCCAAATTTGAACTAGGTATACCCATTTAGACACTTTATAGGGTGGAAGACTTAAAAATCCCTAATGCCTAGCCATATTTTGGATTTTGAAGCTGGGTAATTGGCTAAGGTAAGGAAGTGAAACCCACAACTCAGAGACACATGACTTGAACAACCCAAGTAAGATCTCTCAAATTAGTTATTGTTGATAGGCTATAAGGGGGGCATGACATTTCAACAAGACATTATTCTATTTTGTGATCATCCCATTCACCATAAATACCTGAATAAACTATCTAATTATTTTTTGAATTTATTTTTAAATTCACGTGTATTATGGTAATTCTTATCACCTTTTCAAGACTGGACATTCATTTCTTACATATCTCTCTTGAGAACATTGGTATGTACATAAAATATTTATCCTTTATTTTTCATGGATTGGTGTCTTGTGTGGCAATAATTTGTTGCTTAATTTTGAGTTGTTCTAATTCTAACTTTTGTCTATCTATTTCCTTATTCTCATTGTTTTTTCCTTCCTTCTCTATATTTCAACTTTATGTGGAAGGCTAATGTTAGATCGCTTCTAAATATGTACTAAATATTCTCCCATCTAGAAATGTTATAATTTTTCTATACCAATGTAATCCTTGATTCGCTAATGTTCCAAAAAAATTAAATGGATTAGCCTTATCTCATGTTATTAGCTTTATTTGTGAGATATATTCAATAACAAATATGTGTTTTGTAACTTTGATGATGTTCTTGTAAAAAACTATCAACTTAATTGGTAAGTCCTTTTTAGATTAAGACCTAAATTATCTTCTCTGTGTTAGTTTTTATTGTATTATTGATCTCTTTTTTTGAAACTTTCTACTATTATATCTTATTCTCTCTAACCTTATCTCTAGGTAGTTGAATATAAAAATATTCTTTTCCCAAAATGGCATCATAATCTTGTATAAATTATTGTTGTAGTTGTAGTTTTTGGTTTGTATCTTCACTTGTATTTGATAGTAATTTCCTCTTTGACTTATATGGTGCGGGAGATTTCTCCTATTCTAGGGGGTGTAACTCCTCAAAGTGTGCTTTGTCTCTCGATATTTTTTTTTCATTTTTTAGAGATATGTAGTTATTTATTGAGCATATTTAATAGCCCAAGTTAAATATGGTCATATTTTCTATGTGTGCTGAAATGTAACCTATTTGTAAATCCTAATGATATCTAACCAAAACCCTAAATCTACAAATGCATTCAATCAACAAAGGATCAAGGGAAAAGCTACAAATGCAATGCAAATAACATAAAACCAATACAAATATACCTTCACATGCATAAAAGGCTTGTCTCAATTGTTCTCCTATCTCCCATGATCTTATATTTGATAGTGTTTCTCTCAGATTTGTGTTGCACTTCCAACAAGAGCTCAAGGAAGAATCATGTGGTTGTGATGATGTATGGCTATGTTTGTGATGATGTATGCTTTAACTATATTTTGGCATAGTGTAGGTATGCTCAAGCTATGTATGATTGATGAATGAAGGGAGGAAGCCTCTTTTATAAAGATCGCACTAAAAACAGAGGGTTTAGATTAAGACATGAGATTATGAATGGCCAAGATCACATAGATGAAAGAGACTCAATAGGATTTGAGGGTAGATAAAGATGAAGGGAGGAGACTGAGAGGTGAAAGGTAAAAGATAAGGGTGAATATGATTAAGAGGTTAAATTTGAAATAGAGGGACGAGATTAAGAAGTGGGTTGACTTTGGAGAAAGCACAGAGGTGAGTGAAGAGATGATTGACACATGCCTACGAATTTAGATTATGATCCATGTGAACAAGTTGGAAGACTAGGATTATAGAGGAAAAAGGTAAATGAATTAATTAAATAAATAAATTATTTTTTTAATTAATAGAGGGAAGGACTAGATAAATTAAATAAATAAAATATTTATTTGATTTAGAAAGGAGATGGGATTAAATAAATAATAAATATTTTTTTAATTTAGAAAGAAGAGGTTTAGTGAATTAATTAAAAAAATTAAAATATTTTATTAATTAATAGTGGACAAGGCTAATGAATTAATTCTTCCTTAGTTTTCTTACAATGTTGTTAATCAATTGACCTATATAGTTTGTAAAATCTTAAAGGTTGTATTTTCTCTAGATTTTTAGTAATTTCTCAAACCTCTCAACAAATTATGAAAGTGGGATATTGGATAAGTCGGGTTCCATATGTGGTGATCAAGTTAGGGCTAGAAGTGATGGAGTTTGAGTGCTACCACAAGTTTCTTCCCAATTTCTCCTATATTCACATCTATCAATTTTCCTACTAGATTTGTTATCATCTTTGTTGCTTTGTCAAGATGTTAATTGGTTTATTTTGAAGTTTGGTATGATTCTATTTTGTTGGTGTTAGTAACACCCAAATTATGCACTCTATTTCCTTGTTAGTATCACCCCCTTTAGCACACTCAACAAAATCCTTCTTGGCACACTCTAATACAAACTTCTCTACTTTAAAAAAAAAAAATTGGTATTTTTTTATATTCTTGGATCTATTTTGTTTTCTATCTTTTATTTTCAACTCTGATTTCAACCAAATTTCCTCTCTAACTTCTCTTAGAAAAATTTAATCTTCGTTGGTCATGGGTCTTATTGGTTTGGTGTTTCATTAGACATTTATGCATCCCATGGTGTTTATAGTAAGCCTATTTTGATTAGTCACATATTTTCAAGAATAACTTTCAAAATCTCCCTTTCCATTCACCATCTGGTAGATTTCAAACCCCCTCTCACAAGGCTTAGACATTGTGGAATCTACCATGAATGTTAAATAATTTTATTTTTTTCTTTCTTATAGTATACTTCCAAATATATATTTTTGATCTATAAGTTTTTCTTATGTAGTGACCACACAAGTTGATTCTTATATTTCCACACAATCTTTTTACAATAATTATCTTCAATTATATAAAGAAAACAACCATTAAACACAATGAAAAGATTAGTCATACAAGATAGGATCAAGAACAACCACTTGATTAATTAAAAAATTAAAAAGTGCTTATTAAGAAGAATAATTAACTTACAATGTTCGGTAGTCTCTACTGAATACTCAAAAATGAACAACCAATCCAGACTCTTCTATTCTCTAAGCTCACTCATTCTTATACAACGATCCACAAACACACTTTCTACGAAACCATGTCTCTATGATTCATAGAATGACTAACAAAACATGATCGGTAAATTTTATATCTAAAAAAATGGAAGCTCGAGTTATTCAATTCAATCAATACAAATACATAAAAGATATAATTAATGAATAAAGAATGATTAATTGTGAAAAAATAGAAAATGAACTTAAGATATCTAAATTTAAAAACTGAAAAATCATAATTTTTTTTTTTGATATGTCAAGACCTACCTAATTAATGGCGTTAAATTTAGCATACTCTATTATTTGTCCTTGTAGTCAGAAAAAGCAATGAAGTCTCTGTTGGTCCAGACAAGCCATTTACTATTTCTCTGAGTTCTAGAACATTATAACATGCTCTTTGTGGAATGCATTCCCCCATTATTAAATAATAATAAATAGTAATATGGTATGCATTTATTTACTACTTATTGTCCCTGCTCTAACATACATAAAACGGCAAACCATAAGTTTGTAGTGCTACTGAAACTGAGCTGACAGATAAAATGGCACGTTTTGTACTGAATTGCAATTCATTGGCCTGTTATTCCCTTTCGGCTCTGCATATATAATTTATTCCAGTCAATTTCATTTTTAGCCCTTCTGGGCCCATAATTTGTTTGTCTGTAAGCCGCATGTCTCAGAAGTCGGCCATGGAATCAGACTTTTGAGATTGAGTGGGAAAATGGGTCCAGCGGATATGATCAAAGATTTCGCATGTCAAGTTGCCCAACAAACAAGTTTTGAAAATATTGGACTTTGGCATTGGCCTCAAGATTTTTTTATGTTTTTTTTCGACATGTGGCTATTGAGCCAACTAAAATGCTAGTCGTATGAAGGAGCGGTTATTGAGCCAACTAAAATGCAAGTCATATGAAGGATTGGTTATTGAGCCAACTAAAACGCAAGTCATACGAAGGAGAGTTTTGAAAAAAAGTTTCGAGTGTTGTGTATTCTTTCATATGAGTTATGTTTTAGTTGGCCAGATAGCCATTTTCTAAAATGTGCATCACATAAGACTCAAGATTTTTTTATGTTTTTTTTTGACATGTGGCTATTGAACCAACTAAAATGCAAGCCATACGAAGGAGCGGTTATTGAGCCAACTAAAATGCAAGTCATACGAAGGAGAGTTTTGAAAAAAATTGTAAGTGTTGTGTATTATTTCGTATGAGTTGCGTTTTAGTTGGCTAGATAGCCATTTTCTAAAACATGCATCACATGAGACTCTCTCCTCAGTCATGCTACTGTGTAGATACATGATGAAATTTACATGTTTGAATATTTGAACAAAGTTTTACTTAAATTATATGTGACGATTTCAAATCATTCTTAATTTCTTACAATAGTATATTTGACGAGGTTAATGCTTGTACTTTAAGGTTTAAGACCCACACCATTGAATATGATGTTACATGGGCATGTTTTTTGTTGGTGTTCAAAAGACCTCAAAAAGAGTAGAGCGGTAGGTGTGCATTAAGTCGTGTTTATTAATGTGATGATACATCGATATGTTTTTTGTTGAGGTGTTTAAAGGGACCTAAAAAAGAGTAGATCAATAGTTGTGCATTAAGTCGTGTTTTTTAAGATATGATGTTCCATCAATATGTTTTTTTGTTGAGGTGTTCAAAAAGATCCCATAATGGTAGATCAGTAGGTGTGCATTAAATTGTGTTTTCAAATATGATGTTACGTTTGTATTTTTTGTTGTTGAAGTGTTCAAAAAGACCTCAAAATGGGTAGATCAATAAGTGTGCATTAAATTGTGTTTACATATATGTTTTATTGTTGAGGTGTTCAAAATGATGCCAAGAAGGGTAGATCAGTAGTTGTGTATCAAGTTGTATTAATTGTGCATTAAGTCATGTTTTATTGGCATATCGACTAGGTAGCACATGGCTTGTTGCTTTCTAGATCTAAGGTACATACACTTTGTTTATTTATGAGCATTCATGATCGACAATAAAACTTTGAAGTCAAAACTACTAGTGATGTACTACTAAAAATATTGGACATAAATAAACAAATGGTATCAAACAATTAGTGTACTACTAAAAATATTGAACATTAAATCGACAAATGCTATCATAATTATTAGAACATGTTCAACTAATAATCCTCTCCCCTATAATTGAAACCTTTAGATAAAAAAGACTCTATATTAAAAAATATATATTAAACTAAATAGCTAATTTTTTTAAAATGTTGATATTAATGAATCGTGCTCTAAATATTTATAATAACATTTAGATCTAAATATTTATAATAATATTTAGATATAAAATTAGGTCATCTAAATAAATATGAGATCATGTCATATAGGTGAATATGAGAATATGGTAATTTTTATAATCTTTATCAAATACTAAACAAGAAGAAAGCATTCAACATGTGGCGACCTCAAGAATAAATAAAGTCATTTGATTTAAAATGTGGGAGTCATTGTTTCCATTTATATGCATTTGTTAACCCGTTATATAAAGCTAGGTCTGACTTTAATTCAAATATAAGTATATTCCAAAACAAATATCTAAGGTATATATAAACCAATGGTGTGTCAATGGTACATAAAAAGTATCAAAATATAAAGAAAATTTTGGCTCATAAATAGTTTTTAAGAGTATTATTTATATGAAATTGATGTTGTTTAAAGACTCATTTTCAAAATGTGAAGACAATTGATACAATTAATCATAAAATAAAAATGTTAGGATATATTTGTAAATCATAATGAGTTTTGGTGACAAAAACTTATTTAAATTATATAATATTGTTATATTCATTTTTATTTCAAAGATTTGTTACACTTAATGCATTGATAAAGTTGTGAGAATGAATATACTATGTGTTTTAAATGCTTACTCTTTTATGGTTGAATTTGTTGGAATGATTTTATGATTTTTTGTTTTCATAAATGCATATTTATTTTTGTACAATAAATTATTTTTTATTAAAATAAGTAGCAAAACAAGGGTGTTGGCCCTATGTACAAACAATCTGTAGGCGGCAAAAAAGAAAGGCAACAAAACAAGGGTGCTGACCCTAAACAGGCTTAAGTCAGACAACCCTTTAACAACAAGTCAGAAGATCACTATTAAAGGCCCGCCAAACTAGCAACAACCCAAAAGAACCCAACTCAAGAGTGGGGAGGATCACCCAAAACTCGGTACGAAAGAGTTTGTTTGTTTTTTTGTTTTTTTGTTTTGTTCTGTTTCGTTTTTTTTTTGTTTTTTTTTTTGAGGTGGGGTTGGTGGGGGGACTTGCCTTGCAATAAATATTTAAGGTTTTAACATCTCTCTAGAGCTAGTCATGAGAGAAAAACAACTAGCTCCAAAGCTGGTTGGATAACTACACATTAAGTCTTAGCATTCAAGGATCATTATAAATGATGAGTTATCCACACCAACTATGCTTCAACCAAATTAATTCCCCAACTTCATTCTTGATAGGTTACACTTGGGAATGTAAGAATTTTTACTATCTTATGTTTTATTTTCTAGATTCTTTTCTGATATTAGGCTCAAGCCATCCAAATAGTTAGAGTTTCTCTCAAAGGAGCTCTCCCTTAATCGTGGCATGCATGTTCGTCTTGCACCTTTAGTAAACAATATCTTATAGAACTACTTATCATTCTTTGTTGAATAAATAGATTGTATACATAATGGACTACATGTTCATTATTTCAAAATTGCTTTACATGTCTCTAACGAGACTATATTTTTTTTAATATATCACACACTAATATTTATCTATCACTTACTATATAAGGGAAGACTGCAAAACTCAAATATGCATTTTTTTCCAAAACAAGACATCAAATGATTGTACACCCTCTTAAAGAAATTATATCATACAAATATGACTCAAGTATCTAGCTTACAAGTGCAAGGAATAATAGAATGTCATTGCATCAAATATATCATAGTACTCTTTATCAAGTATTACATTTTACAAATTTTATTTAACAATTAAACACATAATACGATGTTACAACCTTGAAATAAAATACATATAATCAACATTCTACAACATGTGTACTATGGTCTCTATGATTAGATGCTCATAGCTAGTGTTTTTTGGTTAACTAGTGATGTTGTTTTGGTATCTTTGTTGGGTTTCAGTGTTGAGGGCCCTCTTCACTGAGTTTTGTTGTTCTCTATTGATGTTCTATTATCGTTGTTTTTTCCTTTGTTTGGGATCAAGGCTCTCTCTCTGCTTATCTAATCAAAAACATGTATACAAGATCATGTTCCAAAATCATTATGCACATCATCATAAATACAAATTCATTTTTGAAATCGAATAGTGTATTTGATAAGCCAAGTCTCTCGAATCTCAATTGCAAGAGGGAGAACATAGACCTCTAATCTTAGGTCTATTTTTTGATTAAGACTACTCCATCATTCTTTACAATATACTCCTTTTATTTGAGAAAAAATCTCAATAACAATTATGTTTTAAATATAATATTTTCCCAAAATAAGACATTATTGATGTCAATAATACCATGACGTAATCTAGTATTATAATCAATGATTAAACAAAGTATTATTCTCCATATATATACTACTATCAATACCAATGATTAAACATATATTTCTCACCACATTTTATTACTATCAATATCTCTTAAAAACACAATATAATATCTCTTAAAAACACAATATAATAGAAAATATATATTTTCATAGCATAACACTATTATCTATGCCAATAGAAAACACATAATTTTCATAGTATAATATTACTGTCATTTCCATATTCATAATTCTTAAATTTAAATACAGTATATGAAACTCAATGTTAGAGTTTGAGCACAAATTAGTCACTAAGGACCCAATAAACCAATGCTAATAAATTAGACACATTCTCTATCAAAACCATACTGGGTTAATGAAAACATAAATTTATGGTTTAAACACTAGTTTGCCTCAGTCTGCCCATATATCTGGGTTTTTCACAGTCTCATAAAAAGGAGAAACCATTATAGTGTTTAGCCTTTTACAAAATGGTTGATTTGAACAGAGCTCAAGAATCCACAGGCCTGAAAAGCAAAACAAAGTAACTATAAACTTCACTAATACATTGGCCTTCAAGGCCAAGTAGATATCTATCATAACATAGCTAAAAAAAAAATATTATTGAGACCATTTATATAGCTCAACAGAAACCATAGACCTATACAGTCTTACATATTGTGTAAAATATTTATATCTAGAGAGACCTATAGACTCTTAGTTTATTAGACTCTTAGTTTATTATGCAAAGAATAAATAATTGGAATGAGTATAAGAATGAAAAGAGATTTCTATATTCTCAAAAAGTACAAAATGATAATAATCTAAAATGGTTATCATATATCTTAAAGAAGAATTTGTAACGTATTTTTTTAAAAAATATCAGGTGAACTTTTTAATGTGATCGGTGATGCTGGCACAACATGCTCTCCACGCCTTTTGGTACCACCTGAAATCCTTTTGATCTGGAACTATGAACCGGTGAGGTCACAAACAAATGGGGGACCTCGTCCCCATATCAATGCGGAGGCTCAAACCTGCAAGCACGTTGGATCAGTGAAGGCACAAACCTGCAATCACAACGGTCCAGTGAGAGGTTCGAACCTTACTAGTCACAACAACAACAACACCACTTAACCAACACGCTATGGAATAGACCCCAAAGTTATAACTTATTTCAAACCTATGATATTTTAGCATCCAGCGAGAGGTTCGAACCTTACTAGTCACAACAACAACAACACCACTTAACCAACGCGCTATGGAATAGACCCCAAAGTTATAACTTATTTCAAACCTATGATATTTTAGCATCCAGCGAGAGGTTCGAACCTTACTAGTCACAACAACAACAACACCACTTAACCAACGCGCTATGGAATAGACCCCAAAGTTATAACTTATTTCAAACCTATGATATTTTAGCATCCAGCGAGAGGTTCGAACCTTACTAGTCACAACAACAACAACACCACTTAACCAACGCGCTATGGAATAGACCCCAAAGTTATAACTTATTTCAAACCTATGATATTTTAGCAATTATTTTTTAAGAATACAATGTAAGAGTTCACAATTCATGCCATTCAATCTCAAGGTTTACAATGACTAACATCACAAGGTTTTCTAATATTCTAAACAAAATTTCACAATGTTTAAGAGATCTAAAAACTTTCATATGACCTTAACAAAAATAAATTTGAAAAAAATTAAATTACTTCATTATCAAGACTTACATCTTATTTTGACTTCAAAATGAAAAATAAGCGAAAAATTAAACCATACTAACTTCAAACACCAGCTTCATCTTCTTCCACTACACTCCTCTTTTTCCCACCATCCACATTTAACTCCCAACTCCCTGAATCTTCTCCTCCATTAACTTCCACTCCTCATTCAATGATAGAGGGTGGTTAATAAATCCAATTTGTTGGAGTCCATTCCCCATGCCTAACGTAGTACGCTGCCTTAAATGCATATAAATGCATATCAATGTAGTATTGAGACATGACAAGAGGTTACTTTTGAATTTTAAAAAAATTGATTATTAAAAGTTTTAGATTAAAGTAAGATTTGCATTTTCCTCAACCAAACCTTAGACAAAATGATTTAATGACTTATGAACAACACACAATAAAATAAATTAAAATAAGATGTCAACTAAAAAATTTAGCTTATTATCCCATGAGTCTTATTACTTGTTTGATCCTGACAATCTATAAGTACAAATATTTTCAACTACAGACAGTAAGACTTTCAATCCAGGCTTCACATTTGATTAGAGATAATATTGAAGTCTAGCTCAGGAGGCCATTGGAAATTATGAAACTATATTAGACTAAAAAGATGAGACAGGAGTATCCATATATATAACTAGTCATCCCTTAATGAATGTTTTTTCAGTGAGAAAAACAAACATGTTTCCTCCCACAGTAAAACTCATATAACACCATAAGGGATGTGTCTTGTTTTTCAGGGCCCAGTTGTATAAATTTCACATGGGATGTGTCTTTTTTTCAGGGCCCAGTTGCATAAATTTCACATGGCCATAATGGTTGTGTAAACTTCAAATCTTGTTATAGATAATTTCAGAAGCAAGAACATAGATGATGGAATCAATCTAATATAATAAAAAAGGTTAGGAGTGAAATTTTAGTACTTATTTAGATGTTAGACAGGAAACAACTTATTTTAAGGATAGCAAAGATCCAGAATTTTTTGAGATGATCTCATATAGATCCAACATCTTTTACCAAAAAAGTCTTTAAGTTTATGGTAGTATTGTATCATATGGTCTTTGATGATTTGTCTTTTAACTGCAATGTCCATATATTAGTCAATGCTGAAGAGCTATCAATTTCAGTATATTTCTGCCCATATAAACTATGCATATAATTTTGAAAAATTCTGAGTCGTTTTAGGTTCAATGTTTCAAATTTAAAAAACATTTCGTGTATTTTAATGCTGTTATTTTTAGAGTGAGTTGATTGAAATGAATCAATGCTCTTATAAGCTAGATATCTACTGGGTTCTTTTAGGCTTTTAAGGTTATTTTCTTTGTATAGTAAAATTTATAATCAATTTCTACTGTGATATAAATGACTATAGAGTTTGAGATGTCTTTCAACATCACATTTTCCTTATCAAAATATTGCCTAGCTAACTCCATTATGACTCATTTTTAACCATATTCTTCATTAGAATCTAATTTAAACGACACAACCTTTGATTTATCTGACTGACTTCTTCATAATTTGATAGCGTCAATCAAAGTTTATGAAGGCTTCATGAATAGCTTAAAATTAAGCTAATCTAGACATGTTCTTCACAAAAATTAGAGAAATCCTTCCATGTCTCTTACTATAATTCTCTCCCTCTTCCATATTTATCTATAGATTTTTATAACCATGTATCTTTGTTTATTATAGAGAGGAGTAACTTTTCTTTCTCAACATGTTCATGATTTATTTTAGTTAGTGTAGTACATAGAATACTGGCTGAGTGACAAAGAAAACCAATCAAATTTAAGAACTAAAAGATAACAATACCAACCTTAGAAGAGCAATCATTGGAGGGACAATCATTATACCTTAGAAGAGCAATCATTGGAGGGACAATCATTGGAGGGATAAGAGATAAGAGAAAAGTTGAGGATAAGAGATGACAGTCACAGAACCATGGTGCATATCAATACTCAGAGATCACAGTGACATGTGAATGACAGTGAGAATGAGAATAATGAGAATAAGATATTCCATGACAGTCATAAGGTATTTAAGACAAACCTTTTGATAGAGACTCATCAAGAATACAACATGGAAAACAGTGCTCAAATACAGTGATAGCAATAAGTTGAACAAGTAGAAATAGTGTGTCATTATGCTTACCTTAGTGTATCTCTAAAGAACCTCCCCTCTATATTATCTATTTATAAAAGAATGGAAGACCTATCTTATATTAAATTGAATATCTTTGAAATTTCAATGTCACTAGCAATCTTGTATGATTGAGAATTAGAGATCTGACTTTTGAATTTTAAAGTGATAGATTTCTAATTTCCATGTTATCCAAAAATTTATAGGTAAAACAATCAGTTTTATATGCAATTGTTTTGGCTGAATTTGGTTATTATTCCCTTCGTACTTTATCTATTGTTCTTATAGTGATTTTGTTTCATATATTAAGATGCATGACAAACACAACAATTGAACATACAAACATAAACTTGAGGTTCTTCGATATTCTATGAGGTTATATGAATAATGATTAAAGAAAAATCGATATGTCGAGGAACATGAGACGATGATGGAGAATGAAAATTCTAAACATTGAATTAAGTAATGTCAAATGAATATTGTATAAGTTATTTATATAATTTGAGAAAAGATAGAATAAAAGTTTTAGAAAATTGAATATAATTTATGGACTACTATATTTAAAAAATTAAAATCATTTTGATAAAAACTGAATATTTAAAATCAAAATACTACTAACCTTAAAAAATAAATAGAAAGTAGACACCATTTTGGACATCTTTAAGTCCAAGTTATCTTTAAACTCTAGATATACATTAAGGAAATATGAGTAAATGTAGGAAATAATTCTATGAAGTTTTTTGTAAGTAAATAATTAGTTATGATTTTTTATTGCAATTCTTTATTTTTCAGATTTGAAAAATGATGAGTGATTTGATAGTTGTGGGTGTTTTTCAAGATGTCTATATAGTAAAAATTTAAATTTTGTGCATATAAAAATAAAATTAAAAAATTACCCAATAAAATTATAATAAATAATATATTATATTGTGAAAATATTGTGTGTTTCCTATATAAACCATTTTCATTAGTCATATTTTGATTAAAAAATTTGTCATTGTCAAAAGTGAGGTGATATAAGTCTACAAAGACTCCTAGCTTATGATTTACCTAGAAAAGGTAGATTTGGCACTCCCAAATTGAATTTTAGTGTAATCTGGAAATAAATTTTAAAAAGATTTAAAAGATAGAAATAAATATCCATTACTTAAATATACTTAATTGGATTGAAAGAAAACATTAAAATATATATTTGAAATTTTTATAACATATTTACATATATTAAAAAAATATATTTGTGATAGGATTATAACATTAATATTTCTAAAATGTCTTCGGACATGTAGTGTTGCGGTTAAAACACTTCATTGGTGAAGCAACCACCAAGGTTCAAACCCCTGTTGGGCCATTGTGCTCGCAGGCCTTGTGTCTTCGTTGGGTCGTTGTGCTCGTGGGTTTGAACAAGTGAAGTGTGGGGATGAGGTCCCCCGATTGTGGCCTCACCGATTCATAGCTCTGAGTCAAAAGTGTTTCACGAGGAGCCGAAGGGCGTGTCATGTCAGCGTCGCTGGTCACGTTAAAAAGTTTACCAGGTATTATTTAAAAAATAAAAAATAAAAGAAAAAAATTAATATTTCTAAAATATATGATGATCTATTCATAATAATGTTTGGTTAAATAAATTTGAAG
Source organism: Cryptomeria japonica (assembly GCF_030272615.1). Lineage (NCBI taxonomy): Eukaryota > Viridiplantae > Streptophyta > Pinopsida > Cupressales > Cupressaceae > Cryptomeria > Cryptomeria japonica. Next base: position 128,770,826 of record NC_081410.1, read on the forward strand.
ATGCTCTCCCATAAGCTTTTAGAATCAATGATTGTAGAGGGAATTACAACAAATAACTCTACTAATTTTATTTTGTATGCACAAAGCCAACATTAGTTTGTCTTAGCTTCAAGGCACATACAACATATGGTTTTGTTCTATTGAGACAAATTTGATCCTCATCAACACGTATTTTTGAAGAGAACAAAAAATTAAATCGAAATCATAAAGAAATTTACTTATTGAATAAATACATTCTAGGTGTCAAGCAACAATTTTATTTGAGTTACGCTAAAATTTGTTTTTTTTTGTAAATTTCAGAATCCTTCCAGATGGCTCTCTTGCTTCTCCTCAACGACTCTTCTGCCTCTCTCCATTTGAACATTGTTGTTGGTGCCTCTAGTTCGACAGTGGTTTTTGCTCCTACGGTGTTATCTGTTGTGGATGTACGGTGTTCCCTCGTCTTCTGACTTCCCTCCCCCTTCCTCCTCACGTGGGGGCTTTTGCATCAATGATTCATAGTCTGTTCGATGTTGTTGTTGATGTTTGGTCTGATGCTCCTCAAGTGGTTGTTGTTGCGGCTCCTCATGTTCCCCGTGGGGATTTGCCTAGTACAACACCCACGCCCCCGATTCTCTGGTTGTGGGTCCTATTGTTGTCGACTCTCTGGCTTCTGAGGATGTGGCTTTGTCGACTGCTGCTAATGTTGTTGGTTATTTTCCCAAACCTATTGGCAAGCGTAGCTTTTCTCGTGTGGCCAGATCTTCCGCCCAACCCTCGAAGGGGGTCCGTCCTCTTCCCTGTGCTAAATCCTCCCCTATGGTGGTTTGTAGACAGGATGTTATGGACAACATTGGGTTCTACCAACGTTGTGCTCTGGTTGTGTGTAGATTCTCTGGGCTCTGGCCTTCTCTACCAGACCTTCATCGATGGGTAAGTGACTCTTGGCGGCCTTTGGTTGCTTTCAATATTGTTCTTTTCTCCTATGCTAAAGCCTTTTTTGTCGCTTCCTTCACATCTTCCACTAATCAGGATTTGATCTTAGGCATGTTGTGGGCTTGGGGAGTGCACTCCCTCTCCTATTAAGCCTTGGACAACTTCTTTTAACCCTCTCACTAAACCACTTAATGTGCCTCTAGTTTGGGTCCGACTCATCAATCTCCCTCGTTAGTTTTGGGAGCACTCTTGTTATGAGGCTATTAGTAACTCTATTGGTCATTTCCTGAAGGTCAATGAAGCTACGTCCTCAATGGACCACACTACCTTTGTCTAAATTCTTGTGGACATTGGCATTTCCTCTCCTCTCCTGAGATATGTGGTTCTTATGGTGGGGGATAGGCCTTGGTCACTATTGTTGGATTTTGAAGGCCTCCCCTTTCGCTACAAAAGATGCTTCTCTGCGGTTCATCTTGCTTTAGACTGCTCTATTTCACGCCACAAAGGTATTTCTACCTGGTGGAAGAATACTATTGTTGATCACTTAACAATCAATGCCCTTAACTATGCATTTGTTAGCTCCTCTAATGAGGATGATGTCGATGTCGTGCCCCTCACGGCTACCAATGCTTCTATTTCTCCTTTTGTAGCCTCATCTCCTGAGATCCCCACTTTTGCTTCTCTTGTTCTGCAGCCATGATCCCCTGCTACTAGATTTGCGTATGTTGTTGTTGTTTCATCACAATGTGTTGTTGCCCTACAACAACCTCCTATTGTTCTATTGTAGCACTCTATTGACACCACTATTTGTAATCCTACGGGGGCCCTTCTAGTTGATCTCTCTTTTGATGGACCTAATGACAACATCGCCTGCACTGTGGTTGCTCAAAGATGGAAGGGAAAGTCTTCTCCCCTGCCCCAACACCCCCCCCCCCCCCTCCATTGGGGTTTGGGTGGCTTTCCCCCCCTTGAGTGGAGTCTTTTTTGTTCTTCAGTTGTATAGGATTCCTTGCATGTCTGACTGTGTTTGTTTCTCACTGTCTTTGGGATATTGTTCTTTTCCCAACATCGTCTCTCTTGATGTTGCTTGTTGTCTGTTGATAGTTTTTTACTATGTTAAGGGTCAACGCCCTAGTTAACGTTGCTTTACTAATCAAAATAATTTTATTTGAGTTAAAAAATAATAATTATAGTCAAAATCTATTTAAAAAAATACTAAACTTAAATGTTTATACTTCTATTTTGAATACAAATAAGTCATATCTTGAAATTTTAATTTTAAATATAATATTTCAAACTTAAAAGTGTACTTATAGTTTATTGATATACTATTTATAAAATTATTGAATTAACTTAAGAGTTATTTATTCTTGTGTAAGAAATTATCAAAAACTTTGTAATATTTTTTCATAAGTTTGAAAAGTAAGACATCAATTTTTTTAGTTATAATGAAATTATAAGGCAATCGCATTATCATGAGAAGTATTTGAGGATAATGATTTTATAATTTTTACTATTATTATCTTTTTATCAATCTACTCAATAAACTAATTGTCATCTCATCTAATACATGAATGGATGTTCTCCTCCAATGCCTTTTTGCAACCAAGATTCCAAACACTCCCCAAAATCCAATAGAAACACTTGTTAGCCACTCTACATACCAATGCCATAGAATTTTTCATCCCTCGTCGTCTTCTTTCTCGAGAAGAGGACTGGATATGCTAGAATTTGACATCTCTTCACATCTACAAGATCTATTATTCACTAGGAATCCACAAAGAATAGAGTTCACAGTGAATTAAGTAGAAATGAATGTATTAAATTTACAACAATTCTTAAGGATTGATGGCAAATTCTCTTCAACATAATGTCATTGAGATGAAGTGAATTGATTTCACTTAGCAATCCCATATGATGTGGTATCTCAAGCCCATTAAACCAATATTTGCTAAGTTTAATCTTGTTAAAATAGAGCAATTATTTATCCTTGATTGTATTTTACTAAACAATTTACTTTTTGAGGGATCTAAAACCTTCACATATTATAGAAGACCAATCAAAGAATGTATACCACCGCTAAGATAATTTGTTGAAAGTAACAAAACTCAATGGTTGGTAGAAGATTCCCAATATCCATTGTAACAAATCATGTGAATCTATTTTGAGACAAGTCCAATAGTTCCATGTTGGATGTTAGTACTGAAGAAAAAGGAAGATGGCCTTGTAACATATTATTATGTAATTCCACAATCTGAACATCCTTATAATCAAGCTAGATGGAACATGACCTTGCAAGTTATTGTATGACAAGTTAAGATTTTTTAAATAAGGAACCATCCATAGCCAATATGGAATATTTCCAAATTTAGACTAAAGTTGGAGAGATCTAAACTATACAATCTATAATGCATGAAAAGGAATAGGGGAATGATACCTCCACTATTACATGAAGCTAAGTATGGAACTATAAAATAAATTGTGGGCACCCAATCTTTAATGATGATAGACAACTCATTATAGGATAGATCAAGTGAATAAAGATAGTCAAATTAAAAAAAAAAACTTAAAAAAAAAGGTTTCCTTGAATATTTTTTAAGATAGATAAATACTTGTAATACTAGGAAGACATCCAATTGAACTGGAAATGTTACCATTCAATTGATTGCCACTAAGATCAAGATGTACTAGAGATCATAATCCTCCTAGCTGGAAGGGTATATTTCCACTCAACAAATTGGAAGAAGAAAATGAATTTGACCATCTCAACCATCCAAAAAATATCCTTCAAATTAGAAGAAAATGTAGAAGCAACTTTAGAAGGAAGGGCCCGAGCATTATGATTTATTCATTCAAACAACACAATTGAAGAAAAAGTAGAATCAACCTGTGAACACAGGATGGAGAAAGTGTGGCAAAGATTATCACTGTTGAAAGGAGAGGCATCATGAACTTTCCAAAAATTCCCAGATAAGGAGATGCAAAAATAGGGCTTCATAACAAACACTGCCAGAAAAGACTTGTTGAAAGAGTGAATCGAGATGATGGGATCAAAATTCCATGAAATAGAAGTAAACATGATGCGACAATAACTACACCCACACCTTGCACATAAAAAACTGTAGAGAACACACATGATAAAGAGGACTTAGGATGAAAACAATACAAAATGAAAAATCTAGATTCAAGCGTATTGGAGGCTACTTGTGACTGCATAAGAATAGAGAAAAGTTAGAAATGATGCTCCATTAGTTCCAATGAGGAGAGCTTTACCATTAAAATTTAATTTCACCAAATCTATTAAAGGAGGATTTTAGGAAAGATTTTTTTTTTTGTTTTTTTGACAATAGCACAAATTCATGAGATGGAGTCATCTTCGAAAGACTCCAATTTTTTAAAATAAAGCTATCCCGAGGAGAAAAAACCTTCTTATGAATTGGATTTCTTATAAAAAATCTCATTGTTACCTTGAGATAGGTTGTTTTATTTATAGTTGTACCTGGTGAAATCTCAAGATCTACTTCTTGAAGATTCTACTATTTCTTTCAAGCCAAATGTTCCAAATGATAACGGAAGGACTTAGAGTCCAAAGATAAGAAAAGGTTGACAGAATATTTAAAGAAGGCAAATTTTGAAAATGTTTGAGAAAGGAGCCATAAAAAGGACCCAACCAAAGAAGCATACCTTGGAGTCAATGCTAATAGTCTTGAGAAAAATCACATTGGAGAAGAAAATAATTTGTTATAAGATTTCCCACACATAACACAAGGAAAAGAGGGGTAATGCCTAGTCTATCCGATATCATATTCCTATGAGGATCCTGTCCTTTAAAAATAACTAGGTGAAAGCCCTATATTTTGGGAGACAAGTTCAATTCCAACAATTTTGGAAGGCCAATTATCTGTCAACTCCAAGTTAAGCAAGGAATATGAGGATCCTGTCCTTTAAAAATAACTAGGTGAAAGCCCTATATTTTGGGAGACAAGTTCAATTCCAACAATTTTGGAAGGCCAATTATCTATCACCTCCAAGTTAAGCAAGGAATCATAGCCCTCTTTGACATTGTAAGCACCTGATTTGGATTTTTTATAAATGATTCCATCTTTTGAATTTGAATAAAAGATTTGCCTCTTGTTTCATTCCTCTACTTATAAATGTTTCATGTGATGGGGGACAGGCAAGAAATTAAACTTTGCAAGAGTGGGTGGTCTGATCACTATGAAGTAGTTGTTAACTTTAGAAGCCCATACATGTTTAAGAACTAACTCAAAAATCATCCAATCACCTAAGCAATGGAGAGTCTTGTGACCATTCCAAGCATCTTCCTTGAAGTTGTCTTTTTCCCCATTATGAATGACCCATGAGAGATAGGGAAGGAGAATGTCTCTACAAGATGAAATATAGTTCCGAATCATCAATCTTTCAGGTAATTTTTCAATTTGAAGAGATTTTTCCCTATCTAGAGATTGTAAATATTTATATTTCGTAATTTTACACCATTGTGCATCTAGATTTGCATAGATCCTTTAAAAAATGTTTGCACCCAAGGCCTTGTTTTGCAATTCCAAATTTTGAATACCTAAACCACCCATCATTTTTGGTGTGCAAACTTTATCCCATGCTACTGGAGATATCTTGTTCTTACCTTGTACATTGTCAACCCAAGGAAAGATCTTAAGATATTTTGTAGACCCAATAGATCACATTTAGGCATTTTGAGAACTAGCATGAGATATATGGGAATGGTCCATTGAGAACAACTTGCAACATAGTGATTCCATCTCACAAAGATAACCATTTAATCTTTCATGAAATATTTTTATTAGGCATTTTGAGAACTAGCATGAGATAGATGGGAATGGTCCATTGAGAACAACTTGCAACATAGTGATTTCATCTCACAAAGATAACCATTTAATCTTCCATGAAATATTTTTATGAGATTGTATAGATGACATTTTTCTTTGAAATGAGTTTTTTTATTTTCTTGAGAAATTTTTTTGAGCCAAAACTCCAAAAGTTTGTAATTCTATCTACTCAAATTCACAATATTTTGTTTTATTTTAAAAATTGTGAATTTATAATAAAAATATTGACACATTTAATTAAATTTGAAAGGATTGATTTGTTACTATTTTAAATGTATAGGTACAAATGGTAATGAAGTAGAAGTAGGACAAGGGGAAGTTGGATTCAAAAGGTTACTAAAGTAGGAATGAAAATTCAAGCTAGTTTACCAACTGAGATTTATAATAGAAAATTGCTATTCGAGAAAGTGCGGATTAAGAAAAAATTGATTGCACACACATCAATAGGAGACAATTTTAAAATATATTATTTTCTCAAGTGCTTGCAAGCACTTTTGAGTTAGAAAGTTTTATGATGTTTCTAAAAGGGGATTTTTATTTTTGAAGGAAATTGTGTCCTCAAGAAAGCTATAAATTGGAGTATGCTTCTCATTGCAAAGAGTTAGGCGGGGGTCCCATGAAGGGGGCTTAAGCTCTATTTTTAAGGAAGAGGCGATCCCATGAATAATAAAAAAATTGTGCTAGGGGATTATTTGGAATCTCTTCCAAAAAAATAGAAGCTCCTAACTTTTAGGCCCGCAAATTTGAGCGAGTGAAAAAGAGGTGGGGCTGGAAATTGCCACACCAGCTTAGGGATGGTATCTACCACTTGTCAAACATTTAAGTTTAGTTTCTATAAAAAAATAGTCTTGAAGGGAAATGAATTATTTTTACTTGTTTTTATTGTGCACATACAAAGATACTATATTCATGAGACCACCAGCTTCCTTAAATTTTGGAGCTTAAATTTTTAAGTTGAACTACACTACAAAATTCATGGGACCACCAACTTTAAAATTTTCCTAAAAAATCACAACAGCTTCAGCTCTATTTTTTAGGAAGCACCCCTCCATGGGACCCCAGCCTTAGACTGTAGATGGTTAGAGATTTGGGATTTATCTTCTTAGGGCATGTCCCCATGCTACTGCTTAGCTTATTTTGGCTAGCAGCAGCTGCTCAACTTTTTAAGGAGCAATTTGTTGAGCAGGTAGCCCCATGGATAGTCAAATGGCTACTTATTTTTATGCAATCTTCTTAAATTATTTTGTAAATAAAATTATTGATAATATTTTTTACAAATAAAATTCATAAGCAAAATTTCAGGCAAGTAAATAGGAGAGCAAAAACATATGGTGAAGCCATGTGTCTTTTTTTTCAATAAGCAGCCACTGCTTATTTCTAGCGCCCCCCCGCCCCCCCTCATTTCTTGAAAGCTTATTTTCATTTTTTAAGCAGTTGTTGCTCCACTAAAATAGTGAAAGATTCCAATTTATCCTTTTCCCTTAATTAGAATTTTACATGGGAACACTCTAGCTGCTTAAATTTAAGTAGAAAATGCTCATAAGTAGCCGCATGGGGACACGGGGTTAGAGATTAGAAGTAGTATGAGGAGTTAGATTTGAAAATTGGCAAAGTGTGGTTGCAAGCCGTTCTATTTCAATTTTTCTTTGCATTTGTAGGATAGCTTAGTTGAAGACAATCTAGATACAAGTAGAAATTAGATGTTTAGTGTGACAAATTTGCTAAAAAGGTGTCTCATTCAAAGGCGAATCATGTGTTTTAATGCAATTATTCTATTTATTTCAGTTGTTTTCCTTCCTTTGATGTAATGTTCAATGTTTGTTTTATCCAATTCAACTTCTTGAATCTACAAAAATCATGTTTGTTTAATGTTAACATGTGTATGCATATGATGATTAGAGTTAATGTCATATGCATTTTACACTTTCTACCTCTGAGTTTAGCTTCATTAATTTGTTAAATTGTTAATTTTCATGTTAATGTGTTGAATGATCTAATGCTCTTTGGATTCAATTGATATTGTTGGACTGAAAGAATACAAGCATTCATCATTTTCTTGTCTTCTCTTTTCTTTTCTCCTCATTTAATTTAGCCTTAGTTTTGGATTTTAGCTTTTGCAAATAAATCAGGTAATCAAACCATCAAGTCCCTTATATAGGTATAGCTATATCAGCCACTGAGTTATCCAATGCCATTGTGACTTGACCATAGAGACGAATCCAAGCTTTTGCTTGAAAGTCTCTAATGCATATTCTACGTAATGGAAATCCTATATCCTTTATGCTTTTATCATGGATGATTATACGTTGTTTCATGGCTCCTGATTTGGCTTAGGGAGGGCTGCAGGCCTCTATCAATGGAATTTTCTTAAGAGTTTCTAAAGCTTTTCAAAAAACTTATTTAATGCATACAAACAAGACACTTCACATAGCATGCATAGGGTTGAAGAGTCCTCACACCACTATGGAAACATCAAATGCATAAAACACTGCCTTGAAATATCCTTGTTTAGTTCAAACTGAAGTAAGTTTGATAGTGGGAATTATGCATTTGTGAACAATATGTTTATTTAATTCTTTTTCTTTTGAATATAAAAAATAGTTGTTGTTAGTTTTAACAAATTCATCTTTACTATTTTTAAAGTTGTGGATTTGAGAAATCTTTTGTGTTTTGAAATTTGATTAAGTTGTGTTTTTCTTTGCATTCGCTTTTGACAAGTCACAATCTCCTTTATCTTTGCATTCACTTTTGACAAGTTATAGCCCTTTGCAAGTTTTGTATTCACTTTTGATGCACAACTTATTGCAAATTCTGCATTCACTTTTGACGAGTCACAACCTCTTGCAATTTTGTGTTCACTCTTGACAAGTCACAACTTAGTTCTAAGAGGTTTCCACAATCTATCATATACAAGAGTGTAGTTTCTGGATTCGATTGTGTGTAAGAATTTTACACACAATCGAATCCAGAAACTACACTCTTGTAAAGTCACAACTTATTTTGCATTCACTTTTGACAAGTCATAACCTCTTGCAAATTTTCTATTCACTTTCAACAAAGTTGCAACCTCTTGTAATTTTTGCGTTCAGTTTTGACAAGTAACAACTTATTGAATTCACTTTTGACAAGTCACAACCTCTTACAATTTTTGTGTTCACTTTTGACAAGTTACAATCTATTGCAAAGTTTGCATTTCTAAAACAAATATTTTGTCATTTTTCACCCTTTTGCCTCTTATAGAGAACCCTGCATAGCATTAGACCAACTTTGTATTTTTCACAAAAATTGGTCATAATGCAAGTAATATGCTAATGGCTAAAACCCATCGATTTAAAAATTTGAAATCTGAGAAAAATTTAAATTTAATTATGTAGACGTATAAAAATGACCATATTCCTAAATGAATATTTTATGTTCATTTCTCTATTTGATTAAATCCAATTTAATTAAATTATCCACATTCTTCTATTTTATTAAATAAATTACTCAATTTATTTAAATAAAATTCACTATATCCATTTAATGAATAAATCATTTTATTCAATTAAAACCCCCCTATCCACTTTTAATTAAATTCAAATTTAATTAAATAGTTATCCCAAATTGAATAAATCAAATTTATTTAATTATAACCAAATTGAATGAAAACCATTTAATTCAATTAAATCCTATTATCCCTCCATCCACTTGCAAAATCCCAAACCCCTTTCTAATCCCTTCTAGAATCTTCTAATCGCTTCTAATTAACCTAACCCTCCCCTAAACTTTGTCACATCCCTAAGCAAAGGGAAGTCACTTCTCCAAAACCTTAAAGTCTTTGATAACCTTTGAAGGTTTTCAACCTTCAACCACTAAAACCCTTAAAGTCTTTGAAAACCATTAAAGGCTTCCAATCTTCAACCACTTAATCCCCAAAGTCTCCAATAACCATTAATGGTTAATTCAAACCCTCCCACATGGTTAAAACATTTGTTTTGACTCAACCTCTATCCAACCCAAGGGTCTCATCAGGCCTTTAATGCTTTGACCATGATTATCTCTTAATCATTTGCACAAAGGTTTATCCTTGGATTAACTCTTAATCCAGTGGGTAAGCCTAACTTAGACTTGACCCTTAGCCTTTAGATAACCATGAGGTTTTCTCAAGCCTTTAATGCCTCCAACCTCTTCTCTCAACCCAATCCTATGTTGACACTTGTCACCATTTTATTGGTGCCAATTGTGCACATGGATCCCCAACTTTCAAACTTGGCCCTTGATTAAACCATTCAATCTTGACCATCCATTGCCCTGTTTGTGCTATAAATAGAGCTCTCATTCCTCCATTTTTAACAATCATCTTTCAAAATTGAAGCATTACATTTATGCTCAAATTCTTTCAAGCTTTCTTATCATTTTTTATGCTCATCATTTAGCCTCTTTTAGATCAGGAATTAGACTAAATATGCATATTAGAGTACTTTCTTTATCATTTTAGTTCAATCATAGATTAAATATAGTATGCTAGGATAGTATTCATACTAACCTCGTCATCTTATCATCTAGTGTATTGCATTTTAGAATCATACATAGCTTATAACACATCTCATACTAAAAAATCTATCAAAGCATCTCTCGTTCTCACATTTGCCATCCCTAAACCATTTTGCTCAGTGATCTGAGAGCAAAAACATTGGTTTGAGGGACATTGTGAGATAGAGAACCATGGGACCCTCCTTGGGAAGCTGAGTAACACTACGTTACTCCATAGCTTGCACCAAGAAGTCCTGTGTGTGTGTGTGGACTAGTATTTAACTAAATTTTCACATATTTAGTTTTATCAGCCCACTTTTCCCGCATACAAATTATTTCTGCAATTAATTGTCAAAAAATTAGTGTGTTGGTTAAGTGGTGGTGATGTTATTGTGGCCACCAAGGTTCAAACCCCCACTGGGCCATTGTGATCGCAAGCTTATGCCTATGTTGATCCAATGTGCTCATGGGTTTGAACCTTATAGCTTTGATGAACGGGAATGAGGTCTCTCATTTGTGACCTCACCAGTTCATAGCTCTGAATCAAAAGCCTTTCACATTATTTCATAATTATAATTATTTCACCATATAAAATTGAAGAGTCCTTGATAATGAAACCCTAAATGACATATAAAGAACGATACAAAATTGACATCCTTTACCTTCCCAATATATAATTTAGAAAATTACCCTTTCATAATCTCCATTTTTTATTTCCTCCTAATCCACCATTAGAGTTGAACAACCTAGCTTTCACTAACTCGCTTACCCACCTTGATCTAAGAAGCATGTCATTAATCAATGCAAGCATGCTTTATACATGTTTATCAGCCCTGTCAAACTCAATGCAAGCATGCTTTATACATGTTTATCAGCCCTATCACACTGCTCCAAAATGCTTTGCACATATAATATAAAATATATTCCACAAAACAGTAGTCTAATATTTTCCACAAGTGCGAGGAATACCTTCTGTCCGCCACCAATACAAGCCATCTATAAAGAAAATTTAGAGAATAAACTTCCCATCATTATTATGCTGATCTAAGCATGAAACGCTGTATCTTATGTAAGCATTGAGATGCTTGAGTTTTGTACTTTTCTCTGGTAAAGTAGCTCATTATCTTGAAACTTTTTATACCACTGCTTTTAGACGATGTGATAGAAAAGCTATTATGGTTCAGACATTTAAAAGTTTGAAAAGAAATGAAATTAATGGGTGCCCATTTTTCTTGTATCACCAAATGATATTTCTGTGCTCTGCAAAAGAGATAAATCAACTCTAAAGTGCGCTGGTTTCTGCCTCATTTCTCATTGTAAATTAGGTTCACCATAAATCAACTGTATATCATGGATTGTTTTATTATTTGATATAAGAGTACGAGTTTTAGGTTGAAATTTTTGCAGTTGAAGTCGAGGAGTATTCATTCCACTAAAATTATTGGAATCAAGACGCTATTCCTGTCTTTTATGGTATCAGGTTCTTATTTTGGACTTATTTTGTGGTGAGTATTCATTCCACTAAAATTATCTGGTTCAATATACTGTCCCCATTCCTTATGGTATCACAGTCTTATGCTGAAGAAGACTTGATCCTTAATGACTTTTGCACTTATTTTGTGCTTAGTATTTGTTCCACTTAAATTATCCGAGTCAAGATACTGCTCTCGTTCCTTATGATATCAGGGTCTTACGCTCAAGAAGACTTGATCTCTGAATGACTTTTGGACTTACTTTGTGCTCGGTAATCATTCCACTAAAATTATCTAGGTCAAGATACTGCCCTCGTCCCTTATGGTATCAAAGTGTTACATTGAAGAAGACTTGATCCCTAATGACTTTTGCACTTTTTTTGTGCTTAGTATATCTAAGTCAAAATACTACCCTCGTTCCTTACAATATCAGAGTCTTACGCTCAAGAAGACTTGATCCCTAGTGACTTTTGGACTTATTTTGTGGTTATTATTCATTCCACTAAAATTATCTGTGTCAAGATATTGCCCTCGTCCCTTTTGGTATCAAAGTCTTACACTCAATAAGACCTGATGGCTTTTGGACTTATTTTGTGCTCAGTATACATTCCACTAAAATTATTTGGGTCAAGACATTGCCCTCATCCCTTATGGTATCGAAGTCTTACGCTCGAGAAGACTTGATCCTTGGTGACTTTCGAGTTATTTTGTGCTCAGTATCCATTCCACTAAAATTATCTAGGTCAAGATATTGCCCTCATCCCTTATGGTGTCAGAGTCTTACACTCAAGAAGACTTGATCCCTAATGACTTTTGGACTTATTTTGTGCTCAACATTCATTCTACTAAAATTATCTGGGTCAAGATACTACCCTCATCCCTTATGGTATTACAATCTTGCGTTGGACAAGACTTGATCCCTGATGACTTTTGCACTTTTTTCGTGCTCAGTATTCGTACTACTAAAATTATCCGAGTCAAGATGTTGCCCTCATTCCTTATGGTATCAGAGTCTTATGATCAAGAATACTTGATCCTTGATGACTTCTGAACTTATTTTGTCATCAATATTCACTCCACTAAAATTATCTAGGTCAAGATATTGCCCTCACCCCTTATGGTATCAGAGTCTTATTCTCAAGTAGACTTGATTTCTGATGGCTTTTGCACTTATTTTGTGTTCAATATTCATTCCATTAAAATTATCCAGGTCAAGATATTGCCCTCATCCCTTATGGTATCAAAGTCTTATGCTCTAGAAGACTTGATCCCTAAAGACTTTTGAACTTATTTTGTGCTCAATATTCATTCCACTAAAATTATTTGGTTCAAGATATTGCCCCCATCTATTATGGTATCAAAATCTTGTGTTCAAGAAGATTTGATCTCTAATGACTTTTGAACTTATTTTGATTGAATACAATGACTATCATTAAAATCTACATAAAAATTGTTCAAAAAACTGAACTCGATTTGATTAATTTTTTATTTATTTTAAATTAAATTGATTCTCAAATTACTAATTCTTGAAAACAATGGAAATTCTTTATTAATAATTCCTCTATTCTAAATTTTATTTAAGTTGTCATTAATATGTCCTTGAATTATTTTTAGTTCTTCTGGATTTGACCATGTAGCTTTTTGATGTTGCCAAATCTAAAAGAACTAAAAACTTATCACTATGGACTGTGGAAGTTTCATGAATGTAATGTCCTTGAATTATTTAAGCAATTCAATCTTCACTCATCTAATCTTTTTAGGTCTTGCAATTTATGTTCTCTATACGTATCATCAGTAATGATTTTGCTTAGGTTTACATGAAATGAAGGAATATCTATTTTTCAAAGATATAATGATTTCAGTATCATAAAGTAATAATGAATAAGGTGTAATTTTATTGGAGTGTGAATCTTATTATGATAGTTTTATAGGTCGCATATGTCAATTTGTTTAATGTTTATTGATATTATTTAAATCATTTTTTATTTTATTTTTTTTTGTATTTATTGATATTATTATCAATATTTTTTTAATGGCTGTATTATTTGCTTTTAATAATTTATTTATTTCTTTGTTCTTAATAGGCATTCTATTATCAGTTATTATTGTGGATGACAAATTCAATTGATAAATGAGATTATTTATAATAAAAGTTCACATGTCAATTATTATAATTGATTTTAAGGGTATTGTTTTAATTAGATAGATATAATGATAAATATGTCTATTAAAAGAGACAAGCTTACCTATTAAATCTAATATCCATGTGGAAAATGGTTAGGAAGAGATAAAAGGAATATCTATTTTTCAAAAATATAATGATTTAAGTATCATAAAGTAATAATGAATAAGGTGTAATTTTATCGGAGTGTGGATCTTATTATGATAGTTTGATAATGTAGGGATAGGTCTCATATGTCAATTTGTTTAATGTTTATTGATATTATTATTTGCTTTCTTTTTTTTTTTGTATGAATTGCTTTTAATAATTTATTTATTTATTTGTTCTTAATAGGCATTCTATTATCAGTTATTATTGCGGATGGTAAATTCAATTGATAAATGAGATTATTTATAATAAAAGTTCACATGTCAATTATTATAATTGATTTTAAGGGTATTGTTTTAATTCAATTTGTATAATTTAATTAGATAGATATAATGATAAATATATGTCTATTAAAAGAGACAAGCTTACCTATTAAATCTAATATTCATGTGGAAAATGGTTAGGATGAGATGAAAGGATAGACCTATAGGACGTTGTATATTTGAGGAACCTATGTTTGACATGTTGCACATTTCTAAACAAAGTTATGAATCATTTTTTATTTTCCTCTAATAATAACTCATGTGTAAATAATTTTAAACTAAATTTTCTACTTGTGTTGCCTCCACATATAAGCAACTAACCATTATAACCTCACTAATAAATAACTTCTTCAATGAGAAAATATTCATTAGTGGATTTATGAATTAACACACATGCATTTTTAGAAGAATCATTTACGAAATTTCTTGTCTTAAGATAATTAAAAATGTCCTTCAACATTTTTTCCTCAATCGTAGTGGCAAATATCAATTCAAAAATATCTTATATGGTAAGTTTTTGTAATCTACAACTAGTAATGTAAATCATAAAGGTCATCATCATGCATGCTCATTAAGAATGCAACATTAAAGTCACAACATGGATATTTCTTTGTCCATTCAAGGAATAGCAACAATTATATGAGGCAAAAGAATGGACTAACTACATACCCGACTCGTGATATTGGATCAACTTTATATATTTGGTTTTATAATCCTCTATAATTTGACTAGTTGTGAGTTGTGAATCCTCATGAATATCTATAGATTGAACCTTCAAGTTCAATGTTCATAGTCAAGAATAGTATTAGTGCATCACAAATAAGTCAATGTGATAAAGGAATCAATTATTTTGTGGGTGAAATCAATATCACTTTGGATTTTGAGCCAATTTTACATCTATATCCATTAAAAAATATATAATGTATTAATAAAAATAAAAGTAGAAGATCAAGCAACTACTAATTGATCTACCATCACTTAACCTTTAATATAATTTTGACTACTACATTAAGGTCAAATTTGAGTTTTCTCAAGACAATAAGATGATGTTGAAGCTAGAATCCACACAAGAGAAAAGGGCTCATGGTTAGTTTTTCACCTCTAAACATAAGATATAAGGGGCATCATGGAAAAGAGGGTGATGCTTAATAAACACCATAAACAAAGGACAATTAGGAGAGAAGAAAGATGGCATAAAATCTAAAGAATGAAAAATCAAAGGTCAATGAGGTAGTCATAAGAAAATTTGGTAGCATATTTGAATTTGAGCTAAATTTGAAGTAGGTTGCATTCAATGCAATAGGTACAAAGGAAATTTATAGAATTAGGACTTTTTTTTGGCTAGATCTAAAAGAGAGATTTTTCATTTTCATACATCTCAAAGACATGTTTGTTCTAATCTAATGTCTTATATTGGTTTAAAATTATTAATAATTTTTTTGTATTTTTTATAAATTATTTTTAACTTGTTGATTTTGTTGTGTAAATAATTAAGTCACGTCATTAATGATCAATAATTCTCAAAGTTTATTTATTTATTGGTATATATTAATAGATAATAAATAGTATTAGTACTTTGAGGCCATGGCATCCTTTTCCTATATAATGCAATTCAATACTCAAATCAATAGTTTCTTAAAGTTATCCTTTAATTTAGCATCTTGGGTTTTCTTAATAAGTATTTAACTAGTTAAGTAATGTTTATTGAAAATATATATTTGATTTTTCATCTTAATTATGAAATTCTTGGGAGATTTCAATTCTATATCACCAAATTTTATAAAAAACTATCATATACATTTATATATGTGTATAATAGTCACTAATTCTACACTTTAAAGTTCATGTTCGATTTTTTTTCAAAAGAATTATGTTTCTAATTTGTGATTCATTGTTACATCACTTCTAACCATTATACAATAGGTTTTTTTATAAGAAAACACTTTTAACTCTACTTATAAACTTTTATCCGCTAATCTTCATTCACATCTAAAAATGTTTATTAAAAAAAGGTTTTACCAACATATAGTTTTTAAACCATGCAATGTCTTGTAAATCACCTTTGTTTCACAATTCTTATGAATATAGAATCAAGTTGACCAAAATTCACTCATGTAATTACATTCAGTAGGTGAAGTCTTTCACTTTATACTCAATTCACCATGACTTTAAAGGAGAGTAATTTCTCTTGTCACATTTATGGAAGTGCATCTTAGTAGGTGGAAAGAACAATTTAAATTAGTATGTGTTTGTGGCCTCAATAACATTTTAACAATATTGTCAAAATAATAATAATAATAATAAGCACTTGTTGAAGAATCTAGAAACTAAAATTATGTAAAAAATGTCATAAAAATTCATAATATAAAATTATTTATAGTTAATATTTTTATTTTAAATAATACAAAAGAAAATTTTATTAAAAAAACATAAATCTTTGTGAACATTTGTCCCTTTTTTGATAGCGGTGGATTAGACTTTCGAGCACGACAGCTCAACAAGGGTACAAAACCCGTGAGCCACTAGCACAACGAGGACCTTCACGAAGTAGTTTCTGCCATCCAATATGGGAGCACCTAGCCCAGCGAGGGCCTTCACGAAGTAGTTTTTGTCACCCAATATGGGAGCACGAGCCTATAGACTGAAACCATCCCAGCAAATTCACTTGAGACATGATCCCGACCTCATCCCTTATCATGTTGGAGCCTTTGCATTCAGCAAGACTTGATTTCTGGTAGGCTCATTTAGAACCATTCAACTTCACCATAGACAAGGGCCCATTGACAACATTTATCCGTAATTCTTTTGTAAAAATAAAGTCTGCAACAAATCTAGTCACTCACATTTATAAAATCATAGTTAAA
Organism: Cryptomeria japonica; assembly: GCF_030272615.1. Lineage (NCBI taxonomy): Eukaryota > Viridiplantae > Streptophyta > Pinopsida > Cupressales > Cupressaceae > Cryptomeria > Cryptomeria japonica. The sequence goes on from NC_081410.1 coordinate 128,788,049, forward strand.
TTATAGAATTATAGAACAATGGAGTATGCTACATAAACCTAGACCCTACCCTATTTATTTCTAACATTTTTAGTACGGTATTACCAGTTTGAGCAGAGTAAGAGAATTGAATCACTCTGAAACTTCCTGTGGAGAAAACAATGGAGGAGATGAAACGCTGCCCTGCAAATTACCCTCCATTGACTCCCCTTTCCTTCATTGAAAGAGCTGCCATAGTCTTTGGGGACAGTACTTCTGTTGTCTACAACAATACTCGCTTCACCTGGTCTCAGACGTTCCAGAGATGCCGCAGACTGGCTTCTGCTCTCTCTTCTCGCAATATCTCTCGCGGGGATGTGGTAAGAATGAAGGATTATAGTTGTAGAAACAATTGAAACTTATGAAGCATAACAAAAACTAATCTTTTGTGAAGATTGCAGATTGCAGATGAAGTACAGTTTTCCCTTTTGCTTTCTCTTCCTCTGTTTTCCCAAATTTCTTTCAGCAACATCGTAGTATTGAGTACAGTAATAATCCATTTCTTTCAGTTTGTTACTGTTGTGTTTGAATTCCATGAGCCATTGTCAGGATCAAAACTTCGGATCACAGAATATCACAATATTGAAAATGTTATAAAGAAAGTAAAATACATTAACAGCCTTTTAAAATCAATATTGAGTCATGTTCCATGATCTATCATCTCACATCAATATTGACTCATGCTTCATGATCTATGATCTCCTCTTGAGCTCTAGTATTGAGATAATGGAATATTGATTCATGCTCTATCATCTTGTATTCTGATTACAGAACATGATCTTTTTAACACAATCCAATCCAAAAACACCTAATAGCTTAAATCCCATAAATTTACTCTTACCTTTCTGTGATTTTGATGGCCACTCTGTGAGTAAATTTCATTACATGAAGAATTTGACTGTGCAGGTCTCCGTGGTGGCACCGAACATCCCTGCCATGTACGAAATGCACTTCGCAGTACCCATGGCCGGGGGGGTCCTCAACACAATAAACATCCGTCTGGACGCTCGAACAATGGCGACCCAGTTCGCCCACTGCGACCCAAAGTTCATCTTTATAGACTACCAATTTCTGCCCCTAGTAACAGAAGCCATGAACATAGCAAGAACCAAAAGGGCCTGCATAGTCCTGATCGAGGAGATGGAACAGGGGAAAAATGATCCCACACCCACACCCACACCCGGGGGTCTCCTAACATACGAAACCATGATCCAACAGGGCGACCCAGAGTTCGAAATCCGGTGGCCAGAGGACGAGTGGGATTCCATAGTACTAAACTACACCTCAGGCACAACATCAGTTCCAAAAGGCGTAGTCCACTGTCACAGGGGACTCTACACCATGGCCATGGATACTCTGGTCCAATACGGACTCAGGCCAGGCACAGTCTACCTCTGGACTCTGCCCATGTTCCACTCCAACGGCTGGTGCTTCTCCTGGGCTCTGGCGGCCATTGGAGGCATCAACATCTGCCTGCGAAAATTCGATGCCAAGGTAATCTTCGATTCAATTGCAGATCACAAGGTCACCCATCTCTGTGGAGCACCCGTGGTGCTGAGCATGATAGCAAACGCTGCCCCTTCTGAGACCCGGCCACTCCCGGGTCGGGTCGAGCTCCTAACAGGCGGAGCCCCTCCACCTGCCTCGATCTTGTTCAAGATGGAAGAGCTCGGATTCTCTGTAACGCATGGATATGGCCTCACAGAGACCTCTGGTACAGTCATTTCCTGTGCCTGGAAGCCCGAGTGGGACGGTCTTCAGGGGAACGAACGGGCCCGATTGAAGGCCCGGCAGGGCATCCGAAGCCTGAGTGCAGTTCGGGTCGATGTGAAGGACCCAGTGACCATGACCAGTGTGGCCAGAGATGGGGTCCAGATGGGGGAAATCATGATCAGGGCGGCCAGTGTAATGAAAGGGTATCTCAAGAATGAGGAGCTCACGGCCCGGGCTTTGGCCGGTGGGTGGTTTCGAACCGGTGACGTCGCGGTGGTTCACCCTGACGGGTACATGGAGATCAAGGATCGGTCGAAGGATGTGATTATCTCAGGGGGTGAAAACATCAGTAGTGTGCAAGTTGAGTCTGTTCTGTATTCTCATCCTCTGATTGCTGAGGCAGCTGTTGTGGGAATGCCTGATCCGTTTTGGGGAGAAACACCCTGTGCTTTTGTGAGTGTGAAGAGGAGTGATCATGGTGATGGGCATGGGCAGAAGCCCGAATTGTCTGCATCGGAGATTATTTTCTTCTGCAGAGAGCGCATGGCGCATTTCATGGCGCCCAAATCTGTGGTGTTCTTGCCTGAGCTCCCGAAGACTTCTACTGGTAAGATTCAAAAATTTGTTCTTCGAGATATGGCCAGAAATGCTGTTCCTTGCCCTGTTTCGCGACTGTGAAGTGAGTCAATGGCATGGAAATCAATTTTAGGTGGGTCAATTGGAATTTTATTGTACTCTTTGGGAACATTTCAGCTTAAATCAACATCTCAGGTATCTCTCAGCTCTCTGGTATTTGCTGATGGATCACATTTCACGAGTGTGATTAGAATATTGATAAAAAAAATAATAATATAATCTAATTCAAAAATAATAGTAATTAAAATTATGGATTGTGGAAATCTGATATCATTAATATCGTAATTGATAGTAGGTATGAATTTATATAGTTCATGCAAGAGATTTTTAATATTTTTTGGGTTTGATTATTTTATGTGCTTAATCAAATCCATCTTGTTTAATCAAGTTTAGTTGAGTATTAGGTCTTCATATCATAAGAGATAAGGTGTTGATAACAATTGTAGATAAACAAATATACAACCAGATATGATATATGTAAAATAAACACAACGTGCACACACACACACACACACAACATCAAATTTGTGTGGTTCGCCATAATGACTACATCCGCAAGAAAAGCAGGGGAAAACTTTGTTTATTACTTATGTTCATCCAATTACATCTACAATAGCCTATTACATAAAAAAATGATAATAATTACATTTCCACTCTCATCAATTTTGAAGTCTCTTAAGAATACTAATATAGACAACCGATGGAGGGAAACAATTAAAGGAAGAGTTCGGCCATTGGACTTCATTATCCAACATAAGGTAGGATTCTGTCTCAAATAAATTTAGTGGAATGGATTTCCCTCAATCTTTTGTTCTCAGTCTAAGAGGCTTCAGCCTAAAGGCTCTAGTCATAAAGTATGAGGTTAGAATCACACCTCAAACAAACTTGGTGGAATGGATGCCCCTCAGTCCTTGACTCTTAGCTAAAGAGGTTTTAGCCTAAGGATCCATGCTCTTTATTGGGTAGCTAAAAGTTCTTTGAGGATGATATAAAATGCTCCATCAAAATTAGAAATTGTCTCTAAATCACATTTTTAAAATAATTTTATTGTAAATATCTAACTTGTCGATTCAAACTATTTAGATTCAATTTTTTTAATTTCAAAAAGCTCTAAAATTAAATCTCCATTTTTACAAGGGTTTAGCTCAAAATCATTTCTTAACTTAAATGTATACTTTCTCATAACATTACATGTATATATAAAAGCATCTCTGTAAAAAAATATTTTAATTTACCATATGGGATGAGGTTGAGATCTATCTTATATGGATTAGGCAAAATGAATACTCCTCAATCCTTAATTATTAGCTAAAGAGGTTTCAGCCTAAGGGCTCATGTTTTGTATTGGGTAACTAAAATTTCTTGTATAGATGATATAAAATCCTCCAAAAAAATAAATATAAATTATATATATTGTAATCATATTTCTTAAAATAAATTTATTCTAAATTTTTAACTACCTTATTCCAACTATTCAAATTCAAATTTTCTCACTTCAAAAAGCTCTAAACTTGTATTTCTATATTCATTGGGATTTAACTCAGAATTAATGTATACCTTCTCATAATATTATAGAAATACATAAGATATTTTTTATAGAAACATATTTGAACTTTGTCACTAAGAGAGAGGGAGTTGTGCAAATTAACTTTATGATCATGTAATTATTACATGATATTTCATAGAGCCTTATTTTAAGAAATACAATATAGAGACTTATTGATTTACAATTAAGGTTTAAAGTTGTGATTCATAATACAACTTGTCATATTGGTATGACCAGTGAGAAAATGCCCTTGACCAAAACCTCATCATAAAATCCTTATCAATTGACAAATGTTTAATTTTTGGGTTTAGTTATTTTTTTTAAAGATGAATTATTCAGTATAATCTATTTAATATCAAGAAACAAATATAATTGAATTTAAAATGTATAAATTATTTCTACTATAACCATATTTCTTAAACAAAATTATGATGAGTATTTAACTTGTGTATTCCAATTCTTAAGATTCAAATTCCCTAACTTCAAAAGGCTCTAAAATTAAATCTCCATATTCATAAGAATTTAACTTGAAATCAATTTATAACTTAAACATATACTTTCTCATATACCATTACAGTTATACATATAAAAAATGGGAACTAGCTATGCAACCAATTATTTAGCAAGTTATATAAAGGGCACATCTCCCAATACACCATTTCCCCCTTAAATAACTTGCTAAATAGTTGACTCTAAAAAATAACCATAAAACAATATCTTCACTTATTACTAGGGGAGATAGAATCATACAGATTAACTTTATGACCACTATTAGGGGAGATAGAGTCATACAGATTAACTTTATGACCACTACTAGGGGAGAGAGAGTCATACAGATTAACTTTATGACCACTACTAGGGGAGAGAGAGTCATACAGATTAACTTTATGACCATGTAATGATTACATACCTTTCTTTTTTAAGAAATGTGATACAAGAACTTATCTATCAACAATTAAGATTTGGAGATGTGAATCATCATACATGATTTGTGAGAAATATCCTTTTAAAGATTTGACCAAAAACCTTATCATCAAATCCTACCAAATGAATCAAAAATATCATTTTTTGTTCCAACATCATATTTTTCTTTAACTTGTATACAAATCATCTAAATACATTTAATCATAAACATTAGTATCTCTAATTTTTATATCCAATACAAATGAACTTAATAAATAGATTATTAATAAAAAAATCATAAAATTTATTGTGAGAGATGTTATTGCTCAATAGGGGAAGAGCACAACTCATGTTCCAATTACTATACATTGGGTTTCGTTAATTAAAAGCCCACTAAAAAATCATCTAGTGGGCCAATAGCCACCCGTTTTCTTGGAAAAAAAAGGTTCATAATTAGATCAATTGTGCAACTTTATTGGTACCAATAATGCACTGTTATTGGGACCTTTGTGCGTAAGTATTGGATCAATTGTGCAATTTTTTTAGTTGTCAAATGAAATGAATGAAAGATTTCAATGACATCCACGAGACTAAACAGTCTATGGGACCAAAGATAGCATCCTTAATTTAACTTCAAATTCCTTTTAATGTTGGATCTCCTACTATTAATTTTGACCAGGAGTCTGGCGGTTTAGTTGATTCTATCTTTCTCAAATAACTGATGCATGTTGGCAACCTTTAATCTATTTTCGTATTAATTGCGGATATCTTCATAAGCTAGGCACTCCATGATGAAGTGCCTCAAAGGAAACAAATAATGGGGCAATAGAGAACATGTTTAAGATGACACTTTGAAATGACCACTTTTTGACCCTTGCGTGCATAACAAATCTCACACATTCCTCTTTACTATCCAAAAGCCATACCAATAGCTATAATTAATTAAGTCGCATAGAAAGACAACAATTTATTTTTTTCAACATCTGATACGATTACAAACTTAAGATGCACGAAGTTGGCCATACTTTTCCTTTACAGTAGACCTTTATCATTATTTTATTTTATTTTATCTTTACCTTTAGCAATACTTTGTCATTATCTCAGTGGGAACAACATGAGTAGTGTGGAAGTCGAGTCCGGTGTGTATTCTCATTCTCTGACCGCTGAGGCGGCTGTCGTGGGGATTCCTGATCCGTTTAGGGGAGAAACGCCATGCTTATTTGTGAGTGTGCAGAGTAATCATGGTGATGGGCACAGGCAAAAATTGAATTGTAAGGCGCCGAAATCTGTGGTGTTGTTGCCCGACCACCCAAAAATTTGTCCTTTAGGAAATTGCCAAGAAAGTTCTTCCATGTCCTGTTTGGCGACTCTGAGTGAGTCATTGGCACGGAAATCAATTCTAGGTCTTTAGAGGTGGGCCAATTGGGAACATCTTAGCGTAATCAATGTATGGGAGGTAGGTGAAGCATACCATAGCTAATAAATGGTACATTAGAGTTTGACGATTTTTTTGGTTGTCTTTGCATGCGACTTAACTGTTTATAGCTATTGTAGCTAATAAATGGTACATCAGAGTTTGACGATTTTTTGGTTGTCTTTTCATGCAACTTAATTGTTTATAGCTATTGTCTTGGTTATTGGATACAAACGATGTACATTGTGGGGATCTGTTATGCATGATATGGTCAAAAAGTATACATTTCAAAGTGTCACCTTAAAGATGTCCCATAACAATGCACTTAAAATTGTCAAAAACTTATGTACAAATGGACCAATTATGGTCCAAAAAAGCTAATAAATGGGTCGCTATTGGTAAATGTAAAATTTATTAATAAGTTAGTAATTGGGGAATTGGTGTGCAAGGAATGAACATTTTTTTGGAACATGGGTGGTAATTGTTACTCTTCTCCTATGTGTTTTTTTATAGTTCATGCAGAAGATTTTTCATTTTTTGGATTTTTTTATCTTGTTTAATCAAGTCTAGTTGAGTATAAGGTCTTCATATCATAAGGGATGAGGTTGGGATTGTGTCTCAAACAAATTTGGTTGAATAGATACCCCTCAATCTTTGGCTCTTAGAGCCAAAGAGGTTTCACACTAAGGGCTCTACTCATAAGGGATGGGGCTCGAATCATGCCTTAAACAAATTTGGAAGAATGGATAGCTCTCAATCCTTGGCTCTTAGTCGAAGAGGTTTCGGCCTAAAGTCTCTACTCATAAGGGATGAGGTTGAGGTCGTGCTTCAAAGAAATTCGGCATAATGGATACCCCTCAATTCTTGGCTCTTAGCTAAAGAGGTTTCAACCTAATGGCTCTAGTCATAAGAGATGAGGTTGGGATCGTGCTTTGAACAAATTTGGCAAAATGGATATTGCTCAATCCTTGGCTCTTAGTTGAAGGGGTTTCAGCCTAAGGGCTTGTGCTTTTGTATCGAATAGCTAATAGTTCTTTGTGGATGATATAAAATGTTCCATCAAAAAATTATAAATTATCTCTATTGTAATCATGTTTCTTAAAATAATTTTGTTGTGAATATTTAATTTGTATATTCCAATTATTAAGATTTAAATTTCTTAACTTGAAAAAATCTAAAATTAAATCTCCATATTCATAAGGATTTGACAATAAAAGAGGGGTAAAAATTTATTGAAAATAGAGAAAGAGGAACAACAAAAGAGGGCAAACAACCCAACAAAGAACAACTACATCATAGACTTATCATGACTAACAAGTTGATCAAGTACCTGAGACAACTTAGGAGAGAGTTATCCCCTATCCTCAATAGACCAACCCTCCCCAAAATCAACAACCCACTTGGCCAGATAGTCAGCCACCCCATTCCATTCGTTGGGAATGTGTGTCAAAGTGTCTGACACACAAAACTCACAGAGCGAGAGAATCTGACTGATAATCATCTGAAGTTGTCAACTAACACCATAACAACTTTGTTGAGCTTTGCTAGTTCAATAAAGTCACCACAACCTAGGAATCAGACTCAAACATAATGTGTTGCCAACCAATAGAACAACAACGCTCTAAAGCAACCAAAATGACCAGAGCCTCCATGTAATTGTTCGTATGAAAACCCTTATAGATAGAAAAAATAAATTGAACTTGCCTCAAACTGTCTTGTGACACACCACCAATACCCTCATGTCCAGGGTTACCTCTTGAAGACCAATTTGTATTGACCTTGATGATGCCATGAAGAGGAGGGCTCCAATTACCTACTCTAGAGATCTTCCGTAGAAGGTGACAACATCTATTTATGAAGAGTTGTCTAGTCTTCTGCATACCATAATCCTAAATATCCCCCTGAAGAGGAAGATTATAATGGTTACAAAAATCAATCTCCCCAGAAGCAGGGCCTCCAGACAAATCACATTTAGCCATAACAGTCTCTCGAAGACAATGGATAATTTTCCACCATACATGCTAAATAGCTAACCTCTCAGTATTGTTCTACCCTTTTCTTTGATGATGTGCCTCATGCTCTTGTGGAGGAAAATCAGATTCTTGCTTGTATTCCTTCTATGGTTACTGATGTGATGAATGAGTCTCTTACCCACCAGGTGTCTTTATCAGAATTAGAGGAAGTTGTTTTTGGGATGGCTAAAGGCAAAGCTCCTGGACCTGATGGCTTTCCTATTGATTTCTTTCAAGAATTTTGGGATATCATCAAGTTGGATCTGTTGGCAGTTGTCCAAGAGTCTCATGGTAGTAAGCAGATGCTCTGTGCTATAAATTCTATTGTCCTAGTTCTTATCCCCAAAAAGGATGGTGCTACTCAACTCGATTTTTTTTGTCCTATTGCTTTATGCAATGTTGTTTATAAGATCATCACCAAATTGATTGCAGAAAGGATTAAAATTTGGCTTCCATCTTTAATTTCAGATGAACAAGGTGGTTTTGTCGCTGGGCAACAAATTCTGGATGGGTTGTTGTGTATAATGTTGTTGTGGGATGTTAGTGTAAAGGGCCAACACCCTTGTTTTGTTATTTCTAATATCAAAAACATTACAAGTGTATATCAAAAGTTGTCTAGAAAAAAATATTTTGACTTATCGTGAGCGTGAGTTAAATTTATGATCATATAGTGGTTACATGAAATTTCATAGGATATCCCTTTTTAAAGAAATGTGATACAAGGACTTAACTAGAATCTCTCTTTTTTAAGAAATGTGATAGGACTCATCATATTTTGATACAACTAATAAAAAATGTCTTTTAAATACTTTTTAAATATTTGACCAAAACTTTATCATCAAATCTTAACAACTAAACCAAAATATATATTTAAATAAAACATTAAATTGTTCTTCTTACATACAAATAAAATTTTATTAAATAAAATAATTGTACATGACCTTAATTGTGAGACATTATCTTTGAAATATGAGTTTAGAAGAACTAATTATAACTAACGTGTGAAAAGAGTTTCGTGCCAAAATATGCGGGCCTAACTTTTCTATCATCTTCCTTTTGGTAAGTCAAAATCAATTTTGGAAAGTTTTGAAGGGACATGGACATCCTTCCAAATATAATAATTTCTCTTTTATTGGGACATAGTTTTGAATTATTAATCAAATAAGGTATTGTTTTTTATAAATGTTTGAAAAGTTAAAAACAAGGTCTTACAAATACTTTGTAAGTTTTATTAGTTTTATTATAATACATAAATCTTTTGAATAGTATTATAAGGAATTAATGAAAATATATCAACTAATTATGTGTTAAATTAATATAAAAAGGTAATTAGAGTTGTGTAATTTAAGATAGAGTTTTTATTTAGTTATATGTTAAAATAAAATATTGTAATTAATGTTTGTAATTTGAGTATGACTGATGAGTTGATGTGATATCATTTTAAAAAACTATATGAATAGGATAAAATTGTAGTAGTAATCATATTCTATAAAATTATGATCTTGTCTTATAAAATAATTATTCTTTTGTATAATATTTTCTAACATAAGAACAACATGATTGGTGTTAAGATTCATTATAAACTGAGTTATGCTAGAGTTAAAGTTTGAGACTTTCTTAACCTTTAGTCAAGTGTTGAGACCGAATCAATAGCTAAAATATGGTTTTATACTACCTCATAAGTTTTTTAGATTGAAGATTGTAAATTTACTCTTTATATATTAAACCTACTTAAGTATAAATCAAATTTTACATATTTAGACACCTAAAGTTAACCACATCCTAATGACATATCTCACATCACCATTTTTGCCACTTTTGACACCATACTAATCCCATCTTTATCACACTTGCATCATTTTTGGACCAATTGTTAAAATAATTTATAGTCGTTTAATTGATTAGAATTAACCTTTTAACATTTTCTCCATTATTAAATTAAATAACTAAATCATATTGATTTAATTAAACCAATCTTGCACATCCCCCTCCACTAATCAATTAAATAATTTTATCATTTGATTAATAATTTTAAAGTATCAGATCCTTATCTAATTCCAACTAATAGTACAAATTATGTCTCATTCACCATTAAAAAATAAATAAATCTCCATCACTCCTTAATGAAATTAATATTCAGTCCTATCCATTAGTCCAATCAATTAAATTTCATGTATCATCCCTGACTGCCATATATTCAAATTCAAATCAATTTTGAGTATTGACCATTCAATTAACTAAATTAGTCTCAACTTTTCATACACCAACTAGTAACATTTATTTTCACCTCCTTCCATGATTCAAATTCAAAAAAAAACATCACGTTCAATATTAAGCATGTATTTCAAATGAATCTCAACTCTTCATTTCTTTCGTTCCATATTTATAAAAGCAATCCCATCCTCAACCAAAAAAATTGAGAAGAATCAATTGGAGGAAGTACATTATACCACATTGAGGACTCGTAAGAGACATCCAACATCCAACATATTATGAGCATTTCCACACACATAAGGTTTGTAAATTTTTAGAATAAATTTACATTCCTTATTATTCAATTGTAAGTAGTGATACATCACATTATAAGATATGAGGTTAGGATCATGTCTTAAACTAATTTTATGGAATGGATGCCCCCCAATCCTTGACTCTTAGCCGAAGAGGTTTCAACCTAAAGGCTTTACTGATAGAGGATGAGGTTGGAATCATGCCTAGAAATGTTTTGGTGGAATGAATACTCCTCAATCTTTGGCTCATAGCTAATGAAATTTCAATCTAAGGGCTCATGCTCCCATATTGAGTAGCTAAAAGTTCGGTTGAAGAGGTTTCAACCTTAAGGCTTGTGCCTCTATATCAAGTACTAAAAATTATTTGTGGATGATAGAAATCCTCCTTCACAAAATTATAAATTAATTTTTTTATAATAATTTTTTTGTGAATATTTAACTTGTCTATTCTAACTAGTAAGATTCAAATTTCCTAACTTGGAAAAGATCTAAATTTAAATTTCCATATTCATAAGGGTTTTGCTCAGAATCAGTTTTCAGTTTAAATGTATACTTTCTCATAACATTACATGTATATATAAAAATATCTCTATAAAAAATATTTTAATTTATTATAAGGGATGAGGTTGGGATCATGCCTCAAGTGAATTTGGTGGAATGTATACCCATCAATCCTTTGCTCTTAGTTGAAAACATTTCAGCTTAAGGGCTTGTGTTCCATATCAGATAGCTAAAAGTTCTTTGCAAGTGATATAAAATCTCCCATAAAAATTAAAAATTATTTAATTGTAATCATATTTCTTAAAATAAATTTGTGAATATTTAACTTCCCTATTCCAATTTTTAAGATTCAACTTCTCGCTTTGAAAAGCTCTAAAATTTTGTCTCCATGATCATTAAGATTTAACTCAAAATCAATTACGAAATTGAATGTATACTTTGTCACTAGAGGAGAGGGAGTTGCGTGAGTTAACTTTATGGCCATGTAATGATTATATGAAATTATATAGAACCTCCTTGGTTTAAGAAATGTAATATAGACACTTATCTATTTACAACTAAGGTTTGGAAGTATGATTAATTACACAACTTGTCATATTGGTATGGCTAGTGAGAAAATGTCCTTAACATGTTTTTTATTAAAGATTTGACCAAAACCTTATCATAAAATCCCTATCAATTGACAGATTCTTAATTTTTGGATTTGATTGTTTTTCATCAAGATGAATTATTGAGTATAATCTATTTAATATTAAAAAATACATATTAGTGAATATATAAACTAGAAAATATCTCTATTGTAATCATATTTCTTAAAAAAAAGAAAATTATTGTGAATATTTAACTGGTCTATTCAAATTACTAAGATTCACCTAACTTCAAAAAGCTCTAAAATTAAATTTCCATATTTATAGGGATTTAACTCAAAGTCACCTTATAAATTAATTGTATACTTTCTCATAACATTACAATTATATCTATAGAAAAATATCTTCACTTATCATTAGGGGAGATGGAGTCGTGCAAATAATCCTTTTTTGTAAATCAATTTTATGGTCATGTAACGACTATCCCTTTTGTAAGAAATGAGATGCGAAAAATTATCTATCTTCAATTAAGATTTGGAGACGTGAACCATAATACAACTTGTCATATCAATATGACTCACAAAAAATGTCTTTTGAAAATTTTGACCAAAATTTTATCATCAAATCCTATCTAGATAAAAAATATCATTTTTTTTCAACATCATATAATCTAAAACTTTCGACTATAAATATTACTATCCCTAATATTTATATGTTAACACAAACAACCCAACATAAATAGATTATTAATGAAAATTGTTCACGACCAACGTATCTTTATCATGTTTGAAAGTCCACTAAAATTTGGAAAGTTTTGAGCGTCCAAATATAAAATAACAAAGTATTCAATTTATCTTTATTCAAAAATAGTTTGAATAATTATTAATCAAAAGAGGAATTATTTGTCTCCATTAGAAATTTTTTCTTCTATAGAGAGCGCATGACCCATTTAATGACAACCAAGTCTATGGTAGACTTCAATTCAAGGTCTTCTTAGTCTTTAGGTCTTTAGGTAGGTCAATTTAAATATTATTGTATCTTTGTAAGCAAAATCAATATGGACATTTTAAAAGTTAATCAAATATGTTTTATTTAATAAAATTTTGTTGATTATAATGTCGTCACATTATAAGAGATGAGGTCGAGGTTGAGGTTGTGTCTCAAATGAGTTTGGTGAAATGGATAATCCTTAGACCTTAGCTTTTAATTAAGATGTTTCAACCTAAAGGCTCATGCTACCATTTCATAACTAAATGTTGTTTGTAGGTAAAAATATAAACCTTTCGTAAAAATATATTTTTTTCTTTATCGTAATTATATTTCTTGAAATAATTTTATTGTGAATATTTAAGTTGTCTATTCCAACTATTAAGATTCAAGTTCCCTAACTTCCAAAAGCTCTAAACTTAAATCTCCATATATTCGTAAGGGTTTAACTTAAAATCATATTTTTAAATCAAATGTGTACTTTCTCATAACATTACAAGTACATGTAAAAATATATTAAATATATTTTAATTTGTCATAATGGATGATGTTGGGATTTGTCTTAGATGAATTTGGCTGAATGGTAACCCATCAATCCATAACTCTCAACGTAAGAAGTTTAAGCCTAAAAGCTCGTATTTCCATATTGGATAGCTATAAATCTTTATGGATAATAAAAAATGCTTCATTAAAGAATTATAAATTATCTCTACTATAATCACACTTTTCAAAATAATTATATTATGAATATTTTAGGTGTTTATTTTAACTATTAAGATTCAAATCCCCTAACTTGGAAAAGATATAAAATTAAATCTCTATGTTCATAAGGATTTAACCCGAAATCAATTTTAAATTAAATGTATACTTTCTCATAACATTTAATGTTGAAGAAGATGGTATTATGGTACTCTCTGGTTGTTGAACCTATGGTAAATGCAACATGTCCCTCTATACGTGGAAGGTTGGTTTTGACTCATCTGCTGACCTTCATAAGTCTGCTCCGGTTTGGGTCCACCTTCCTGGACTCCCACCTGAATATTGGAAAGACTTTGTCTTCAGATGGATTGTAAACACCTTCGGGCACTTTGTGGGTGTAGATGAGATCACCAAAACCAAATCCAGACTGGTTTATGTGCACTTTTGCATTTAGGCAACAGTTAGTAAGAACCTTCCTAGCTTCATTACGCTTAAGTCTCAGTTGGGAAACTGGACTCAGGCGTTGGTTTATGAAAATGCTACCCTCTTCTATTATAAATGTCATAAGGTGGATCATATAATCTCTAAGTGTAAAGCTTAGAACCCTAAGCCCCTCAAGCTTAAAGGTCATGTGGTTGATGAGGGGTCTAGTAAAGATTTTTCTTCCACGACGTGCCTTGGGACTGACTGCGAGGACTACCCCTTTACGAAGAGTATCAACAAACTCCTATGATCACCTGCCAAGGTGGCTGACGGGTTGCCAGATTCAGATGGCAGGTGGGCCCCTCAGGAAGCTACTTTATTGACTAATGGACTATGTTCTTCATATTTATTGGTCTCCACCCCCTCGAAGGTGTTGAATCCTTTGGAGGATGGAGAGATTGTGGATGGTTCCTCAACCCTGATTGCTCTTGGGTATGTTGGGACCCCCCAAGAATTCGCTCCTAAATCATCCTTCAATCTTGACAAGTGCTTTGGGGCCCCCCACCCCTGGTAAGAGCCTCTCCACCCCTGGAGCTTCCTCTAGTGATTGTAAATGCCCTAGAGATGAGGGTTGGATCATACAAAGGCGCAAGACAAGAAATGTGAAGACTGATGTTGGGACTGACCCAAAGATAATCTGACCATCATAAAGACTCTCTCGACAAAAGGAAGCAGCAAGAGAAGTCGCCAATGATAGAGAACGAACCTTGGAAATGTCCATCAAAGGTGATATATGAAGGTTCTATCATGGAATATGAGGGGTCTAAACAACTCTCAGAAGTAGTACGCCCTAAAGAATTGTATTTTTTAAAACAAAATAGAGGTCCTTCTTCTCCAAGAGGTTAAAATGAATGAAACCTCCTTTTCTATTATTGCTAGTAAAATTTGGCCAGGTTCTCAGTTTCTTATTAGTAATGCCACTAGGGCCTCTGGTGGTTTGGTTACTATGCGAGAGCCCTCGTGGTTTTTTGGTAGCTTGATCTCTTCCTCGATCGAATTTCTTGTTTCCTTAATCTCTTCTGCTCAGGGATCTTGGTTCCTAATCAATGTTTAAACCCCTAACATTAGATTGGCTTGTCTCTCTCTTTGGAAAGATATTTCTTGCCTTCTCTAGAATGATATCAATGCCCATTGGATGATTGTAGGGGATTTTAATCCCCCTCTCTTCCCCTCTGAAAAACTGGGAGGACTTTAGGAGTACTTTGATAGCATGACCAATTTGTCGGACTTCATAAATAGGAATTGGTTTAATTGATGTGGACTTGATTGGATAGAAAATTCACTTGGTCCAATCTTAGAAAAGGAAATGACCTCATCCAGGTCAGATTGGACTGATTCCTCATCTTTGGCAACTGGGGTATCATTTTTAATGTGAAGCTCTCTGCCCTTCCCAAAACAGTTTCTAACCATCCCAAAACAGTTTCTAGCCACAATCCTCTTCTTCTTATGAGCACCCCTCAACGTGTCAGGAAAAGTTACCCCTTTAGATATGAAGTCATGTGGAATACTCACCTTGAGTTCACAGATTGTATCAAAAGTTGGTGGAATGCACATATCTCTGGCACACCCATATATTAGGTTGCTCAAAAATTAGACTTAGTCAGAAGAAATGTTTGTGGATGGAACAAAAACCCCTTTGGTGATATTTTTGTTCAAAAAAAGGAGCTCAACACCAAACTTAGAGTCATTAAGGAGAAAATTGACAAAGGGGATCTCCTTGAAGCTTATCATCATGAAGAGGCAAATCTAAGAAGGAAATGGAAGGAGAACTCAACTAGGGAGGATCTATTTTGGAAATTAAAAATCCCAAGTCCAATGGTTGAAAGAAGGAGATAAAAATACGACTTTCTTCCATAGATCTGCCAGTATTCACAGGAGAAGAAATCACATCTCTTGTTTAAGGAATTTGATCAGAATCAAGATGTCAAGGATGAAGCCTGTCTTGGAAACTTGGCTACTGACTACTTCTCTTCTTTGTTTAAGGAGGATTGCAAAAATAGGGACCCAGACTTGGATGGGAACCTCCTTCATTACCTTCATTCTTCCCTCACTAAGGAAGATAATGATCTCATTATGTCCTCGATTACTAACGATGAGGCGAGGAATGCAATGTTCTCTATGGGGGCTTTCAAAGCTCTGGGCCTGGATGGCTTCCCTCCAGCTTTCCTCTAGGACTTTTGGGATGTGGTTGGCGCCAATGTGGTTCATGCTACTACGGACTTCTTCAGATCTAGAAAAATGCTCAAGAAGTTAAACAACACTTTCATTACTTTGGTTCCTAAAATTTAGGAGGCGACCCTCTAAGGGACTTTCCTATCAGCCTCTATAACACTCTCTATAAGATCTTCACCAAAGTCTTGGTGAATAGGCTTAAGCCCTTTCTGGATTCTCTGATTAGCCCAAGTTAGAAGGGGTTCATCCTAGGTAGACAAATTTTGGATGTAGTCATCTCCACTCATGAAGTCATCAACTCTATGGACAAAAGTCTCAAACCTGGTATGGTTCTAAAACTTGATATCTTGAAGGATTATGATAGAGTGTGTTAGTTAGATGAGAGGGGGGGGTGAATCATATAAACACACAATTCACTCTATTCATCAGATTCAACCTCGGTAGCCTTTACTTAATATGCAACTATGACTGTAAATTATTCAAACTCATAAACTGACAAACATAAAACATCATAACACATTTAACACCAGATTTAACGTGGAAACCCAAATAGGGAAAAACCACTGTGGGATTTCAAACCCAGTAAGAAAATATACTCTTCTAGAGTATGCTCGGTTAAAAGCAAATCTTGTTAAAGATTACATACACATTGCTAGATGTGACCCGATTCAGGGATTTCCCTCAAATCTGTTAGAATCTTCACTTTGTTAGAAGTGACCTTATCAAAGGATTTCAAACACTCATTCAGAATGTTACCTTGCTAGAGGATTTACAAATAAGATTGTTAGGTCCACTCGGTTAAGAGATTTCTTGTCACTTACAAAAATAAATAACAATAATAAAATATATCTACAACTTCACATTTGAAATGCTAAAGCAGATTCTATGTGCTCAATGTACTCAAGATAATCTTGTCATAAGACTTATCTTTCTTCTTGCTGGGCTTCTCAATCTGTTCTACAATTAGATCTTCAATCTTTTGTACTCTGTAATCACCTCTGTAGCATCATTGTGCTTCCAGTTTGCTCGTTTGCTTTGTTCTACAACTATTCTTTATTTATAAGTAATTCCTAACTGCTTAATCTCCTTGATCACATATCCCATGATCAATCTTAGCCATCAGATCATCATACTTGACTAGGTTCATTGAATCCTTCGATCTAAATTTTTTTTTATCTCACCTTGGAACTTGTATTCCTTCCTTGGTACTTGTGCTAGGTTATGATCGTTCAATCTGCACTGTAGATCTAACTCTTGCATTTTCATTGTCGTAGATCCTCAACAAACTTCTTGCATGACATACCAATCATTTATACATCTCTAGCTCATTGGTATCCTTCAATTAATAATGTATTTATTCATCCAATGTGTTTGTTACTGCTCGGTTGTTACTCGGTTAATACTGAACTTTACTCAGTAGACATTCTACCTTCATTAACCGATATCGATATCCTTAGTGTTAACCGACTAGCTCTATGCTCGGTAAAATAGAATAGTATCAAACCTTTACTCATTCTATTGCATGAAATCTTTTCTCCTTCTTGTTCAATCTTTGAATACACATATATAGGATATCAAAACAATCAAAACATCATAATCTCGTCACTATCTAACTCGGTAATCGTTGTCCATTGAATAACTTATTACTCCCCTTTATTCTCACATTCTTCTTGTGTCATTTACCGACATCTTTATACTCATCAAAGCATGCTTTTTAAGATATGGCAACATCATACTGAATCAGAAAATCAATTACTTGACATCAATGACAAAATAATATTAAGAGAGTAATCATCCTTTATCAATTATATCATTTATCTCCAACATCTTCTTAATCTTTTTGTAATGCCAACAATCTCCCCCTTTGGCATTGATGGCAATACCAACTTTAATGGCAATACCAACTTGATTCATTTCAATTGATTTGGATTCAGATTGCTGTAAAACTATCTGTTGTTAACCTTGAGCTAAAAACATCTCCTGCAAACTTCTCCCCCTGTCATTAGTCTTCTCCCCCTTTGACAACAATGCCAAAAAGTAAAACTAATGCATGATTACTTCCCCTGTGAAGTAATTTTCTTGCTTGATAAAACATATACAAATGTATCATCTAAGTCTCGGTCAGAGCAACTTGTCTTCATTCACTATTTCTTGCACACCTTTAGACATCCTTCTAAAGTGTGTAAATCAGCATCAACTCACAACTAGTATTCTATGGAGTCATAGAATTGATTCTTTCACTGAACTTTGTCAATGAGTAGAAGATAGGGGTAGGACCCCTAACTTACTTCTGAGATACTCAAGAGTGTCCTTTGGTAGTGGCTTAGTGAAGATGTCTGCTATTTGTTCCTTTGAACTAATATATTCCAGCACAACTTTCTTCTCTTGAACTTCTTCTCTAAGATAATGATACTTTATAGAGATATGCTTTGTCTTAGAGTGCATTACCGGATTCTTTGAAATGTTAATAGCACTAGTATTATCACAGAATATAGTTACTGGCTTGGTAACTTTTTCATTCATACCTTCCAACATTTGTTTGATCCATGCTATATTGGTGCAATTCAATGCTGCAACGACATATTTAGCTTCAACTATTGATTGTGAAATGCATCCTTGTTTCTTGCTAAGCCAACTCACTAGTCTCTCTCCCAAAAAGAAAGCTCCACCGCTTGTTCTTTTCCTGTCATCAATGTTTCCTGCCCAATCAACATCAGTATAGACTTTTAAGTCAAAATCATTCCTCTTTTTATATACTAAACCATAATCTTTAGTGCCTCTCAAGTATCTGAAAATTCTCTTGATTACTGTCATATGGGTTTCTTTGGGATCTGCAGAAAATATTGCAACTATACCTACTGCATGTGCTATATCAAGCCTGCTGTAAACCACATATTGTAACTTTCCAATCATAGATCGGTAAAGTGTCTCATCAACAGATGCAGATTCATCATTCTTTGATAGTTTACAATTAGTAGTCATAGGAGTACTTACAGGTTTAGAATCCTTCATTCCAAATTTCTTCAAGATTTCCTTTATGTACTTGGATTGAGTAATGAAGATCTCATTTTTCATTTGCAGTATCTACAAACCTATAAAATACTTTATTTCATCGATTAATGACATCTCAAATTCTTTGCACATTTCATTTCCAAAGTTCTTGCATAAAGAGTCATTTCCACAAAAGATAATATCATCAACAAATATGGCTGAAATCAGTATTCCATTTTCCTCATCATTGTTCATATACGTGTTGTTTTCACTTGTCCTCATAAAACCAATCTTGATTAGATAAGAGTGCAATCTTTCATACCATGCTCTAGGTGCTTGCTTCAGGACATATAATGCTTTGTTCAACTTACATACCTGATCTTTATTCTCCTCTTCAATAAATCCTTCAGGTTGTTCAATATAAACTTCTTCTTCTAGTATACCATTCAAAAATGCAGATTTAACATCCATTTGATATATCTTGAATTTTTTGTAAGCAGCATATGCCAACAATGTTCTTACTCCTTCAAGTCTTGCTACAGGTGCAAAAGTCTCTCCATAGTCTATTCCTTCTTCTTGAGCATAACCTTTGCAAACTAGTCTTGCTTTATTCCGAATGACCTCACCTTTTTCATTTAGCTTGTTTCTGAAAATCCATTTTGTACCGATTACATTTTTCTCTTTTGGTCTTGGGACCAGTGTCCATGTTTCATTTTTCTTGATTTGTTCAATCTCTTCAGTCATAGCATTTACCCAATCTTCATTGTTAAATGCCTCTTTTACTATTCTCGGTTCAAATTTAGATATTAGACATGTGTTCTGTCTCAGTTTTTTACTTGTCATCACTGGATCATCCTTGTCTCCTATAATCTGACTTGATGCATGATTTCTTTTGACATATTTGGCTAATATAGGCTCGGTAGGCTCTGTATGATCTTCTTCATCACTCGGTAACTGAGTATTTTCTTCATTGGCTTTCTCGATAAAACCGGTCGGTTGTACATATACAAACTCTTCATAATCTTTTGGTTCTTTGGAGTTTCCTTCATCATTTCTTTCTGCAAATTCATCAATTTTCACATTTGCACTTTCCACTATTTTGTTAGAAGATTTGATCAGACATTTAAATGCTTTACTTCTAGAAGAATAACCAAGAAATGTTCCTTCCTCGCTTTTCTGATCAAACTTTCCATTTCTATCATCTTTGTGAACATAACATCTACTTCCAAATATTTTAAAATAACTCACATTAGGTTTCTTGTCATACCAGATTTCATACAGTGTCTTCAAAGTTCCTTTCTTCAGTTGTACTCGGTTCAGGGTGTAAACTGCAGTGCTAATTGCTTCTCTCCAAAATGTTTGAGGTACCCTCTTTTCTCTCATCAGGGTTCTGGCACAATCTACAATAGATCTGTTTCTTCTTTCAGCTATCCCATTTTGCTGTGGTGTTCTCGGTGCAGACACTTGTTTCTTTATACCACGATCATTGCAAAATAGGTTAAATTCATCAGAAATGAACTCTCCTCCTCTGTCAGATCTTAGACATTTCAGCTGTCTTCCAGTTTCATTTTCAACTCTTGCCTTATACCATTTGAACATTTGAAAGGCTTTTGATTTCTCTTTTAAAAACATAACTAACATCATCCTTGAGTAATCATCCACAAATAATATGAAGTATTTATCACCATAATAACTTTGAACTTTCATAGGACCACAAAGATCAGTGTGCACAAGATCTAAAATTCCTTTAGAAGTGTAAGACTTACTTGTAAAGCTTGATTTTGCCATCTTACCCATCTGGCATCCTCAACACATTGCATTCTCAGGTTTTTCCAAGCTCGGTGGACCTCTTACATGATGCTTCTTACTTATTTTGATCAGATTATCAAAATTTACATGACAAAACCTTTTATGCCATAACTAAGTATCTTCTATTTTTGCATATAGACAATTGTTCCGAGTTGAGTCAAGGTGAAATGTATTACCTCTTGTTTGAGTCTCGGTAGCAGCCAACTTTCCATGTTTGTCATGAACTTTGACAATTCCTTTTTGAAATTCTATTCGGTATCCTATATTATTTAGCTATGCTAGACTCGACAGATTGTATTTCAGACCTTCAACCCAATATACATCATCACATTTAGTATTGTCAAGAAGTGTAATAGAACCTTTACCTTTCACCGGACATGGTGTATAATTACCAAATCTTACATAACCTCCATCATAGTCTTCTATTTTAACAAACTTGTGTTTATCACCTGTCATGTGATGTGAGCATCCACTATCTATGAACCAAGAATCATTGTTATTTATGTGAGATATTAGGGCTTTTTCCTCATACCTTTCTTCATCTGATCCATCTTTGATAGCCACATATACAACTTCCTCTGTCTTAGTCTCATCAGATTTATCATCGTTGGATTCCTCATCAGCTACTAGGCATGTCTTTCTATCTTTCCTTTTGAAGTCTTGGTGCCCTCTATAATGGTTGTCTTTCTGTCTGTCATCTTGGTATTCTTTCTTTTCACTAGATTCTTTGTCAGGACAGTTAGAAGCCATATGTCCTATTTTATCACAGTTAAAACATTTCAAAGGTAACTTTCCTTTATACTTACCTTTACCTCTCGATAACCTTCTGGCTAATAATGCTTCAAACTCTTCTTGCTTTCTGATTTCCTCATATAGTTTGTGTACTTCTTCCATGTTATTGAGAAATCTCTCACTTACTCCACTATGATTTTCTTCAGTATACTTATACATTCTATCATTGTAATCATCAGATTTACCAAAATGAAAAGAATTAAATGCATATTCAACTTTATTTACCGAAGACCCACTGTTATCAAAATTACTTAACTCAAATGCATGAAGCTTACCGATAGTAGCATCCAAGGAGACTGGCATGTTTGGTATAGACCTTAATTCATTAATTGTAGAGACTCGAATGGCATAAGCAGGTAGAAGTGTTCTAAGCAACTTACTTGTTACATCCTTTTCTTCAATAGTTCCTCCTGCTCCTTTGATTTGATTGATAGTTTCCTTTAACCTTGTATTGTATTGGATAATGTTCTCACCTTCATTCATTCTCATGGATTCAAGTTGACCTCTTAGACTATCTACTTTTTCTATCTGAACATGTTCATCACCACCATACACAGATATAAGCTTATTCCACATTGCTTTGGCATCATTACAACCTTCTAGATCATTAAACTCTGAGTCGGTCAATGTTGATGTTATTTCAATCATTGCTTGAATATGTTCTGGCTTTTCCTTTATCTCTTCCATTATCATCGGGTAGGTGTTGGGTGCAATGTAATTGTTCTCCAGATAATATGTTGCATATTCTCCAATTCCTGATAAGTGTAGCTTCATCCTTTTCTACCATGTGGAGAAACTTGACTTGTTCAGCTTTGGTGCATCCCTTTTATACATCTTCGGATCTTGCCTCAAGTTCCTTTAAACTTTTCTTCCGACGTCCAAAGCTTTGATACCAATTGTTAATTAGATGAGAGGGGGGGGGTGAATCATATAAACACACAATTCACTCTATTCATCAGATTCAACCTCGGTAGCCTTTACTTAATATGCAACTATGACTGCAAATCATTCAAACTCATAAACTGACAAACATAAAACATTATAACACATTTAACACCAGATTTAATGTGGAAACCCAAATAGGGAAAAACCACTATGGGATTTCGAACCCACTAAGAAAATATACTCTTCTAGAGTATGCTCAGTTAAAAGCAAATCCTGTTAAAGATTACATACACATTGCTAGATGTGACCCGGTTAAGGGATTTCCCTTAGATCTGTTAGAATCTTCACTTTGTTAGAAGTGACCTTGTCAAAGGATTTCAAACACTCATTCAGAATGTTACCTTGCTAGAGGATTTACAAATAAGATTGTTAGGTCCACTCGGTTAAGAGATTTCTTGTCACTTACAAAAATAAATAACAATAATAAAATATATCTACAACTTCACATTTGAAATGCTAAAGCAGATTCTATGTGCTCAATGTACTCAAGATAATCTTGTCATAAGACTTATCTTTCTTCTTGCTGGGCTTCTCAATCTGTTCTACAATTAGATCTTCAATCTTTTGTACTCTGTAATCACCTCTGTAGCATCATTGTGCTTCCAGTTTGCTCGTTTGCTTTGTTCTACAACTATTCTTTATTTATAAGTAATTCCTAACTGCTTAATCTCCTTGATCACATATCCCATGATCAATCTTAGCCATCAGATCATCATACTTGACTAGGTTCATTGAATCCTTCGATCTAAATTTTTTTTTATCTCACCTTGGAACTTGTATTCCTTCCTTGGTACTTGTGCTAGGTTATGATCGTTCAATCTGCACTGTAGATCTAACTCTTGCATTTTCATTGTCGTAGATCCTCAACAAACTTCTTGCATGACATACCAATCATTTATACATCTCTAGCTCATTGGTATCCTTCAATTAATAATGTATTTATTCATCCAATGTGTTTGTTACTGCTCGGTTGTTACTCGGTTAATACTGAACTTTACTCAGTAGACATTCTACCTTCATTAACCGATATCGATATCCTTAGTGTTAACCGACTAGCTCTATGCTCGGTAAAATAGAATAGTATCAAACCTTTACTCATTCTATTGCATGAAATCTTTTCTCCTTCTTGTTCAATCTTTGAATACACATATATAGGATATCAAAACAATCAAAACATCATAATCTCGTCACTATCTAACTCGGTAATCGTTGTCCATTGAATAACTTATTACTCCCCTTTATTCTCACATTCTTCTTGTGTCATTTACCGACATCTTTATACTCATCAAAGCATGCTTTTTAAGATATGGCAACATCATACTGAATCAGAAAATCAATTACTTGACATCAATGACAAAATAATATTAAGAGAGTAATCATCCTTTATCAATTATATCATTTATCTCCAACATCTTCTTAATCTTTTTGTAATGCCAACAATCTCCCCCTTTGGCATTGATGGCAATACCAACTTTAATGGCAATACCAACTTGATTCATTTCAATTGATTTGGATTCAGATTGCTGTAAAACTATCTGTTGTTAACCTTGAGCTAAAAACATCTCCTGCAAACTTCTCCCCCTGTCATTAGTCTTCTCCCCCTTTGACAACAATGCCAAAAAGTAAAACTAATGCATGATTACTTCCCCTGTGAAGTAATTTTCTTGCTTGATAAAACATATACAAATGTATCATCTAAGTCTCGGTCAGAGCAACTTGTCTTCATTCACTATTTCTTGCACACCTTTAGACATCCTTCTAAAGTGTGTAAATCAGCATCAACTCACAACTAGTATTCTATGGAGTCATAGAATTGATTCTTTCACTGAACTTTGTCAATGAGTAGAAGATAGGGGTAGGACCCCTAACTTACTTCTGAGATACTCAAGAGTGTCCTTTGGTAGTGGCTTAGTGAAGATGTCTGCTATTTGTTCCTTTGAACTAATATATTCCAGCACAACTTTCTTCTCTTGAACTTCTTCTCTAAGATAATGATACTTTATAGAGATATGCTTTGTCTTAGAGTGCATTACCGGATTCTTTGAAATGTTAATAGCACTAGTATTATCACAGAATATAGTTACTGGCTTGGTAACTTTTTCATTCATACCTTCCAACATTTGTTTGATCCATGCTATATTGGTGCAATTCAATGCTGCAACGACATATTTAGCTTCAACTATTGATTGTGAAATGCATCCTTGTTTCTTGCTAAGCCAACTCACTAGTCTCTCTCCCAAAAAGAAAGCTCCACCGCTTGTTCTTTTCCTGTCATCAATGTTTCCTGCCCAATCAACATCAGTATAGACTTTTAAGTCAAAATCATTCCTCTTTTTATATACTAAACCATAATCTTTAGTGCCTCTCAAGTATCTGAAAATTCTCTTGATTACTGTCATATGGGTTTCTTTGGGATCTGCAGAAAATATTGCAACTATACCTACTGCATGTGCTATATCAAGCCTGCTGTAAACCACATATTGTAACTTTCCAATCATAGATCGGTAAAGTGTCTCATCAACAGATGCAGATTCATCATTCTTTGATAGTTTACAATTAGTAGTCATAGGAGTACTTACAGGTTTAGAATCCTTCATTCCAAATTTCTTCAAGATTTCCTTTATGTACTTGGATTGAGTAATGAAGATCTCATTTTTCATTTGCAGTATCTACAAACCTATAAAATACTTTATTTCATCGATTAATGACATCTCAAATTCTTTGCACATTTCATTTCCAAAGTTCTTGCATAAAGAGTCATTTCCACAAAAGATAATATCATCAACAAATATGGCTGAAATCAGTATTCCATTTTCCTCATCATTGTTCATATACGTGTTGTTTTCACTTGTCCTCATAAAACCAATCTTGATTAGATAAGAGTGCAATCTTTCATACCATGCTCTAGGTGCTTGCTTCAGGACATATAATGCTTTGTTCAACTTACATACCTGATCTTTATTCTCCTCTTCAATAAATCCTTCAGGTTGTTCAATATAAACTTCTTCTTCTAGTATACCATTCAAAAATGCAGATTTAACATCCATTTGATATATCTTGAATTTTTTGTAAGCAGCATATGCCAACAATGTTCTTACTCCTTCAAGTCTTGCTACAGGTGCAAAAGTCTCTCCATAGTCTATTCCTTCTTCTTGAGCATAACCTTTGCAAACTAGTCTTGCTTTATTCCGAATGACCTCACCTTTTTCATTTAGCTTGTTTCTGAAAATCCATTTTGTACCGATTACATTTTTCTCTTTTGGTCTTGGGACCAGTGTCCATGTTTCATTTTTCTTGATTTGTTCAATCTCTTCAGTCATAGCATTTACCCAATCTTCATTGTTAAATGCCTCTTTTACTATTCTCGGTTCAAATTTAGATATTAGACATGTGTTCTGTCTCAGTTTTTTACTTGTCATCACTGGATCATCCTTGTCTCCTATAATCTGACTTGATGCATGATTTCTTTTGACATATTTGGCTAATATAGGCTCGGTAGGCTCTGTATGATCTTCTTCATCACTCGGTAACTGAGTATTTTCTTCATTGGCTTTCTCGATAAAACCGGTCGGTTGTACATATACAAACTCTTCATAATCTTTTGGTTCTTTGGAGTTTCCTTCATCATTTCTTTCTGCAAATTCATCAATTTTCACATTTGCACTTTCCACTATTTTGTTAGAAGATTTGATCAGACATTTAAATGCTTTACTTCTAGAAGAATAACCAAGAAATGTTCCTTCCTCGCTTTTCTGATCAAACTTTCCATTTCTATCATCTTTGTGAACATAACATCTACTTCCAAATATTTTAAAATAACTCACATTAGGTTTCTTGTCATACCAGATTTCATACAGTGTCTTCAAAGTTCCTTTCTTCAGTTGTACTCGGTTCAGGGTGTAAACTGCAGTGCTAATTGCTTCTCTCCAAAATGTTTGAGGTACCCTCTTTTCTCTCATCAGGGTTCTGGCACAATCTACAATAGATCTGTTTCTTCTTTCAGCTATCCCATTTTGCTGTGGTGTTCTCGGTGCAGACACTTGTTTCTTTATACCACGATCATTGCAAAATAGGTTAAATTCATCAGAAATGAACTCTCCTCCTCTGTCAGATCTTAGACATTTCAGCTGTCTTCCAGTTTCATTTTCAACTCTTGCCTTATACCATTTGAACATTTGAAAGGCTTTTGATTTCTCTTTTAAAAACATAACTAACATCATCCTTGAGTAATCATCCACAAATAATATGAAGTATTTATCACCATAATAACTTTGAACTTTCATAGGACCACAAAGATCAGTGTGCACAAGATCTAAAATTCCTTTAGAAGTGTAAGACTTACTTGTAAAGCTTGATTTTGCCATCTTACCCATCTGGCATCCTCAACACATTGCATTCTCAGGTTTTTCCAAGCTCGGTGGACCTCTTACATGATGCTTCTTACTTATTTTGATCAGATTATCAAAATTTACATGACAAAACCTTTTATGCCATAACTAAGTATCTTCTATTTTTGCATATAGACAATTGTTCCGAGTTGAGTCAAGGTGAAATGTATTACCTCTTGTTTGAGTCTCGGTAGCAGCCAACTTTCCATGTTTGTCATGAACTTTGACAATTCCTTTTTGAAATTCTATTCGGTATCCTATATTATTTAGCTATGCTAGACTCGACAGATTGTATTTCAGACCTTCAACCCAATATACATCATCACATTTAGTATTGTCAAGAAGTGTAATAGAACCTTTACCTTTCACCGGACATGGTGTATAATTACCAAATCTTACATAACCTCCATCATAGTCTTCTATTTTAACAAACTTGTGTTTATCACCTGTCATGTGATGTGAGCATCCACTATCTATGAACCAAGAATCATTGTTATTTATGTGAGATATTAGGGCTTTTTCCTCATACCTTTCTTCATCTGATCCATCTTTGATAGCCACATATACAACTTCCTCTGTCTTAGTCTCATCAGATTTATCATCGTTGGATTCCTCATCAGCTACTAGGCATGTCTTTCTATCTTTCCTTTTGAAGTCTTGGTGCCCTCTATAATGGTTGTCTTTCTGTCTGTCATCTTGGTATTCTTTCTTTTCACTAGATTCTTTGTCAGGACAGTTAGAAGCCATATGTCCTATTTTATCACAGTTAAAACATTTCAAAGGTAACTTTCCTTTATACTTACCTTTACCTCTCGATAACCTTCTGGCTAATAATGCTTCAAACTCTTCTTGCTTTCTGATTTCCTCATATAGTTTGTGTACTTCTTCCATGTTATTGAGAAATCTCTCACTTACTCCACTATGATTTTCTTCAGTATACTTATACATTCTATCATTGTAATCATCAGATTTACCAAAATGAAAAGAATTAAATGCATATTCAACTTTATTTACCGAAGACCCACTGTTATCAAAATTACTTAACTCAAATGCATGAAGCTTACCGATAGTAGCATCCAAGGAGACTGGCATGTTTGGTATAGACCTTAATTCATTAATTGTAGAGACTCGAATGGCATAAGCAGGTAGAAGTGTTCTAAGCAACTTACTTGTTACATCCTTTTCTTCAATAGTTCCTCCTGCTCCTTTGATTTGATTGATAGTTTCCTTTAACCTTGTATTGTATTGGATAATGTTCTCACCTTCATTCATTCTCATGGATTCAAGTTGACCTCTTAGACTATCTACTTTTTCTATCTGAACATGTTCATCACCACCATACACAGATATAAGCTTATTCCACATTGCTTTGGCATCATTACAACCTTCTAGATCATTAAACTCTGAGTCGGTCAATGTTGATGTTATTTCAATCATTGCTTGAATATGTTCTGGCTTTTCCTTTATCTCTTCCATTATCATCGGGTAGGTGTTGGGTGCAATGTAATTGTTCTCCAGATAATATGTTGCATATTCTCCAATTCCTGATAAGTGTAGCTTCATCCTTTTCTACCATGTGGAGAAACTTGACTTGTTCAGCTTTGGTGCATCCCTTTTATACATCTTCGGATCTTGCCTCAAGTTCCTTTAAACTTTTCTTCCGACGTCCAAAGCTTTGATACCAATTGTTAATTAGATGAGAGGGGGGGGGTGAATCATATAAACACACAATTCACTCTATTCATCAGATTCAACCTCGGTAGCCTTTACTTAATATGCAACTATGACTGCAAATCATTCAAACTCATAAACTGACAAACATAAAACATTATAACACATTTAACACCAGATTTAATGTGGAAACCCAAATAGGGAAAAACCACTATGGGATTTCGAACCCACTAAGAAAATATACTCTTCTAGAGTATGCTCAGTTAACAGCAAATCCTGTTAAAGATTACATACACATTGCTAGATGTGACCCGGTTAAGGGATTTCCCTTAGATCTGTTAGAATCTTCACTTTGTTAGAAGTGACCTTGTCAAAGGATTTCAAACACTCATTCAGAATGTTACCTTGCTAGAGGATTTACAAATAAGATTGTTAGGTCCACTCGGTTAAGAGATTTCTTGTCACTTACAAAAATAAATAACAATAATAAAATATATCTACAACTTCACATTTGAAATGCTAAAGCAGATTCTATGTGCTCAATGTACTCAAGATAATCTTGTCATAAGACTTATCTTTCTTCTTGCTGGGCTTCTCAATCTGTTCTACAATTAGATCTTCAATCTTTTGTACTCTGTAATCACCTCTGTAGCATCATTGTGCTTCCAGTTTGCTCGTTTGCTTTGTTCTACAACTATTCTTTATTTATAAGTAATTCCTAACTGCTTAATCTCCTTGATCACATATCCCATGATCAATCTTAGCCATCAGATCATCATACTTGACTAGGTTCATTGAATCCTTCGATCTAAATTTTTTTTTATCTCACCTTGGAACTTGTATTCCTTCCTTGGTACTTGTGCTAGGTTATGATCGTTCAATCTGCACTGTAGATCTAACTCTTGCATTTTCATTGTCGTAGATCCTCAACAAACTTCTTGCATGACATACCAATCATTTATACATCTCTAGCTCATTGGTATCCTTCAATTAATAATGTATTTATTCATCCAATGTGTTTGTTACTGCTCGGTTGTTACTCGGTTAATACTGAACTTTACTCAGTAGACATTCTACCTTCATTAACCGATATCGATATCCTTAGTGTTAACCGACTAGCTCTATGCTCGGTAAAATAGAATAGTATCAAACCTTTACTCATTCTATTGCATGAAATCTTTTCTCCTTCTTGTTCAATCTTTGAATACACATATATAGGATATCAAAACAATCAAAACATCATAATCTCGTCACTATCTAACTCGGTAATCGTTGTCCATTGAATAACTTATTACTCCCCTTTATTCTCACATTCTTCTTGTGTCATTTACCGACATCTTTATACTCATCAAAGCATGCTTTTTAAGATATGGCAACATCATACTGAATCAGAAAATCAATTACTTGACATCAATGACAAAATAATATTAAGAGAGTAATCATCCTTTATCAATTATATCATTTATCTCCAACATCTTCTTAATCTTTTTGTAATGCCAACAATCTCCCCCTTTGGCATTGATGGCAATACCAACTTTAATGGCAATACCAACTTGATTCATTTCAATTGATTTGGATTCAGATTGCTGTAAAACTATCTGTTGTTAACCTTGAGCTAAAAACATCTCCTGCAAACTTCTCCCCCTGTCATTAGTCTTCTCCCCCTTTGACAACAATGCCAAAAAGTAAAACTAATGCATGATTACTTCCCCTGTGAAGTAATTTTCTTGCTTGATAAAACATATACAAATGTATCATCTAAGTCTCGGTCAGAGCAACTTGTCTTCATTCACTATTTCTTGCACACCTTTAGACATCCTTCTAAAGTGTGTAAATCAGCATCAACTCACAACTAGTATTCTATGGAGTCATAGAATTGATTCTTTCACTGAACTTTGTCAATGAGTAGAAGATAGGGGTAGGACCCCTAACTTACTTCTGAGATACTCAAGAGTGTCCTTTGGTAGTGGCTTAGTGAAGATGTCTGCTATTTGTTCCTTTGAACTAATATATTCCAGCACAACTTTCTTCTCTTGAACTTCTTCTCTAAGATAATGATACTTTATAGAGATATGCTTTGTCTTAGAGTGCATTACCGGATTCTTTGAAATGTTAATAGCACTAGTATTATCACAGAATATAGTTACTGGCTTGGTAACTTTTTCATTCATACCTTCCAACATTTGTTTGATCCATGCTATATTGGTGCAATTCAATGCTGCAACGACATATTTAGCTTCAACTATTGATTGTGAAATGCATCCTTGTTTCTTGCTAAGCCAACTCACTAGTCTCTCTCCCAAAAAGAAAGCTCCACCGCTTGTTCTTTTCCTGTCATCAATGTTTCCTGCCCAATCAACATCAGTATAGACTTTTAAGTCAAAATCATTCCTCTTTTTATATACTAAACCATAATCTTTAGTGCCTCTCAAGTATCTGAAAATTCTCTTGATTACTGTCATATGGGTTTCTTTGGGATCTGCAGAAAATATTGCAACTATACCTACTGCATGTGCTATATCAAGCCTGCTGTAAACCACATATTGTAACTTTCCAATCATAGATCGGTAAAGTGTCTCATCAACAGATGCAGATTCATCATTCTTTGATAGTTTACAATTAGTAGTCATAGGAGTACTTACAGGTTTAGAATCCTTCATTCCAAATTTCTTCAAGATTTCCTTTATGTACTTGGATTGAGTAATGAAGATCTCATTTTTCATTTGCAGTATCTACAAACCTATAAAATACTTTATTTCATCGATTAATGACATCTCAAATTCTTTGCACATTTCATTTCCAAAGTTCTTGCATAAAGAGTCATTTCCACAAAAGATAATATCATCAACAAATATGGCTGAAATCAGTATTCCATTTTCCTCATCATTGTTCATATACGTGTTGTTTTCACTTGTCCTCATAAAACCAATCTTGATTAGATAAGAGTGCAATCTTTCATACCATGCTCTAGGTGCTTGCTTCAGGACATATAATGCTTTGTTCAACTTACATACCTGATCTTTATTCTCCTCTTCAATAAATCCTTCAGGTTGTTCAATATAAACTTCTTCTTCTAGTATACCATTCAAAAATGCAGATTTAACATCCATTTGATATATCTTGAATTTTTTGTAAGCAGCATATGCCAACAATGTTCTTACTCCTTCAAGTCTTGCTACAGGTGCAAAAGTCTCTCCATAGTCTATTCCTTCTTCTTGAGCATAACCTTTGCAAACTAGTCTTGCTTTATTCCGAATGACCTCACCTTTTTCATTTAGCTTGTTTCTGAAAATCCATTTTGTACCGATTACATTTTTCTCTTTTGGTCTTGGGACCAGTGTCCATGTTTCATTTTTCTTGATTTGTTCAATCTCTTCAGTCATAGCATTTACCCAATCTTCATTGTTAAATGCCTCTTTTACTATTCTCGGTTCAAATTTAGATATTAGACATGTGTTCTGTCTCAGTTTTTTACTTGTCATCACTGGATCATCCTTGTCTCCTATAATCTGACTTGATGCATGATTTCTTTTGACATATTTGGCTAATATAGGCTCGGTAGGCTCTGTATGATCTTCTTCATCACTCGGTAACTGAGTATTTTCTTCATTGGCTTTCTCGATAAAACCGGTCGGTTGTACATATACAAACTCTTCATAATCTTTTGGTTCTTTGGAGTTTCCTTCATCATTTCTTTCTGCAAATTCATCAATTTTCACATTTGCACTTTCCACTATTTTGTTAGAAGATTTGATCAGACATTTAAATGCTTTACTTCTAGAAGAATAACCAAGAAATGTTCCTTCCTCGCTTTTCTGATCAAACTTTCCATTTCTATCATCTTTGTGAACATAACATCTACTTCCAAATATTTTAAAATAACTCACATTAGGTTTCTTGTCATACCAGATTTCATACAGTGTCTTCAAAGTTCCTTTCTTCAGTTGTACTCGGTTCAGGGTGTAAACTGCAGTGCTAATTGCTTCTCTCCAAAATGTTTGAGGTACCCTCTTTTCTCTCATCAGGGTTCTGGCACAATCTACAATAGATCTGTTTCTTCTTTCAGCTATCCCATTTTGCTGTGGTGTTCTCGGTGCAGACACTTGTTTCTTTATACCACGATCATTGCAAAATAGGTTAAATTCATCAGAAATGAACTCTCCTCCTCTGTCAGATCTTAGACATTTCAGCTGTCTTCCAGTTTCATTTTCAACTCTTGCCTTATACCATTTGAACATTTGAAAGGCTTTTGATTTCTCTTTTAAAAACATAACTAACATCATCCTTGAGTAATCATCCACAAATAATATGAAGTATTTATCACCATAATAACTTTGAACTTTCATAGGACCACAAAGATCAGTGTGCACAAGATCTAAAATTCCTTTAGAAGTGTAAGACTTACTTGTAAAGCTTGATTTTGCCATCTTACCCATCTGGCATCCTCAACACATTGCATTCTCAGGTTTTTCCAAGCTCGGTGGACCTCTTACATGATGCTTCTTACTTATTTTGATCAGATTATCAAAATTTACATGACAAAACCTTTTATGCCATAACTAAGTATCTTCTATTTTTGCATATAGACAATTGTTCCGAGTTGAGTCAAGGTGAAATGTATTACCTCTTGTTTGAGTCTCGGTAGCAGCCAACTTTCCATGTTTGTCATGAACTTTGACAATTCCTTTTTGAAATTCTATTCGGTATCCTATATTATTTAGCTATGCTAGACTCGACAGATTGTATTTCAGACCTTCAACCCAATATACATCATCACATTTAGTATTGTCAAGAAGTGTAATAGAACCTTTACCTTTCACCGGACATGGTGTATAATTACCAAATCTTACATAACCTCCATCATAGTCTTCTATTTTAACAAACTTGTGTTTATCACCTGTCATGTGATGTGAGCATCCACTATCTATGAACCAAGAATCATTGTTATTTATGTGAGATATTAGGGCTTTTTCCTCATACCTTTCTTCATCTGATCCATCTTTGATAGCCACATATACAACTTCCTCTGTCTTAGTCTCATCAGATTTATCATCGTTGGATTCCTCATCAGCTACTAGGCATGTCTTTCTATCTTTCCTTTTGAAGTCTTGGTGCCCTCTATAATGGTTGTCTTTCTGTCTGTCATCTTGGTATTCTTTCTTTTCACTAGATTCTTTGTCAGGACAGTTAGAAGCCATATGTCCTATTTTATCACAGTTAAAACATTTCAAAGGTAACTTTCCTTTATACTTACCTTTACCTCTCGATAACCTTCTGGCTAATAATGCTTCAAACTCTTCTTGCTTTCTGATTTCCTCATATAGTTTGTGTACTTCTTCCATGTTATTGAGAAATCTCTCACTTACTCCACTATGATTTTCTTCAGTATACTTATACATTCTATCATTGTAATCATCAGATTTACCAAAATGAAAAGAATTAAATGCATATTCAACTTTATTTACCGAAGACCCACTGTTATCAAAATTACTTAACTCAAATGCATGAAGCTTACCGATAGTAGCATCCAAGGAGACTGGCATGTTTGGTATAGACCTTAATTCATTAATTGTAGAGACTCGAATGGCATAAGCAGGTAGAAGTGTTCTAAGCAACTTACTTGTTACATCCTTTTCTTCAATAGTTCCTCCTGCTCCTTTGATTTGATTGATAGTTTCCTTTAACCTTGTATTGTATTGGATAATGTTCTCACCTTCATTCATTCTCATGGATTCAAGTTGACCTCTTAGACTATCTACTTTTTCTATCTGAACATGTTCATCACCACCATACACAGATATAAGCTTATTCCACATTGCTTTGGCATCATTACAACCTTCTAGATCATTAAACTCTGAGTCGGTCAATGTTGATGTTATTTCAATCATTGCTTGAATATGTTCTGGCTTTTCCTTTATCTCTTCCATTATCATCGGGTAGGTGTTGGGTGCAATGTAATTGTTCTCCAGATAATATGTTGCATATTCTCCAATTCCTGATAAGTGTAGCTTCATCCTTTTCTACCATGTGGAGAAACTTGACTTGTTCAGCTTTGGTGCATCCCTTTTATACATCTTCGGATCTTGCCTCAAGTTCCTTTAAACTTTTCTTCCGACGTCCAAAGCTTTGATACC